>NC_138189.1:54512687-55215187 GCF_964194105.1 Spermophilus citellus
ACTTTCCTGATGCTACTTAAAATCATTTATTACCAAACTGGTACAAGATTCTGATTCACAGAATACTTTTGATATACCACAATGCAGTGGTGATGATTGTATGGTGAAGTATGGTGTGTTCATTGCTCCTTTATTTCTCTACACATATAAAGAAAAATTAGGATAAATTGAAGAAAATCCTTACATATCTTTTTCTTTGCTCTCAAATCACTTATTAGATCAATTGCATCAGAATATTGCAAATTGTACCTCTAAATCATTCTTTATTGTTAAGAGTCATGTTTATTCCCTAATAGTTTATATATTTAGCTACATGTTTGATGAACATATTTCTGTACATATTATGACATGAAATCATATTGTAAACTTGAGGTCCCTATAGAATAGCCTGTGTATACCTGACTGTGAATGATTTTTGATATCATCTCCTGGGTTTGGCAGGAAATTCACACAAGTGGGAGAATTCCACCAGGCCTCTCTCCAGTAGAGATTTGATCACACTATTGAATAACTCATTTCAGTGTTTTGAAATTTCTGAAAAAAAAAAAACATGCTTCCTGAAATTGTCCTGGAATTATCCTAACAGGTGGTTTCTGATCCTTTGCCTTATATATTCTATACAAGAATAATTGTACCCTGTTCTATAAAGTCCCTCATTCAAAAATGAAATAGAGATCCAAAAGTTTTTTGAAATCTTGTCAATTTCCACACTTAATGTTTCTGTGCATACTTATATGATTTACTGAAATATCCTCAGATTACAGACTAACCACTGAGAAGACTGGTTCTTCTCATTCTACAGCAGCCTTTAAAATTCAATTTTAAAATTTTATCATAAAAATTGGAATAATATAATGAACAGAAATTTTCTTACCAATAAACTACTTGTTGTTTCAAATTGAAATTTATTTAACTTTTATGTGTTTTAAGGGCTAGAGATAGAATTCAGTGTTCCAGCATTGGCTTAGTAATTAAGAGGACCTGGGTTCCATACTTAGATAACAAATACATATAAATTTTCATGTTTTTGTTGTGTTTTGTTTTCTATTCTTACAACTAAGTGCATACATATGGCACATATTTATAGATATTTAGGCACATATTATATATGCCTATTCATCCTCCGAGAAAATATCAATCTTATTTAATATATATCCCTCATTTTCCAAATATATTTGCATAATGGCTGAAAATGAAGGTGAGTATTCTTGGATAAAATGATTGTAATTGTATAACATGAAAAAAGTATATATTTTACATCATTCCTCCATGTTGTATATCTAAATGATTTCCAATGTTTTTATAAATAAATGCTATAAATATGATTACAGCATTACATTTTTGTCTGTATAATTTCCAAAGTGGTGAAGCAAATAGAGCTAGGTATTTTTATTTTTGTGTGATACTTTGTAAAATTTTTACTTTCCCATAATAGTCATACAGGTTTTGGAGATTTGTGTGATAATTCAACACATGTATATAAAGCTAAATGATCAAATCAAAGTAATTAGCACCTGTGCCACTAAACATTTATCATTTTTTTCTGCAGGGAACATTTCAAACCCTTTCTATTTAAACCATACAAAACTTTAGAAAATGTGCATTTTTTTTCTGATTTTTGCTATATTTTCCAAATATATTATTCTTCCAAATATATAGAAATTTCTGAGAATCTAATGGTGTATGGTCAGAACGCACATTGGAGCTATAAAAATTCATATAGGTCTGACAATCACTGATGTGGATTTGAATCTTATTTATGAAACTTCATTACCACAACAGCCTTTCTTAAATATTATGATTAGTCTGCTAATCGTCCTCTTTCTCGTCCTCTTTTATCTGTTATCTTAACTTTTCTATTGATGCTGTCATTATCCCTCTATCTAAATGGAGAAATATTTTAACCAAGTGTTTGGCAGCTCAGACTGTTTGTTTCACTGCTTGTGGAATGAGGGGTGATCATATTGGATTTTAAACTTTGAATAAGATCAGATTTTATACTGCTACTAAAGATCTAGCCAAAAGTCTCTTAAATGATCACATAATGAAGCAGTAAAAAATGCTCAATTTCCAACTGTGTTATTAAGGTGTGATATTCATTAAAATACATTAATTTTTTGCTTCATTTTAAGATATATAATTCTATAAACTTATAGATCTGTTCATAATTATAAACTCAGGGCAGCCTACAAATTCAAGTCTTACAAACTAATAAGTATTCATTAAAAATCCACAATTTGCACTCCATGTTACATGGGCAATATATATATTTTCTATTCTTGTTGTTTAGCAGTTATGCTATGGAGACCCATGATCTCTCAGGGAGTATTCTTGAGGCCCCCTATAGACTTGGGGTAGACAAGAAACGCTTCTGGTCTTTCCTTATCATAACATTCCCCACACAATTTCTCTTTCTTGTGCACAGTCTACACTTCAATGCGGAATGGAAGGTGTTTGTGACAGAGACTGTGCTACTTTGTTTCTTAGCATATTCAGCACTTTCCTGTGGTACATGCTAGTCCCTTCTCAATATTCTTTCAGAGAATGACTGGTATTTTTTTTTTTATGTGTTGAATAATGAATTTTTACATTTAACTCACCCTATCCTTGAAAGATCATCTTGTGAAACAAAGATAAAATTCACATATTTGTGATGATATAGATGTGAAAGATTTCAATATATAGGTCTCTTTGCTCCATTTTCTGTAATTCTGTAAATGTGATTAAGCATTCTGAATGAGGAAGAGAGAATAATTCCTGGTGAAAATGAAAGGATGACAGAACCAACTAAATGGAAACAAGTTTACCTTAGGCAGAGGTTTGGCAGGTCTGCAATGGAGTCCTGCAAAAATATCTACATTTGGTAGGGTTGGGTGAGAAAATTCCAAATCCCAGGAGGTGTGAATAAGCCAGATATCTGCTTTGGCCATTGTCTCTGCCAATATAGTGGGTCGTCCTGAACAGGAAATAGAAGTTTAAACCTATAGAACATTGGGAAGTTGTTGTGCAGACAGGAACATGCCTCCTGTTGGAAAGAACTTTCTTTTTTTTTTTTTTTTATGAACTCCCATTTTTACTCCAAATACAGATTGCAGAATCACATTGGTTACTCATCCACATTTTTACATACTGCCATATTGTTGTTTGACTTCATCATGGCTGCCAATCTTTTATTTTTTTTATTGGTTGTTCACAACATTACAAAGCTGCCAATCTTTTTTTTTTTTTAATTGGTTGTTCAAAACATTACAAAGCTCTTGACATATCATATTTCGTACATTAGATTGAAGTGGGTTATGAACCCCCAATTTTACCCCAAATGCAGATTGCAGAATCACGTCAGTTACACATCCACAATTTTACATAATGTCCTATTAGTAATTGTTGTATTCTGCTACCTTTCCTATCCCCTACTATCCCCCCTCCCCTCCCCTACCAACTTCTCTCTCTACCCCATCTACTGTAATTCATTTCTCTCCTTGTTTATTTTCCCATTCCCCTCACAACCTCTTATATGTAATTTTGTATAGCAATGAGGGTCTCCCTTCATTTCCATGCAATTTCCCTTTTCTCTCCCTTTCCCTCCCATCTCATGTCTCTGTTTAATGTTAATCTTTTCTTCCTGGTCTTCCTCCCTGCTCTGTTCATAGTTGCTCTCATTATATCAAAGAAGACATTTTGTATTTGTTTTTTAGGGATTGGCTAGCTTCACTAAGCATAATCTGCTCTAGTGCCATCCATTTCCCTGCAAATTCTATGATTTGTCATTTTTTATTGCTGCATAGTACTCCATTGTGTATAGATGCCACATTTTTTTATCCATTCATCTATTGAAGGGTATCTGGGTTGGTTCCACAGTCTAGCTATTGTGAATTGTGCTGCTATGAACATCGATGTGGCAGTATCCCTGTAGCATGCACTTTTAAGGTCTTCAGGGAATAGTCCGAGAAAGGCAATAGCAGGGTTAAATGGTGGTTCCATTCCCAGCTTTCCCAGGAATCTCCAAACTGCTTTCCAAATTGGCCACACCAATTTGCAGTCCCAACAGCAATGTACAAGTGTACCCTTTTCTCCACATCCTCGCCAGCACTTGTTGTTGTTTGACTTCATAGTGGCTGCCAATCTTACTGGAGTGAGATGGTATCATAGGGTGGTTTTGATTTGCATTTCTTTGACTGTTAGAGATGGAGAGCATTTTTTCATGTACTTGTTGATTGATTGTATGTCCTCCTCTGAGAAGTGTCTGTTCAGGTCCTTGGCCCATTTGTTGATTGGGTTATTTGTTATCTTATTGTCTAATTTTTTGAATTCTTTGTATACTCTGGATATTAGGGTTCTATCTGAAGTGTGAGGAATAAAAATTTGTTCCCAGGATGTAGGCTCCCTATTTACCTCTCTTATTGTTTCTTTTGCTGAGAAAAAACTTTTAAGTTTAATTAAGTCCCATTTGTTGATTCTTGTTATTAACTCTTGTGCTATGGGTGTCCTATTAAGGAATTTGGAGCCGACCCCACAATCTGTAGATAGGAGCCAACTTTTTCTTCTATCAGACGCAGAGTTTCTGATTTGATATCAAGATCCTTGATTCATTTTGAGTTAACTTTTGTGCATGGCGAGAGAAAGGGATTCAGTTTCATTTTGTTGCATATGGATCTCCAGTTTTCCCAACACCATTTGTTGAAGATGCTATCCTTCCTCCATTGCATGCTTTTAGCCCCTTTATCAAATATAAGATAGTTGTAACTTTGTGGATTAGTCTCTGTGTCCTCTATTCTATAGCATTGGTCCACCCGCCTGTTTTGGTACCAGTACCATGCTGTTTTTGTCACTATTGCTCTGTAATATAGTTTGAAATCTGGTATCGCTATACCGCCTGATTCACACTTCGTGCTTAGAATTGCTTTTGCTATTCTGGGTCTTTTATTTTTCCATATGAATTTCATGATTGTTTTATCTATTTCTACAAGAAATGCCATTGGGATTTTGATTGGCATTGCATTAAATCTATAGAGAACTTTTGGTAATATCTCCATTTTGATAATGTTAGTTCTGCCTATCCATGAACAGGGTATATTTTTCCATCTTCTAAGATCTTCTTCTACTTCTCTCTTTAGGGTTATGTAGTTTTCATTGTATAAATCTTTCACCTCTTTTGTTAGGTTGATTCCCAAGTATTTTATTTTTTTGAGGATATTGTGAATGGAGTGTTTTTCCTCATTTCCATTTCAGAAGTTTTGTTGCTGATATACAGAAATGCCTTTGATTTATGCGTGTTGATTTTATATCCTGCCACTTTGCTGAATTCATTTATTAGTTCTAGTAATTTCTTTGTAGACCCTTTTGGGTCTTCTAGGTATAGAATCATGTCATCTGCAAATAGTGATAATTTAAGTTCTTCTTTTCCAATTTTTATGCCTTTAATTTCTTTTGTCTGTCTAATTGCTCTGGCCAGTGTTTCAAGAACTATATTGAATAGAAGTGGAGATAGAGGGCATCCCTGTCTTGTTCCGGATTTTAGAGGGAATGCCTTCAACTTTTCCATTCAGAATGATGCTAGCCTGAGGCTTAGCATAGATAGCTTTTACAATGTCAAGGTAAGTTCCTGTTATCCCTACTTTTTCTAATGTTTTGAACATAAAGGGATGCTGTACTTTGTCGAATGCGTTCTCTGCATCTATGGAGATGATCATATGGTTCTTATCTTTAAGTCTATTGATGTGGTGAATAACATTTATTGATTTCCGTATGTTGAACCATCCTTGCATCCCAGGGATGAATCCTACTTGATCATGGTGCACGATTTTTTTGATGTGTTTTTGTATTCGATTCGCCAGAATTTTATTGAGGATTTTTGCGTCTAGGTTCATTAGAGATATTGGTCTGTAGTTTTCTTTATTTGAGGTGTCTTTGGTTTCGGAATCAGGGTGATGTTGGCCTCATAGAATGAATTTGGAAGAGCTCCCTCTTTTTCTATTTCCTGAAATAACTTGAAAAGTATTGGTATTAATTCTTCTTTAAAGGTTTTGTAAAACTCTGCTGTATACCCATCTGGTCCTGGGATTTTCTTGGTTGGTAGTCTTTTGATGGCTTCTTCAATTTCATCCATTGATATTGGTCTGTTCAGATTGTGTGTATCCTCCTGACTCAGTCTGGGCAAATCATATGACTTAAGAAATTTATCGATGTCTTCACAATCTTCTATTTTATTGGAATATAGGTTTTCAAAAATATTTCTAATTGTCTTCGGTATTTCTGTAGCATCTGTTGTGATATTGCCTTTTTCATCCCGTATATTAGTAATTTGAGTTCTCTCTCTTCTTCTCTTCCTTAGCATGGCTAAAGGTCTGTCGATCTTATTTATTTTTTCGAAGAACCAACTTTTAGTTTTGTTAATTTTTTTCAATAGTTTCTTTTGTTTCAATTTCATTGATTTCCGCTCTGATTTTAATTATTTCTTGCCTTCTGCTACATTTGCTGTTGTTTTGCTATTCCTTTTCTAGGGCTTTGAGATGAAGTGTGAGCTCATTTATTTGTTGGTTTTTCCTTTTTTTGAGGAATGACCACCAGGTGATGAATTTTCCTCTTAAAACTGCTTTCATTGTGTCCCATAGATTCCGATATGTTGTGTCTGTATTTTCATTTATTTCATTTTTTTGATTTCCTTCTTTATGTCTTCTGTAACCCATTGATCATTCAGTAACATATTGTTCATTTTCCTTGTGATGTAGGATTTTTCCTTCCTTCTTTTATCATTGATTTCCAGTTTCATTCCATTATGATCAGATAAAATGCATGGTATTATCTCCACCCCTTTATATTTACTGAGGGTTGCCCTATGGCATAATATATGGTCTATTTTTGAGAAGGATCCATGTGCTGCTGAGAAAAAAGTATATCCATTTGATGATGGTTGATATATTCTATATAAGTCAGTTAAGTCTAGGTTATTGATTGTGGTATTGAATTCTATAGTTTCTTTATTCAACTTTTGTTTGGAGGATATGTCCAATGGTGAGAGAGGTGTGTTGAAGTCACCCATAATTATTGTGTTGTGGTCTATTTGATTCTTGAACTTGAGGAGAATTTGTTTTATGAATGTTGCAGCACCATTATTTGGTGCGTAAATATTGATAATTGTTATGTCTTGTTGGTGAATGGTTCCTTTTAACAGTATATAATGACCTTCTTTATCCCTTTTGATTAACTTAGTCTTGAAGTCGATTTTATTCGCTATGAGGATGGCCACCCCTGCTTGCTTACGTGGACCGTGTGCGTGGTATATTTTTTCCCATCCTTTCACCTTCAGCCTGTGTATGTCTTTTCCAATCAGATGTGTCTCCTGGAGGCAGCATATTGTTGGATTTGTTTTTTTTAATCCATGATACCAGCCTATGTCCCTTTATTGGAGAGTTTAAGCCATTAACATTCAGAGTTACTATTGATATATGGTTTGAACATCCATCCATGTTTGATTGTTTATCCTTTTTTAAAAAAATTTAGTTTGTTTCTCCATGATTATCTTTCCCCTCGCCCTCTGTCTTTACCGAGGCACTTCCCACTGATGGTTTTGGTTATTGTTTTTCATTTCTTCCTCGTGTAGTGTTTTGCTCAAAATGCTTTGCAATGCTGGTTTTCTGGCTGCAAATTCTTTTAACTTTTGTCTATCATGAAAGATTTTTATTTTGTTGTCATACCTGAAGCTTAATTTTGCTGGATACAGAATTCTTGGTTGGCATCCATTGTCTTTCAATGTTTGAAATACATTGTTCCATGACCTTCTTGCTTTCAGTGTCTGTGATGAAAAGTCCGTTGTTAACCTTATTGGTTTACCCCTGAATGTAATCTGTCTCCTTTCTCTTGTAGCTTTTAATATTTTCTCTTTGTTCTGTATATTGGATATCTGCATAACAATGTGTCTTGGCGTTGTTCTACTGTGATTTTGTGTGCTCGGTGTCCTTTATGCATCTTCAATTTGTATATCTGTTTCCTTTTTTATTTCTGGAAAGTTTTCTGTAATTATTTCATTCAGCAGGTTACTCATTCCCTTGGTTTGAATCTCTGTACCTTCTTCTATCCCGATGACTCGTAAGTTTGGTTTTTTTATGTTATCCCATAACTCTTGGATGTTTTTCTCATGATTTTTTACCAGCCTTTCTGAGTTGGCTAGACTTTTTCAAGATGATATATTTTGTCTTCATTATCTGATGTTCTGGCTTCTACTTGTTCCACCCTGTTAGTGATACTCTCAATTGAGTTTTTAATTTGGTTTATCATTTCCTTCATTTCTAGAATTATTGTTTGATTATTTTTTATAATCTCTATCTCCTGATAAAGATGCTTAACTTCTTCTTTTATCTGTTTATGAAATTTATTCTCAATGTGTTCTTTCACTGCTTGAATTTGCTGTCTTGTATCCTCTTTAAGGTTCCATTCCATCTGTCTAAGGTGTTCCTTGAGTTCTTTATATGACCATTTTTCTGATGACTCTAGGTCCTCCTGAATATTTAGGCTGTCCTGCATTGTTTGTACTCCTTTTCTTCCTTGTTTTTTGAAGCTGCTCATGTTACTTCTTGTTCTGTTTGACTGCTGAGTTACTGTTTACTCCTATAAATTAATTTGATGCTTGGGAGGAAAGGTATTAGAAGGGAAGGGAAGAAGTCACTAAAAAGAATGAGAGTAGGCAGGTAGAATTCAAGGAAAGGGGGATAAGAAAAATGAAAAGACTAAAGAAGAAAAAAATAGGACCTAAAAAAAGAGAAAATTTATTATATATATGATGCTTATAATTATAATATATATATATATATATATATATATATATATATATATATATATATATATAATCATATATATTACATATATATGAGCTTTTGGAGTCAGCATTATCTGTAATCTCTTAATATTTACAAGGTTAATTGCACCAAAATAAGCTAGCCAGTATTGATGCAAATATTTAGTTTTTTAACTAAAGTGAAAGCAAACATTAGACTTATACAACCCATTATTCGTACCATGCTAATAAAAGAACATTTCAGCATTCTTTCATCTAGTTTGTATAATTTAGAGAAAACTCTAACCCTTGTTCTGCAAGTGAACTGAAAGGAGTTTAAATATGATTCTGTTCTTTGTGCCTACTACCTCCTTTGGGTTCATGTTAGGAGCTTGCAAATATTTATTATACAAAAATTATTTTGAAAGAAGTGCTGGAAATTCTAACAGTATAAAATAGAATTTTTTTCTTTAGCTTTAATTTTCATCTTTTTTTTCTTTGACAGATAGTTTAAAACACAAGACTAATAATTTACATTTTTGTGCTTGAACATTATAGGCCTTAAAGAGAATGAATTTCAAACACTTAGTGAAGGAACTTGGAAGTGCTAAAAAACACAATTAAGAGCCTCCTGGTATGGGATGGAAACAATGTCACACAATGGAGAAGGAATTTATTAGGCAAACTGACAAAAGAGTTTCTAAATGAAGAATCTAATTGAACTAAAGGGAAAAATTTTCTTAGTGCTACATGGATCCTTGTAATAGAAATATGAGTGTAAGTCCTCAATCTCTGTGTCTAGGTTCATCAAGACAGTAAAGTTTAAAATTAGTATTCAAAGATAAATAAAATGAGTAGTGCAATGATATACTGTATGCAGTTGTCTAGAGAAGTCCTCTGGGCTCTATATGGTAGGTATATGATTTTCTAGTGTGTTTTATACAAATGATGGCCAGAAGTTTCTGACACTTCAATGTATATTTTTCTGAAGAACTCTGAGTTTGATAGATGATTTTATTTTATTACATGTAACAACTAAAAAATTTTATGATTTTCTATTGTTATACATTCACCTTTATAAAGGTCCAGAAAAGTTAGGACCTTATACTACAAGTCACTTACCTAGCATTTCACTGTAAAACTGATTCCATCTCTTCAAATTAAATGATTCAAATCAAAAATCAAAATAATGTATATAGTGTGGGGAGCCATTCTGACACGTGATTGGGTGACTCCCGTTAAGGGCCTGAGGCACTTTGGCTGTGTCGGAGTTATCCCGACTCTTTCCTGATGAGAGAGCCCATCCGTGTGGGAGTGTGCATAACCACTGACCCTGGAGACCCAATCACTGACCCTGACCTTGGAGTACAGCCCCCCCTCAACCTTCATTGGATGGAATTCTCCCCTGAATCTCTTGTCCCCCCAAATAAAAGGCTACTCCCCGGCGTGTTCACTCTCTCTCTCTCCTGCTAGCCCAGAGTAATCCTCGCTGCCCTGCTGGGCGGCTTGAGGCGGGGAACCAGGGAGGCGAGCCGTCTCGGACCTAGCAATGTAAAATAAGGTACTGTCTGTGTGTTTTATTTTGATCTCTTCTAACTAACTTAATGCCAGAACCTCATTAATGAAACCACTGCGCAGGCCGTGTGGTAAAATATAGCGTATTTTTCATTTCATTGAATGTCATTTCATCACTTAATCCTGAAAATATTACGGGCACATAGGAAGAACAAAAGAGAAATCCCCCAATACACTTTTCCACTATGTAACCAGGAGAGAAGCAGAGAGTATACACAAATAGTTTTTGAAGAATTTCAGCCAGCAGCTCACCACAGGGACAAATGGCATTTGAAAGAATGACATCAAACCTTGACTCTTGTAATTTTGCCTAGAGTTTCTTGTTCAAAACTGCATCTCTACATATGTTCTCCACATAACCAGAAAATTGATTCAAAATTTCATGAAATATTGAATAATATTTCCAAAATGTTTTTATTGCATCTCATAAATCAATGCTCTTAGTGATTGAGAAGAAAAAAGTCTCCATATCTTCTCTTTACAGTGATGAAGGATAGCTCTCAAATTTAATTGCAGATGATTTGTCACCATCCACAAAAATGGAAACCGAAGGTTTCAAAACAGCCACCTCATGCCCCCTCTGTGTAAGCTCCTCCAGTATTGTCTTTATATTGATCCAATGATTGTATTCCATTGCCCACACCAGCACCTTTCCACAACTTCCAGAACCAAAGTGACTACTCAGCAGTAACAGGAGCATAACTGCAGTCATTTTCATAGACATCCTGGTGAAATGCAGGCTTCTTTTCACATTGAATTCCCTCTATTCTTGTTGCTATCTGAGAAAAAAATCATTATTTGGTTAAAAGGTAACTTGTACCCATCAAAGTAAATACACAAGTGAACATTTAGAATTATCTGGATTCCAAGTTGAAAAATCAAAGGTTAGGTGTATTTTAATGCTTGTGTATTTTAATGACTCTTTCATGATTATAGATGCTTTCCTACAGTTAGGAATTTATGATCCTGCATGTGTGATCACCTCTCTTATGTTCAGATTTTTAGAATATGGAAGGAACAATGGCAAGTGAATTGACTTTTGCTTATAGATTTCTTGACTGCAAGTAAACTAAATATACAGTTGAAACAACATTTCTTAGGTATCATTTAAAATATTTTTGCAGTAAAGCACTTGTTTGCATATAATTCATATAGTATACAAACCACCATTTTAAATGTATATATCAGTTGTTCAATCTCAGAAAAGAATCTCAGAATTGGAAACCTCAGTTAATATTCATTGTGGAAAGGTTTTAAATCCAAACCCTCCTAGTACCTCTAATCATCCTATATGCCTCATTGCTAGGTAATATCTAATCAATTTCATCTCTCTATAGATATGTTTATTATGGAGACACTTCAAGTAATTGTTATATAATATGTGGAATTGAATGATTGATTTCAACACTTTTAAATAATTGTTACGGGTTTTGTGATTGATATCAATACTTACAATTATGTCTTGAAGGTTCATCAATGTTGTAGTATGTGTCAGGCCTTCATTCCTTTTCATGCTATGACAGGGCATTAGTTATGTCAGTGATCTAAGGCAGCCATGGAAATCCTTTCTCATCCTGCTTTTTGATCTTATAGAATGCAGGGTAGTATCTCTATTTTTTTTATATTTTCTAAGAGTTGCTTTGTGGCATAATATATGGCCAATTTTAGAGAAGGCCCCATGTGCTGCTGAAAACAAAGTGTACTCACTTGTTGAAGGATGAAATATTCTATATGTGTCAGTTAAGTCTGTTATTTATTGTATTATAGAGTTTATTTGTCAGCATTTTTTTTTGGGGGGGAAGCTCTATCCAGTGGTGAAAAAGGTGTGTTAAAGTTACCCAAAATTATTGTGTTGTGGTCTATTTGACTCTGGAACTTGAGAGGAATTTGTTTGATGAACGTAGATGTTCCACTGTTTGGGGCATATATATTTATAATTGTTATATTAACTTGACCTTGGAGTCTTATTTATTTGATAAGAGGATGAAAACCCCTGCTTGCTTCCAAAGTCCATGTGAGTGGTATGACTTTTCCCAACCCTTCACCTTCAGCCTGTGGATGTCTTTTATTATAAGAGAGTCTCTTGGAGGCAACATATTGTTAGGTCTCTTTTTTGATGTAATATGCTAGTCCGTGTCTTTTGATTGGTGATTTTAGGTCATTAACATTCAGGGTTATTATTAAGATATGGTTTGGATTCCCTTTTGGTATTTAACATGACTTGGTTTCTCCTCTGATTAGGTATTTCAGACACATTGCTAAGAGTAACAGGCATAAGTTTATTGAAGGGACCGGAGAGTATGAGTGGTTCTCTCAGGAGAAGGACATGCCCTTCCTTCTCTCCAGTTTTTTTTTGGGGGACCCAGGGAGTTTTCCAGAGAGTCTTCACAGGTGTTCCTTTGAATTTTGAAAAACAGCAGGCTACCACCCAATCTTTAAATTCCCACTGTGCATTGTAACTTCCAGGGAAATTCTAGTCACTTTGTACCATGCTGACCTGTTCTAATTGGTAAACAGATTTTAAGGTGAAAGGTTATTTATCCTTATCTCCCTGTTTTGTAAGAGGTCTTTGTAAGGGTCATAAAATTCCACCTCTCCTTCTCCTCAGGGTAACTTGTATTTTTATTGGCATTTGGGGTCTGCATTTCTATGGCAGATAACAGCTTCTTTGCTAAGAAATGTAACATAATCTTTTGATTTAAATCAGGCAGGGCTGCAGTAATATTTTTTATATAAAAAATAAATCATGTGTAAGTCAGCTCAGTGTGTTGTTTGGCAGGTTACAGGTCATTCAAAAAACACAGCAAGTCCCAGTTTTGTTCAAATTGAAGAGTCTTTATTCAGCTATCTAGCTAGTGACTGCTTCCCACAAGACCCATAATTGTCTCTGCAAGGAACAGCGCCGAGCCTGAGAATTTTAGGATATTTAAAGACAAAAACCACAAAAAAACATACCTGGGTTGATATACCTGCAAGCAAGTATGTACAGAAGCTGAATTGAGCAGTTAGTGAGACAGTGCAATGGGTACATTAGTATTTCCCATGAGACTTTTCAGGTTGACATAGCAGTAATAAAGCAGAAGGGAAGTGGATCAAAATGACCCTAGTTCAGTACAAGTTAGAGAATTGTTACTAATGTGTAGGCAATCAACCTCTGACAAGGTACATTGCCAAGAAAAATGAAAACCAAAGAGAAGAATTTTACATTGTGTATTTACTATATATTGCTATTTTGTTTTACCAAGTATATTATGTTAGGTAACTATTAATAGGTACAGAAGTAGGACTTTACCATGGGAGAAGCATTTCTTACTTGATATGGAGTCTCAGGGTAAAATGCAGTCTACTTGGTCATTGTCCATATAGCCTGTACCATAACAAGTGGTTCTACTTTATAAGATTATTACCTTAACCTCTTGTGCCCATTGTTAACATTAGTGTGTTCCCTATCAAAGGCAGATCACAATTCATGGTATAAAATTGGTCACATTTTTTAATTCATTCCTAAGTTTTTTGCACACTAGTTTTTCCCAACTTTGGCTACTATGAATAATCTTAATTATTAATGTTTATGTACTAGTTTTATTTGGATATTTGTATTTCTATTTGGCATATAAGTTAAAATAAAATTTCTAGGTCTTACAAAAACTCTATTTAACATCGAGGACCAGGATAACTCTTAACTCTATTTACTGAACCAATTTTCTAATCTAATAAGCATTGATTGAGTATTTTAATATCTCAATCATTGCTAGCACTGTATTATTACTTTTATTATAACAACATCATTGGTGATATAGTGAGATACCTCAATATGGTTTTGTTCTGAATTTCCTTTCCGTATTTGTAAAATTATTTTTTCAGTTGTCCATTGGCCATTTGCATATTTTTCTTGGAATTATGTCTATTAAGATCTTTTATGTCTTTTACAATCTTTTGTTGATTTGGTGTTATTCTTATTAGTTAGTTCCTATCTTTTTTTATATAGTCCTTCTATAATTCCATTAACATTTATATGTGATTTGCAAATATTAGTAATTTTTCTCTTGATTTTACTGATAGTGTTCTTTCATGTAGGATATGTTTAAGTTTGATGAAGTCCAATTATTCCTTTATGATTTTTCCATGCATTTGTACCCTAACTAAGAATCTGTTACCATCCTCAAGGTCATAAATATTTATACATTTTTGTTACTCACTTATATGCTAAAACCTCTCATGTAAATTTCTGAACTACCTTATTTAATATTTTTACATGGCATAGGTTGAAGAAGGAAATATATTTTAAAATATTTTTTAGTTGTATTGGAAACAATATCTTTTAAAAAACATTTTTTAAATGTAGATGGACACAATACCTTTTTGTAAAATTTATCTTGATTTGGTGCTGAGGCTCAAACCCAGTGCCTCACACATGCCAGATGAGTAAGCTACCACTGAGCCTCAATCCCAGCCCTGGAAACAATATTTTTGTATTTATTTTTATATAGTGCTGAGGATTGAACCCCATACCTCACATGTAGGAGGCAAGTGCTACACCACTTAGCTATAGCCACATCCCAATCATTTGCATTTTATTTACATGTGGATAATCAGTTTTTGCACCCACATTTATTCCACAATAAGACTATTCTTTCCCTTTGTTTTGTCAAACTTATAAAAATCAACTAATCCATTAACATTCAGTGTTATAATTGAGATATGATGTATACTCTTACTTATTTTGGATTATTTCTAGTTTCAATCTAGCTTTGGTTCAATTTTGATTGGCTTTCTTTTGGTGTAGTTCCTACTTTTGCTGGTTTTCACTTTTTAAATATCTTTCCCATTTTATTGAGAATGTAGTTCAGGCTTTCTAGTTGTGAATTCTTTTAATTATTGCTTATCGTAGAAGGTTTTTATTTTATCTTCAAATCTAAAGTTTAGTTTTGCTGGATATAAAATTCTTAGTTGACATCCATTTTCCTTCAGAGCTTGATATATGTTGACTGAGTACCTTCCAGTTTTGAGAGTGTGGGTTGAGAAATCATCTAAGATCTGAATTGGTTTCCCCCTTTATGTAATCTGATCCTTTTCTCTTGTGTCCTTTAAAGTGTAATCCTTATTCTGTATGCTAGGCATTTTCATTGTAATGCACCTTGTTGTGGGTCTGTTATAATTTTATACATTTAGGGTCCTGTAATCCTTCCAAACTCATTCTATTATTGCCAATATCACCCTAATCCCCAAACCAGGCAAAGACACATCAAAGAGAGAAACCTTCAGACTAATATATCTAATAAACATAGATGCAAAAATTATCAATAAAAATCTCACAAATCAAATACAAAAACATATCAGAAGATTATGCACCAGGATCAAGTGGGATTCATCCCAGGGATGCAAGGTTGATTCAACATACAGAAATCAATATATATATAATTAATCACATCAATAGACTCAAAGATAAGAATCATATGGTCATCTCAATAGATGCAGAAAAAAGCATTTGAAATATACAGTACCCTTTCATGTTCAAAACACTAGAAAAACTAATGATAACAGGAACATATCTCAAAATCATAAACTCTACCTATGCTAAGCCTCAGGCCAGCATCATTCTAAATGGAGAAAAATTAAAGGCATTCTCTCTAAAAACTGGAACAAGACAGGGATGCCCTCTTTCACCACTTCTATTCAAGTTTTTGAAACACTGGCCAGAGTAATTGGACAGACAAAAGAAATTAGATGGATATGTATAGGAAAAGAAGAACTTAAATTAGAACTATTTGCTGATGATATAATTCTAGACATAGAAGACCCAAAAAGCTCAACCAGAAATTTTCTAGAACAATAAATGAATTCAGAAAAGTGACAGGATATAAAATCAATACCCATAAGTCAAGGGCATTTCTATATATCAGTGACAAAACCTCTGAGAAGGAAATGAGGAAAACTACCCCATTCACAATAACCTAAAAAAAAAAGATACTGGGGAATCAACTTAACAAAAGAGGTGAAAGTTCTATACAAGAAAAACTACAGAATCCTCAAGAGAAAAATCAAATAAGACCTTAGAAGTTAAAAAGATCTACCTTGCTCTTGGATAGGCATAACTAATATTATAAAAATGACCATACTGCCAAAATAATTAAACAGATTCAATGCAATTCTGATCAAAAAACCCATAGCATTCCTCATAGAAATAGAAAAAGCAATCATGAAGTTTATCTGGAAAAATAAGAGACTCGGAATAGCTAAAACCATTCTTAGCAAGAAGAGTGAAGCAGGTGGCATCACTATACCAGATCTTAGACTGTCCTACAGAGCAATGGTAACAAAAAGAGCATGGGATTTCCACCAAACAGACTGGTAGACCAATGTTACAGAATAGAGGACACAAAGACCAACCCATAAAATTACAATTATCTTATATTCAAAAAAAGTGCCAAAAACATGCATTGGAGAAAAGATAACCTCTTCAACAAAAAGAAATCCATATTAAACAAACTGAAATTAAAATCCTATCTCTCACCATTAACAAACTCAACTCAAAATGGATCAAGGACCTAGAAATTACAACACAGACCCTGCATCTAATAGAAGAAAAAGCAGGCCCTAATGTTTATCATGTAGAATTAGGCCCCATCTTCCTTAATGAGACCCCTATAGCACAAGAATTAAAACCAAGAATCAATAAATGGGATGGAATCAAACTAAGAATTTCTTCTCATCAAAAGAAATAATCTGTAAGGTGAATAGACATTTTGGGAGAAAATCTTTACACCTCACATATCAGATAAAGCACTAATCTCTAGGATATATAAAGAATTCAAAACGTTAACCACCTAAAAAATGAACAACTCAATCAACAAATGGGCCAAGAACATGAAAAGTCACTTCTCAGAAGAGGATTTACAATCAATCAACAAATATATGAAAAAATGCTCATCATCTCTAGCAATCAGAGAAATCAGAACTACTCTAAGATATCATCTCACTCCAGTCAGAATGGCAGCTATTATGAAGACAACCAACAATAAGTATTGGCATGGATGTGGGGAAAATGGTACACTCATACATTGCTGGTGGGACTATAAAATGGTACAGCCAGTATGGAAAGCAGTATGGAGATTCCTTGGAAATCTGGGAAGGGAACCACTATTTGACCCAACTATCCCTCTCCTCGGACTATACCCAAAGAATTTAAAAACATTAAATTTTTTTATACTACATACTACAGGGACACAGGCACATCAATTTTTATAGCAGCACAATTCACAATAGCTAAATTGTGGATCCAACCTAGATGCCCTTCAATGGATGAATGGATAAAAATAGTGTGGCATATATACACAATGGAAATTTACTCAGCAATAAAAGAGAATGAAATCATGGCATTTGCAGGTAAATGCATGGTGTTGGAGAAAGTAATCCTAAGTGAAGTTAGTCAATCCCCAAAAGACTAATGCCAAATGTTTTCTCTGATATAAGGAGGCTGACTCATAGTGGGATAAGGAAGGGGAGCATGGAAGGAATAGATGAGTTCTAAATAGGGTAGAGGGGTGGGAGAGAAAGGGAGGGGGCAGGGGATTAGTAAGGATGGTGGAATTTGATAGAGATCATTATCCAAAGTACATGTATGAAGACACAAATTAGTGTTTACTTTATATACAACTAGAGATAAGAAAAATTGTGCTGTATAAGTGTAATAAGAATTGTAATGCATTCCACTGTCATTTATTTTTTTAAAAAATCAATAAGTAAAAAAAATAAATAATTTCAAAGAAAAACTGGAAGTAGTTTGAAATATGAAATTGAATTATTTTTCAATCATTTTTATAAATTGATGGATAGTTTTAAACACGAGACTAATAATTTGCATTCCAGGGAATGAATTGCAAACCTGTAACAAAAGGACTGTGGACGTGCTAGAAATCACAATTAAGAGCCTCCTGATATGTAAAGGAAACACTGTCACACAACTGAGAAGGAATTCATTAGGCAAAATGACATGATGATTTCTAAGTGAGAAATCTAATTGAACTAAAGGGAAACAATTTTCTTAGTGTTACATGTATACATGTATTAGAAATACACATGTAAGTCCTCAGTCTCTCTATGTTCATCAAGACATTTAGTGAAGTTTAAATTTATTTTTCAAATATAAATAAAATGAATAGTGCAATGGTAAAATCTGTATGCAGTTGTCTAGAGAAGTCCTTAGAGCTCTATGTGTACAGTATATGCGTTCCTGGTATGTCTTATACAAGTGATGGCCATAGGTTTCTGACAATTCAATGTACATTTTTCTATAGTACTCTGAGTTTGAGCGATGATTTTTTTTATTACATGACATAATTAAAAGAAATTCCTCTGACTTTATATTCTTGTAAGATCACCTTCAAAAAGGCTCAGGAAAGTTAGGATTATATACTACAAATAACTCACCCAGGATCTCACTGTAAAACTGATTCTATTTTTTGTATTAAACAATTCAAGCCAAAAATCAAAACAAAACCCATAAAATATATTTTTTACCCTCTCAATGAATTACATTTGATCACTTAATTCTGAAAATAAGACAGGCACATAGGAAAGAGAAAAGAGAAGTCTCCAACTATACTTTTTAATGTGTAACCAGGAGAGAAGTGGAGAGTGTACACAAATAGTTTCTGAAGAATTGCAGCCAGCAGCTCACCACAGGGACAAATGTCATCTGTAAGAACAATACCAAACCTTGATTCTTTTAGTTTTCTCATAAGTTTCTTGTTAAAACTACATCTCTGTATGTATTCTCTACAAAATCAGAAAGTTGACTTGCAGATTCTTGTAGTATTGAGTAATATTTTCAAAGTTTGTGTGGGGGGCAATTTATAAACCACTACATCAAACAATTGAGTGTAAAGATTCTCTACATCTTTTCTTGACAATAATGAATAGCTCTCAGATTTAATGGTAAATGAGTTATACCATCCACAAAAACGAACTTTGAAGATTTCAAAACAGTTATCACATACCTCCTCTGTGTGAACTCCTCCAGTATTCTCTTTAAGTTGATTCAATGGTTGTATTCCATTTCCCACACCAGCACAACTTCAAGAACCAAAGTGAGTACTCAGCTGTAGCAGCAGAAGAACTACAGTCATTTTTGAGGACATCCTAGCAAAATGCAAGTCTTCCTTTCACATTGAATTCTCTCTGTTTCTGCTGATGTCCAAGAAGAAATCATTACTTAGCTAAAATGTAAATTATACACATTAAATTAAACACATAAGTCAACAGTTCAGATATCTGGATGACAAGTAGAAAAATCAAAGATTAGGTGACTTTATTTTTGCCTATGTGTAATGATTCTTTCATAATCATAAATGCTTTCCTGAAGTTAGGAATTGATAGTTCTGCACGTGTAATCATGTTAAGCGTTTTAGAGTGTGGAACAATGGCAAGTGAGGTGATTTGTGCCTATAGAGTCCTTGACTGGAACTAAAGTAAAATTATTGTTGAATCTACATTTCTTAGGTATCATGGTTTAACAGATTTTTTTTTCAGTAAAATTTTTGTTTTCATATAATTCACATAGGAAAGTACTCACCATTTTAAGTATACCTTTCAATTGTATAATCTCAGAGGAGAATCTCAGAATTGTAATCTTCAGTTAATATTCCATGCTGAAGCATTTTAGCAATTCAAATTCTCTCTATACCTGTAACCATTCCACAGCCCTCGTTCCTAGTTAATCTCTAATCAATTTCCTCTCTCTAAAGATAGGATTATGCTGGGGACATTTAAATTAGTTGTTATATAATATATTGGTTTTTATGATTTATTTCAACACATTTAAATAATTGTTATGTGTTTTGGTGATTGATGTCAATACTTGTAATTATGTCTTAAAGATTCATCCACGTTGTGGCATGTGTTAAGAATTCATTCCTTTTTATTCTGTGACAGGGCATGAGCTATGCCACTGAGCTGAGGTAGCCATAGAAGTCCTTTCTCATCCTATTTCTGTGGTAATGCCAGGATGTTTTAGACATGTTGCTCAGGTAGCAGGCAGAATTTAATTGAATGGACTGGAAAAGAGAAAAGAGGACACACTCAAGGGAGGGAGTGGTCCTTTCAAGAGAAAGACACCATGCCCTTCCTGCCCTCCAGTTTTTAGGACATCCAGGGAATTTTCCAGAAGTGTCTGCCCAGGTCTACTTTGACTTTTGAAAGACAGCAGGATGATATCAGACTTTTAAATTCTCACTGTGCAATTTAACTTCTCAGGCAATTCTAGGTCACTTTGGACCATGTTGACCTATTCTAAATACACCCTGTTCCTAAACAGATTTTCAGGTTATAGGTAACTATCCCTTATCTCTGTATGTTTTGTAATCAGGTCTTTCTAAGGGTAAATAAAAGAACATTGTCACTCCCCATAGAGTAATTGGTACAATTATTGGCATTTTGGGGCTTGCATTTCTCTGGCAGATAAGAGCTTCTTTGCTGAGGAATGTAACATACTGCATTGATTTAAACCAGGCAGTGTTGTAATTATTTATTTTTTTAAAGAAAGCATGTGGGAGTCAGCCCAGTGCCTTATTCCATAGAATTATTACTTTAACTTCATGTTAACATTTGTGTGTTTTTTCCTATCAAAGCCAAATAACAATTCATGGAGTAAAATATATTACATTTGTTTGTTCATTCCTAAATTTTTGCAAACTAGTTTTTTCACAGCCTTTGGCTACTATAATTAATTGTATTTATTATTATGTATGTAATAGTTTTATTTGGATATGTTCTCATTTTTATTTGGTATATAGGTCAAAGTAAAATTTTGTGGTTTTATGAAAATCTTAGGTTTAACCTTTGAGAGTATGTATGACTGTACTCTAGTGACTGAACCAATTTCTATTCTAACCAGCATTGCATGACTATTTTAATATCTCACATCACTGCCAACATTTTATTATTATTTTTATTATAACCATTTTATTGGTGGTGTAGGGAGATACTTCATTATGGTTCTGTTCTGAATTTCCTTCTAATGCTTGCAATGTTATTTTCAGGTGTCCCTTGGCCATTTGAATATTTTTCTTGGAGGTATTTCTATTCAGATCACTTGGACATTATTTTCTTTAGTGATATTCTTAATTTTAGTTGCTAACTTTATGTATTCTTGATGCAAATCCATTATCAAATGTATGGTTTGTAAATATTATTCATTTTTCTATTCATCTCATAGTGTCCTTTAATATTAGTTAGAAAGAGTGAAGGGCAGGGAAGGGATGTGGGAGTAGAAACGAGAGCAGAATGAATCAAACATTAGTAACTTATGTGCATATATGACTCCATGACTAGTATGATTCCACAGTATGCACAAACAGAAGAATGAGAAGTTATACTCCATTTATGTATGATGTATCAAAGAATATTCTATTGTCATGTATAACTAATTTGAACAAATTTAAAAATAAAAAATAAATAAAAAGAGCATAGGCAGAAAAAAAAGAATACAAGCAACAATAAATTTTGGCAAAGATATGGAAAAGCATACCCTAACATATTGCTATTGGGACTGCAAAGAGATGCAACCATTATGGAAATCAGTATGGCGTTTACTCAGAAAACTTAGAATGGAATCACCATTTGACCCAGCTATCCTACTTCTGGATCTATACCCAAAGGAACTAAAATCAGCATACTGCAGAGATGCCACAGCATCAATATTTTTAGCACCTCAATTCACAATAGCCAAAATATGGAACCCACCTAGATGTCCTTCAACAAGTGAATTGCTAAGGCAAATGTGGTATGCATGCACAATGGAATATTACTCAAACTAAATGAAGAATGAAATTATGACATTTACAGGTAAATGGATGAGCTGAAGAATATCATGCTAATTTCAATAAGACAATACCAAACAAATAAAGGTGCAAAGTTTTCTTTCATATGTGGATGCTAATTCACAATAGGGAGGGCTTGGAAAAAATAGAGGTACTTTGGAATAGGCAGAGGGGAATAAAGGAGTGAGAGGGGGCATGGGGATAAGAAAGATAGCATAATGAATTCAATATTATTACCATGTGTACACATATGATTACAAAAGCAGTATGATTCTACAAATTGTACAACCAGAAGAATGAGAAATTATAAACCATTTATGTATGATGTGTCAAAATGCATTCTACTGTCATGTATAACTAATTAGAACAAATTAAAAATCATTTAAATAAAATCTGTGTGGTTTCTAGGTTCTATAATCTACTATACATCCATACTTATTGTACATCCATACTGTACCTCCCTTAATTTCTGTAGTTTCATAGTTCAAAAGATCTGACCAGAATATTTGTAGAGGAGGAAAACTTTATTTAAGTGCTCGCTCACACTTTCAGAAGTCCATACAAGGCTGGCTCCAATTCTTGGGGCTTTAGGTGAGGCTAAACATCATGGTGGCAGAGTGTGGCAAAGGGAAGAAGCTCACATCATAATGAGAAAGCAGAGAGTCTCTACTTTACAGAAACAAATACATACCTAAAACCATGCCCCTACTCCCACATCCTCCAGCCATACCATGCAACTTCAGTTACTACTAAGTTAATCCCCACCAGGGGATAAATTTATTGATTGGTTTATTACTCTTATAACCCAATCATTTCTCCTCTGTAACTTTTTATATTGTCTCACATGTAAGCTTTTGGGGGCTAGCTTACATACAAACCATAATAGTACTTTATTCCTTTCGGTTGTATTTTCAATGGGATGGTTGCCTTAAATGCATGTGAAACTCTTCATTACAAATAGGGTAAAATATAACTCGTCTTTGTGTTGTAATCCTTTATTCTGGAAACTTGCTGTTTTTCTTCTTTAAAGAAGATTTTTATCCAAAAATTTCTAAAGCATTTTATATGTAGGATTATGTTTTCTGCTAAAGGGGGATTTTGTTTTTCTTTAAAATATGGCTTCCTTTTACTGCATGCTTTTGAAAGCAATCTTGAAAAATCAGGATAACATTCTTGTTCCCCCATGTTAAAGATCAAAAACCTAAGAAATGGCGAGGAAAGAAGAAGTTTTATTTAAAGAATAGGAAAGAGAGAGAGAGAGAGAGAGAGAGAGAGAGAGAGAGAGATAGATAGATAGATAGATATCCTTGGGGGGGGGTCAGACAGAACCGGTGCCAGATGGAGAATGGGTGTTCTGCCCATTTATTGATTTTAGGTTTTCTGTCTTCCCATGCCCCTTTTTTCTCTTAATTGGCCCATATGTTGACCAAAAGGTGGAAATGACCAGAGGCAGGGATATTCATTAACAATTCCTTGCTGGGAGGAACAATTCTTATGAGACCAGGTATTCTTGAGAACAGGTTGCAAAGAGAAGGAAGTGTTCTGGAGATATCATCATTATGTTTACTTTTGAATTAAACCTCATCTGCCTGACCTAATCATACATTATCTACACTATCTACTCATTGTCCTTGTTTCATTCCCCCCACTCTGATTAATGAAACCCTTACTGGTTTAACAGGAAATTGACAATGACTGCCCTGGCTGCTTCATGCTTTTCAGAGGCAACATGAGGCAAGCAGTTCAGGTTTCCCTTTTAGGAATGATTCAGGGAGGTTGCTGGGTTTCTGTAAAATTCTAATTTAGAAAGAACAGGTTGTTAGCCAGGCGTTATCTGTAATCCCAGTGATTCAGGGAGGCAGAGGCAGGAGGTTTTGATGTTCAAAGCCAGTCTCAGCAATTTAGTGAAGTGCTACGCAAATCAGTGAGACCCTGTCTCTAATAAAATACAAAATAGGGCTAGAGATGTGGTTAAGTGGTTGAGTGCCCTTGAGTTCAATCCCTGGAACCCAAATAACAAGGAGGAGGAGAAGTAAAAGAGGAGGAGGAGGGGGAAAAGGAGGAGGAGAAGGAGGAGGAGGAGGAGGAAGAGGAGGAGGAGGAGGAGGAGGAGGAGGAGGAAGAGGAGGGAAGAAAAAGGAAAAGAAAGAATAGGTTGTAAAATCATCTGGGAGTTGGGTGCTTCTATGAGAGAAACAAGAAGACATGAGTACCGGAATGAGATTTATACAAAAGAAATGTAGTAGCATCTGAAACATATCTATGAATATCATGATGATGATAGAAACCAGTAATTTTAGATTAAGAGGTCCACAAGATAAAAGGTTTTTCCCCTGAGGAGGCCAAGAAAGTCATAACTTCCATTTTGGATGTAAATCTTTAAGGATATGAGTTACATTGCCAGAGTTATCCAGACTATAAACACAATACTTAGTTTTCATAATGTCACAGATGCCCTCATAAGATGTTCACTTGGAAAGACAATCAGTGAGAAAACTCACATAAACAAAAGGAGAGACTATACTGAGGAGACAAGCAGGAAACTAAGAAGTTGTGATGGGAAAACAGCAACCACTTAGGAGCTGCAGGCATTTCAGAAAAAGGTATAAAACAATCAGGAACTGCAATGCCAGCTCCCAGGAAGGGGCAGGGAAAACTGATATGCAAGCACCAGTTAAACTGGGAGATAGCAGGCAAACAGATAATAACCACAAACTAGTAATTCTAATTACAGTGGAAACCTAGAGTTCTTATAAATTTTTTATCCAATGCAAGAGTTAAATTTGAAAATGCTTTTTTTTCTGCATAAAAACTAGCTATAGAGATGTATTTAATATACATCTTATCATCTCTTAGGGTATTATAACCAGGAGGCATCTTTAAAAGGGCACAATTGTTATGAAGTAACTACTCCTTGGATCAGAAAACAAGAAGCATTACTAATACTGGGTCCCTGGGGACACCTGCTGTATGACAGGATGGGAGGCAGTTACAAGAGACAGTCTTGGTAAAGGGGAGGATCTTTTACAAATGTCCTGAGAATTTAATGAATGGGGAACATGGTCTGTGTAAAGCACTGTTAAGCAATGAAAAACTCATATGAGAGGACCAGGTCGTAAAGGACTCTGACCAGTATTGGCATATCACTAGGTTCCCAGAGATGTTTTGTCCTTGAGTGAAGAACTCAGTGGTCTCCTAGCTTTGCCCACAATGCAGGTATATGCCACAGTTTGGTAATTTGCAATAACCCCAATTGCATTGCTTGAGTATCTGCCCACCACAGATCCTGCTGAAAATCATCAGGACTAATGGTAGTTCTGGGTATTCATTCTGGAATGAACTGAAATCCACAGCAGACATATATTTTATTCTTTCATTTCCCAATCTTTTGTCTATTTTTGTTTTATAAATTTTTAAAATTTAACTTTTTCTACAATATTTCTGCCCTTTCCCTTATTTGCATTGTGACATGTTTTCATTCTCACTACATTATTAATGTATTTATAAACCTTTTTTTTTTGTTTGTTTGCTTTTTGTTTTGTTTTGTTTTGTGATTGTTTACTCTGGTTTGTTTTCTTCTTTCTGGCTGGAGCTTGCGCTCATTCTCAGCAAAATGAGGGCATTGGATTTACACCTTGCTGTGAAATTGCACACAGCCATATCAATAAAAATTTATTCCATCATATCCTAG
This sequence comes from Spermophilus citellus, assembly GCF_964194105.1. Taxonomy (NCBI): domain Eukaryota; kingdom Metazoa; phylum Chordata; class Mammalia; order Rodentia; family Sciuridae; genus Spermophilus; species Spermophilus citellus. The sequence continues at coordinate 54,538,543 of NC_138189.1, forward strand.
TCCTGCTGTAACACTAACAGGTAATTCCACTTATGGAACAGGGGAGATAAAAAGCCTCTAGTTCATGACCCATCCCCAAATACCGGAGATTAAGGAGGGCTCAACATTACACCCTGGAATTCAACACTATAGCAACTTAGAAGGATATAAAGGGAGAAATAGGCTCCAATACAAGGGTAGTGGGTGCCTTCATAGCCTCTCTTTCTTCAATAGATCAATAACCCCCATAAAAAGCAAATAACAATCTTCAGAATTCACATTATTGACCAATTGAACTTCACAGACAAATATAGAGTATTTTATTCACTAACTATAGAATACATATTCTTTGTAACATATAATCAAATGTTTCCCTAAACTGGTTGAATTTAGGTCATAAAGAATGCAAATTATTGAATGAGTTGTTCAATAACTTGAAACTTTTTTCTAATTTATCAGACCTTAATGGAATCAAAGTGAAAATCAAGAGCAAGAGAAAATGAGAGAGAGAGAGAGACGAGAGAGAGAGAGACGAGAGAGAGAGAGAGAGAGAGAGAGAGAGAGAGAGAGAGCAAGTGTGAGCATGGAGATTGCACAAAACAGTATTGTACAACTGTGGATCATTAAGAAATCAAGGGTGTATTTAAAAATATATCAATTTAAATGCAAAGAGAAACATAATGTAACAGAAAATGTGAAAAAAAGAGCAAAAACAATTCTAATTGAGGTATGAGAGCTTAGGTTAAAAAAATTAGTTCTGAAAAAAACCTAATTAGATGCATTTTAAGATCTTAGAACTATGAAAACAAGCCAAACATTATACAAGTAGAAAAGAATTAATCAAAAAGATGAGAGCTGAATTATTTTATAAAGAGATCAAAGAAAGAGAAAGAGCTACATGAGTAAAATCAGATGCAAAAGGGTGGATATTATACCCCAAACCATCTGAAAATCAGATGATCATTAGGGAATAATTTGAAAAACTATATCCCAATCAATTGGAAATTGTAAGATAAATGGACATACTGAGACACATATGACCAAGCATTCTTGAGAAAAAACCTTACAAATCCTGTGCAGTCAACAGTGAGCAGTGAGACTAAAGTAGCCTGCCTCAATGTTTGCCAACAAAGAAATCCCTAAAAATAAACAGATTTGTTACTAATTTTTCCAGATTTGAAGAGGTCATTCCACATAATAAATAGGGAAGGAATCCTTCCAAACTCATTCTGTAAGTTCTGTATTTTGCTGCTATCAAAATTGATAATGATACAGAGAAAACTATAAACCAAATTCTTCCCTGAATATAGATGTAAGATCCTCAATGAAATGCTCACTGATCCAATTCTCTAATAATATAGTAAAATATCATGTATCATGATCAAGTTGGCTTCATTTCATATCAAGGAATGAAAGAATGTTTCAATAAATGCAATTCAAAAAAAGTAACACGACATATGAGTACAACTAAGGACAAAAATCAAATGATCATCTTAATACAAAAAAATCTTCATAGTTTGATATCTCATCCTAAAACAATCATGTTGGAAGTTGGTATAGAATGCTTGTATCTCAACATAATGCAAGCTAGGCGTGTTAAATCCACAGCCAGCAAGATACTGAATCAGGAAAAACTGAAAGTATTTTCTATAAATTAGGAACACACCATGGCTGGCTGTCCACTGTCACCATTCTTATTCAGAATAGTACTTTAATATTGAGGCATGTCACTCAGGCTATTGGGAATAGGAGAGGGTATACAAATAGGAAAGGTACAAGTGCAATTATTTTTCCTTAACATGATTTGATTCTATACTTAGAAGACACTTCTCATTTCAATAAGACTCTTAGAAATAAGAAACTTAGAAGTACATGTGGATATAAAATGAACATACAAAACTAGTAGATATTTAAATAAACATGTGTTGAACTAATTGAGAAAGAAATCAGAGCAGTCATATTCACAAGAACTTCAAAATAAAATAAATCTGGGAATTAACCTAACAAAATCTGCGAAAGGCCGCTGAAATAAAAGTTGTAAAACAAAGAAACAGAGAAATTGAAGAAGTTGGCAGAGACTGGAAAGACTGCCCATGTTCCTTAACTGGGAGAACTAATATTGGTAAAATGCTCACATAACCAAAACACACCCAAAGATTCAATGAAATCTCCATCAACATTCCAATGATATTCTTCACAGAAGTAGGTAAGGCATATGAAAGACTGTATGGCCAAGGAAATCCTGAGACAAAGACCCAAAGCTGAATTTATCAAAAATCTACTAAAGAGCCATATTAACAAAATAGCATAATATTGGTATAAAACAAACTGTAGGCAATGGAATATAATTAAACATGCAGAAATAAACTTGCACATCTAAAATCAACAGATTTCTGGCCAAGGTTGCAAAAATATACATTGGAGCAAAGACAGATTCAAACATTGGGAAACTGGGAAAACTGAATATCTACTTGTAGACAATTAATTGTAGATTTCCTTCTCTCACTCTGTAGAAAATTATCAAAAAGTTGATCAAGCGATTTAACATTTGACATGAAAATTTGGAGTTTAGAGGAAAACATTGTGGAAACATTTCATAATATAGGAATACAGGCAACAATTTTCTTAATAGAACTACAAAGCTTGGGAAGTATATGTAAGAAATGGCAAATTGGATTACATCAAATCTGAAAGCTTCTGCACAACAACTGAAACAATTGAGAGCAAAGGAGCCACCTTTAAATAGTACAAAATTTTTTTAGCTATTCATCTGATGAAAAATTAATATACAGAATATATAAGCAAGTCAAAAAAGTGTTCAACAAAAGAACAGGTCAGGGGTGGCGCCCAAGGAGCCGAGATCGCGGTCAGACCGCCGCTTCCAACACCGACGAGAGAGACTTCGGCGCGTCAGTCAGTCATTTGCAGAGAGAGAGTGAGAGGGTACTTGGTCGGCGGACCGCCCTGTGGATGGAGTCTGGGACGCGCCCGAGTTAATTAGCCGCGAGTTACCAGAGAGGGATTACAGCGAAGCGGATTCTGCAGGCTCCTGCCAGTGGCACACTAGCCGCGCTGAGTGCTGAATTCCAGCTTTGAAATACAGGAGAGAATCGGTCCAGTTCGTTTCCCGACACCGGTTGGAACACGCAGGAGAACTGCAGCCGCCATCATGGAGAGCTGACGCAATCATCCCTGTTTTCTACGATCTCAGCTCATTCAACTACAGAACAGGTGATTCCAGGCTGGTATTTGCCTGCGTCGCGCAGACAGATCGCTCAGGCTCGGGATTGGAAACTCTGAGGAGAATACTCTTCAGGCTTCACCCCTGGCAAGGTGGGCGCCGGGCTTTGAGCGGCCAGATTCTAGTTCCCCGGGTTGCTTTGGCCCAGGGCGGGAGATCCTTCTTGGCCCGGGGCTACGGAACCCGCGGCGACTGCGTCTTTGACCCTGCCCCTGTCTGAGCACACACTGAGCTGGGAGAGGTTGGAGCTGCCAGGTCCGGGCGGGGGCCGCCTGGGCCTGAAGTTGGGGTACCTCTGTGGACCCTGCTCCGAGCAGAGTGTGGCAGGGATCGGAGAGGCTGGGTTCTGGCCCTCGTGGCTGCTTGAGCCCAGGGCCGCGGAGCCTGTGGGGACCACGAGCTGAGGCCACCCACAAGTGAAACTTGCGACGAGGGGCAGTGGGACTCTGTCTCCTGGAACAGTTTTGACCCGGAGCTGGAGAGCCCGCGGGAAGTGCGTCTTAGACTCTGCTCCAAGGGGAGCGTACACCGAGCAGGGAGAGTTTGGTGCGGCCAGGCTTGGGCACCTAGCAGGGAGAGTCTGGTGCGGCCAGGCTTGGGCTCCCGGGGCGGCTCTGGCCTGGGTTTGGGGAACCCGTGGCGGTTGCCCTGAGGAGCCTGCTCCTAGCAGAAAGTGGCGGGGATCAGAGAGACCGGCTCCTGGCTCCCGAAGCGGCTCTGGCTCAGGGTTGGGGATCCTACAGGGACTGCTTCTTGGTCCGGGTCCTGCTGGGTACTGCGGAGGCCTGGAGGGCAGAGTGGAGCTGCCTCCTGTGCCCAGAGCAGGCTAAGGGTCCCGCCGGTGTGGTATCACGACACCCCAACTGCAGCTGTGGCCGAGGAGAGTAGCCGCCCACGCCTGGAACAGGACCAGCGACCCGACGGCAGGGTAGCCAAGTCAACCCACTTGGAGTAGAGGCCGTGAAGAGCTGCCGTCTGACCCTGCAAGGTAGGCAGTCCTGCGTCCCACTGGCAGGACAGGCTCGGCAGCTGGCCAGTGTAGTGGACGAGTAGCATCGAGGCAGTCACGTCACACTGGTTGGAGTGGGGGTTGAACAGAGCCGCCGCCAGCATCCGGAAGGAGCCCAGAGACCCGTTGGAGAGGCAGTTAGGTACCCCCACTGGGAGTGGGGGTTGAGCAGAACTGCAGCCCAGGCCCGCAGGGTGGGCAGATCTGAGACCTACCGGCGGAACAGGCTTGGAGGCCGACCAGCGTGGTAGAAACGTCACATCAATTGGAGTAGGGGTGGAGAAGAGCTGCTGCCCACGTCCGGATCAGGACCAATGATCCGAGGACGTGGCAGGAACGTCACCGCAATTGGAGTGGGGGCAGAGTAGAGTAGCCACCCGTGCCCGCGGGGCAGGCAGACCTACGACCAACCAGCGTAGTATATAGATCACCCTGATTAGAGGAGGATCACAGCCACTACCCGCCCTACAAGAGAGATATCCTAAATATACAAGAGCAACAAAAATAAACAGGGGGAAAAATTTCAAAAACACAACAGTTTCACGAAGCAGAAAGAAACGCAAGCAACATGAAAAGACAAGGAAAGAAAGGACCACAAGCAATGCAGGTCAACTCAACCCTAGAAGAGGTAATAGCTGCAACAGACGGAATGTCAGATAAAGAGTTCAGGATATACATGCTTCAGATGATCTGGACTCTCAAGGAAGACATGAGACAGCAAAACCAGACAATGAAAGATCACATTGACAAGGAACTACAGAAACAAATCCAGGAAATAAAAGATCAATTTCACAGGGAGCTAGAAGTAATAAAGAACAAACAAATAGAAATCCTAGAAATGCAGGAAGCAATAAACCAACTTAAAACCTCAATTGACAATACTACCAGCAGAATAGATCACTTAGAAGATAGAACATCAGACAATGAAGACAAAGTATTTCAACTTGAGAAGAACATAGACAGTTCAGCAAGACTGCTAAGAAACCATGAGCAGAACATCCAAGAGATATGGGATAACATTAAAAGGCCAAACTTAAGAGTCATTGGGATACAGGAGGGCACAGAGCTCCAAACCAGAGGAATGAACAATCTATTCAATGAAATAATACGAGAAAACTTCCCAGACTTGAAGAATGAAACAGAATCCCATATCCTAGAAGCCTACAGGATGCCAAAAGTGCAAAATCATAAGAGATCCACACCTAGACACATTATAATGAAGATGCCCAACATACAGAATAAGGAGAGAATTTTAAAAGCTACAAGAGAAAGAAAGCAGATTACATTTAGGGGCAAACCAATCAGAATAACAGCTGATCTCTCAACACAGACTCTGAAAGCTAGAAGATCCTGGAATAACATATTTCAAACACTGAAAGAAAATGGGCTCCAACCAAGAATCGTGTATCCGGCGAAATTAAGCTTCAGGATGGAAGATGAAATTAAAACCTTTCACGATAAACAAAAGTTAAAAGAATTCGCAGCTAGAAAACCATCTCTTCAAAAAATCCTTGGCAAAACATTACAGGAAGAGGAAACTGAAAATAACATTGAAAACCATCAGTGGGAGATAGGACAGTAAAGGGGGGAAAGTAACCAAAGAGGAAAACTAATCAGGTTTAGTAACATAAATAAACAAATATAACTGGAGGAACAAACCTAATCTCAATAATAACCCTAAATGTTAATGGCTTAAACTCACCAATTAAGAGACACAGGCTAGTCGAATGGATCACAAAACAAGATCCAACAATATGTTGCCTACAGGAGACGCATTTGATAGGAAAAGATATACATAGACTGAAGGTGAAAGGCTGGGAAAAATCATTCCACTCATATGGACTGCGGAAACAAGCAGGAGTGTCCATACTCATATCAAACAAAATAGATTTCAAGCCAAAATTAATCAAAAAGGATAAAGAGGGACATTGCATACTGCTCAAGGGAACCATACACCAACAAGACATAACAATCATAAATATATATGCCCCAAACAATGGTGCACCTACGTTCATCAAGCAAACTCTTCTCAAGTACAAGAGTCTAATAGACCACCATACAATAATCATGGGAGACTTCAACACACCTCTCTCACCACTGGACAGATCTTCCAAACAAAAGTTAAATAAGGAAACTATAGAACTCAACAACACAATTAACAACCTAGACTTAATTGACATATATAGAATATACCACCCAACATCAAGTAGTTACACATTTTTCTCAGCAGCACATGGATCCTTCACAAAAATAGATCATATATTATGTCACAGGGCAACTCTTAGACAATATAAAGGAGTAGAAATAATACCATGCATCCTATCTGATCATAATGGAATGAAACTGAAAATCAACGATAAAAGAAGGAAGGAAAAATCATGCACCACGTGGAGAATGAACAATAGGTTACTGAATGACCAATGGGTCATAGAAGACATCAAGGAGGAAATTAAAAAATTCTTAGAGATAAATGAAAACACTGACACAACATATCGGAATCTATGGGACATATTGAAAGCAGTTTTAAGAGGAAAATTCATTGCTTGGAGTTCATTCCTTAAAAAAAAGAAAAAACCAACAAATAAATGATCTCATACTTCATCTCAAAATCCTAGAAAAAGAAGAGCAAAATAACAGCAAAAGAAGTAGAAGGCAAGAAATAATTAAAATCAGAGCTGAAATTAATGAAATTGAAACAAAAGAAACAATTGAAAAAATTGACAAAACCAAAAGTTGGTTCTTTGAAAAAATAAATAAAATTGACAGACCCTTAGCCATGCTAACGAAGAGAAGAAGAGAGAGAACCCAAATTACTAGCATACGGGATGAAAAAGGCAATATCACAACAGACACTTCAGAAATACAGAAGATAATCAGAAATTACTTTGAATCCTTATACTCCAATAAAATAGAAGATAGTGAAGGCATCGATAAATTTCTTAAGTCATATGATCTGCCCAGATTGAGTCAGGAAGATATAGACAACCTAAACAGACCAATAACAATAGAGGAAATAGAAGAAACCATCAAAAGACTACCAACTAAGAAAAGCCCAGGACCGGATGGGTATACAGCAGAATTTTACAAAACCTTTAAAGAGGAACTAACACCAATACTTTTCAAGTTATTTCAGGAAATAGAAAAAGAGGGAGAACTTCCAAATACATTCTACGAGGCCAACATCACCCTGATTCCTAAACCAGACAAAGACACTTCAAAGAAAGAAAACTACAGACCAATATCTCTAATGAACCTAGATGCAAAAATCCTCAATAAAATTCTGGCGAATCGGATTCAAAAACATATCAAAAAAATTATACACCATGATCAAGTAGGATTCATCCCTGGGATGCAAGGCTGGTTCAATATACGGAAATCAATAAATGTTATTCACCACATCAATAGACTTAAAAATAAGAACCATATGATCATCTCGATAGATGCAGAAAAGGCATTCGACAAAGTACAGCATCCCTTTATGTTCAAAACTCTAGAAAAATTAGGGATAACAGGATCATTCCTCAACATTGTTAAAGCAATCTATGATAAGCCACAGGCCAGCATCATCCTAAATGGAGAAAAATTGAAGGCATTCCCTCTAAGATCTGGTACAAGACAGGGATGCCCTCTCTCACCACTTCTGTTCAACATAGTCCTCGAAACACTGGCCAGAGCAATTAGACAGACGAAAGAAATTAAAGGCATAAAAATAGGAAAAGAAGAACTTAAATTATCACTATTTGCAGACGATATGATTCTATACCTAACAGACCCAAAAGGGTCTACAAAGAAACTATTAGAGTTAATAAATGAATTCAGCAAAGTGGCGGGATATAAAATCAACACGCATAAATCAAATGCATTCCTGTATATCAGCGACAAATCCTCTGAAACAGAAATGAGGACAACTACTCCATTCACAATATCCCCCCAAAAAATAAAATACCTGGGAATCAATCTAAAAAAAGAGGTGAAAGACCTATACAATGAAAACTACAGAACCCTAAAAAGAGACATAGAAGAAGACCTCAGAAGATGGAAAAATATACCCTGCTCATGGATAGGCAGAACTAACATCATCAAAATGGCGATATTACCAAAAGTTCTCTATAAGTTCAATGCTATCCCAATCAAAATCCCAACAGCATTTCTTGTAGAAATAGATAAAACAATCAGGAAATTCATATGGAATAATAAAAGACCCAGAATAGCAAAAACAATGCTAAGCAGGAAGTGTGAATCAGGCGGTATAGCGATACCAGACTTCAAACTATACTACAGAGCAATAGTAACAAAAACAGCATGGTACTGGTACCAAAACAGGCGAGCGGACCAATGGTACAGAATAGAAGACACAGTAACCAATCCGCAAAACTACAACTATCTTATATTTGATAAAGGGGCTAAAAGCATGCAATGGAGGAAGGATAGCATCTTCAACAAATGGTGCTGGGAAAACTGGAAATCCATTTGCATCAAAATGAAACTGAATCCCTTTCTCTCGCCATGCACAAAAGTTAACTCAAAATGGATCAAGGAGCTCGATATTAAATCAGAGACACGGCGTCTGATAGAAGAAAAAGTCGGCTATGATCTACATACTGTGGGGTCAGGCCCCAAATTCCTCAATAGGACACCCATAGCGCAAGAGTTAACAACCAGAATCAACAAATGGGACTTACTCAAACTAAGAAGTTTTCTCTCAACAAAAGAAACAATAAGAGAGATAAACAGGGAGCCTACATCCTGGGAACAAATCTTTACCCCACACACTTCAGATAGAGCCCTAATATCCAGAGTATACAAAGAACTCAAAAAATTAGATAATAAGATAACAAATAACCCAATCAACAAATGGGCCAAGGACCTGAACAGACACTTCTCAGAGGAGGACATACAATCAATCAACAAGTACATGAAAAAATGCTCAACATCGCTAGCAGTCAGAGAAATGCAAATCAAAACCACCCTAAGATACCATCTCACTCCAGTAAGATTGGCAGCCATTAAAAAATCCAACAACAACAAGTGCTGGCGAGGATGTGGGGAAATGGGTACACTTGTTCATTGTTGGTGGGACTGCAAAATGGTGCAGCCAATTTGGAAAGCAGTATGGAGATTCCTTGGAAAGCTGGGAATGGAACCACCATTTGACCCAGCTATTCCCCTCCTCGGTCTATTCCCTAAAGACCTAACAAGAGCATGCTACAGGGACACTGCTATATCGATGTTCATAGCAGCACAATTCACGATAGCAAGACTGTGGAACCAACCTAGAAGCCCTTCAATAGATGAATGGATTAAAAAAATGTGGCATTTATACACAATGGAGTATTACTCTGCAATAAGAAATGACAAAATCATAGAATTTGGAGGGAAATGGATGGCATTAGAGCAGATTATGCTAAGTGAAGCTAGCCAATCCTTAAAAAAAAATGTCAAATGTCTTCTTTGATATAAGGGGAGTAACCAAGGACAGGGTAGAGACGAAGAGCTTGAGGAAGATTAACATTAAACAGGGATGATAGGCGGGAGGGAAAGTGAGAGTTAAGGGAAATTGCATGGAACTGGAAGGTGAGCCTCAGGGTTATACACAATTACATATAAGAGGAAAGGAGGAGTAGGAGGAAAATTATATAAGTGGAAGAAACGATTTATAGTAGAGGGGATGGAGAGAGAGTAGGGGAGGGGAGGGGAGGGGAGGGGTGAGGGGACAGTGGAGAATGGGATAGACAGCAGAATACATCAGTCACTAGAAAGGCAATTTGTAAATCAATGGAAATGTAACTGATGTGACACAGCAATCTGTATACGGGGTAAAAATGGGAGTTCATAACCCACTTGAATCAATCTGTGAAATATGGTATGTTAAGAACTATGTAATGTTATGAACAACCAACAATAAAATAATTAAAAAAAAAAAGAACAGGTCATAGAAACAACAAATGTGCAAAAGATCTGAACAGATACTTCTAAAAAGAAGTTCATATCAACAACAAATGACCTGAACATATTTTGCCATAAGGACATGCAAATCAGTAATACATTGAGATCCTACATCACCCTGTTAGAATGTCAGCTATCAAAACAACAAGAACAACAAAATAACAAAAGCCGAAAAGGGTGTGAAGAAGAAAAAATGCTCATGTGCTGTTGGTGGAATGAAATGTTCAATAGCCTCTATGGAAAACTGGATGGAGATTTATCCAAAAACTAAAAATAGAACTATCATATTCTTCAGGTATTCCACTTCAAGGCATGCATCCAAAGGATTTGAAGTCATTATACAAAAGAGATTCCCAAATGACTGTTGGTATTATAGTACTATGCACAATAGCAAAGCTATGGAATCAGCATACATTCCCATTCACATATGAATATAACTAAGGTTTATATATATATAATGTGTTTATAATAATATATTATATATATGTTAAATAAAATAATATATAATATATATTTATATATATGGTATAAATATATATGAATATATATTATACACACACACATATATATAGATATGTATATATTTTGGATAAAGGCTTGCAAATATTTTCTCTCATTCCATATGTTTTTCCCTTAACTCTCCTGATTCTTTCCTTTGCTGATCCAATTTTCAATTTTCTCTTTTAGTTTTGGGTTAGAGTCCATAACCATTTGCCCAAACCAAATTTTTGAAACTTTTCTTTCAGTAGTTTTATTCTTGGGGTGCTCACATTTACATTTTTATTCTATTTTTTAATTGATTAACTATTTGGTGTATGGAAGAGGTAGAATTTTACTCTTCAACATAGGGAAATTCAAACTTCCTATCACTCTTTATGGAAGAAACTCTTCATTCTTTAACATATCTTCTTGGTCACCTGTAAAAATATAAAATAAAAGGAGACAGAAACAAAGTGCAGAGGCAAAAGCAAAAGCTGCTCACCTGAGCTGCTAGCTTTATTTATATCAATAGTTTACTTTAGATCATAGGCAGCATAAGTACATACTATTCATTGTATTACTAGGCAGGTTAAACACTTATCAACATAATGCAGTTTATTCCTCAGTTACATGCTTAGTTGTAATGTTCAATGTTAGGAGCTTTGTATAGCTCTCAAGAAAGTTCATTGTATAGTTACTGTTATGTGGACAGGGTTAGTCTCAGTGAAACATTGTGGTTTTCTAACAAGAGAGTTCCTTTATTCCCAGGAGCTGTGTGTCTGAGATCAAGGTCAAGGTTGTTAAAATTTTTCCCAGCATCCAGGCATTCTATGTCCTTGCACAGAAACTTCCTAGTCACCAAGCATGCCATAGTCATGAAGCTATCAAGAACCCAAGCCCAAACACATAACCCCTACAGTCCCTAATTGAAAGTCAGTTGAGTTTAAATTGGAGGATTGATTTTTTTGGTTTATTTTGTCACATTAGTCCATGTATCAGATTTTATGCTAATCCTTTGCTGTTTCAGTTTTATACCTCTGTAATATACTTGGAAACAAAGTATTGTAATATCTCTCACTGTGTCGTTTTGTTCAGAAGAACTCTCTCCTTGTGTCTTTCATGGCTCTTGCTCTCTTTTCATTTGTTTGTGTGTGTGTCATTCAAATTATTTCATCAGTGTTTCAAAATTTATAATTTATGATTATTTTACCTTTCATGTTTAATTTATTCCTGGCTTACGTTTTATAACTATTGTAAGTTGGATTGAGTCTTGCTTTTTCAGGTACTTTCTTATTGCTGTTTAGAAGGACTAGTCATTTTTGTTAATTGATCTTGTATCCAATAACATTATCAAGAATGCTGCATCTGTATTTTCATCCAAAAGCTCTCTGGTGAAGTAAGTAGGGTTTTCTGTATATAAAATGATGTGGAATCAAAACACAGTTTGACTTCTTCCTTTCCAAATCTGATGAACTTTCTTTCTTTCTTTGGTTAATTGTTCTGGGCTGATCCACCAATATTATATTGAGAAAGAATGGTAAAAGTGAACATCCTTCTTTGGATCCCAAACTTAAAGAAAATATTACAACCTTTCCCTATTCAATATCATGTTACCTGTGAGTCTCGCTTACATGGCTTTAATTGTGTTGAGGTATGTTCCTCCTAATTGTACTTCAAATTATACTATAGAACTATAGCAACAAAAACTGCATGGTACTGGTATAAAATAGACACATACACCATTGGTACAGAATAGAAGATTCAGAGAAAATACCACATATCTACAGTCACCTGATCCTTAACAAAGATGCCAAAAATATACATTGAAGAAAGATTGATTTTAGGAAATGGTTCTGGGAAAACTGGTTATCCATGTGTAGAAGAATAAAACTAGACATCTAGCTCTCACCCTACCAAAAAAAAAATCCACCCAAAGTAGATCAAACACATAGGAATTACACAAGAAGCATGCAACTCCTAGAAGAAAAGAAAGGGTCAACAATCCTGCATATTGGCACAGGAAACGACTTTCTCAACAGAACCCCTAAAGGTCAGGAAATAATGCCAAGAGTAAAACAAAAATTGAAAGGCATCAAATTAAATAGCTTTTGCACACCAAGGAAACAATTAGAATTGTAAAAAAAGAACCTGTGCAATAGGAGAAAATCTCTGCTGGCTATCTTCTGAAAGAGGATTAATATCTAGGATATATAAAGAATTAAAAAAAAAAATTTTACCAACCAACCAACCAACGAAATTATTAAATCATCAAATGGATTAAACAGTTACTTCTCAAAAAAAGACATACAAATTGCCAACAAAAATATGGAAATGCAAATCAAAATTACAGTGAGATTTTATCTCATATTAGTCAGAATGGTAGTCACCAAGAATACAAAGAATAATAAATGCAGAAGAGAATATGAAGAAAAAGGAAAAATTTTACACTGTGGGTGGTATTGTCAACTAGTACAACCATGATGTATATAAGTATGGACGTGCCTCAAAATTCTAGGTATGGAAACATCAAATGACCCAGCTATACCACTTCTCAGTATTTACCATGAAAAATTAAAGTCATCTTATTATAATGATACCTGCACTCCCATGTTTATAAAAGCAAAATTCAAAATAGCCAAAACTATGGAAGCAGCTTAGATGTCTGCCAATGGATGAAGGATGAATGGATAAAGAATATATGATTTTATATATATATATATATATATATATATATATATATATATATATATATATATATATAAAATATGGAATAGAAGATATATGATTATATATATATATAATATGTCAATCCTATATATATATAATCTTTGCTAGCTATCTTCTCAAAAATGATTAATATTTAGAATATATAAAGAATTAAAAAACCTTATACCAAACAACCAGCCAAATTATTAAATAAGCAAACAAATTAAACAGATTCTTCTCAAAAGAAGAGATACAAATGGCCAACAAAAATTTATATAAAAAATAAAACATTACATACAATGCTTTATTCATCCATAAAAAATAAAATGTTGTCATTTGCATGAAACTGGATGTAACTGGAGATAATTATATTAAACAAAATATTTCAATCTCAGAAGACCAAGGGTTTTATGTTGTCTCTCATACGAGGAAAAGGAAAGATGAGTGTGAATATCATAAAAACCAGTAGAAGACTAGCAGAGGAAAGGGACCAAAAGATGGGAGGTTGGGAGGGAGAGGGAAAGTGCTTGTGAGTGATAGTGTCCAAATTATATTGTTACATTGTGTGTTTCTGCATATGTACAAATATATCACACCAAATCCAATCAGTTTGTATGACTATAATGCACCAATAAGAAGTGGAAAAGAGATGAAAAAAATTTAATATTTATTTTGAATTGATATCTTGAGTTGGATAATGTCTCTTGTCAGGCTTGGATATGGGTCTTCATAATAAAAAAATGTTAATTAACTATTATAGTTTGGATGAGAGGTGTCCTTGAAAAGCTCACTTGTGGAACAATGTGAGGTGGTACAGAGGGGATATGATAGGATTATGGGAGCCCAAAATCAATCAGTGAATTAATGACATGATAGGATAAATTGAGTAGTAATTGGAGGGAGGTGGGGTGTGGCTGGAGAAGGCAGGTCATTGGGGGCATGGCTTTGGGGATATATTTTGTATCTGGCAAGTGGAGTCTCTCTCTGCTTCCTGATCATCATATGAGCTGCTTCTCTCCACCACACTCTCCCACCATAATGTTCTATCTCACCTGGACACCCAAGGAAATGAGCAGGCCTTCTATTGACTAAAGTTTCTGAAGCTCTAGACCCTCAAATAAACTTTTTACCTTCCGCAATTGTTCTGGTGGGTCTTTAATCACAGCAGCCAAAAAGCAGACTAAAACACCAACTATTTCTCAATTTGGGCCACGGCCACGTTCAGCATAAAAAAAAAAATCCCATGATGTTTTCTTTAAGGACAGTGATTATAATTTGATTTACCTATTTCCACACAATTTATATAATTTGTATTGCTTTCACTGTTACTGTTGATTATAATAGATAACATGCTGTGTTTTGAAGGAAAAATATGATGATTTTACTTTCAGTCATTCCAAACAATTTAGATCTTTTTTTACTAGTGTATGGTTGGGATGAGACAATAAGCTACTGAGGAATGAGAAAATTATACAAGCTCTTCATAATTTCAAACTATAGAACAGTAAACACATTGCAAACTGTCTACAAAATTCATTACAGTTCACTAGATAACTGAAACAAATATAGGTAACATTGTTTTTGTATTTGAGGAGAGAGCCAAATTCAGCAAGCCTCTTTCTGTTTCTGTTCCATATTACCAAACCTAATACTGAAAACTAGTATTTGTTTCCAAAGTATGATTATGAGAGTGGGCAACCAGGACATTTTATTTGAAGGATTAAGATTAAATAATAATGAGCTAATGAAACCAAATATTTTCTTCAGCGCTCAATTGTACTGTAGAAAGAAGATAGGAATCATTATGTTTTTAGTTTGGGGGAAGTGATTTAAGTGGAAGAAGAAAAATGACTTTCTGCATGTTTCAGGAGAGAATTGATGGTGAGACTGGATTATAATCAAAGACATCAGCAATACTGGTCTCTTAAGCCCAAAGGGAAGAGTACACTTTTTACACAATTGTAATTATTGAGTGCTTTCTTCAAGAAAGTTAAATGTACAAAATTCTGCACCAAAATGAAGTTAAAGCAGGCTGAGAATTTGAGAAACCATATTGATCCCATGACTGATTACTTACTTTTCTGTCTCAATGCATAATCAAAATTAAGCTAATCAAGTTTTTTTTGGTATGATTAATAAATCAATATGATAAAATTTTACATAGATTCATATTGTTTAATATTCAACAATGTTTGATTTTTCTTTAACCTAAAATGTTTATACCCCTTTTCCAGGAATTAAACCTGTGGAAAATAAACTTTAATATTCAATTATGTTTTGAAAATTTCCTTTCTCACAGACAACACGGAATCTTGTATTGTATCCACTTATTGCTGGAGTAAACTGGAAGCCCATATGTGAGAACTCACAGTTCAGACCTAATAAACTACTCCACTTTTTTCTTCTTTCCTGTTTTAGAAAACTACTGGCAACAAACAGACAGCATTTAGTGATGATGGGCAACAGGTACCAAATCGCAGTTAGATAGAAGGAATAAGTTCTGGAAGCGCTCAGTCAGGTGACTATAGGGTACAACTCTTCATATATATCTTACAAAGAAGTAGAAAAGAGGAGTTTAAAGTTTCATTGAAATAGAAATTATGAGTATTTAAATGATAGAAATAAAAATTAACTGGATTCTCTATTACATACATTATCAAATCACTCCACACTTCATAATAATGTATACAAAATATAAAAAGATTACTAATTTCAAAAATTGAGTTTTTTAAATATTATCTAAAATTCCCTTAAATTCATTTAGCTTTTCTGTGTATTTGTTGTATTATTAAAATAAAATTGTTTACATTTAGCTACACAGGAAATATTTTTTAGCATCACATGGATTATATGATAACTAGTCATGCGTCAATGCTATCAGTTTGATTTTCAGTTTTAAAAGAACTGATTTAGCAAAAGCACATATCACATTGTCTAAATTATTTTAATTATTGAAAATTGGACTAAAAATAAGAAAAATTATTTTCACTATCAAGGGAGTCTATCTATACATACACCTAAATGAAAAAATTTGATAAAATCATGATGGGTCTTTGATGACTGTATTTAATGCTTCAAACAAATCAGTACTTGTCATTGTGTGAAAATGCAATATAACAGGTACTGCTTTGATCTTCATATGAGAAATATTATCAGTTTTGTCCCCAAACAATGGAATACCAACCATAGGGATCTCATGGTATATTGCCTCAGAGATGCCATTAGTTCCACCATGAGTTATAAAAGCTTTGGTTTTTGGATGACCTAGAATTAGAATAAATTAAGGCAAACTATCAGTTGTAAGTCAGAAATAAGATGAGAACATAAACCATGGAAAATTAATTATTTTTTAGATAGCAGAGTATTATAACCATGAGAATTGCACTAAAACTGATTTAAATTTCAGAGCAAGAAGCACCTACGTTCATTGATGAGATAAGTGAATTCTTCATGGAAGTATGTGACTTGAGACTTGAAAGATGAAGAAAGGCTGCCATGTGGAGAAAAAGAAAGAGGGCATTCTGATAGTAAAATACCAAGTGTAGTCATTGACACTGGAGGATGTGAATGTGTGCTATTAAAGGAATAATGACAACTTTGAGTGTGCAATACATTGTCCAAGGCAGCAGGGAGCAGGGTGGTTGTGGTGCTAGAATCAGAGGTAGGACTGACTACACTTCATCATGAAATGAAGTACAGTTCATGATTAAGAATGTGTTTTCTTTTTTGTTATGGAAAATACAGAGAAAACTGTAGTAAAGGAACAGGATCTTATTTTTATGGCATTTCAAATAGTCCTGTGGTAGTTTAAAGGATAGGTCTAAAATTGAACAAATTGGAGACAGAGACAATGCAGGAATTTATTAAAAAACTATGAAAGGGAATTACAACTGAAATAGAGATAATTTATTATGCCACATATAATAAATGCAAATAGTTGTTCAGTATCTGTTTTTTCCTGACAAGACAGTAAATACATAAAACTTAGGTAATTAATAAATTTTTCATTAATATTTTCAGTACTTATAAATAACTCAACTATTATGTTTCAGATTGACTTTTCTTCATATTTTCATGATTCTGAAAGACCTAAGCAACCTCATTCTACTTGGGACCTCATTTTGCTCTGAAACTTAACCTCTGACCAACTGCAGTCCTAAAGTCAGGAAGATACTACAGAAAAGCTCTGTGGAAACAGTTCTCAGAAAAGCTACAGATGGTGATCACCTAGGATAGGCCAAGCTATCAAAATATCTGAAATTCCAGATGGCCCCCACCTAGGTGTGGTGACCAATATCTAAGCTAGAAGCCCTGCAGCTTGGCATGTACTCCCCTTGGGACACCCTCATGATTTAAATCAATCATTTTTAAGTGTGTCAACCCCTTGAACAAACCAATAATCCTTTCCAGATTCTTTCCTGCCACTTGATACGCTAATCATGTTTTAGAGTTGTTGTTTGATTTTCCCACAATGTGTGATGATTTGCTAAGAGATGCTATGATGTATGTGGGGTCCCTGCCTTCCCCAAAGAATGTATAAAACTGCAGCAAACCCTGGGCTCATGTCCTCTCAGTATCACCAGTTGCTGTGTGCACAGGGAGGACTGAGCTAGCTCACAATAAACACCTCTTTGCTGCTTACATGGATCTTGGTCTCTGGTGGTCTTTTGGGGGTCTTGAATTCGAGCATAACAATTCATTCTCTCATTCTTACCAAGAAGGTCACCTTGAGGAATACACTTATACAGTTGAGTATTGGGTCCTAATGTATCTGGAATCTTGCCATTGAATCTCCATAAAACCTTTTAGGGTAAATCAGCCCTCTCATTCCTTGAGACAATTTCAAATATATCATATTAATGTTTGAAAGAGATTAAGAAATTCTATAGCTTAATGCTTCTCATATGACAGATAATGAAATGATGTATGAAAACAAGAAATAATAAAGAATAATAATGTGAACAACTGAAATAGTAATTCAATAGAGGAAAGTGTTTTATGTAAGAATATTTATATTTAGCAATGCTAGGTTTAATTGTTTTATCAATGTGAAATATATATATATATATATATATATATATATATATATATATATTTAAATATTGATAGTTATTATAATTTTATGACAATAAGCTACATAAACATTCCTAATCACCTGCCACATTTGTTATTCTTTACAAAAAAAATAAATAAATATTAAAAATTCTCTCTCTCTCTCTCTCTCTCTCTCTCTCTCTCTCTCTCTCTCTCTCTCTCCCCCCTCTCTTTAAAAAAAATCTGTATTTTACAGAAGTAAAAATTTTTAACTGAATATTTCACTTTTTTACTTTCGAGTGATATTTGAGAAAGTTTACTCAGACATCCTTTCTAAAAATAAATTATTATATTGTTTTTCTCTGTGGAATCACATTTTTCTAAGCCACAGAGTCCATGGTAAGGGCAGCTTTCTATCTCCAGCCTAACTCAGTCATCTTCAATCTTGAGAAACTAGCATGGCCAGTCACTAGCGTAGGTTGATTCTTCTTTTTCTCCAAGTCTAATTGGTTTGGTAGTTACCCACCCTTTCCTTCTTTGAATGGCAAGTAGACAACACCAGGAGTAGCTCTCTTTCATCA
Organism: Spermophilus citellus; assembly: GCF_964194105.1. NCBI lineage: Eukaryota > Metazoa > Chordata > Mammalia > Rodentia > Sciuridae > Spermophilus > Spermophilus citellus. The sequence goes on from NC_138189.1 coordinate 54,557,519, forward strand.
TTTAGTAGATGAATGGAATAGGTAGTTAGTGTAGTTAGGTAAATACATGAACAAAATGGAGGCCAATATTGAGAATGGAATCCAGGAAACCAGGGTAGCACTTGGGGGAATTGAAAATATCCCCAAGGCCTGGAGCCATGGAGATGCTAATCCAAAAGCCCTTCCTGCCCATATTACTCCTTCAGCCCACCTGTCCAGCACCCTTTGTGCCTTCCCACCTACATTCCATCACTGCAAGATAACAGAGAACAAAGTACAGGAATGTGACAGGAATGTGGGAAAGCTGAAAGAAGACCTTAGCTATAAAAGAGGGAAGACCTCCCCTTCCATCCATTCTACCTCTTGGGTCCTCTTCTTCCTCTGGGGAGAAGTCTTTTCTACTGTCCTTGACTAAAGCTTCTACTTTCCACTCTAAACTAGCCTTGGCCTGCTTCTCTGGTGTTATACTTCAACATTCTGGAAAGCAAGGACTCCTCATTGGTAAACAGCCATAACAATATGTGGGATGAGATTTCTCTGTTTAATACTTACTTGTCATCACTATGCTAGTGCTTATTAAAATGTAACTTCATTCATATGTACACTGTCCTCAGGTGTCCTGCATGGTACAAGAGGACATCCTTTCTTAAAATAAATAATTTGGGAATTTCCTGTGTATATGGCATATCAATATAATATCAATTTTCACACTGAACCTGTTAAATGTATTTCTTTTTTAGCACAGTGTTAATGCCAAATTTTAAAATCACATATAAATTTTGCATTATTTTAGCAGCTTTCATGTTTATCTGGTAGTGAAAGTGAATGCTGAGACAAATTAAAGATATCACAAGAATTTCCCTTTTGCAAGGAAATTTCTGTTATCAGACCCTATAGACAGTTCAATAGACTCTTTCCATAGTTCTGTACCATTAGGTCATCTTATCTAACCTTTGTAGAATATAGGCAAAGTCTCATGTAATCATCTCATATAATCAAACAGCTTTTACTTTGGTCATGTTTCCAACCATTGACCCCAGTGAAAACACCATAACTCAATCTCTCCTAGCTCTAGACAGAGTCTTCTATTTCCTGTGAAGGAGAGAATTTGCACCATCACAAATCCAAGAGCAGAGCAGACTAATGACTGGTTTAAACACATAAGGAAAGAAAAAATAAATATTTTCAGGACATACTAGAATAGTGGCTCTTTTGAAAATTAAAGTCAAATACACATAATATATATATATATATATATATATATATATATATATATATATATATAATTTTAACCTTTGTGAGGTACATAGTTCAGTAATGTTACATATATTTACATCCTAATGCCAACAATCCCAGAACACTACTACTTTGCAAAACCAAGAACTTATATAAATTGGACACAATTCTCTTTTCTCCAGGCTCTGTCTTGACTATCATATTTCTATTTTCTGTTTCTCTAGATACTGAATATGCATGGAATGTTTTGTCTTTTTAATGGATCTTTGAACAGTGTAATATATTTAAATTTCATCTGGGTTTAGGCACAGTGCCACTATTTCCTAAGATTCATAGGTAAGCAAAGTCCCAGGAACATAAGTTATAGAAGATATACGTATATGAAAAACAGCCTATCTACAAGTCCATATTGGATACTTAGTTATTATCTAACACTTCACTACTGAGACTGTGGTCATATGTGTGCAAGTTTCTCTTCAAAACCTATGATCACCTACACTGGCTTCCCTAAAACCTCTTCCTTTCCATCACTACTTCCTCCTCTTGCTCTTTTTCTACCTTCATAGTTCCCCTCAGCTCCTTCACACCTTTTGATATGTTGCTTTTTGAGGTCATACTAGTTCTCTCACTCTGTGTCCCTGGTCACCCTTTATACTTTCCTCTTCAGCTTCCAGGTTCTTAAAGTCACTATTCCTTTGGCTCAACTGACAGCATTTAAGAGACTCAGCATCCCCTAGAGGCAACTACTTGAGTTTGAATGGGGAAAAAAAAAAGACTAACTAGAAATAAAATAAATATGTTATCCACTAGAGGGAAAAAGATGTCTCTCTCCTCAGCCTAATATTCAGCCACCATAAGATAGGCCCATTATGCAAAGAGAAAATAAATATTAAAAGCCTTCTTCAAAAATACTAGTTCAAAATCTTACTGCATATTGAGTAGGTCATTTCAACTTGTTACTTTTTTATCAAAAACACAGTTTAGATGAAATATTATATGATGATTGTATTTTTCAGGGTTCTTTAGAGAAACAGAATCAATAGGAAGTATAATTATATAAAGGGGACATATTAGGTTATCTTACATGACCAGAAGCTGGATAGTACAGAATTACAGTTTGCAGGCTGGAAAGCTGGAAGAGCAAGTAGCTGTGCAGTGCAAAAAAGCTGAAGCTCTAGAACACAAGGAATCAATGGTGCTACCCTAGTCCAATACTGAAGGCTTCTGGAGAACCACTGGCAGATACTGCTTTAGAAGAGTGAAGAAGTGAGAGTCTGATATCCTCAGATGATTGCAGGTGCCAAAATCAAGAACCCATTCAAGAAGAATCAAGCTTGCATCTGCTGCTGCTTCCTTATTCTTCTAAATTTATTCTATCAAATCCATAAACCTATTAGATGATGCTGCCCATTCTTAGGAAGGGTCTCCATTTTAGTTGGATATCCCACATGCTAATCATTCCTAGACACACCCTGACACACACATTAGCCTCTTAATCCTCAGTGTCTCTTAATCCAATCAAGTTGACAATTCAAATTAACCATTACCAGAGTAAAACATAAAGTTTTATACTATACTGTTTTCTTCTTTCTTTAGAAAGAAGGCCTTAGGATCTGTGAAGGTGTCTGTTCATGTTTATGCAGTTTATTTATTTATGTAAGTATGTATTATGTATATGTGATATTTGCTAAGCTAAAGTGCCCTTCTTATGAAATTTATGAAATTCATGAGATTTCTATTCACAGTGACTTAGAGTTAAATCAGCATATGTAGATATTAGATGTAACCAAACATCTAGAAATATAGGGGAAAAAAGAAATCTAAACATACTTCATATTCACATGATTTGAATAAAATATTTAGTAAAAAAGATTAGTTTGACATTGGTTTAATACACAAAGTTGTGTTTCTTAACAATCGATATTAAGTATGTTACAAGGTTAAATTTTTGTTCCGTATGTATTAACTGGCTACATAGGGTTAACAAGATAAACCTTGAGATGATATCTAGTTTTGCTCATGTCATAGTATATCTTCCCCAAACAGTTTTTGAAAAATCTTCATCTCAGCTTCATAACATGATATATACTGTCCCCTTCTATATGATAATTACATATCTATCCCATTTAAACTAAAATTAACCACTGAAACACTAACTAAAGAATGTAACTATGCATTTATGCAATTTTGACATGAGTTCAACTTAATGGTATTTGGTTTTGTTAATAAACCAAGAAATTATTTTATGACAGAGAGCCATGAGGATTCTTTCCTATCTGTATTTATACACAAGATATTTATCACCTGGTCTATGAACCTAAAAATATCTTAGGGACTGCAACACAAAAGGAATCTACCCAAATCTAAAACTATTAAAGGTGAACTCTGACAAATGACTTGATTTCCCAGCCTTCAGAGGAGATTAGAATTTTCATCTTATACTCCTAGCAAAAAGATTCAACAAGGCAAGCTTACAAAGCCCTAGGTAGACAATTTCCATTCTTTATGTACTGATGTAAATAACAATCCTATAAATCCAAAGAAGTGAGTCACATTTTGTCAAGAATAACATTATTTAGATTATCACTGATCGTAAATGAGCTTAAGAATTGTAGGTACATTTTATTAAAATGGAATGTTATAGCACATCACTTTGTGCTGCTTTAACATGTACGTTTAACAGTTTCATGTGTCCACACTCAATGAATTTTCAATTCTAATTCCTTTCAATATGTGACTATAACTACCAAATAAAACTGCAGTATTTGCTCCAGGCCTCCTGACTTTGTCCATAGAGAACTATATCCTGACTTCGCAGATACTTATTGGGCTCTCTAAAGATATCCCATCTACTGAAGTTGAATGCTTTCAGGTTTTGCTCTTAGAAATAACTGTGACTGTGATATTGATACCTATTTATATTGATCACTAAAAATTCAAATTGTACACCAGAAAATTTGTCAGATGGCCATTCCCATCCTCACTCCATCAATGGTGATTTGGACTGAAGACTAGAGATCTCAAGTGACTTCCCTCACAAATGAGACACCCAAGAACCAAACATCAAACTTTTTGTTTTGTTTTAATGGAATTTATTTTTCATTATATATCTCAATGCTAACATCATTCAGCAAATATTCTCTGCTACCAGTCTCAACCTAGGACAGAGCTGGTTGAGAAAACAACGGAGAGGGATGAGATAAGTAAATCAATTTAGAGTTTTCAGAGAAAGAAGTGATTTTTCCCTCATTGACTACAAGGGAGTATTGATGCAGATTCTGTCCTTGAAAAAGTCTGGTCAGAATCTTTAGATCTCTTTTCTCTTCTAGATTCTGACTGTTTAAATCTCAGCTATTTTTTGCAAAGTTCAGTTTTAGCTCGAATCCTGCAAATCAGTCTAACAAGAATTCTTAACCTTTTCTCTCTGGTAACCATGGATATTGTATCACTTTCCTTACCTTCTACCATTCTACATATGTTGACTGAGCAGCGTTCTGTGTTCAGTGAGAAACTTGTTATGAGACTCTTAAAACATAAGAAATAAAATCAAGAATTAGTAAATGGGATAATATAAAACTAAAAAGTTTCTTCACTGCAAAGGAAACAAAAATATGAACAGAGAGCCTATGGAATGAGGAAAATTTTTTGCCACTTGTACCTGAGATAGAGCATTGATCTCCAGGACATATAAAGAACTCAAAAAATGGAACACCAAAAACACAACTAACCCAATCAATAAATTGGCAAAGGAACCGAACAGAATATTCATACAAAAAAAAATATGATCAGTCAACAAATATATGAAAAATATTCAACATCACTAGTAATTAGAGAATTGCAAATTAAAACTACAGTGAGATTTCATCTCATTCGAGTCAGAATGGCAATTATCTAGAATGCAAGTAATAAGATATGTTGGCAAGGATGTGGGGAAAAAGGTACACTCATACATTGCTGGTGGAACTGCAAGTTACTACAATCAATATGGAAAGCATTATGGAGATTTCTCAGAAAACTTGGAATGGAACCACCATTGACCTAGTTATCCCACTTCTCAGCATATACCCAAAGGACCTAAAATCAGCACACTATATTTATGAAGCCACATCAATGTTTATAATACCTCATATAAGAGGTTGTGAGGGGAATGGGAAAATAAACAAGGAGAGAAATGAATTACAGTAGATGGGGTAGAGAGAGAAGATGGGAGGGGAGGGGAGGGGGGATAGTAGGGGATAGGAAAGGTAACAGAATACAACAGTTACTAATAGGGCATTATGTAAAATTGTGGATGTGTAACCGACGTGATTCTGCAATCTGCATTTGGGGTAAAAATTGGGAGTTCATAACCCACTTGAATCTAATGTATGAAATATGATATGTCAAGAGCTTTGTAATGTTGTGAACAACCAATAAAAAAATACCTCAATTCACAATAGCTAATTATGAAACAAACCTATGTGCCCTTCAACAGATGAATGAATAAAGAAAACGTGGTACATATACACAATGGAATATTACACAGTCATAAAGAAGAATGGAATTATGTCATTTTCTGGTAAATGGACGAAACTGGAGACTATTCTGCTAAGTGAATTAAGCTGATCCCTCAAAAGCAAAGGTACAATATTCTCTCTGATATGCATTTGCAACTCACAATTGGTGGGGTTGCAGATGTGGGGTGGAGAGGTGGGGTTTATTGGATTGCACAGGGTGACCTTGGGGGAAAAGAGTGGGGAGGGAAATGGAAAAATAGTGGAATGAATCAGATATATATTTCCTATGTGCTCCATGTTCAACCACAAGAATGGAAAATTATACTCCAGGTATGCATAATATGTCAAAACAGATTCTAGTGTCATGTATAACTAAAAAGAATAAATAAAAATTCTAAAAAGCAGAACATTGTTACTTTGTTTTCATGAGAATCTCCTTGACTTCCAATATTTGTTCTTACTAATATTTTTTCCATGGGTCTCCACCATGCATATTCATTATAAATCCTTTTTGTTATTGTTGTATTCATTGACAAGCACAATGTCTCTCCTATCTTGCATAACCCCATCACAATGATCCTTAGAACTGCTGAAATGGTCCTAAAATTTTTCTTCCTTACTGCTTTTAAACTTGCTAAGATTTTCATGAAAACTTTTTACATAAATGTAGTGAGGTGGATATTTAGGACACCTTGTATGTAGGTGATATTGCCATGAAATAATATGATAGTTTCTACTTTCATAAATTATTAATATATATTCTTCTATTACAGTATGCTATATTTCATCTTTATTTGTACTTGCTTGTAGTTCTGCTAAATCACTTGTGTTTATTTCAAGGAAATTATCTTGAAATTTTTAAAAAGTCAAATTTCACTAAATACTCTTTGCAGATTTTATGATTTGTCTTTTTTTTTTTTTGGTTTTTGGATTTTTGTTCTGGTTTTACTAAAAAAACCCATTTATTACTAACCTGTTTTTGGTGCAAGATTCTGTTGTACAGAATACTACACAATAATATGATGGTGAGGATTATGTGAGGCAATATGGTGCATTTCTTGGTCCTTTCTTTCTCTAAAAGTAAAATTAGGTACAATTCAGATGATTTTTTACTTACCCTTCTCTGTTCTCTAAAATTCCCTATAATTTAAATTTAATAATAATATAATAAATTTCATCTTAAATCCTTGTTATCCTTGGGAGTTTAAAAATCACTGGAGTTTAGGATTCTGGCATTACGATTTAGAATTTCTATGAAATAGTTATAGGTCTATTGATTCTCCATACAAATTTGTGGCTACGTGTTTGATGAACATATTTCTTTACTTGTTTAGTTATGGCATGTTTGCCTTGAATTCACATTGTAAAACTGAGATTTGAGTAGATTGTGCTGCCTAGAACTGGCCATGACAAATTCTTGTTATCACCTTACTGTGTCTGCCAGATAAACTTGCACAATGGTTGGAGAGCTCCACCAGGCTTTTCACCAGTAGAGATCTAGGCACACAATTCTTTATCTCACATTAATCTTTAGAAAAGTCCTGAAGAAAAAGAACATGCTTCCTGGAATTGTCTTAGAATTATCCTAACAGGTGGTTTCTGATTCTTGCTATATTTATATTCTATACAAGAAGAATTCTGCTTGTTCAATAAAGTATCCCCAAAAATATGAAATGGGGATCCAAAAATTATTGGAAATTTGACAAAATTATTTTCTTAAGTTTCTTATTGTTTTTATTTTCAATTTATTGTTTTGTGTTTTCCTCTGTGAAACGACGTCTACATACTCCCAAACTAATTAGTATATTTTGCTTACTAACCAGTGATTAAATTTTGTTTGAAAAAAAGGTTTAAAGTAAAATTGAAATAAATTAGTATTTAGCTTATAGGCCATATATTATCTGTAGAGCATTGTCCAAAATTATACTTTTAGCTTGATGGCATCTGCTCAGGATGAATGCAGTGTTCCTGTGACACATACAGTACATCAGATATTCTATGTGATTCAGAAGACCTTTAGTACTGTAGGCAATTTTATTCACTATTTAATCTCACTGATGCTCTGCTAAATCCTCCTACATCCAGGTTGTGGAAAATATTTTCTCATTATTTAATTAATTAATTAATTTAATTTATGTATTACTTACATAATTAAGTAACAAATCTTTCTATTATTGATTAACCAGTGATAATGACAAGACATTCTCATTCTGTAACACAGTTGTAAAATTAAAAAGTTTATTATAAATATTGAAATATTATGAAAAAGGAAATTAGTTACTAATAATCTCCTTGTTGTTCAAAATTTAAATTGATTTAGTTATTTTTTTAAAGGCTGGAGATATAGCTCAGTATCTCAACATTTGCTGAATATGCAGGAGGACCTGGTTCCATCCTAGATATCAAACACATATAAATATGAGTGTTTTTGTTCTGTTTTGTTTTCTATTCATACAACTAAGTGTATATATAAGGCAAATATTTAGAGAACTCTAATCCTATTATATACAGTTTTTTTATCCTCCTAGAAAATAATAATCTTACTTACCATTTGCCCTCATTTTCCAAATATATTTGCATAATGGCTGACAGTGGGGTTGAGTATTCTTTGATAAGATGATTGTAATAACATGAAAGAAGTATAAGCTTTAACATCACTCTTCCATATTATGTATGTAATTAACTTTCAGTGTTTGTCTTATCAATAACTACTCTAAATATTATGTACACCTTAGTTATTTGTCTCTATATAATTTATAAATTTAATTGTAAAGTAAATGACAAAATGCACTTTTATTTTTTCTCCTTTACTACAATTTGTAAAATTTTGATTTTCTCATAACAGTTATGTAATTTGAGGAGATTGGTGTGATAGTACAATACATATATATATATATATATATATATATATATATATATATATATATTGGTGTGATAGTACAATACATATATATACTATGTAATGACAATGCCTGTATCACCTCAGGCATTTATGAATTCTTCATATTGGGAACTTTCCAAAACCTTACATCTAGCTATATTAAAATATACAATAAATAAGATAATGTGTATTTTTCAGATTTTTGATATATTTTCCAAATATCTGATCCCTGTAAATTACAGAAATTGCTGGGAATCTAATAGCAAATGGTAAGGAAGCTCTTTGGAGCAATTAGAATTCACATAGATCTGACAATCACCAATGTGGATGTGAAACTTGTTCCCAAAACTCTTCACTACCATAATAGACTTTCTTATTGGTCGTGATTAGTCTGCTAATCATCCTTTTTCTTTTCTTCTTTTACCTGTTCTCTTAACTTTTCTATTGACACTGTCATTATCCCTTATATTGAATGGAGAAATCATTTAGCCAAGGGTTGGACTTTGCAGAATATTCATTTCTCTGCTTGTGGAATGGAGAATTAGTATATTTGGTTCTAAACTTTGAATAAAATCAGATTTTCTGTCTACTAAGAAGAAAGTAACCAAAAGCATCCTTTGAAAGATCAAGTAATGATGTAGTAGAAAATGCTTGCTTTCAAATTATGTCATGAAGATATGATATTCATTAAATATACATTAATTCTTTGATTCTTTTAAAGAATATGTTTTTAGATCTGTTTATAATTATAAATCAGGACACCCTACTAATACAAGAGGTACAAATTAATAGGTACTCATTAAAAACGCACAATTTGTATTCCTTGATACACGTGCAACATACATTTTTTACTGTTCTGTCAGGCAGTTGTGCTATGGAGACTCATGTCCTCTCTGGAAGTTTTCCTGAGAACACCAGTACCATTGGGTAGACAGGAAACACTTCCGGTTTTTCCTTTCTTATAAGAATTTTCACACAATTTCTCTTTCTTGCTCACAGTCTAACTTTCAATGCAGAATGAAAGGGTGTTTGGGGCAGAGACTGTGCTACATTGTTTTTCTGCATATTCAGCACTTTCCTGTGGTACATGTTAGTCCCTTCTCAATATTCTTTCAGAGAATGACTGGTATTTTCTTATGTTTTAAGTAAAGAAAATCTTCATTTAATTGACCCTATCCTCAAAAGTCCCATCAAAAGTCCATATTCTTCTGTAACAAAAATGAAATTCACTTATTTGTAGTGGTATAGACATGCAAGAATTTAAATTTATAGGTATCTTTGCTCCATTTCAGGTAATTCTGTCACTGCTAGTGAGTCATTTTGAGCAAGAAAGAGAGAATCATACCTGATGAAGATGTAAGAAAGATAGAAACAACTAAATGGGAATAGGTTTACTTTGGGCAGAGGTTTGGCTGGTCTGCAGTGGAGTCCTCCAACAAAATGAACATTTGGTAGGGTTGGGAAAGAAAACTCTGAATCCCAGTAGGTGTGAATGAGCCAGATATCTGCTTTGGCCTCTATATCTGATAATGTAGTGGGTCATACTGAACAGGAAAAGGAAGATTAAAGCTATAGTGCTACAGCTATTGGGAAATTGTCATGTAAATACACATATGGCTGGTGTCTGAAAGGACTTTCCATAATGAAAGCAAATATGTTGAAAAGTGCATGTAGTTTAATAAACCTATGTGTTTATTTACTATGTGTGCATGGAAAATGTGTATATAATCCTGTTTATTACATATATGTCACTTATATTTACATATCTGTAAATTGTGTCATATAAAAATATATATGACACAATGTGAGAAAATGTGGGGAACACACTATGTGTAATAATTTCTTTATTCCAAATCTTAAATATCATCATAATAAGCCAGCTGGTATAGAGGTAATCATGTATTTTTTATCCTCTAAATCTGGAATGATAATAGAAACAAATGTAAACAAATATTTTGAGTTATAAATTCATTCAATGTATGAGACTAATGGAAAGAACTTTCCAGCATTCTTCCATCTCTTTTGTACAATTCAGAGGAAGAACTCTGATCCTTGTTTCTGCAAGTGAACTGAAAGGAGTTTGAATATGACTTTTGCTCTTTATATCTTCTACTGCTTTGAGTTCATGTTAGGAGCTTGCAAATATTTATTATATAAAAATAATTTACATTAAGAGATGGAAGTAGTTAAGAATATATAATAGAAATTCTTTCACTCATTTTTTCACTTTACAATTTAAAACACAAGTCTAATAATTTTCATTTCTATGATTTAACATTATATGCCTTAAAGAGAATAAATTGCACACTCTTAGTAAAGAAATATGGAAGTGCTAGAACCACAGTTATAGGCCTCCTAGTCTGGTACTAAAACATTTTCACCAAACTGAGAAGGAATTCATTAGGCAAAATGACAAAATTGTTTCTAAACTAAGAATCTAATTGAACTAAAGAGAAACAATTTTCTGGGTGCTACATAGACAGTTGAACTAGAGAAATATGTGCATAAGTCCTCAATCTGTGTGCTTATATTCATCAAAACATTTCCTGAAGTTTAAAATTAGTTTTCAAAAATAAAGAGAGTGAACATTGCAATAGTAAACTGTATTCAGTTGCCTAGAGAAGTCCTCAGAGTTCCATGTGTTGGGTATATGCGTCCCTGGTGTGTCTTATACAAGTGATGGCCAAAGCTTTCTGACACTTCAATGTACATTTTTCTTCAGTACTTTGAGTGTATTAAGTGATAGTTTTAAAAATAATTCTTCTCATTAGGAAACAGACATTTGAGAATAATGGGAACACAAATTGAAGAGAATAATTCTCTAAAATGGGCTCACTGTGCTGACCCCCAACATGTTTTATTTTCCAAGAAGCAATTGACCTGCAGCCCTGCCTGGCCTAAGTGGACAGGATATGTCACATTTCTCAGCAAATTACCTGTTAACTGCAGGAAAATGCAGACTCAAGATAATATTAATGGGAGGAACCTAAGAGACACTTGTCTTAAGATCCTAAAACTCTGGAAGATAACAATAGTTCTTCCTCAATGTAAAATCTGTAAGAATGTGTAGTTAAGAATCCAATTAGAAGCTGAGCACAATGGTGTACACCTATAATTCCAGAGACTCAGGAGGCAGAGGCAGGAGGATCATGAGTTCAAAACCAGGCTTCGCAGTTTAGCAAGGGCCTAAATAACTCAGTGAGACCCTGTAAATAAAATACAAAATAGGCCTAGGGATATGGGCTCAGTGATCAAGTGCACTGAGTTCAGTCCCAGGTTCTAATATAACAACAAAATCCAATTGGAACTACTCAGCATGGGTCTTCCTGCTCCTCTCTGAGAGGAAAGATTCTCTCCTTTGAGAGTGTCCCCTTTCCCTTTTGGTATATCCCTTCAGTAAACTCATTCCTGTTACTCTGAGTGACATATCTGAAATTATTCTGAACTGATCATAAGACTTGGGGTTTGAAGGGGGTCTTTGCATTGCCTCAGTGTCTCAGAAGTTTCCAGCTCTGTTAACACTATGACTTCATAATTTTGTAAGATTTTGGAAGCCGTATATGAATTATGGGTTTGTTTGAGCCAACATAAGGCTGGGAAGCTGCTTTTCTGGGAACTCCTGTGTGAAATTCCCAAACCCCTGATCATGCTGGTTCTCTGCCTTAGCTCAGAGTCTTAATCAAACAACAGCGCCCCAGAGTTGGGCAGAGATGGCCTTGACCTGCTAAGCATAAAACAACCTGTTTACCAGAGGATCCTCTGCTACACTGAAATCTTACACCTACTGAACCCCTTTTGTCTGTACTGTTATAACAAAAGCAAACACAGGCTATTTCTTTGTTAGAGTCAGATCCTTTTGTCTGTTCAATCAAAAATCAAAAAAAATAATATTTTATATATCCACTGAAAGAAGGAATGAAAATGAGGACATCTAGGTGAACATTTTTAAAGGGCTAAGAGCAAAAGTGAATGAGCTCATGAAACCAAATATTTTCCACTTACTTCTATTTAATAAGAGAACGCAGGTAGGCATCACTACATTTCTAAAGCCACTGACAAATGACTTTGTTTCCTTCATCTTTCAGGATAGAGGGATGCTGGGGCTGAATGTACAATGAAAGGTAAGCATCGCTTCCAGTTTCCTGGAAAACAAATGGAAAGCAAATCACAACACTCTAATTAGAGAACTCTATCTTCAAAGAGGTGAAAGCTACAAAACAGAATCAAATGGGAATATAAACGCATATGGTTTAATTTTATTTTCTCAAATAACTTTTCCTTGAACAGAAATATTTCTGTCTCTTACACAGGGAGTGAATTTCATGAAGATAAAATTTGACTTGACAAAGTGATTTGAGAAAAGTTGTTAGGATAGGTAGGAATCTGGCCATATAGCCTCCTCTAATGGGAGCACCGGGAGAAGCCATGCCTAGATAAATTTACTCTCTTTTTTTCTTCTTTCCAGTTTTAAAAAACATCTGGAAACAAAACAGACAGCATTTAGTGATGGTGAACATCCCAGTTGCCACACAGGCCAGCAGGAACCCAAGCACATCCAAAGAGTAGTACTGGAACCAGGAGAGGTCATGGGCAGCCACCCGGAGGTGTTTAGCTCCTTTGTGGCGCATGACAAACTCAATCCAGAAGACAGCTCGGTCCAGAGGCTTCACTGGCTGATCATGGTGAATTCTTGATAACTTCATAGCATTCTCTTTATATCTAAAGGTGAAACATACAAGGATCAACATTGAAATAAGTTAATCTGTCTATGCACACGAAGTCAATGAAAGTTTTTCACAAGTGCCATATGGATGATTTAAAATAAATATCAGAGACTTGCCCTGCATATGATTTTTTTTTCTTTTAACCCCACATAATGTCTGATTTTAACTTATGTTCTGATGTATAAATATTTCAAAAGTGCCCATGGAATTTCAAGAAGGTGAGTCAAATTCTTCCATCAGAGGAAATACTTATGAACTATTCTGAGTCCAATAAGTGAGAGAGAAAGCATATAATTTGTAAAAGATCACCTTGAAGCTTTAAAGAGGAATCATATCATGGTGTGCAGTGCTTCCTAACTATTCTCTCTGTTTTTCCTCTTCTTTTTTACCCTCTACTGTATTTTCCACTCAGTAGCCAGTTTGGGATTATTAAAATATACACATCTAATTATGAAGCTCTTCTCAAAATTTTCATGTGACTTCTCATCATAAGTAGAATAAAACTGAAGTCTATTCTTGTACTAATAGATTCTGATGGGTTAGACACTGGCCGTGATTTCTGATATCATTTTTCCTCACTCATTCTATCTAGGCATATGTGTCCTTTTAGTTTTATTTTTATTGACTTTTTTAGTTATATGTAACATTAGAAATAGCTTGCATTTGCTTTAGTTATAGCAGTACAGACAAAACGGGTTCAGTAGTGTAACATTTCAGTGTAGCAGGGATCATCTGGTAAACAGGTTGTTTTATGCTTAGCAGGAAAAGCAAGAAATATAATTTGCTCTAACTCAGCCCCTAGCACTCCTCTCTTCCCATACCCTCCCCTTGCTTCACTCTCTCTACTGATCTTTCTGAAATTTATTTATACTTTATTTAATTAGTGTTTTTTGTGTATAATTGATATTGGGATTCACTGTGATATATCCACAAATATACACATGAACTTTAGCCAGATTTTTTCCACTCTTCTTCCCTTTTCCTGTTCTTGCTTATTCCTCCTCAATATCCTTTGTTCACTCTATTGATCTTTCCTCTCTTTTGATAAAATTCTCTATTCTTTTTTCCCTTTCTCCCCAGCTGCACCCCATTATGTTGGATTAACTTGCTCATATGAGAGAAAATTTTGACCTTTGGCTTTTTGAGCCAAGCTTGTTTCACTTGGCATGATAGTCTCCAATTCTATGTATCTACTGGCAAGTGCTATAATTTCATCTTTTAGGACCAATACTCCAATTATGTGTATACACTACAATTTCTTTATCCATTCATCTGTTGAAGGGCACCTACATTGGTTTCATATCTTGGCTACAGTGAACTGTGCTACTATAAATATCAATGTAGTTGAATTCCTATAATGTACTGATTTTAGATCTTTTGAATATGTACTGAGAAGTGGGATAAGTGAATCATATTGTGGGTCCATTCCTACTTTTTAGTGTTTTAGGCACATGTGTGTTCTCCCTGTTCCCCAGTGTCACCCATGTGTTCTCCCTTGACACCTTCATAGTTTATAATCTCATCTTGCTTTTCCTTGAGTATCCTTTCATACAATACCCCCAGTCTTGCTTCTTTCTCTTGGCTAAGGTCTTGACCATCATGTCACTCCTCAGAGGTACTTTTCTTGGCCATATTAGCATAGCAGCCCTAGGCATTTCTTCTATTATTTTATGTTGTTTTAAAAGTATTTCATAATAACATAAAATATATTACATTTTCTAAAATAAGCCCCCAAGAGTACAAGAAAAAACACATCATATCCTAAGTGATCACCTGGAAGTATCACAATTAACTTTCAGGGATGGTGAAGTAAGGACACCCATGTGCCCACTATTGGATCAAATTATAGGATTTGCAAGTCATATGTAATGCCACTTAGAAGATCCTTAAGAATCAACTAGAAGACTTAAATCTGATAATGAAATACAAACTCAGAAAAATAATAGTATACAAATCACCACACTAAACACAATAGCTTTTTTAATATACAAATAAAAAACTCAGTGAGAAAGAAATCAGAAAAACATTTTCAACAATACCTTCAAAGAAAAATCAGTAGGAATAAATGTAATCAAGGAAGTATGAGTTTTGTACAATACAATTTATAGAATATTGAAGAAAGAAGATACTAGGAGATGGAAAGTCATGAATCAGCAGAAAGAATACTTTGGAAATAGCCATCTGGCTAAAACCAATCTACAGATTTAATAAAATCCCTGTCAAAATATCAATGGAATTCTTCACAGAACTAAAATAAAAATCATAAAATTTATATGGAAGCCCCAAAGACCCCAAATATCCAAAGCAATTCTGAACAAAAGGAGAAATGCTGGAATCATCACCATTCCAATTTTAAAATAGACTACAGAGCCATAATAACAAAAAGAAAATAGTGTGGGATAAAAAGAATCACAGAACAATGAAATATAATAAAAGCCCAAGAAATAAACTCAGACAGGTATAGCCATCATATTCTTGAGAAAGGTGCCCCAAATACACATTGGAGAAAAGACAGCCTTTTCTAAAAATGGTGCTGGTAAAACTGGAGAGCCATATGTAGAAGACTGCAGCTTAATCCCTAACTCTGACCCTGAACAAGAATGAACACAAAATGGGTATAAGACCTGAAACTTTGAACCAACAAGAAGAAACACTTCAAGATATAGGTACAGGCAATGACTTCCTGAATAAGACTCCTATATTTCTGAAACTTATAGGAAGTATCAAAAAATGTGACTCACCAAATTAAAATGCTTCTGCAAAGTAAAGAAAACAACCACCACAGTGAAGAGGCAGCCTATAGAATAGTATAAAAACTTTGCCCTCTCCTCTTCTCACAGGATTAATATTCAAACTACATAAGGAATTCTAAAGGCTTAATACCACAAGACAGGGATGCCCTCTATCACCACTTCTATTCAATATAGTTCTCGAAACACTGGCCAGAGCAATTAGACAGAGGAAAGAAATTAAAGGCATAAAAAGAGGAAAAAAAGAATTTAAATTATCACTATTTGCAGATGACATGATTCTATACCTAGAAGACCCAAAAGGGTCTACAAAGAAACTACTAGAACTAATAAATGAATTCAGCAAAGTGGCAGGATATAAAATCAACACGCATAAATCAAAGGCATTTCTGTATATCAGCGACAAAACTTCTGAAATGGAAATGAGGAAAAACACTCCATTCACAATATCCTCCAAAAAAATAAAATACTTGGGAATCAACCTAACAAAAGAGGTGAAAGATTTATACAATGAAAACTACAGAACCCTAAAGAGAGAAATAGAAGATGATCTTAGAAGATGGAAAAATATACCCTGTTCATGGATAGGCAGAACTAACATCATCAAAATGGCGATATTACCAAAAGTTCTCTATAGGTTTAATGCAATGCCAATCAAAATCCCAATGGCATTTCCTGTAGAAATAGATAAAGCAATCATGAAATTCATATGGAAAAATAAAAGACCCAGAATAGCAAAAGCAATTCTAAGCAGGAAGTGTGAATCAGGTGGTATAGCGATACCAGATTTAAAACTATATTACAGAGCAATAGTGACAAAAACAGCATGGTACTGGTACCAAAACAGGCAGGTGGACCAATGGTATAGAATAGAGGACACAGAGACTAATCCACAAAGTTACAACTATCTTATATTTGATAAAGGGGCTAAAAGCATGCAATGGAGGAAGGATAGCATCTTCAACAAATGGTGTTGGGAAAACTGGAAATCCATATGCAACAAAATGAAACTGAATCCCTGAGTACGGGATTTCAGACGGGGAAGGTAGTGGTACAGTTCTATCCCCCACAAGGGAAACAAAACAATAGAGTGCCGGGGTTCCCAATAGCCACCCTCCACACCCAACAAATGGCAGGCCCAGAGTACAGTTTGAACTGCCGAGAACCATCACTCAGGGGAAATCTGGTCTAGCAGGAGAAACCAAGACTAGCAGGAGAAACCAGGGGACTAGAGGCAAGGCCCTCGTGACTGGGCGGCTGTAAACTGCAGGCCCGCCGACGACAGTTCACCCACTTCCCGCGTAATTGGGCGGTAGGAGAATGCCCGCCCGCTGGCGACTGATCACCTGCCCGCGGCCTGTGATACTGGGCGGCTGGAGACCGCATGCCTGCCGCGACCGGGAGCTGAAACCAAACAGAGACAGTCCAGTCACACCCCCCCCCATTAGGACACCCCGGCAAGGAGACTGGGGCCCGTCATAGCAGAGTAGTGTCGTCACTGGAGCTCGGACGTCAGAATTCCTTCCCAGAGGAATCCACGTTAGCAGGCATAGTTTAACAACACAAAGGAGAGAAATCAGAGTAATACAGAAACAAAACAAATCTATAGAAGAGAGCAGAAACACAACAATCAAATAGAGCTGGAAAGTAACATGGACAACATGAGAAAACAAGGGAAAAAAGGATTACAAACAATGCAGGACAACTCAATTCTACAGGAAGACATAGAAACATCAGAAACAGGGATAGGGAAAGAACTCAAGGCATACCTAACTCGAATGGAAAGGAATATTAGAGAAGACATGAGACAGCAAGTCCAAGAAATAAAAGTATATTTTGAAAATGAATTAAACAAGCAAATTCAAATGGCAAAGAACGAGCTCTACCAGGAGATAGAGCTCTTAAAAAAAAATCAAACAATAATCCTAGAATTGCAGGAAACTATAAACCAAATTAAAAACTCAAACGAGAATATTACAAATAGACTTGATCAAGTAGAAGTCAGAACATCAGATAATGAAGACAAGGTTTATCAACTTGAAAAGAATATAGTCAACACAGAAAAGATGCTTAAATCCCACAAGCAATCTATTCAAGAGATATGGGATTTCATAAAAAAACCAAATTTGAGAGTCATAGGGATAGAAGAAGGCACAGAGATTCAAACCAAAGGAATGGACAGCATATTAAAAGAAATAATTCTAGAAAACTTCCCAGAGATGAAAGATGGAATGGATTGCCAAATCCTGGAAGCCTACAGGACCCCAAACATTCAAAACCATAATAGACCAACTCCAAGACATATAATTTTGAAGATAGCCAACGTACAGAACAAGGAGAGAATATTAAAAGCTACGAGAGAAAAGAGGCAGATTACATTCAGGGGTAAACCAATTAGGTTAACGACCGATTTCCCATCACAGACTTTGAAAGTGAGAAGATCCTGGAACAATGTATTTCAAACGCTGAAAAATAATGGATTCCAACCAAGAATACTGTATCCAGCAAAACTGAGCTTCAAATTTGACAATAAAATTAAAATCTTTCACGATAAACAAAAGCTAAAAGAATTTGCAGCAAGAAAACCAGCTCTGCAAAGCATTTTGAGCAAAACACTACAAGAAGAGGAATTGAAAAATAGTGCCCAAAACTAACAGCAGGAGGTAACTCAGTAAAGGAGGAGGAAAGTAACCAAAATGTAAAACTAGCCTGTTCATGGATAGGCAGACTAACATCATCAAAATGGCGATATTACCGAAAGTTCTCTACAGGTTTAATGCGATGCCAATCAAAATCCCAATGGCATTTCTTGTAGAAATAGACAAAGCAATCATGAAATTCATATGGAAAAACAAAAGACCCAGAATAGCAAAAGCAATTCTAAGCAGGAAGTGTGAATCTGGAGGTATAGCGATACCAGAGGTCAAACTGTACTACAAAGCAATAGTAACAAAAACAGCGTGGTACTGGTACCAAAACAGGCAGGTGGACCAATGGTACAGAATAGAGGACACAGAGACTAATCCACAAAGTTACAACTATCTTATATTTGATAAAGGGGCTAAAAGCATGCAATGGAGGAAGGATAGCATCTTCAACAAATGGTGCTGGGAAAATTGGAAATCCATATGCAACAAAATGAAATTGAATCCCTTTCTCTCGCCATCCACAAAAATTAACTCAAAATGGATCAGGGAGCTAGATATCAAATCAGAGACACTGCATCTGATAGAAGAAAAAGTTGGCTACGATCTACATATTGTGGGGTTGGGCTCCAAATTCCTTAATAGGACACCCATAGCCCAAGAATTAATAACAAGAATAAACAAATGGGACTTACTTAAACTAAAAAGTTTTTTCTCAGCAAGAGAAACAATAAAAGAGGTAAATAGAGAGCCTACATCCTGGGAACAAATTTTTATCCCCCACACCTCCGATAGAGCCCTAATATCCAGAATGTACAAAGAACTAAAAAAATTAAACAATAAGATAACAAATAACCCAATCAACAAATGGGCCAAGGACCTGAACAGACACTTCTCAGAGGAGGAAATACAATCAATCAACAAGTACATGAAAAAAATGCTCACCATCTCTAGCAATCAGAGAAATGCAAATCAAAACCAACCACCCTAAGATACCATCTCACTCCAGTAAGATTGGCAGCCATTATGAAGTCAAACAACAATAAGTGTTGGCGGGGATGTGGGGAAAAGGGTACACTTGTACACTGCTGGTGGGGCTGCAAAATGGTGAGGCCAATTTGGAAAGCAGTATGGATATTCCTGGGAAAGCTGGGAATGGATCCACCATTTGACCCAGCTATAGCACTTCTCGGACTATTCCCTGAGGACCTTAAAAGAGCGCACTATAGGGATACGGCTGCATCAATGATTATAGCGGCACAATTCACAATAGCTAGACTGTGGAACCAACCTAGATGCCCCTCAATAGATGAATGGATAAAAAAATGTGGCATCTATACACAACGGAGTATTATGCAGCACTAAGAAATGACAAAATCATAGAATTTGCAGGGAAATGGATGGCATTAGAGCAGATTATGCTAAGCGAAGCTAGCCAAGCCCTAAAAAACAAATGCAAAATGTCTCCTTTGATATAAAGAGAGCAACTAAGAACAGAACAGGAAGGAAGAGCATGAGGAAAAGACTACAGTAAACAAAGACGAATGGGGGGAGAGAAACGGAGAGAGAAGGGAAAGCATATGGAAATGGTAGGAGACCTTCAATGATACATAAAATTATCAGAGGTTATGAGGGGCAAGGGAGAGGGAAAAAAGGGAGAGAATTGAACAACAGCAGGGGAGGTAGACTGGGAAGATGGGAGGGGAGGGGAGGGAAGGGGGGATAGTAGGGGATAGGAAAGGTAGCAGAATACAACAGTCACTAATATGGCATTATGTAAAAATGTGAATATGTAACAGATGTGATTCTGCAATCTGTATTTGGGGTGAAAATGGGAGTTCAAAACACAATTTGAGTCGAAGAAAATGTGATATGACACACACACACACACACACACACACACGAGAGAGAGAGAGAGAGAGAGAGAGAGAGAGAGAGAGAGAGAGAAAGTATTTTTGAACCATAAAGAAGGAAATATGTAATTTGTAGGAAAATAGATGGAAGTATAGATTTCAGTAGTAAGTGAAGTAAGTAAAAAATCAGAAATACAAATATTTCATATTTCCCCACACATGTGGAATCTGGCAGGGTAGGTGATAAAAAAGTAACAGAAAGACTATTATACATGAGGAAAGGGATCAGGGGAGAAGGAGGAGAGATTGTTAGGGAAATGAAAGTCTTTTAGGACATAATGTAAAACTAATATATTCATATTTACTTCTGATGTTTTAATCTGTATTCTCTTTTTTTATGTCTCTTTTCCCAGTCTTTCTTAATTTCTCTCAGAGTATTTTTATTATTCATTGTGTTAGGATTTTTTCTTGGAAATGTAGTTTTGAATTTGTCCTTTAAGTGATACCTTCGTTAAACCATTATACTAGCATTAGGAGAAATGAGAATTGAGTTGAAGACAGTCATTCTACCTTGAAACTATACTCCATATAATTTCCTTTTGCAGTATGAAAAAGGTTAATTATTGAAGTTTTGTTTTATCAAATATCAGGAAAAACATTTGATTGTGCTTCTAAGATTACCACAATTTAAAAAAAAAATCAACCATATGGAATGTTTGGAAAATATTTGCAAACCATATACCTGATGAGACTCATTAAAATCAATAATTAAAATATAAATAACCTGATTAAAAGTGAGCAAAAGGTTGGAACTAACATTTCTTTCATGAAGATAAGTGAATGACCAAAAAGCACATAAAATGATGCTCTTTAGCCATCATGGAATTCAAGTCAAGACCACAGTGAGCTACAATCCTTTTTACTAGGATGGCTACAATAAAATAAACAGGTGATAATAAATGCTAAAAATAATATGGGAAAATTGGAACTCTCTTATATTGCTTTTATGCTGCAAAAATTTTTGCAACTACTTTGAAAAATAGTTTGGCAGATCTTAATACATATAAAATTATCATATGACCTAACAGTTCTAAAACTAGAAATTACCAGAAGACATGAATACTTATGTTCATACAAATTATACACATTGTTCCTAATAATCAAAATTGAAAACAGAAACCTTTATAAACTGATGAATTGATAAATTACTTTGGATATTTCCAACCACACAATGTTATTCAACAATAAAAAACAATAAAGGCTGACCCTTGGCAAAGTATGATAAAACTAACAACACTAGTGAAAGAAACCATTGAAAAAGACCATAATTTTTATTATCTTTTTATGTGAAATATTTAGAATAGGATGATCTATAGATACAAAAAAATAAATGGAGTTTGCCTTGCCTAGGAGGCAATAAGAAATGACTTCAATGCATTGTCACATTTCTTTGTTGTGATAAAATTTCCAAAAATTATAGTATTTAAGAGTTTTATAACTATGGAAACATCAAATGTATTTGAATTTTAATTTACACTTTTTAATTCAGATATAAATGGTATATTGTGTGTTATACATCATTAGAATCTGTGAAAATATTAATACTCATGAAATAATTTTTGAGTAAAATAATTTATTATTGCAGAAATTTTAAGTATGGATTTAAGATACTGTCATATCTCTATAAGTTTATCATTCTTTTCTTGTGTCGATCCTGTCATATTTAAAAATTAAATCCTCATTGCAAATGGCTTTATATGGTAAGCATTTTGTGTATGTGTAGAAATGGTGCAGTAATCATTTACCTATGTAATTTATAAGATCAATGCAACTTTGAAATACTTATGATATTTGAAGTTTTATATAACTATGAAATAGTAATGGTTAACGTGGTTGAAAATAGATTTAATATGGGTTGAATCTTTAGATTCTTTCAAAATTACCCTCCTCCACAGCCACATCAATGTTTATAACAGCACAATTCCCAATAGCTAAACTGTGGAAACAACCTAGATGCCCTTCAATAGATGAAAGAATAAAAACAATGTGTCATATATACACAATGAAATATTACTCTGCAATAAAAGAGAATAAAATCATGACATTTGCAGGTAAATTGATGGAGTTAGAGAATATAATGCTAAGGGAAGTTTGCCAATCCCCAAAAAACAAATGCCGAATGTTTTCTTTGATATAAGAGGGCTGATTCATAGTGTGAAAGGGAGAGGAAGCATGGGAGGAATAGACGAACTCTAGATAGGGCAGAGGTTGGAGGAGCATGTGGTTATTCATGATGGTGGAATGTGATTATCATTATTATCCAAAGTACAGCTATGAAGACATGAATTGGTGTGGATACACTATGTATACAAACAGAGATATAAAAAGTTGTGCTCTATATGTGTAATAAGAATTGTAATGAATTCCAGTGTCATATATAAATAAATTAATTAATTTAAAAAATTACCCTCCTCAAAATGGGCTAAAATTTATATTCATTGATGAAAAGACAATCCTTCTATGAATACTACCCAATGTAAAACTTGTTGTACTCACAAAGGGTCATTAATGACCATCCTCAAGGCCTTGAGAAGATCTGCACTTGTCAGTGTTCTGTATTCCAATCTAATAGCTGCTCCCTTGGCCTTCACATGAGCAATGTTATCAGGTTGATCCGCAAACAAAGGAATGCCCACCATAGGGATCCCATGGTAAATCCCCTCATAGATGCCATTGGTTCCACCATGAGTTATAAAAGCTTTGGTTTTTGGATGACCTAGGATTGATTTAATGTCAGAAAAAAATATTAATTTAAATCTTAGAAAGAAAATGAGAAATGTGTATTATAAGACATTAAAGGGATCAGTGTGTATTTTAGTAGACAAATTATTGTAAACATGACCCTGCATTAATTATTATTTTTTATATCTCAGAGGAACAAGCACCTTAGTCCACTAGAGTGCTAACCTAAAACTACATGAAAGAGAGAGTACATGATTGAGACTTGAATATTGAATACAACATTAATAAGTAGAAAAAATAGAATATTTTTTAGTAAAAGAATCAACATGCACTTATGGAAAATAAGGTCATGAAGGACATGTTAGCATATTATCTCATTAAAAAACTGAATCACTAAGTTTGCTATGTAGCATGTCCAAAGCAGCAGGGAATAGGATGGTGATGGTACTGAATTCAGAGAAAAGAGAGACTACACTTCATTATAAAATGTGTTTGCACTTCATAATAAAGATTGTGCATCAATTTCTGGAGAAAATAAAGATTCACTGTCCATAAAAAAAAATTCTGGCTGCCATTTTGAAAGGTATTTGAAACACACCTGCAGGAGAAGAAAGAATAAGTGAAAGACATACAACAACACAGAGAGACAATCCAGGAACTCAGTGAAAAATTCTTGCAGAGGTAATTGCACCAGAAATAAAGATAACTTGGATTCTGTATATAATGACTGTGTATATTAAAATTACAGCTTTTTGCTTTGTTTTTTCAAACCATCCCTGGGCCTGGAAAATAATTAAAAAGAAGTTGAACATTGTGTTTGATTTTTTTAAGTAACAAGTATTGAATAAAATGTTTCCTGTCCAATTTTTAGCATCCAGATTGCTTTTCGGACTTATCTCAGAGTCTTACCAAGAAGGTCATTCTGGGGGATCCAGTTGTATATTCGAGTGTTGGGTCCTAATTTATCTGGCTTCTTGCCTTGGTATCTCCAGATGACCTGTTTGGTAAAGAATATGCCTTATTCTATGATTTAAAGTTTAATGTTATAGCATGTTTGCATTCTAAAACTTTAAGAGATCATCTAGTTCAACATTTAACACATAAGGAAATAAGTACAATTTTAAGTAACAAGAATTATGAAAATACAAACTAAAACTCCATAACTATTTTGTTTTATGCATTTTAATCCTAGATTTCATTTTCCAAATTAATATCATTATGTTTATTTATTGTGAGTGACATAGATAAGACAGGACATATATTGTTTAAGATGCTTATTTCAGTTTGCATTGTTTTTTATACATAAAAGCAAACCAATGCAGTCAGCTACTGTTAGAAATAAATTAATACTAACTAGGAATTACATGTAACTTGTATTTGACATCAATTTTATTAAACACTACCTAAAAAAACCTTTTACTTGTATTTATGGACCTTAACCCACACTTCTATCAATATTGGTGAATTTGGAAATTCTTTAAGTTTTAAAAGGAAGAACCCATTTGCAACTTACAAATAATTACATGGATATTGAAATAAAGTTCAAAATATTGAGGTTGCTAAATGTTTTAAAACTGTGTGTTATCTTTCAATGATGCAGTACAAATCTTGGTAGTAGTCTTATATATATCCAAGATGTTTTTATGTCTAGGAATAAAATAAGGAGCTGACTCTGGAAATTAAAAGCAATCTTCATGAACTGGAGTATTATTTCTAAGTATAATTTCATATCTTCTAAATGCAATGGGAGCAGCAAAGTAAATTTAGGTCTACAGAAGGGAAAATAATTGGGTGATTAGGAGAACCTATATCAGATAGGAAATTACAGAGCAGATGCAAAACACTCAAAGACCACAAGAGTGGATATGTTAGAAATTGTAATATTAAAGCATTTTATGGAGGTGGGAACTTTTGAATTTCAGCCCATGCCAGGCTTGCTTCTGCTTGACTCTTCCTTATACTCTCTTCTTCCTTTTTAAAAGGTATTAGTCTGATGTTTTAGAAGCAAAGTTCTTTGGCGTACATTTCATAATGCACAGGGTCCATTTCAAAGCAGAAATAATCTCTACGCTTTCTCTAATTGTCAGACATTGTCAGGATCATGTCCACTAGTGCAAGCTGTTTTTTCTTTTTCTACAAATGCATGTGACTGAGTGGAAATTTGGACCAATGATTTGGGTAGCCTTTCTCCTCAAAACTCCAGGAGCAGTTTATTAAATAAATTTATAGTTTTTTTTTTTAATGGGGAGGGGATGTATTTTGGGCTTACAGTTTCAGAAGTTCAGTCCATATTGGAAGGCTCCATTGTTTTGGGCCAAAGATGAAGTAGAATATCATGGCAAGAATACGATTCTTAAATGAGGGTAAGCAAGGAATAAGGGATTGCCTGGGATATCTAAAATCATGACAAAATTCAGCCTTCTTCAATACCTGCTTAGCATTATTGTGGTGGTCAAGTTATGAGTTAACTTTTTATAGCTTTCTGATAACATTAGCCATGTGTATAGTGCCCTCAGGGATCCTGCAAGGAAAAGGAAGAAGTAGCAGGGACGAATGTGGTACCTGTGTAAATAAATGTGATACCCTTACAATTAAATTTCAAAATGGACCTGTAAAATATATTTTTTATGATCACAATGTTAATATTAACATGAATTAAACACTCTCTACTTTTTAGAATTACCACACATAGTTTTGTTTAAAATATGATTTCTGAGATGAACTAGAGAGATCACAATAGGTTATGTTTCACAAAGGATGCTTCATTAAGCAAACCCTTTATAAAGTTTAACAGACTTTTTATATATTTGGCCACTAAGAGGGCACTTTTGCTTACCTTTTGTGGAATCTGTGCAAGGGCAAATGCAATTATATTGGCTTTCTCTTCTGGCATGTTAGAAACCATCGACCCCAGAGAAAACACCACAATACCATTTTCTCCAGAACTCTGTACAAATTCTTCCATTTCCTGTGAATAAAACATTTGCTCCATCAAAAAAGATGAAGAGGGAGAGGATACAAGATGTCAGATTAGAGGAAGGCTGCCTTCCTAGTTGCTCCAAGGATCCAAATACAAGCAGTGAGAATACTGCTTCTTAGTGAGGTGGGTGAAAGAAGGATTTCACTAAAATTCAATACTGGACAGTGAGAGTGTCTCAGAAACTCAGAAGTTTGGGTTCATTAAACAAAGAAGACTACATTGAAACCAAACTGTGGAAGCAGCTAAATCAGTAGTAATGGTACTGTCTGCCAAAGAGAAATTAAAAACGCAGGGAGGAAACAAAGTGGATATTTGATATGAAAAAAACTGAGATCAGAGAAGCAACATGAAGTTAGCTGATTCAGA
Organism: Spermophilus citellus; assembly: GCF_964194105.1. Lineage (NCBI taxonomy): Eukaryota > Metazoa > Chordata > Mammalia > Rodentia > Sciuridae > Spermophilus > Spermophilus citellus. The sequence continues at coordinate 54,584,171 of NC_138189.1, forward strand.
GACTCCACTGAGCACTTGTGATTTAATGTGTTTATTTACTGCCTGGGGAGAGATGAGGTGGATTCATCTTGAGGTGGCCTTTCTCCAGTCTCTGTTGCCAGAAAGAAGAGATCTGAGCAAACACTGCTATAATGCCTACTGTGTGGCCTAGAGCTTACCTGGGAGTGAAACAGGCATAGATAAGATTTTACTCCAGGGGATTCAAGTCAGAAAAGCAAAGGGGCAGCACAACTTGCTTTTCCTTTGAGCTGGTGGCTCTTGTGACCAGCTGAAGTGGGTGAGAATCTGAACAAGGAACTTGTGGAAATGTTCAGGGACTGAGCCTAGGAAAGATGTGCAGGTGAACACAGAATGTGTGGAAGATCAGCCCCCCTGTGAAATGAGTAGAATTCTTAGGAGGCTTCTGAGATTCAGACTCCCTACAGAGATAAGCAACTGCCAGGGCCTAGGTGTGTGTCCATCCAATTTCTTCAGAGTATGTACCAAACAAAACCCCTGAGGTCTGATTAGACCTAAGTTTCCTCCATCAGAACTCATCTCATAGAACACTGCAGCAATCCCCCCTCAGGAGTGCATAGATCTGGTCTGTGCACACAAAGCTCCAACTGACACTTCTTCCCATTCCAACCTATGTCATACTGGCAAGAAGGGAAGCTGAGAATTATTTCAAACACCTTCAGACTTAGGCCATTCCAAGAGGTAGCTCAGGGAGAAACACAAAAAGAGGAAGGTGATAATAAAATCCAATCTTTGCTTTTACTCTCAGTATATAGCTAAAAAATAAATGGAATGATGAATAGTTGAGTGTAGTCAGTAACCATCCATTCTGACAATTTTGGCCACCTCAGTGGAAATGATTCCTTCATTTATCATTAAGAATATTTTTACTTTTTATTATTCTTTCTGTGTGTTTGTGTATTCTTCCATTACTGATTGGTTTATGGACATATATACATTAATTTCTTTTATTCAGCATTTTTCAAATGTAGGTATTTTTCCTTGCATTGTCTTTTGAGAGTTAGGGTTTTTTGTTCTGTATATATTTGTTTTGTTTTGTATTTTTTTAATGTTTGTTTCTGTATCTCTCTTTTATTCTCCTGGTTATAGTGAAAATCTATTCTCTATTTTTCTCTCCATTTATTTATTTCTCTTATTTCTCCTCCATCCTTATAACTCTCACCTGCTCTCTCTTCTGCATTCTCTCTATTCACTTTTTAAAATTTCAAACTTTTTCCCTATCTTCCTGTCTCACATTATTTCCTCTTACTGACTGTAATTTTGCCATCTTTAAACTAATTGCTTTATATAACTTTATATAGTTGACACCTGTTTCTTGTTTTAATGTCAGATTTAGTTTATATTTTTGCACTGATTCATTGTTGGCAATTGCTGACCCACTTGTTCTGTTTTTTGTAGCAATTAACATTTTAGAAGTCATAATAGAATCCAGGTATTTATTTTAATGCTGTATATTATTTGTATCCAATGTTGTTATTGTTTATTTCCCTTTATTCTGTGAGTAGCTGGATATTTACAGTGACACTACAGGTTTACAGGGTAGAGAAGTACATTGCTGAAATAAATTCAACCAAAATATAGTTCATCTTGCTTCACATGAAAATTAATGGCATTCAATCACTAACTATACTTTAATACAGAGAATAATAGAGTTAAAAACTCAAACTAATGATAAGGCCTCAAATAGAAACAGCTGGGGGTGGGTTCAGGGTTTCCACCTATGTAAATCCACTGCACAGAAAAAAATAGAGAGAATTAATTCAAAGGCTGTGAACACCATACTTATAAAACAGTATTAATCCAGATCACTCCAGGACACTTTGGAATTTTTTTTAAAGCAGGTAAATATTATGCCTTAAAAATGGAAGAGGCATGGGGTTGTGAATCAGTTGTAGAGTGCTTGCCTACCACACATGAGGCTATGGGTTTGATCCCTAGTACCACATTAAAAAACTAACTAAATAAAAGTATTGTGTCCATCTGTAACTAATTTTTTTTTTAAAAAAGTATGGAAGACAAATATGCATAAAACCCAACATAAGACTATTATAAGAATTATGTAAAAATAAGGTAACATGAAATCACTTAAAAGTTCCTAATTTATCAACAACTGATGCCAAAGATATTGAAATTTTTAAAACATCAGGTATACAATTCAAGAAGTAAATTATTACAAAATATAATCAATAAAATTATCATATTTTAAAATGATCAATGAATTATAAAAATGATCAATGAACTCCAAGAGAACACAGAAAAACAATTGAATGAATTAAAAAAATCATTACAGAATATAAATGAAAAATTCAACAAGATGGAAATATTGAAAAAGAACCAAACATAAATCTTGAAAGTCAAAGATAAAATAAATAAAAGGTCAGTTGAAAATCTTTATACTTCAGTAGACAATAGTGAAAACAGAACAGCAGATATAAAAGAAAAAGTGGCCAGCTGTGAATATTCAGACAGTTCTAAAGTAAAGAAAATAAGCAACCATGATGATAATAATTATTTAATGAAAGAGTCCATATAGAAGAAATAAAAAACAAACCCTGAAGTTCACAAATGAACAAATCTGATGGAAAGAGTAGCTAAGCAAATCAGAAATAGGACCACATTATACATAAATGAATCAAAATGACAGGAATTAATAAACATCTCTTTGTAATGACATTGAATATAAATCATCTCAATTCTTAAATTAAAATATATAGTCTGGAAGAATGAATTATAAAACCAAACCCAATGATATATTGCTCATAAACCACACACCTTACAGGTAAAGACAGCCATAGGCTGAAAGTAACAAGATAAAAATTGATACATAATGCAAATGGAATCAGAAAATAAGCAGGATTATCTACTCTTATCTGACAAACAGACTTCAAGCCAAAATTAATCAGAAGAGACAAAGCTGGTCACTTCATACTGGTAAAGTAAATAATCCAACAAGAAGATATAACAATTATAAATATTTAAGTCATAAACATGGATCCAACTAATTACATAAGAGACACTAGTCAAATTGAAGCCTCGGTTAGACCTGAATAAAATAATTCTTGGTAATTTCAACACAATTCTCTCATCTTTTGATAGGTCATCCAGACATAGAACCAATAAGACATCTTTGGACCTGAAAAATATTATAAGTCAAATGAACTTATGGATATCTATAGAACATTTCATTCAACAGCATCTGAATATACTTTATTCTCAGAAGCTCAAGAAAAACTCTTCCAAAACAGACAATATTTTAGACAACAAAGCAACTCTCATCAAATACAAAACAAGTGGTATTACTTATTATATTCTACCAGATCATAATTGGATGAAATTAAAAATCAACATGACAGAACCATACAAAAACTATATGAACATATGGAGATTGGACAATCTCTATTGTATAAAAATGGATTATAGAAGAAATTAAGGGAGAAATTGAAAAATTCTCAAACTCAACTGAGAATAGTAATATAACCTCTGGCACAGATTGAAAGAATTTCTAAAATAAAAGTTTATAGCTATGAGTTCCTGTATAATAAAATCATGAAGATCCCACATAAAACCTATTTTTTTCATTTCAAGGCCCTTGAAAAAGAAGAACAACATAATTCCAAAACCAGTAAAATAGCAACAAGGAAAGAAAAATAAATAAGAGAAAACAGGAAAGAAAGAAGTCAAATTATTAGTTTGTAGATGATATGATCCTATATCTAGAAGAGCCAAATGACTCCAACAAAAGACTGATATTGCTAATAAATGAATTTGACAAAGTAGCTGAGTACAAAATCAACATACAAAAATCAATTGCTGGGCTGGGGATGTGGCTCAAGCGGTAGCGCGCTCGCCTGGCATGCGTGCGGCCCGGGTTCGATCCTCAGCACCACATGCCAGCAAAGATGTTGTGTCTGCCAAGAACTAAAAAAATAAATAAATATTAAAAAAAAATCTCTCTCTCTCTCTCTCTCTCCTCTCTCACTCTCTCTTTAAAAAAAAAATCAATTGCTTTCTTATATACCAACAATGAATATGTAGAGAAACAAATCAAGAGAATTATTTCATTCACAATAGCCTCAAAACAAAACAACAACAACAACAACAACAATAAATACCGAGGAATAAAACTAACAAAAGAGTTAAAAGACCTCTAAAATTGAAGAATGAAATTAAATAAGACATAAAATAAGATGGAAAGACCCCCATGTTCATGGATAGGTAGAATTAATATTATTAAAATCACCAACTATCCAAAGCAATATACATTATATATATATATATATATATATATATATATATATATATATGTAATCCTCATGAAAATATCAATAACAATCTTCACAGAACTAGAAAAGATAAGCCTAATATTCATCTGGAAGAATAAAAGACCCATAATAGTCAAAGCAATTATAATCCTAAAAGCAATGCTGGAGGCATCACAATGTCTGATGTCAAATTATACTACAGAGCACTACTAACAAAAACTATGTGGTACTGACATGAATATGACATATTGATCAGTAATATAGTATAGAAAACCATACACATGCCAAAAACATACATTGGAGAAAAGATTGCCTTTTAAATAAATGATGCTGGGAATATTGCAGAAAAATGAAACTACACTCTTATCTCTTACCCTGCACAAAAACCAACTCAAAATGAATCAAAAACCTAGAAATTAGAACCAATACTATACAACTTCTAGGAGAAAATGTAGGGTCAACACTCCAGCATATAGGCACAGGCAATGGCTTTCTCAAATAGAACACCTAAAGGTCAGGAAATAATTCCAAGAGTAGATAAATTGGAAGGCATCAAATTAAAAAGCTTCTGAACAGCAAAGGAAACAATTAGAATTGTGAAGAGATAACTTATGAAATGGAAGAAATTCTTTGCATAACACCTTCTGACAAATGATTAATATTTAGAATATATAAAGAATTCCCAAAACTTTACACCAAAAAAAAATCAAACAACCCAAATAATCAAAGAGAAAATGAACTAAAGATGCTTCTCAGAAAAATAAATATAAATAGGCAACAAAAATATAGAAACAAAAAATGATCAACATAATTAGAAACAAGGGAAATGAAAACTACACTGAGATTTTATCTTTCACCAGTCAAAATAGTAGTCATTGAGAATAAAAAGAAAAATAAATGCTGGAGGGGATATGCAGAAAAAATTTTTTACACTATTGGAGGAATTGTAAATGTGTACAACCACTATGGAAATCAGTATGGATAGTTTTCAAAGAGTAAGCATGTAAGTATCATATCACCCAGTATACCATTTCTCAGTATTTACCCTAAAGAATTAAAGTCATCTTATAACAGTGATACATGCATACCCATTTTATAGCAGTACAACTCATAATACACAAAGTATGGAACCAGCATAGGTGCCTGCCAATGGATGACTGAATAAAGAAAATGTGGCATATATACACAATGGAGTTTTATTCAGCCAAAATAACAAATAAAATTATGTCATTTTACAAAAAAATATGAATGGAATTAGTCTTTTACATGAAATAAGTCAAACTCAGAAAGTCATGGGTTGTATATTTTCTCTCATTTTTGCAAGCTAGAGAGGAAAAATGGAAAAAAATGAGGGTTGATCACATGGAAATCAAAGGGAGATCAGTGGAGAAAGGGACCAATGGGAGGGAGGTGGGAAGGGAAGCGAAATTCCTGGGAAGTTTTATTGGCCAAATTATTCTGTTATATTGTGTACATGTATGAATATGTAGCATCAGATCTCATCATTATGTACATTCAAATGAACCAATAAAAATATAGGAAAGCAGAGAAATTATTGGTATGTAAACTAAGAAGAGAAAAGCATGTCTTATGAGAATTTGGAAGTTATGGATATTTTTAAATTGACCCAGTCACTCACTTTCTTTGGAAAGAGATGTGTGTAATGACATAGAAGGCTCCATTAGGCTTACTTGTAGAAATAAGTGTGTGTGTGTATGTGTGTGTGTGTGTGTGTGTAAGAAATGACATAGAGCCATTAAATAGTAATTCAAGAGATGTTGTTAGGAATTATTATATGTAGACTCTTAATTCATAATTTTATTCATTACTAATGTTAAATTTTTTGTGTTAAATGCTATAGCTAGTACTTGGTTATAATTCTTATTGTTATAGTACTTCACTTGATTTTATTCCAGGAAGGTTATCTGGATGATTTTTTAGCTTTCAATTATTATTACTTATTTTGGTCCTTGTGAGCCCAGAAGTAAAGTTACCTGTGCATAGGATTTTTGTACATTTTTATGTTTCCTCTCTCTATAGTATTTCATTGCTTACTTTATAATTTGTGAGAGTTTCCCAAGTTTTCCTCTATAATAGCTCATAAAAACTGGAGATGCACAAACACTAGCATTCAGAAGATTAATATTATGGTTTGGAATTTCTTATACATAATTCTAAGGATCCTAACAATCCTGTACATGTCCAGATCTATACTGATTCATAATCAGCATTTTCACTGCATTGGAATGATACATATACTTGAGTAATCATATCTTTGGATTATTTATATGTCTCATCTTTTTCCCTGAAATTTTTTAATGATAATGAAGTTCTATGAGAATGAAGTGTGTATCAGTGGCTGTAAAGAACCCTTATTTTTCACCTCATTATGAACCATGGGAGCTCTTGCACCACAGTGGGACTTCCTCTGGCCCTTTTATAGAACAGGCCAACTTGTTGAGTAGCTCATTCACATATAGTGGACATTGCACTACTCCTAGGAACTTGTGACACATCCAGTTATTTTGTGATTCCCGTAACCTAGAGCAAAGTGTACAGAAATATATTCAATATATTTTCTCCCTTCTCAAAATATTCTTAATCTCCTATTGTACACATATTTTCTCACTACTACTGTCTTATAAATATACCCTTTTTTTAAACCAATTAATCCCTGGCATAGACAGGTCCCAGTCTTTCTGTAACATTATTTTTTAAATGAAAAATAATTTAATCATATGAAAATTTGGAAGAGCATGAAGAAAGTAGGTAATGTCTAAGAAGATTCGCCAAAATGATCTTTGGTTCATTTAGAGATACTGTTTGTTCAAAATTTGAATTTTTTTCATTGTGGTCTTTTTTTCTGTTCATGTAAGTACATGAATAGATACATGCACATATATAATGTAAATTGAAGATTAAAATTCTTTTGTATATATAAAATTCTTTTCTTCTCACAAAGAATGATATTATTATCATCAGTATTTTGCCTTTTAATCTCCAACTAAACTTGTTTTATGACTCAATGTAGTTAAGGATTTATTTGTAAAGTAATTGTACTGGGCAAGGTGGTACACGCCTGTAATCCCAGCAGCTCAGGAGATTAAGAGAGGAGTATCTCAAGTTCAAAGCCAGCCTCAGCAACAGTGAAGCACTAATCAACTCAGTGAGACCCTGTCTCTCAATAAAATCTAAAATAGGGCTGGGGATATGTCTCAGTAGTTGAGTGTACATGAGTTGAATCCATAGTACAAAAAGAGAAATAAAAATAAATACATAAGTAAACAAAGTGATTGTGATGATGTGGTATGTACCAGAATAACTTTTAAGATCATTACTTAATGTATGACATCACTTAAAGTGTTAATTAATTAATGTAAGGCTTTTTTTCCAATATGTATTCTATAAGTAACTTCCATGAACACAGATTACATTCATTTGATTTTTTGTTTGTATAATTACAATTGGTATACTGTGAAACCCAGGGTATTTGCATTGCTAAGAGTATTGATACATTTGGATCTTTCACATTTTGACAAATTTCTGTATTTAACAATACAGAAATTGAGAATCTAGTTATTAATGGAAAAGCAAGTAATTTGGGGGAGCATTACTTTGTATAATAAAGATCAAGAAGACAGTGTTTGTAATATTGGCTTGTATTCTAATCTTGTTTATTCTATTAAATAACACCTGCTACTATTATTCCTTATCATGATCACACTGCTATCTACCTTCTCATCCTCCTCCTCCTCTCTCTGCTGTCTTTCCCTTTTATTGACCTGGTCACTTTCTCCTACTGTGAATGGGGAAATCTCTCAAGATCAGAGGTTAATGGTTGAACACTTACAACAACTCTGTCTCAGTTTTTAGTCAGAACTTTCACTAACTTTGGTTTTCTGTTTGTATTGTATGGAACTTATCAAAAACAACAAAATAATTCTATTGAATATGAGGCTTGAGTAAGATCTCAATATGTTGGTGCTTTAAAGAGGTAGAAAAAAAGAAACTCTTAAGAGATCACATAACAGTATGGCAAGTAATGGTTTCTTCTAAGCATGGTATTTATTTAAAATGTTTTAGATTCTTCTGTTTCCTCCTATGAAATATTATCCTATTTGTTGACAGAATGATTTTGTAATTGTAAACTAAAGGGTGGACTCAAAAATAAATGACAAGAAATCTTATATCATCATTATGTTTGCAATTTTCTATGACCATTCTGTCAGGAAATTGTGATGTTGAGGCCTAAGTTTTCCAAGGGAGTTTTCCTGAGGTGTCCTCTAAGGTTGTCATATGGCAGATAGCTCTCTCAAGGTAACATCCATATCATGATCTAAGATGTAGTAGTCTGAGTTCTCAGGTGAGTTTGTTCAAATCTGGAATGAAGACAAGTAAAGGCCACACATTCATATCACTGAGAAAAGCAACTACTTTAAAGCTAAAAGGTTGTGAAGAGCTTGAACACTTACAATATAATTTCAGCAATTCCACTTACTCATTTGATTGCCAAAACTCACACATTTACCTTTAAGCAAATTGATGGAATATCTGTTCTCTAGGTCTTTGGGTGAAAATACAGTATTTATTTTTCAGAAATCTAGTTTCTGTTATATATGAAATTGTATCCACTGTGCCTGGCACATATTACCTAATTAATATTATTGGTAATAGAGCTATCATACTGTACCTGGGCAGCCTACATTTACAAGAGAACATCTATTGTAGTTTGTTTCAGCCATATTGTGAGTTTCTATCTCTCAATTTGAATATAATCCAAATTAATGTACACTGCAGTGTTTAGGGTATGCTAAAATGAATTAAATGTAAAAATACCCAAATACTACTATTTCTAAGTGTTAATCCTACCTTTTTGGTATAGTTGGGGTCTTTAAAAGTAGATAACAAAGTTCAGCTTTTCAGATAGAAAGATAGTTTTATAGAAACAAAAAAGGAATAATTACCATAGAGAATATTGCTATGGATCCTACATTTGTACCAAGGACATTGTGTATCAGTATTATCTAATTTTTCCAGGTAACACAATATGAAGTTTGACTATTAATAGATAAATAAGCATAGTCACATGTAAGAACAACCTCATCCATGTTTACATCATTTGTTATCTGCAGTCTTACAACAACTTTCTGAGTGGTTCCTCTGCATTGTCTTTCCCTCTAAAATCCTGCTTGGTGACTGCATTTTGAAATTTTTCAAATTGGAAACTTTATTCACATTTCTCTTATGCTTAACTCTTTTCATTGGCTACCCAATGTGCTTCACAGATATTTTAAACTCCTACTAATTATCTGGGTTTCACTTACCTCTCTAGCATCATCTGCACTTTGCTGAGCCTTCTTCTGATGAACCACTCTTGAAGTTCTTGGGAGTTTCCCTTACTATTGTATGTGTGTTTCCTTTTGTGTCTCCCTCTCTCCCTCAACCCCTTTTCCTCTCCTGTTGATTCTTTAGAATTCACCTTAGTTTTCAAGGCTTTTAGGATTTTTTTAAATGATCTTTGTTGGAGGTTTCATTAGTATTGTATGATTTCCTTGTGATAACACACACACAAATTTATTACTTGTTACAGTTTCTGTACCCAGATGGAATATAAAGTCTGGTTGATGCAGAAACTGTGTCAAGTTTATAACTCTCTATATCCAGCACTTATCTCTGGTATATGACAGTTACTTAATAAATATTCTTTGTATTTATTAGAATAAATTATTGATTCTTTATTATGTATTACATAATGAACGCCTCAATTTTCCTGATAATTCTCAAGGATGCCCGATATCCTACTTTCTTCTGTGACAATAATGAAATACCATTACATGTGATGGCATAGAAATGCCTGGGTCTCTAATTGGCAGAACTCTTTATCTTGCTTTTCATATCTCTGAGTTAAACACTCTGAATTAAGAATGCAGAGTCAATTCTACCAAAAATGTTAAACAAATAGAACAAAACAAACAGGAGAAGATTTACCTTAGGGAGGGGTTTGGCAGGTTTACAGTGGAGTCCTCCAACAAAGTCAAAATTTGGTAAAAGTGGATGAGGAAATTCTAAATCCCAATAGGTTCGAATGAGCCAAAAATCAGCTTTTCCCATTGTCTCATATATTGTAGTGGGTCTCCCTGAATGGAGAAAAGAGAAGAAAAGAAAATGAGAGACATGTACCTTGAATGCTTGATATATTGCCTTGAAATGAGTTGGATTTGTGAAGGCAAGGTGTTCAAATGCACATGTGTATGTGTGTGTTTGTGTGTTTGCATACTACAATTGATATGTTTTTTAGAGCACCCTTTTGCATACTATATTTTATTTTTTACATATGTTAATATGTACATAAACTAGTTGTGTTGGTACTTTGTAGTGTTCCATTAGTATATTTACAATCACAAATAATTAAATTATTAACCTATGCCTCCTTAGAAGTAAACATGCATTTTATTTTCTCTCTAAAACTGCAAAAGTAACCTAAATTTTTAGAATCTTTGTGAAATCCATTAACAATCAGTGCTCCTGTAACTGTAGAGATATCTTTGCTAGGAGTAGTCAGTCTAATTCTTACAATTGAGCAAACCATTCCCTTGATCCTTGATTCTTCAATTGAACTGTAATGATTTAGTGAGTATGCCTGAATTCCTAGTGACCACTATTGGACTTGCCTCATATTAAGAGATTAATAGTATTAACTTATTAAAATATAGATTTTTGAAAGTAAGAGCCAGAAAGATTACACAAATATTAAAATAGAGATTGGTTCTGATACTTAATTTTGTTCATATTGTCTTAAATGGTAAATGCAGTTTAAGAAATATAGACTTATAAGGTGTGGTTCCACTCTACACCAAGGTTTTAGGCCTTAACACATGATTAGTTTGTTTTTATCAAAGGAATATGAAATATAAGTTATCATAATTTATAACTTTCAGTGCCTGAGATACAGACACTTTTAACTGTGAAGGAATCTTCACAGCAATGCAAATAAATATTATTTTAATTTCTAACTGAGTAAACAATTCTATTCAAAAGTAAGCAATTTCCTCCCTGGTACATATATATGGTTGTGCTAGTAATACATGTGTATGTTATTAATGTACATATCTATCATTATTAAAACATTTAGTGACGCTAATAATGACTGTCCTTAAAGATGATAAGAATAATAAAATTGATACGTAATTGCTCAGAGAAATCTTCAGTGATTCAATTTGCAGGTTATTATTTCCTGAAGCATTTGAATAAGTAATTGCCACTGGTTTCTAACTGGCTCTATAATATAAGGGTCCATTTTTTATTGGTGAGACTACTTGTTCATCATATATTTTCATTCCATCCTTTTACTTACAGAAAAGAAAGTTCTTCTGTTTATATATTCATGCAAGCTCAGCTTCAAAGTCATGGGAAATTTAGGTTTCACAGTACTAATTAAAGAACCAGCTTACCTAGAACTTCACTGTAAAACTGATTCCATTTCTTCACATCAAATGTCTGGAACCAAAAATCAAAATAAAGCATATACATTATGTTTTTAATCCGATCCATGAATGTCATTTGATCACTTAATTCAGACATCACAATGGGCACGTAGGAAGGAGGGAATATAAGTCCCCCACTATACTTTTCATATGTATAGCCAGGAGTAAAGCGGAGAGTGTATACAAATGGTACTTTAAGTAACTCAGCCAGCAGCTCAGCACAGGGACCAATAGCATCTGCAAGAACAACATCAAATTTTGATTCATGTAGTTTCATCATAATGTTCTTGTTTAAAACTACATTTCTGCAGAGGTGTTCAATTGTATCAGAATATTCCTTGAAAACTTTTTGCACTAATGAAAAATATTGCCAGAAATCATCTTTTGGAGTATCATAAATCCATGCATGGATCCATTTGGAGAAACGTTCTTCCAAATTTTGTTTATTTGAAGGTGCAGGGTAAACCTCAAAATTAATAGCAGATGTTGTGTTGGGATTAATAAGAATGGAAGCTGTTGATGTCAGAACAGTCACCTCATGACCTCTCTGGAGAAGTTCATCCAGGATTGTCTTTATGTTGATCCAATGGCTGTATTCTCTGGGCCACACCAGCACTTTTCCACAGCTTCCAGAGCTAAAGTAACACATCAGTTGTATCAGCAGAAGAACCGAGTTCCTTTTCACATACATCTTGGTGCAATCCAGTGCTTCTGTTACATTAGCAGCTCTTCTTTTCTTCAATTTCTCAGGCTTATATGTCTCAGGATAAATCAATCCAAAGTTAAAGTATAACTCCTGCACTTCAAAGTACAATTGTGAAGGCTTGAGCAATGGATTTAGCCATCAATGGACTGAGACCTCTGAAACCTTAAGCCCCCAAAAAACTTTTTCTCCTCTAAGTAGTTCTTAGGTATTTTGGTCACAGTGATTAAAAAGTTGACAAAGTAATCACACCTCTCAATATTTTACAACCAAACCTCAACAGAAACATGGCTGGTGACAAGCTATGTGCAAATTACAAGACTCCCCCACTGAAAATATGATTTCAGTGATGCAGACACTTGAATGAATTCTACCTTACTATTTTTAAGAGTTATTGTTAATGCTTTTTAACAGTAGTGTAAAACATTCTAATATCTAATGTTACTGTTGTTTTTTTTTAATATGTTCTTAGAAGCAGACAATACATAGGAACTGGGACTGGAGTTGTGGCTCAGTTGTAGAACACTTCCCTGACATGTATGAGGCACTGGGTTCAATCTTCAGCACCACATAAAAATAAATAAATAAAATAAAGTCATCATGACCATATACAACTAAAAAATTTAAAAAATAAAATACCTAGGAACTTAACTTACCTTTAGATATTTATAATTATTGTTTTACTAAGAAATGTGTTGCATTCTAGTTATCTGAAGAAACATTTTAGTTATCATGTTTTTCAATTTAAGAATACTAAAAGGAAGTTACAGATGAAATCATTTTATTTCACTTTCTCTCAGATCTGTATTCCTATATAGCTTATCTTACAGTTGGGTGAACTTTTCCAATCACCACCCCTTAAATCACTCCTTCAATAAGGTTAAGATTTTTACGATTATGGTGGTAGGTTTAGAATTTCAAGAGTCCTGTTTAGAATCTAGGAGTATACATGTATAGCTACATGTTTAAATTATCATATTTCTTAGGTTATTGTTTCTATATGGCAACTTTTGCCCTGATATCCAGTTAATGCTTTGGTAGAATGTGCTATTAAGTAACTGGGCATGAGTAGTCTTTCTTCTCACCTTTCTGTGTCCCACAGGGAGCACTTATACCACAATCAAAGAGGTTCAGCTAGCATTTCTCCAGTGTAGATATGTGCAAACTTTTGATCAAATCACCTCACCTTTTAGAAAGCTCCTGATAAAGGCATGTTTGCTTGGGATTCTTTGAGAATTATTCTTATTTCAGATCATCAATACATATGAACTGCTAAATTATTATCTAAAATAACAGCAATCCCATATCATTTAATTTAAATTCTGTTGTGGGTTACTCAAATTTGCATTGTTTCTCTAATAAAATTCCTGAGATAATGAACTGATAAGTAAATATTATTTTGGCTCACAGTTTGGGACATTTCACAGTCTGTTGGCACCACTGCTTTGGGCTGATTTTGAGGGGGTACATAACAGTAGGAGAGTATATCAGAGAAAATGGCTAGGAATTTAAAAAGAGACATAGAGTAAGAGAAGGGGCTTAGATCCCAATATTACTTTCAAGGGCATATGCCAAATGACCTAACTTTCTTTCACTGGGCCTGACAATCTACAAATTCTACCACCTCCCAGTGTTGCCTTGAGCCAGGGACCAATCCTTTGGGACACATTCAAGATTCAAAGTATAAACCCTTTTCCCCACAAAAGGAAGAAAAATGTGGAGGAGACAAAAGTTTAACTACTTGTGGTTTCAAAACCAAAACGATATTCTTTCTTTTCTTTTCTTCATTGCATTTTATATGCACAATTTGTACATTTTTCACTGTGTAATAATGAGCAACTTTTGAACATAAAATGTATATTTTCTAATATAGAGAGCTTATATTTAAAAAAATTTTTAGAGAAGAGATAAACAAGCTAAAACTTTTCTAAATATTGACCATGCAGATTGTACATTGTCCAGAGCATTCTTAAAAATTACAATTATTTTCTTGTAGGGAGACCATTGTATTATTTCTGTGACTTGCATGGGGCATCAAGGTACTCTGTGTGATTCCAGTAAACTATAGCAGCATTAACTTATGTTCAATCTTTGTCTCACAGGTTTGTGGTCCAAAGCTATTCATTCAGTAGATGATATCACACAAAAAAGGAAGAGTAATACAACCTCAGTTGGTGAACTAATTACAAACATGGATTTGTTCTCATTCTGTGATATCCTTATGAAAATAGTACAAGCTCAATTTGAGAAAATTGTGGAAAAGTATAAAAAATGAAATAAGATTGACTTTCTACTTTTTCAACTAATCTATTATATTTCTTCCTTGTCCTCAGTTTCCAGTTAAACTCGTAATGAGGCTGACTTAGGGAAACTATACCTTCTTGAGTAAAATATTTTGTAATGATGCATTATGCAGATAAAGGTTTTAAGTAATTCAGCAAGGTAAGATAATCACATTATATTCAGTGTTCATTTTATAGATAACTGCTAAAGATAGTATTCTGTACACCTTGATCATTTTTTTCACTATATTATTATGAATATCTTATTAAACCAATGACTATATTAATTTTTAAGGTTCTTGATGAATTTTGACAGATGTCTCTTCTTTAATATATTCTGAAGTTATCTATGAATCTAACAGAAAAACAAGATATGTGGGGGAATAATTTCTTTCTACAAAATTTAGAATATTCACAAGCATTGATGCCAATTCAAATGTTTCTATGAATTAATAACAATAGCTGGTAATACAAATTATTGATGTTGCATTATTCTTGATCTTATTCCTTATCTTCATTTTCTTCCTACTCTCTACCCACACCCCCTCCACATACACAAACTGCCACTGCCACTTTCTCTTAAAGTGAACAACAAAATCCTTCAAAAATAGAATTAGAAGCCAGGCACATTGGCCCATGTCTGGAGGGTCTCAAGTTCAAAGCCAGCCTCGGTAGTGGTGAACCTAAGCAACTTAGTGAGAACTTGTCTATAAATAAAATACAAAAAATAGGTGTGGGGACATGGCTCAGTGATTTAGTGCTATTGATTTCAATCCCTGGTACCCCTGTCCCACCACCAAAAAAAAAAAAAAATAGAATTAGATTATACAAAACTTCCACAAGTCTTAGTTCAGGTCTTGTACCTAGTGAATGGTGACAATAGTTTAAATTAGTTCCATTCCAGATAATATTGGGTTTATTCTTTAAACAATATTTCATTATTTATGTTGCTTTTTATCAAGAATAGAGACAAAGATAATCTTCTGAAGATTAAATAATAATACACATAGAACACTTGTTTTCTACATATGTCTTAAAGTGTGGTATTGAATTAAAATACATTAGGATCTATGTTCCTTTTTAAGGAATATCTTGCTTTATATTGACAGAATTACTTCTTAATTATAATAAGAGTAATTTTCAGGTACAGGTGGTAGGAATTATTAGATATTTATTATATATGCAATGTACATTTTCTGAGAATTCATTTTGTTTGTGAGATTCATGTTCCTCAAGGAAGCTTTACAGAGATGGACTAGAGACTTTGTGGAAGACACTAAACAAATTCATTTTGATAAGATAAATAATACTTTTATGCTCTAAGACATAAAAGCCTGGAATCTGAAGTGAAAAAATAGTTAAAATGCATGAATGAAAAGAAAATGAATGTTGAGTTTGGCTGCAATATTGTGGGGGAAAAGATATTTAGTTAAATAACTCAAAAACATCTTCTATATAAACTAGAATATTGGTGAAAACCTTTAATACTTACTACAGTATTTTAGCATTTCTATTTGTACATTTGACTGTGAACACATTTGTTTTTAATCCAATCTATAAAGTATCTGTTCTCTAGCACTGTGTTAGAGAATACAGGGTCGATCTATTGGAAAACCATTTCCTATTAAGTGAGGAGTTATATCTAATGTGGCTAGTGTAAATTAATAGTATTAATAATAACAAAAGTATCAATAATGACAAGGCATAGTGTTACTTCTAGACTGCTAAGTACCAGACATTTTATATCAGCATTGTGTTCCTCCTTTATTATAACCATTTTGACACTCTTTTTATTACTTATTTACATGCTATCTTTCCAAGTATTATGTAAGGTATATGGGGGAAGAAATTGTCTGATTTGTTCCTCTGCATATCCAGAACTGACCTGTGCAGCATACTCTTCACGTTATAAATATTCTTTGATTGAATAATTGATACTTATGTGTTGAATAAGGAAGAACTTAATTTAACTGACATTATTCTCAAAGTATCTCTTGTATTTCTCTTTATTCTACAATACCAATGAAATGCAGTCATTTGTGATAGTGTGGAAACACATGGTTTTCAAATAGAAAGATCCCTTTATCTTATTTTGCATATTTCTCCATCGATGAGTCAAAACTCTGGATGAATGGTGAAAATTCATACCTACTGAAATTTCAAATCAAATAGAACAAAACACAGGAATGTGTTGACCTTAGACAAGGGTTTAACTGGTTTCCATTGGAGTCTTAAAAATAAATCAAAAAGTGGTGGTGGGGGGAGGGGGTTTAGGAAAATACCAAATTGTGATAGATTTGAATGAAATACATTTTGGATTTCCTCATTTCTCAAATAATGCTGTGAATCTTCCTTTAAGGAAAACAAGAAAAAAAAGCTACAAGGTATTAGAAAATTTTCATGTGAATATATTAGATAATGTTTGAAAAAAAATGTTGGAATCATATAATCATAGATGTATAAACTGTGGTTTTATAAAAACAATATATTTATATATTTGAGAACTGAAATATAAACATTTTGATACTTACATATTTGAATAATTACACATTCATATATATGCATCCATATTTTAATTTATATGTATATTATATACATAGTGTATGAACAAAGCAAAGTTAACTTGAGAAAAAATATTTTATTCAACTTCAGTATATTCATTTTTAAAAAAAAAATAATTAAAATGAAACACTATAGAATGAACTCCTTTTGTTTTCTGTTTAAAGGTCTAAAAGTAAGAGGTATAAATGTGAGCAACCATTGTAGCTCCAAAATTTATTGATCTTGCTATATCCATAAATACTTTGCCACAATTAGTCTATTTTGTAATAAGGTAGCTTGTTAAAATTTCCAAGGAAAACATGAGGAAATTCCTTAGGTAATATGCCAAATATTTTAATTTCTGAGGAGGAAACAGCAATGTGAGAGAAAACTATTTCTCATTTCTATACAAAAAGTGGTGCTAGAACTGTTCATAATTCCACACCAATATAACTATGTAAAGACATTCAGTGAGGTTTATAATTGTTATTTGGAAATAAAATTAAAAATAGCATTAAATAAATGTATAATTTCTAGAGAATTTCTAAGGTCTTCAATTAGTAGGATTAGGATATTCTGGAATGCCTAATGAGTGATGGTCACAGAGCTCTAAATAACCCTGCAAATAAGCCTTAAATCTTTGTGAGATTTATCACTGATTTCATATTTCCCTTTTATAATATCACCTGTACAAATTTCTCTGATTTCAAATATTCCTTCACACTCACCTTCAAATGAGGAAAGTTATGACTTCATGCTACCAACTGAAATAATTCATTTAGTATTTCACAAGTAAAAGTGATTCTACTTCTTCCTAAATGTGTAGACCCAAACATAAAATAATGTACATGCATCATATTCTTTCCTTCTCCATGAATACCATTTTGCCACTTAATTCTTAGATAAAAGCAGCTACGTCAAAAGATTCCTCTGTTCTACTACTTCAGTTTACACCCAGGGAAGAAGCTGACATTTGTTTGTTTGAAAATGTCTTTTTTTCTTTCTTATTTTGGAAAAAAAAATAGTTTAATAGTGTTGGAATAACTTTCAGTTTACAGCTAGCAGCTAGCAGCTATGAGCAGCTCAGAGTGCTTGAAGAATCTACACTCATTCAGACCTGATAGGAATGCCTTCAGGATGGGATGCTCTAGCAAGCCATTAGTAAAGCCACATCCTTAGCATTTGTGGTTGCCTTGCCAAGCTGCCAGGCCAGGAAACTGATAGACAGGAGCTTCAGACATGGAAATCCTAACTTAGAAACCCCTTCCCCTAGGGACAAAGACCCTTCCTGATGATAGCAACATTTAGAGCATCCTCGTAGTGTGGTTACATTAGGCGTAAGATGATTGGCCTATGGATACTATCTTGCTTATGTATGATTGAGGGCCTGCCCCACTCTAACCCTATAACAGTTGTATGCATTCCAAAAATAAACTGAGCTACTGGATGATGACTTGAAGTGGGTCTCCAGCCAGTTCTCTCACCAGCTCCCAGAGTCTGTGTGTTGACTCCATGTCTCTACCCACCACGACTGAGGTAGCCAAGCGACTAACTAACCACATCATCATGGTACATAGGATTTATCTTCAACAGAATTTTATCATTGTTTTGAATATGACATATTAGCCCCATGTGGGTCTCACAGTTTATGATATGATAAGAAGTCAATAGTTACTATTTGTGGAGTGCCTCAAGTGTCATGAATTGTTTTTCTCTTGTTCCTTCAAAATTTTCTCTCTTTAGTCATTACCTTTCACTTTGATGTGTCTGTGATTGGACCTCTGTGTGTATCTCACTTGGAATTCATTGCACTTCTGTATTTTATAAATCAATGTCTTTCATCATATATTAAAAGTTTTCAGGTATTTTTAAAGGTTTTTTTTTCTGCTCATTCTCTTTTCTTCTTGTACCCCCACTTTACACATGTTGGTGTGCTTAAATGTGTTCCATAATTCTGTAGGGCTCACTCATTTTTCTTCATTTTTTAAATCTCTCTGTTTTGGGGTCATATAATCACTGTTTACCAACCTGCTATGTTGACTGGCTTATCAGCTGCTGCTTCAGATCTATATTTGGGTCCCCTATGATGAACTTTTTAATTTCAATACAGTAATTTTCAATTCCAATATTTTCTTTTGATTCTTTTTAAAGAATATAATTACTATCACTACTTGTGTCTACAATATTAGATATTAGATTATAATTACAACTTCTTTTATTCTTCAACATTGTTTTCTTTAGGTCTCTGAACACATTTAGAGTGGCTATTGTGAAGAGCAGTGACTTGAACCATGGTTTCTGATTGCTTATGGCTGTATTTTCACCTGGAACTACCTGTAAAAAGGTACAGGTCAAGATGGCCCAGTTGTTATGCTGACACTAGTGCAAGGAGGCTATATACAAAGGCACTGAGCTATATTAATTGGGACCTTGAGTTCAGGCACCAACTCACAGAGATGGAAAATTCTGAGCATAACAAGATGACTCTAATATCTCACCAGTCCTGCATTCTTCATATGACCTGCTTTGCTGAAACTTTACCAAAAATAATCTTTTGAAGAAACCTATATAATAAATGTGCTGTACTAATTCTGGGCCATTCATCCTCTTTCAGAGGGTGATATTCCATTTGGCCCCACCTTTTTCTCCTTGTGCTTCTGTCTTTTCTCAATCCCCCTTTGTCCCTCCTCCTGCTTTTTTTTTATTGTTGGTCGTTCAAAACATTACATAGTGCTTAATATATCATATTTCACAATTTGATTCAAGTGGGTTATGAACTCCCATTTTTACCCCGTATACCGATTGCTGTATCACATCAGTGCTGGCATGGACTCCCCCCGGCCCCCAGGGCTTGGATCCAGCCCTGGTTTCTTGTTGTGCACGTCAAAGAGGCCAGCTCACAAGGCCTTGAAGGAGCTCACAAGGCCTTGAAGGAGCTCACAAGGCCTTGAAGGATTTGTGGTGTCTGTTTTCATATTATTCAGCCTATAATGGTCATGTGGGAACGTCCTGACCTGCTTGGGTCTGATAAGGCTCCTGGTTGAAGGCTCATTATGAGTCGACATGAACCACCTGTTTTCCCCTCCTCCTTGCTCCCGCCTACTAATGGCTTTCTATTCTATCTGAAAGAAATATATAAGTATGAGCTGAGATAATAAAGTCAGATTCCCCCTGGATGAAGGACCTCGGACTCCTGTGTCTTTTTTAATCCCGACGTCTCCCGCCGGACTCGGTCCCATTCGCCGGACACGGCACATCAGTTACACTTCCATTGATTTACATATTGCCATTCTAGTGACTGATGTATTCTGCTGTCTATCCTATTCTCTACTATCCCCCTCCCCCTCCCCTCCCCTCCCCTCCACTTTTCTCTCTCTACCCCCTCTACTGTAAATCATTTCTTCACTTGTATTATTTTTCTTTTACCCTCCTTTCCTCTTAATGTAATTGTTTTTTGTTTGTTTGTTTGTTTGTTTGTTTTTTACTCCTCTGAATTAACAGCCATGGATGACAGATGGGACCACAGCAGGCTATCTTAAAGGTTTTGCCTGTTAAATACAACTCATCCCTCTATTAGCAGATTCTACTGCCTGTTTGTTTCAGATGTAAAGATCACACTTTCCTGATTATTGGCATGTCATTTCAATTTCTGTTAAAACCTTTTTTTGCAATGCTGCAGATCAAAACAAAGGCCTCACACATGCTGGGCAAGTGTTGTACTATTAGACTAAATTTCCAACCCCCAAATTTTTGGTAATACAATATAGAAATTCTGGATATTAGATCTCCTTCTGTGGATTATAATTGGTTTTTGTTTTAAGATGAACTATTTTAATGAAATCTTTCTCCTACTACAGTGGTGAGACTTTGAATTTTCTCTCACGTGTGTAGATTTTTCATGCTCATAGATCTTGTGATGGCAGAGCTGGTAGCAGAACACTTTTTGACAGCCACTTTTAATGGTTCAGTACTCTGTTAGCCTTCAGAAAACTAAGATTTACTGAATGCCTGAAACCACCAACTATTCCTATACTTTCCGTAACATTGATGTTTTATTTTAAAAACAAATCATGCCTGAGGCTGGAGAATTTTTTTTTTTTTTTTGTCTTAGATACTGGTGTTTTTGCCCATAAAGATTAATAGGTTTTACTAAACCTGGATCACTTTGATTTTAAAGTGGTGTGAAGTATTCAGGAAGGCCTTGAGAATCTCCTTGATTTTATTTGCCAAGTTTTCATAAAATGTTTTAGAGTTTCTTCCTTCCTTCTTTCTTTCCTTCCTTCCTTCCTTCCTTCCTTCCTTCCTTCCTTCCTTCCTTCCTTCTTTCTTTTTCTTTGCATTGTTACTGATTACTGTAAGACAGAATATGTCCAGGTTCAAAATGAAATGGCCATTATCTTACTTTAACTCATGCAAATTATTTAATGTTTTTGTATTGGGTTTATGAAAAGATGCAGCAAGAGTCTCCTACTCAAACTAAAAAGTTTTCTCTCAACAAAAGAAACAATAAGAGAGATAAACAGGGAGCCTACATCCTGGGAACAAATCTTTACCCCACACACTTCAGATAGAGCCCTAATATCCAGAGTATACAAAGAACTCAAAAAATTAGATAATAAGATAACAAATAACCCAATCAACAAATGGGCCAAGGACCTGAACAGACACTTCTCAGAGGAGGACATACAATCAATCAACAAGTACATGAAAAAATGCTCAACATCGCTAGCAGTCAGAGAATTGCAAATCAAAACCACCCTAAGATACCATCTCACTCCAGTAAGATTGGCAGCCATTAAGAAGTCCAACAACAACAAGTGCTGGCAAGGATGCAGGGAAATCAGTACACTTGTTCATTGTCGGTGGGACTGCAAAATGGTGCAGCCAATTTGGAAAGCAGTATGGAGATTCCTTGGAAAGCTGGGAATGGAACCACCATTTGACCCAGCTATTCCCCTTCTCGGTCTATTCCCTAAAGACCTAACAAGAGCATGCTACAGGGACACTGCTATATCAATGTTCATAGCAGCACAATTCACGATAGCAAGATTGTGGAACCAACCTAGAAGCCCTTCAATAGATGAATGGATTAAAAAAATGTGGCATTTATACACAATGGAGTATTACTCTGCAATAAGAAATGACAAAATCATAGAATTTGGAGGGAAATGGATGGCATTAGAGCAGATTATGCTAAGTGAAGCTAGCCAATCCTTAAAAAACAAATGTCAAATGTCTTCTTTGATATAAGGGGAGTAACTAAGGACAGGGTAGAGACGAAGAGCTGGAGAAGAAGAATAACATTAAACAGGGATGATAGGCAGGAGGGAAAGTGAGAGTTAAGGGAAATTGCATGGAATTGGAAGGTGAGCCTCAGGGTTATACACAATTACATATAAGAGGAAAGGAGGAGTAGGAGGAAAATTATATAAGTGGAAGAAACGATTTATAGTAGAGGGGATGGAGAGAGAGAAGGGGAGGGGAGGGGAGGGGAGGGGTGAGGGGACAGTGGAGAATTGGATAGACAGCAGAATACATCAGTCACTAGAAAGGCAATTTGTAAATCAATGGAAATGTAACTGATGTGACACAGCAATCTGTATACGGGGTAAAAATGGGAGTTCATAACCCACTTGAATCAATCTGTGAAATATGATATATTAAGAACTATGTAATGTTTTGAACAACCAACAATAAAATAATAAAAAAAAGAAGAGGAGGAATATTCACTAAAGAATGGCCATATAGAATAACTGGTATTTTTTAAACACTCCTCTCCAAACACATTTAACATCACAGAATATCTGTAAGGTAGCTACATGGCAATGAGTCTCCTTCTGAAAGAAATGAATATATATATTTACTTTACACTGAGAGAGAATGAAAATTGACTATGTCCTGTTAGAGTACAGGTTTTATGTTATCACAACCTGTAAGTCAGACCTTACCTTATATCTACTGTCAATTTTTAAAAATGAGAATGAAATCATCCATGTAAATTTTTGCAAAGTCCCACAGTGAAAAAAATTTAAAAAACTACTTAGTGGAACCAAGACTTTCCCAGACAGCTCAAAGGTATAGGAAGTTGACTGAGGTGATAGTATTTCTAATTCCATGTGCATTGCCACTGAGAAATGAAGTGAGATGGTAATTTTGCCATGTCCTTTAGAAGAAAAATGTAGAACAGTACTTGGATGCATATTAAAGTCAAGCAACATAATTTGTCTTCCAAAGTTGAAGAGAACATTGTGAGAATACATATATTATTTTCAAGTGCAAATGAAACATAAAGGAAATTTCAGGCATGGTCGTAGATGAAATCTCGGCAAATTTAAATTTTTAAAATGAGATAAATCTGACTACAGTGAAATAAAACTAAAAAATCACTGGGAGAAAAAGGGAATGTACCCCATCTACTGTCAAATACATACATTTGGAGTTCCATTTATTGCAGCAGAGTGAAGTGTTCATAAATGACTCAAGACTTTCCCACTATTTCTACTCCCAATGTAAACACATCCTAAAGAAGGAGCTGTGCACAACAGCAATCCCATCCAGATATGTGTCTGAGAAAGATATTAACTAATGATTAGTGCGTTCTTGGAATCCAAATGAAACATAGGCCTTAACTGTAGGGAAAAAAAAAATTTATTCTATAGAGTGCAGTGACTTTCTGCTTAAAAAATAAGCACAAATTTTGGAACTGAAGATCTCTGTAGGCTACAGGAAAAGCAATCAACTGTTCTGAAGGGTTGTTCTCTAAAATAGAACACACATTCATATACTTGAAACAAAATTGAACATATAAAATAAAATGGAACAGAGTGGATGAACAAAAGAATGAGTAAGATCAGCAGTGGAGAGAATTAGTGAGTTTTCTGGGTTTTGGCATTAAACTTACCTATTAGAGCCCCCAATAGGAATCACATGTGTACTTTAAAAATTGCCAGTTAACTGATTGAAAGTGTGGGGTTTTTTTTCTTTTGTTTAAACACCTTATATTAGGGCCCATTGCATTCCCGGATTTCTTTGCCCTAACTATCTATCTTATACATCATTGAAGTACTTATGAACTTATTAAATATGTTCTTCTCTATTTTGATTTTTTTCTAGGTTAACTCTTGCATCATGCGTGTACTCATTATAATTGATTAGATGTTTCCAAATCTCACCTTATCTGACCTATAATTTCTGGTTAATTTTTTTCCCAGCTTCTAAAATCTATATTGATCTCAAATTCAGCCACAAACATGACCCTTGTCATCATGATTCAGGATTTCAACAGTTTTACGAGTTTCACTTTCTTACTTTCCTATATTAAAGGAGAGGTTTGGAATCTACAAGATTCAATATTGAAGAAACAAACATATGGATAACATTTAAATTTAGGCATTTAATATAAAAAGGGATTTATATAACTCTGTTAAGTCTGACTTCATGTTTGCATATTTCCCTAATGTGTAAATATTGCTCTATGTGAAAAAACTTTGAACTTAAAACAAGTGAAAAAATTTTGATGAATGCATATGAGTAGTAAAGGACTTATGTATCTGGCTTTATAATTTAAGAATTGAAAAGACTGATTTTGACAAAGTCATCGGAGATTTTGCAGAATTTCTTCATTATGAAATAAAAAATACTTTGATATATGTAGAACTTATAGAGCCTCATTTGCCTCATAATAATATATACACAAAATTTTCCAATTTTTAAAATACATTAATGTAATATAATAATATATTAGTATAATGCATCACTTTTCCCCTTTTTATTTTTAGATTAATTAATTAATCTTTTTTTACACAAATGAAATATAACTTTTCATTTCTCTGGTTGTACATGATGCATAGTCACAACATTCATGCAATCATACATGTACATAGGATAAAAATATATCTCTCATTCCACTATCTTTTCTACCCCCACACCCTCCTTTTTCCCTTCACTCAACTCCACCCAATCCAAAATTCATACATTCTTTGCTTGCCTCCCCCTTATGGATCAGATTCCACTTATCAATCAAGACATTTGGCCTTTGTTTTTTTTTTTGGTATTGGCTTACTTTGCTTAGCATGATATTCTCCAGCTCCATCCATTTATCAGCAATGTCATAATTTCATTCTTTAAGGCTGAGTAATATTTCATTATGTATATATACCACAGTTTCTTTCTACATTCATCTACTGGGGGGTATTTAGGTTGGTTCCACAGTACAGTTACTGTGAATTGAGCTGCTATAAACATTGATGTGACTGCATCACTACAGTATGCTGATTTTAAGTCCTGTGGGTATAAATTGAGGAGTGGGATAGCTGGGTCAAAAGGTGGTTCCATTTCAAGTGCTTTCCAGAGTGGTTCTATAATTTGCAATCCCACCAGCAATAAATGAGTGAAACATTTTCCTACATCCTCCCAACACTTATACACTTATTGTTGCTTGTATTCTGGATAATTGCTATTCTGACTGGAGTGAAATGAAATCTTAGAATAGTTTTGATTTGCATTCCTCTTACTGCTAGAGATGGTGAACACTTTTTCAAATATTTGTTGATCAATTTATTGATTTTGTTGATTTTTTTATTTTATTGATTATTTTTTGTACATTATAATTTATTTGAATTTTGCTTTTTATTGATATGATGGTGTTGCATTACACAATTAAACCAGTCAGGGTCACTCTAAGGGAATTTTGGGAATAAATAAAGACATAGACACAGAAAGTACCTTTTCTTTGGGTTCAGTGACCACTTCTCAACTGCAGCTCCCACAGGAGGGGCAAGGCACGCAAGAAAGAGAGTGAGGAGCACATGCTGAATGCTTTTATTGGGGAGAAGCTGTCCAAATGAGGCAAGGGGTCAGGTTTCAGAGAGTTGAGTCTAGTTTCATGATGTCTTGCTGTCAGCAGGTTGACTGACATCTAGAAAGGCCACATCCATCTCATGTGCTGTGTGGGGATCATAGGCAGAGTGTGAAAAAGAGGCTGACATTGCCTGCTCAAACAGAGGGGCAACATTGGTTCAGTCCACCCTGTGCACTCAATGCTCATAGTTCATTCACACACAACCCATGGCTGGCTTGCCATATCTCCATATTCTCATCATTCAAGGCTAAGGGGCACTCCGTTCCAATGTGGCAGCTCCTGACATGATGGTACATTCAAAGTTTAATAAAAGAAGCTAGTACTTATCTACTTTTCTGGATATTATTATAATAATTAGCTTCAATAACAATTATTCTTATTTTTGCACAAAAATAGTGCTGTAAAAATCTTTTGTATGTGTCAAAAATGAAAATTATGTCTCTCTTCCATCCAACTAACTAAACTTTTCTCTTGTCAGGCAAAAGAACTGTTCTTCATTTAATTTCTTTCCTTTCAGAATTTAAAAATGATATTTGCACATATTAAACAGCAAGTTGTGGAGTCCAGCACAGGCTTTGAAAATTGCTGCACACACTATTTGTTTTTATTGAATTTTTATTTTATTCAAATTTCAATTTAAATTGGTTCTCTATTTAATTTTCTAATTATTTTTTCTATGCAATGTGGGAGAAAACTAAATAAAAAGAAAAATACAAATTTCTGGTTTTCATATCCTAACTAGTCCAGGTATTAAAGTAACTAGAAGAATCTAACTAGAGAGGTAAGGCAAAAGATGGGAGATGCTATTGTAGAAGGAGGGAAATATAACATTATAATCTGGTGGAACTGAACCAAACTCGCAAATCTCCAACTGCCATTCCTAACTAAAAGGAATAGTCCCTCCTCTTATTTTTTCTCTTATGACTAAATTGTATAGGATCATTAACAAAGTAAAAAAAAAAAAAGCAATTCAAGAATATTTAAGTCCTCATGTGGAAATGATCTTTTGTCTTGCTAACCAAAAATTTTACCAAGTTGCACAGTTTTGGGTAAGAAGCTACTTAGGATCATCCACAATTTTTGAAACAAAGAAAAATTCCACACTGAAATATTTTGTATTTCATGAGGATGTATACTGTAAATGCTCATGTAGCACAGAGGATTTTCTTTAAAAATGTGTGAAGGGATTTGAGGAGACTTAGCCTGGCTTCCATCTGCCGTAATTCATGGATTATTTCCCATGAGGTGATCTCATCATCCATGATAACTCTGTGCTCATGAAAATCAAATTCTCTCAAGGAACAAAGTACACATTGTTAAATCCCCCTGCTAGGCCATTTTCAGTAATTTTCTACCTCTTCCTCTGCGATTTTCCATTTACACATAGCTCAATAGTCCTCTTTGTTGTGTCCACTTTTTACTGGTCCCTCTCCAGATTTCCTTCTTATTCCTATGAAAACGTCACTTGTCTTCATTTTAGTATGAGTTGAGCTGAATTTATGCTGTAGTCTCTTTCCCCTATGTCAAAGGTCTGAATAAGTTAGGTTCATCCACCTTTAACAAAGATATGGTTCTGGTATGCTTTGAAAAGCACACATGGTTCATTTGTTTGCAATTTATACCAACAGATGATGTTTCAGAAAATTCACAATAAAAAATAATTAGGTTTCCTGCTATTCTGAAATCAATAGCTAAGGTTTCAGTGGTCTCATTTTTTTTCAGTTATGACGATATACAAGATAGTACTAAAATAAAATTATTTGAGGAGTTTTGAAACTATATAGAAGTACATATACCATTATATAGAAGCATATACACATTAATGTTTAACAAGAAATAAAAAATAATTCAGGAAGACAAAAACCTTATAGAACATGGAGCCTAATCTTGCTACACTTTGATTCAGAGTGGTTGAATTAAATGAGAGGGTCTGCCTATCATGCATACTGACCATATTTATCAAAGAATTCTACTCTTTTTCTTCTTTCCTATCTGTTCATAAACTTTTTTGGGGAAAAGTGGGTACCAGAGATTGAACTCAGGGACCCTTGACCACTGAACTGTATCCCCAGCCCTATGTTTTGTATTTTATTTAGAGACAGATCTCACTGGATTGCTTAGTCCTCACTTTTTGCTGAAGCTGCCTTCAAACTCTCAATCCTCCTGTCTCAGTCTCCCAAACCACTGGGATTACAGGTGTGCACAACTGCACCAGGCTTCACAAACTTTTGATAACAGACATTTTATGATAGGAAAACTCACAGTTGCCATACAAGCCATTAGGACCCAATCACATCCAGAGAGTAGTACTGGAACCAGGTTAGGTTGTAAGAAGCTGGCCACAGGTATTTGACTCTTTTGTGTTTTATGACAAACTTGATCAGTCCAGGTGTCTCAGAGACTGGTCATTGTGAATGGCTGATAACCATATAGCCTTCTCTTTAGAGCTAAAGGAAAATCAATTAAAAATAGATTGCATTAACTACAAAACATAGAGATGAAATGGTTTGTGTATATGGGAAAATGAGTGCACAAAATGTGGAAAGGAAATACAGTATTTTCTTCAGTGATTATTACACAGATCTTAGTTCACAGACCAGAACTTGAATCCATAGGATTTAAACAAATGAAGAGAAAAGATGGGAAAGCAGAGCTCAAGTTTAGAGCTCAAACTCCTACCTAGAGATTGTATTTATTAAATGCCAAAGGAAAAATCAACCAGAACAAAAAATCTATCATTTGACAGTGCAATGCTTGAATTATCTAGTAAACAAATATTAATGAATTATGAGTACAAGTACTCAAAGAAGAATCACAATTTAGTGATAGAAACCAAGTCCATGGCTTCTTTCAGATACCAGTTTGAAACATGATAAAGACTTCCTATTGATCTGAAAATGTATTGAAATTTTATTGCTAGGAGCCACATGCAAATAATATGATGCATGGCACTTTCGGTTGTAAGGTGACGCCAGCTAGCCATTGAGATGATATGATTATGTTAAGATTTACATTCATATGGAAATTGGACTTCTGCTGTTCACCTTGGCCTGCTAGGGGACTCATGTTACGGGACTCCTAGAGAGTTCCCATTGGTTGGGGAAGGATAGTAGGAGGGAATTCTGGGGGAGGTCTGGGCCCCCGGTTCCGGTAGACGCGCGTGTGGGTGGACCGTTTTTTGGCTTGCTGGCGCTTACGGAGTATTGGCGGCTTTTCCAAAAATAAAGTTTTGTTCCTGCTTGAGTGGCTCGTGATTCTGTGCCCAGCCAGACTGAGGCAATTGGTGGCCCGGACGGGGAACGCCTGAAGCTTAGAGGTGAGTAAAATTGCTCGCCCCTGAGGGAAGGCGACAGAATGGGTGACCATTTCAAAAAACAATGTGACTGTTATGTAAAAATGTGAATATGTAACAGATGTGATTCTGCAATCTGTATTTGGGGTGAAAATGGGAGTTCAAAACACAATTTGAGTCAAATGTATGAAAGATGATATATCATGAACTATGTAATGCTTTAAGTAATCAATAAAAAAAAAGAAAAAAGAAAAAAAAAACAATGTGTTCTTGTTTTGATTTATTTTGTTTTTATTTCAAGCTCCCTAGCCCTAGAATTTTCTCAGGCGAACTGGGAAAAATGTTTGGCTCAAGATTTGAAGTTATTCGGCCCTGAGAAAGAGAAAATTGATACAACCATTCTCTGCTCTGTTTTTGTTTCATTTTGCTTCGGCTTTGTTTTATCCTATCTTATTGGGTTACGTTACCTTTATAGTAGATTAGAATCTAGTACAAAACAAACCAAAAAACTGTTAAGTAAATTGTTAGAGGTCCAAACTATGGTAGAAAAAACGCTAGGTCAAGCAAAAGAGAAGGTCTCTCAAGCTAGTCAGACAGAGGAAAATTTAAAGAAAGAAACCTTAGAGGAAAAACAGCCATCAGGTGGAGAATTACAACAGGAGGCTGCTACTAACTCCGTTCTATCACCAGAGGGCGTAATTCAACCAACAGCTCCATCTACAGCTGAGCGGCCCTCAACTCCCATAGTTGATGGACGGAATTCTGAGGCAGGACCCCAAAGATTAGCATGCCCTGTACTTGAGCAGGCAGGAGGGCAACGAATTCACCATGCTTTAGATTTCAAAACAGTAAAGCAATTAAAGGAGGCTGTAACAACCTATGGGCCGCAAGCTCCCTTCACGGTAAGCATGGTCGAATCCATTACCAACTTGGACATGACACCAGCAGATTGGGCTAACATGTGTCGATCTGTGCTAAATGGAGGACAATATTTGTTATGGAAGGTTGCCAATGAGGAATTTTGCATGGAGACAGCTAGGCGAAATGCAGAAGCCAGTTACCCTCAAAGAAATCTAGATATGTTATTAGGAAAGGGACCTTATGAGGGTCAAAGACAGCAAATTGAATATGACCCTGGCGTATACGCACAAATTGCTGTAGATGCAGTTAGGGCATGGAAAACTTTACAGGGGCATGGAGATTTACAAGGTCAATTATCTAAGGTAATACAAGGAACTAATGAACCTTACGCTGAATTTGTAGATAGGCTTATTCAGACAGCCTCTAGAATATTTGGAAATACAGAACAGGCAATGCCATTTATAAAACAACTGGCTTATGACCAAGCAAATCATTGCTGCAGAGAGGTCATTAGACCATGGAGACATGAAGATTTAAACACATATATTAAATTATGTGGAGACATTAATGAACAAGGGCAAGTCTTAGCAGCAGTACAACAGGCTTTAGATGCTAGGCCAAAAACATGCTATAATTGTAATCAAACAGGACATTTTTAAAGGAGTTGCCCCATAAGAGGAAGGTTTAACAAAACTAGGTATCAAAGGAATAGAATACCGGGTATTTGCCCACGATGCCATACAGGGAAACATTGGGCTAATGAATGCCGTTCTCAAACCACCATAGAGGGTATTCCGTTATCAAAAAATGGACAAGGACCAAGTGTTTACCCACGATATCGTGGAGAAAGGTATCAGGCTCCATTGCCAAAAAACGGACTAGAGGGCCCAATGCCCCGGGGCCCAAAACCACAAATATACGGGGCAATGGAGGAACCCAGCAGCACCATCAAGGTAGTGCCCAGGACGCATTATCCATTAAATCCCTCATCAGACAAACTAGAGGGAGTGCAGGGTTGGACATCTGCGCCTCTGCCAGAGCAGTACTAACTCCAGAGATGGGAGTTCAAATCATTCCCACAGGAGTAAAAGGACCTCTTCCCCAGGGAACAGTAGGCTTATTATTGGGACGCAGTTCTTCTACACTAAAAGGACTTATGATAAGTCCTGGGGTAATTGATCCCGATTATGAGGGTGAAATAAAAATTATAGCTAGTTCTCCAAGAGGTATATCAGTGATTTCACCAGGAGATAGAATAGCACAGTTATTAATAATACCCAGCCTGCATGACAAATTTTCCAGTTGTAATGTAGAAAGAGGTTCCAAGGGATTAGGCTCCACAGGTGTAGACTGGGCTATGCTGTCTTTAAATTTAGATTCTAGCCCAATGCTAAAATTAAATATTCAAGGACATGACTTTAATGGGCTGATGGACACAGGTGCTGACCTCAGCATCATATCTCGTCAAGAATGGCCAAAACATTGGCCATTACAACAAGCCACTCAAACGCTTCAAGGCCTAGGAGTGGCAACAAATCCCCATAGAAATGCTATGGTATTAGATTGGAGGGATCCTGAAGGATGTGGAAAGGAACTATACAGCCTTATGTATTGGATCATCTTCCCGTAAATTTATGGGGACGAGATGTCCTAGATCAATTAGGATTGACATTAACAAATAACATCAATCCTAACTCGCCCACTACTAGGGCTAAACAAGGCTCTAGGAAAGAAAAAAGATTAAGAGAACAAGAACAAGGTATGACAGCACCTATTCAAATAGATCAAGAAATAAATAGACATGGATTGGGTTTTCAGAAAGGGCCACTGAGACAATCAAAATTACTTGGAAATCAGAAAGACCAGTGTGGGTTCCTCAGTGGCCCCTGACTAAAGAAAAGATACAAGTAGCCCATGACTTGGTCAGACAACAATTAGCAGAAGGACATATACAACCTTCCGTATCCCCCCATAATACTCCCATTTTTGTCATTAAAAAGAAATCTGGTAAATGGAGATTATTACAAGATTTAAGAGCTATTAATAATGAGATGGTTATTATGGGACCTGCTCAATCAGGGATTCCCCAATTGTCTCCTTTACCAAAACCCTGGCATGTTTTAGCTATAGATATTAAAGATTGTTTCAATTCCAATTCATCCCGAGGATAGTCCACATTTTGCATTTACTATCCCTGCACTGAATCATGAAGGTCCTGATTAGAGATATGAATAGAAAGTACTCCCTCAAGGGATGGCTTATAGCCCAACTATGTGTCAAATTTATGTTAATAAAGCAATCCAGCCACTTAGAAATCAAAATCCTGAACTACAAATATTTCACTATATGGATGATGTGTTATTGGCACATAAAGATAAAAACACATTGCTAGAATGTTATGCCACACTTACAAACTTATTGAAAAATTATAATCTAGAGATAGCAATAGATAAAGTACAATTAAATCTTCCAATTAATTATTTAGGAGTTATATTATCCTCAACCATGGTCCATCCACCAAAAATTCAAATACGAGTAGATCAACACAAATCACTTAATGACTTTCAAAAATTATTGGGAGACATAAATTGGATAAGGCCTTATCTAGGCATACCAACAGGAGAGTTGGGACCTTTATTTGATATTTTAAAAGGTCCATCAGATCAAAATTCACCCCACATGTTAACACCTGAAGCAAGAAAAGCATTAAAAATAATTGAAATATATATGGAAAATATGCATTTGGATAGAATTGATATAAGTTTGCCTTTATTATTTATTGTACTACCAACAAAAAATATTCCTACAGGAGTATTTTGGCAAGAAGGTCCATTATTGTGGATACATTTATCTTATTCTCCTAACACTATTCTTACTAGGTATCCTGAGGCTGTAGGACAATTAATACTCAAAGGAATAAAAGCAGCAAAGGGAGTGTTTGGGATTTCTCCCAATAAAATTATTACTCCATATACTATGAATCAAATTGATGAGTTAGCTAATGAGTTAAATACTTGGGCAATAATCATGTGTAAAACTAGTGTTTCATTTGATAATCACTTACCATCTAATGCTTTGTTGTCTTTTTGGTCTAAGCATCCTGTAGTTTTTCCAAAAATGACAAGAAAAACCCCTATCATAAATGCTCCAAATATATTCACTGATGGGTCAAACAATGGTACAGCAGCAGTAGTTACTCCTGATCAAACTTTTACATTTTTAGTACCCAAACAATCAGCTCAAAAGGTAGAGCTTAATGCAGTATTACAAGCTTTTATGATGTTTAAAGATTCTGTATTTAATTTATTTTCTGATAGTCAGTATGTAGTTAATGCTATAGTATCCCTTGAAGATGCTGGTAGGATTTCCCCTTCTTCTACTGTTTTCTCTTTGTTTTCTGCTATACAAAGTCTAATCTGGGACAGAAAAGATCCATTCTTTATAGGACATATCAGGGCACATACAGGATTGCCTGGGGCCCTTAGTATGGGCAATGAAGTAGCAGATAAATCTACACATGACATACATATTTTCTCCACAATAGAAGAAGCTATAAATTTTCATAAAAGGTTCCATGTCAATGCTAATACTTTACAAAAGTGTTTTAAAATAACTAAAGAACAAGCCAGACATATAATAAAACAATGTCAAAATTGTGTGACATTTTTACCACAAGTTAATCTTGGAGTCAATCCTAGAGGACTGATACCTAACCATATTTGGCAGATGGACATCACACACTTACCAGAATTTGGAAAATTAAAATATTTACATGTTACAGTTGATACTTCTTCTGGATTTTTGATGGGCTCCCTTCATGCCGGAGAAAAAACTAAAGATGTTATAGCTCATTGCTTACAAAATTTTGCCACTGTTGGCGTTTCAAAACAGTTAAAAATGGACAATGGTCCTGGTTATACTTCCACCTCTTTTAAACAATTTTGCTCATCATTTGGCATTACTCACATAACAGGAATTCCATACAATCCACAAGGACAAGGCATAGTTGAAAGAGCTCATCAAACTATTAAAATGTACTTATTAAAACAAAAGGAGGGAATTGGAAAGGGGTATATATCCCCCAAAGATAAACTTAAAATAACCATTTTTACTCTAAATTTTTAAATTTGGATTTATAGGGACTTAGTGCTGTGGAAAGACATTTGTATCCAAAAAATGTACATAAGCCTAAGGTACTTTGGAAAGATATTCTAACAGGACAATGGAAAGGTCCGGATCCAGTGATAGTCTGGAGGCGGGGCTCTGTCTGTGTTTTTCCACAGGAGGAACAGCAGCCGATTTGGATTCCAGAGAGATTAACCAAAACAATTTCTACATAAAAAGAAGATGATTTGACTCAAATCCATAACAGCTGATATCCAGAACTCCAGCTTGGCTATTCTTAGATCTTCAACAGTGATCAACCAGGATGCTTTTTTCAATATCTATTTTATTATTGCTTTTCCCACATCATAAAGTTCCATTTTAATTTTGAGCTCATAGAGACATAAATTAATGTTTTTCTGATCAGTTTTATTTTTTGACTATGGAGTTTTTAAACATTGCAATGGAGATTTCACCTAGGTAATCTACAAGGCCTTTACTATTGTCTTATATGTTGTATGTTACGTGTGCACATTTCTGTTTTGTGTCGTATGTCTGTATGTGCATATGTCCATATATCATATATGAGGAGCGCTCATAAAAATATGGATCCCAAATTTTTTTTATTATTCACATGATTTTAATGGTTTAATTTAATTTGGGTAAACAGCTGTTGAAGACTGTTTTAATATGTGTACAAATAAGCAGGTTAACAGATCTGTTTGTTTACTTTCACCTTTCCTATTCATTATATTTAATAATTCTGTTCAGGATAATGTAAATTGTTCTAAAAATTGTTTTCTTAATACCTGTTGAAATGTTACATTTTTTTTCTTCTATTTTCTTAACATCATTGTCAATCCCTATTTTCATCCCAGTGCCGGTGAAGACAAAGATGAAACCAACCTACAACTTCTTCAATAATTATCACAACAAACTGTATAAACTGATGCATCAATGAATAATAACTCAAAAAGTAATGCTCAATCACTGAGTCAATTTATTTTGGGAGGAAATGGACATATTGATAGATTCCTCCACTTTGAACTGCTTACAAAACTTGCCTCGACTATGTATCACTTGTATGCATTGTGCTCTATCTGTTGATACAGCGAATTATGGTAGTGCTGGCATATCTTTGCTGTAGTGTCACCAGTGATGCAATTTTTCCTAAAGAGCCATCTATTGACTTGATGTCATGGCATTTCTGTATCCTCCTCCCTTCTACTAGTGATGGTCTAATTTTGGGGGCCAACTGAGGTGAGGCAAAGAATTTCACCCCCCCCACCGGCACCAAGGTCAAATTTGGGAGCCAACAGAGGTGAGGCAAAGAACCTCACCCCCCCACTGGTGCATAGGCCTATCCACAGGTATGGCTATATACTGGACCAGTAGTCAGTGACGGGTATGATTCAGTTGCAGTGGTATCAACCTAAGACAGGAGGCTGACGCCTAGAGGTCAGTTTTCCGATGACGGGTAAGAACCATGTGTTGAATTGGACATACCTAACAGGCACGGTCCCTAGCCACATTGCCTATTGCTTAATTAAACAGAAGGGGGCAGATGCTAGGAGCCACAATCAAATAATATGATGCATGGCACTTTCGGTTGTAAGGTGACGCCAGCTAGCCATTGAGATGATATGATTATGTTAAGATTTAAGATTTACATTCATATGGAAATTGGACTCCTGCTGTTCACCTTGGCCTGCTACGGGACTCATGTTACAGGACTCCTGGAGAGTTCCCATTGGTTGGGGAAGGATAGTAGGAGGGAATTCTGGGGGAGGTCTGGCCCCCCAGTTCCGGTAGACGCTCGCGTGGGTGGACCGTTTTTTGGCTTGCCGGCACTTACGGAGTATTGGCGGCATTTTCAGAAATAAAGTTTTGTTCCTGCTTGAGTGGCTCGTGATTCTGTGCCCAGCCAGACTGAGGCATTTTATGGATGGATTAATGATTAAAACAATAAAAGCAGATTAAATCCTGGCTATGACTCTTACACTTGTCCCTTTTATAAAATTCTATGTTTCTAGGTGTTCACTGTAAAACCCATGGTCTACGAAAAGTAGCTTTCTTCATGGATTATGACAAGCAATATTATAGTGATCCTCACTATCCTTTGAATTTTTCATATTATTATATATATATTGAAATATTATGAAAAAGGAAATTAGTTACTAATAATTTCCTTATTGTTCAAAATTTAAATTGATTTAATTATTTTTTAAAGGCTGGAGATATAGCTCAGTATCTCAACATTGCTTAATATGTAGGAGGACCTGGTACCATCCTAGATAACAAACACATATAAATATGAGTGTTTTTGTTCTGTTTTGTTTTCTATTCATACAACTAAGTGTATATATAAGGCACATATTTAGAGAACTCTAATCCTATTATATACACTTTTTCATCCTCCTAGAAAATAATAATCTTACTTACCATTTGCCCTCATTTTTCAAATATATTTTCATAATGGCTGACAGTGGAGTTGAGTATTCTTTGATAAAATGATTGTAATAACATGAAAGAAGTATAAGCTTTAACATCACTCTTCCATATTATGTATGTAATTAACTTTCAGTGTTTGTCTTATCAATAACTACTCTAAATATTATGTACACCTTAGTTATTTGTCTCTATATAATTTATCAACTTTATTGTAAAGTAAATGGCACAATGCACTTTTATTTTTTCTCCTTTACTACAATTTGTAAAATTTTGATTTTCTCATAACAGTTATATAATTTGAGGAGATTAGTGTGATAGTACAATACATATATATATATATATATATATATGTGTGTGTGTGTGTGTGTGTGTGTGTGTGTGTGTGTGTGTGAGATAGTACAATACATAGATATAATATGTAATGATAATGCCTGTGTCACCTCAGGCATTTATGAATTCTTCATATTGGGAACTTTCCAAAATCTTACATCTAGCTATTTTAAAATATACCATAAATAAGATAATGTGTATTTTTCAGATTTTTGATATATTTTCCAAATATCTGATCCCTGTAAATTATAGAAATTTCTGGGAATATAATAGCAAATGGTAAGGAAGCTCTTTGGAGCAATTAGAATTCACATAGATCTGACAGTCACCAATGTGGATGTGAAACTTGTTCCCAAAACTCTTCACTACCATAATAGACTTTCTTATTGGTCATGATTAGTCTGCTAATCATCCTTTTTCTTTTCTTCTTTTACCTGTTCTCTTAACTTTTCTATTGACACTGTCATTATCCCTTATATTGAATGGAGAAATCATTTAGCCAAGGGTTGGACTTTGCAGAATATTCATTTCTCTGCTTGTGGAATGGAGAATTAGTATATTTGGTTCTAAACTTTGAATAAAATCAGATTTTCTGTCTACTAAGAAGAAAGTAACCAAAAGCATCCTTTGAATGATCAAGTAATGATGTAGTAGAAAATGCTTGCTTTCAAATTATGTCATGAAGATATGATATTCATTAAATATACATTAATTCTTTGATTCTTTTAAAGAATATGCTTTTAGATCTGTTTATAATTATAAATCAGGACACCCTACTAATACAAGAGGTACAAATTAATAGGTACTCATTAAAAACACACAATTTGTATTCCTTGATACACGTGCAACATACATTTTTTACTGTTCTGTCAGGCAGCTGTGCTATGGAGACTCATGTCCTCTCTGGAAGTTTTCCTGAGAACACCAGTACCATTGGGTAGACAGGAAACACTTCCAGTTTTTCCTTCTTATAAGAATTTTCACAAAATTTCTCTTTCTTGCTCAGTCTAACTTTCAATGCAGAATGAAAGGGTGTTTGGGGCAGAGACTGTGCTACATTGTTTTTCTGCATATTTAGCACTTTCCTGTGGTACATGTTAGTCCCTTCTCAATATTCTTTCAGAGAATGACTGGTATTTTCTTATGTTTTATGTAAAGAAAATCTTCATTTAATTGACCCTAGCCTCAAAAGTCCCATCAAAAGTCCCTATTCTTCTATAACAAAAATGAAATTCACTTACTTGTTGTGGTATAGACATGCAAGAATTCCAATTTATAGGTATCTTTGCTCCATTTCAGGTAATTCTGTCACTGCTAGTGAGTCATTTTGAGCAAGAAAGAGAGAATCATACCTGATGAAGATGTAAGAAAGATAGAAACAACTAAATGGGAACAGGTTTACTTTGGGCAGAGGTTTGGCTGGTCTGCAGTGGAGTCCTCCAACAAAATGAACATATGGTAGGGTTGGGAAAGAAAACTCTGAATCCAATAGGTGTGAATGACCCGGATATCTGCTTTGGCCACTGTCTCTGATGATGTAGTGGAAAGGAAATGGAAGTTTAAAGCTGTAGTCCTACAACTATTGGAAGTTGTCATGTAAATACACATATGCCT
Organism: Spermophilus citellus; assembly: GCF_964194105.1. Classification (NCBI taxonomy): domain Eukaryota; kingdom Metazoa; phylum Chordata; class Mammalia; order Rodentia; family Sciuridae; genus Spermophilus; species Spermophilus citellus. Next base: position 54,622,973 of record NC_138189.1, read on the forward strand.
GGTGTCTGAAAGGACTTTCAATAATGAAGGTGAAAATGTTTAAAAGTTCATGTAGTTTAATAAACCTACTATGTGTGCATGGAAAATATGTATATAAGTCTGTTTATTACATATATGTTGCTTATATTTACATATCTGTAAATTGTGTCATATAAAAATATATATGACACAATGTGAGCAAATGTGGGGAACAGACTATGTGTAATCATTTCTTTATTACAAATCTTAAATATCATCATAGTAATCCAGCTGGTATAGAGGTAACCATGTATTTGTTTATCCTCTAAATCTGGAATGATAATACACACAAATATAAACAAATATTTTGAGTTATATATTCATTCAATGTATGAGACTAATGGAAAGAACTTTCCAGCATTCTTCCACCTCTTTTGTACAATTCAGAGGAAGAACTCTGATCCTTGTTTCTGCAAGTGAACTGAAAGGAGTTTGAATATAATTTTTGCTCTTTATATCTTCTACTGCTTTGAGTTCATGTTAAGAGCTTGCAAATATTTATTATATAAAAATAATTTAAAGGAAGAGATGGAAGTAGTTAAGAATATATAATAGAAATCCTTTCACTCATTTTTTTTACTTTAAAATTTAAAACACAAGACTAATAATTTGCATTTCTATGCTTTAATATTATATGCCTTAAAGAGAATGAATTACACACCCTTAGTAAAGAAATATGGACATGCTAGAACCACAATTATAGGCCTCCTAATCTGGGACTAAAACATTTTCACCCAACTGAGAAGGAATCATTAGGCAAAATGACAAAATTGTTTCTAAATTAAGAATCTAATTGAACTAATGGGAAACAATTTTCTGGGTGCTACATAGACAGTTGTACTAGAGAAATATGTGCATAAGTCCTCAATCTTTGTGCTTATATTCATCAAGACATTTCCTGAAGTTTAAAATTAGTTTTCAAAAATAAAGAAAGTGAACATTGCAATAGTAAACTGTATTCAGTTGTCTAAGGAAGTCCTCAGAGTTCCGTGTGTTGGGTATATGCGTCCCTGATGTCTTGTACAAGTGATGGCCAAAGCTTTCTGACACTTCAATGTACATTTTTCTTCAGTACTTTGAATGTATTAAGTAATAGTTTTAAAAATAATTCTTCTCAGGAAACAGACATTTGGAAATGTTGGGAACACAAAGTGAAGAGAGTAATTCTCTAAAATGGGCTCACTGTGCTGACCCCCAACATGTTTTATTTTCTAAGAAGCAATTGACCTGCAGCCCTGCCTGGCCTAAGTGGACAGGATATGTCACATTCCTTAGCAAATTACCTGTTAACTGCAGGAAAATGCAGTCTCAAGATAATGTTAATGGGAGGAACCCAAGAGACACTTGTCTTAAGATCCTGAAACTCTGGAAGATAACAATAGTTCTTCCTAAATGTAAAATCTGTAAGAATGTGTGGTTAAGAATCCAATTAGAAGCTGGACACAATGCTGCACACCTATAATCCCAGGGATTATAATAATCCTCCTCTAATGGGAGCAACGGGAGGAGCCAGGCCTAGATAAAATTACTCTCTTTTTTTCTTCTTTCCAGTTTTAAAAAACATCTGGAAACAAAACAGACACCATTTAGTGATGATGAACATCCCAGTTGCCCCACAGGCCAGCAGGAACCCAATCACATCCAAAGAGTAGTACTGGAACCAGGAGAGGTCATGGGCAGCCACCCGGAGGTGTTTAGCTCCTTTGTGGCGCATGACAAACTCAATCCAGAAGACAGCTCGGTCCAGAGGCTTCACTGGCTGATCATGCTGAATTCTTGATAACTTCATAGCATTCTCTTTATATCTAAAGGTGAAACATACAAGGATCAACATTGAAATAAGTTAATCTGTCTATGCACATGAAGTCAATGAAAGTTTTTCACAAGTGCCATATGGATGATTTAAAATAATTATCAAAGACTTTCCCTGCATATGATTTGTTTTTTCTTTTATCACCATATAATGACTCATTTTAACTTATGTTCTGATGTATAAATATTTCAAAATGGAATTTCAAGAAAGTGAGTCAAATTCATTCCATCAGAGGAAATATTTATGAACCATTCTGAGTCCAATAAGTGAGAGAGAAAGCACATAATTTGTAAAAGATCAACTTGAAGCTTTTAAAGAGGAATCATATCATGGTGTGCAGTGCTTCCTAACTATTCTCTCTGTTTTTCCTCTTCTTTTTTACCCTCTACTGTATTTTCCACTCAGTAACCAGTTTGGGATTATTAAAATATACACATCTAATTATGAAGCTCTTCTCAAAATTTTCATGTGACTTTTCATCATAAGTAGAATAAAATTGAAGTCTATTCTTGTACTAGTAGATTCTGATGGGTTAGACACTGGCCATGATTTCTGATATCATTTTTTCTCACTCATTCTATCTAGGCATATGTGTCCTTTTAGTTTTATTTTTATTGACTTTTTTTAGTTATATGTAACATTAGAAATAGCCTGCATTTGCTTTAGTTACAGCAGTACAGACAAAACGGGTTCAGTAGTGTAACATTTCAGTGTAGCAGGGATCATCTGGTAAACAGGTTGTTTTTTGCTTAGCAGGAAAAGCAAGAAATATAATTTGCTCTAACTCAGCCTCTAGCACTCCTCTCTTCCCATACCCTCCCCTTGCTTCACTCTCTCTACTGATCTTTCTGAAATTTATTTATACTTTATTTAATTAGTGTTTTTTGTGTATACTTGATATTGGGATTCACTGTGATATATCCACAAATATACACATGAACTTTAGCCAGATTTTTTCCACTCTTCTTCCCTTTTCCTGTTCTTGCTTATTCCTCCTCAATATCCTTTGTTCACTCTATTGATCTTTCCTCTCTTTTGATAAAATTATCTCTTCTTTTTTCCCTTTCTCCCCAGATGCACCCCATTATTTTGGATTAACTTGCTCATATGAGAGAAAATTTTGACCTTTGGCTTTTTGAGCCAGGCTTGTTTCACTTGGCATGATAGTCTCCAGTTCTATGTATCTACTGGCAAGTACTATAATTTCATCTTTTAGGACCAATACTCCAATTATGTGTATACACTACAATTTCTTTATCCATTCATCTGTTGAAGGGCACCTACATTGGTTTCATAGCTTGGCTACAGTGAACTGTGCTACTATAAATATCAATGTAGTTGAATTCCTATAGTATACTAATTTTAGATCTTTTGAATATATACTGAGAAGTGGGATAAGTGATTCATATTGTGGGTCCATTCCTAGTTTTTAGTGTTTTAGGCACATGTGTGTTTTTCCTGTTCCCCAGTGTCAACAATGTGTTCTCCCTTGACACCTTCATACTTTATAATCTCATCTTGCTTTTCCTTGAGCATCCTTTCATACAATACCTCCAGTCTTGCTTCTTTCTCATGGCTAAGGTCTTGGCCATCATGTCACTCCTCAGAGGTACTTTTCTTGGCCATATTAGCATAGCAGCCCTAGGCATTTCTTCTATTATTTTATGTTGTTTTAAAAGTATTTCATAATAACATAAAATATATTACATTTTCTAAAATAAGCCCCCAAGAGTACAAGAAAACACAGCATATCCTAAGTGATCACCTGGAAGTATCACAATTAACTTGCAGGGATGGTGAAGTAAGGACACCTATCTACCCACTATTGGAACAAATTATAGGATTTGTATGTCATATGTAATGCCACTTAGAAGATCCTTAAGAATCAACTAGAAGACTTAAATCTGATAATGAAATACAAACTCAGAAAAGTAACAGTAGACAAATCACCACACAAAACACAATAGCTTTTTTAATATACAAATAAAAAACTCAGTGAGAAAGAAATCAGAAAAACATTTTTCAACAATACCTTCAAAGAAAAGTCAGTAGGAATAAATGTAATCAAGAAGTGTAAGTTTTGTACAATACAATTTATAGAATACTGAAGAAAGAAGATACTAGGAGATGGAAAGTCATGAATCAGCAGAAAGGATACTCTGGAAATAGCCATCTGGCTGAAACCAATCTACAGATTTAATAAAATCCCTGTCAAAATACCAATGGAATTCTTCACAGAACTAAAATAAAAATCATAAAATTTATATGGAAGCCCCAAAGACCCCATGTATCCAAAGCAATTCTGAACAAAAGGAGAAATGCTGTAATTATCACAATTCTGATTTTAAAATAGACTCTAGAGCCATAGTAACAAAAATAACATAGTGTGGGATAAAAAGAGTCACAGATCAATGAAATATAATAAAAGCCCAAGAAATAAACCCATACAGCTATAGCCATCTGATTCTTGAGAAAGGTGCCCAAAATATGCATTGGAGAAAAGAAAGTCTTTTCTAAAAATGGTGCTGATAAAACTGGAGAGCCATATGTAGAAGATTGCGGCTTAATCCTTAACTCTGACCCTGTACAAGAATGAACACAAAATGGATACATGATCTGAGTATAAGACCTGAAACTTTGAACCAACAAGAAGAAACACTTCAAGATATAGGCACAGGCAATGACTTCCTGAATAGGACTCCTATATTTCTGAAACTTATAGAAGTATCAAAAAATGTGACTCACCAAATTAAAATGCTTCTGCATAGTAAAGAAAACAACCACCACAGTGAAGAGGCAGCCTATAGAATAGGATAAAAACTTTGCCCTCTCCTCTTCTGACAGGATTAATATTCAAACTACATAAGGAATTCTAAAGGCTTAATACCAAAATATTCTCCAAATAAACCAATCAATAAATTGGCCAATGAACTGAACAGACATATTATGGTTTGAATATAAGATATCCCCCCCATAGCTCATATGATAGTGCAGAAATGTTCAGAGGTGAAATAATTAATTCATTTGAATGGAAGTGAATGCATTCCTGGTGGTAACTATTCCTAGGGTGTTTCTGGAAGAAGGAGATTACTGGGAGTGTAAATTTGGGCATTATATTTGTCCCTGGATCCTTCTCTCTCTCTCTCTCTCTCTCTCTCTCTCTCTCATTCCTGGTTCCCATGAGCTGAGTAGCTTTCCTCTGCCGTGATGTTCTGCTGTGACTTTCTACCTCATCTTAGGCCCAGAGCAATGGAATTGGCTGATTGGGAACTGAACCTCTAAAATTATGATCTAAAAAGAATTTTCCTTCTGTAATTTAAATTCTTCCTGTCAGGTATTTTGGCCACAGGGGGAAAAAATCTGACTATAACCAAATATATTTTAAAATGTTCAACATTTCAACATTTTAGCCAACAAGAAAATGCAATTAAAACTAGGCTGAGATTCCATCTCAGCCCAGTCAGAATGACTATCATCAGGAATCCAAATAAAATAATTGTTGGCAAAGATGCAGGGAAAAGGGAATACATACATACTGTTGGTGGAAATTGGAAGTAGTGCAGCTAACAGAAATTAGGGTGAAATTCCCGCAAAGAAATTAAACATAGAACTAACAAATAATGAAGATATACCACTGCTGGATATATACTAAAAGGAATTAAAGTTATTGTACTATAGAGATACCTGCATATTTCACTCTTTGTGGTACAATCTACAGTGGCCAAATTATAGAACCAGCCCAGGTTTCCATCAACAGATGAATGGATAAAGAAAATGTGATATCACACACACACACACACACACACACACACACACAGGAGAGAGAGAGAGAGAGAGAGAGAGAGAGAGAGAGAGAGAGAGAGAGAGAATTTTTGAACCATAAAGAAGGAAGTATGTCATTTGTAGGAAAATAGATGGAAGTATAGATTTCAGTAGTAAGTGAAGTAAGTAAAAAATCAGAAATACAAATATTTCATATTTCCCCACACATGTGGAATCTGGCAGGGTAGGTGATATAAAAGTAACAGGAAGACTATTACACAAGAGGAAAGGGATCAAGGGAGAAGGAGGAGAGATTGTTAGGGAAATGAAAAGTCTTTTAGGACATAATATAAAACTGATATATTCATATTTAAGTCTGATGTTTTAATCTGTATTTTCTTTTTCCCTTATATATTGTTTTATGTCTCTTTTCCCATTCTTTCTTAATTTCCCTCAGAGTATTTTTTTATTCATTGTGTTACTATTTTTTTCTTGGAAATGTAGTTTTGAACTTCTCCATTAAGTGACACCTTCCTTAAACAATAATACTATCATTAGGAGAAATGAGAGTTGAGTTGAAGACAGTCATTCTACCTTGAAACTATATACTCCATATAATTTCCTTTTGCAGCATGGAAAAGGTTAATTATTGAAGTTTTGTTTTATCAAATATCATGAAAAACATTTTATTGTGCTTCTAATAGTACCACAAAGTTAAAAAATCAACCATATGGAATGTAAGGAAAATATTTGCAAATCATATACATGATGAGACTTATATCCATAAAAGATGCAGAAATATTAAAATCAATAATTAAAATATAAATAACCTGATTAAAAATGAGCAAGAGGTTGGAACTAACATATCTCCCATGAAGATAAGTGAATGACCAAAAAGCACATAAAATGATGATCTTAGCTATCATGTAATGCAAGTCAAGAGCACAGTGAGCTACAATCCTTTTTACTAGGATAGTTATGATAAAAGAAACAGGTGATAATAAATGGTAAAAAATGATATGGGGAAATTAGAACTCTCTTATATTGCTTTTATGCTGCAAAAATTTTTGCAACTACTTTGGAAAATAGTTTGGCAGATCTTAATACATATAAATTATCATATGATCTAACAGTTCTATAACTAGAAATTACCAGAAGACATGAATACTTATGTTCATACAAATTATACACATTGTTCATAATAATCAAAATTGGAAACACAAACCTTTATTAACTGATGAATTGATAAATTACTTTGAATATTTCCAACCACACAATGTTATTCAACAATAAAAAACAATAAAGGCTGACCCTTGGCAAAGTATGATAAAACTAACAACACTAGTGAAAGAAACCATTGAAAAAGACCATAATTTTTATTATCTTTTTATGTGGAATATTTAGAATAGGATGATGTATAGTGACAAAAAATAAATGGAGTTTGCCTAGTCTAGGAGGCAATAAGAAATGACTTCAATGCATTGTCACATTTCTTTGTTGTGATAAAATTTCCAAAAATTATAGTATTTAACAGTTTTATAGCTATGGAAACATCAAATGTATTTGAATTTTAATTCACACTTTTTAATTCAGATATAAATGGTATATTGTGTGCTATACATCATTAAAATCTGTGAAATATTGATGAAATAATTTTTGAGTAAAATAAATTTATGGTTGCAGAAATTTTAAGTATGGATTTAAGATACTGTCATATCTCTTCTATAAGTTTATCATTCTTTTCTTGTTAAGATCCTGTAATATTTAAAAATTAAATCCTCATTGCAAATGCCTCAATATGGGAAACATTTTGTGTATGTGTAGAAATGGTGCAGTAATCATTTACCTATGTAATTTATAAGATCTATGCAACTTTGAAATACTTAAAATACTTACGACATTTGAAGTTGTATATAACTGTGAAATAGTAATGGTTAAACTGTTTGAAAATAGATTTAATATGGGTTGAATCTTTATTTTTTTTTCACAGTTATATGTTCTAAAATTTATTTTACTAATTAGACAGCAGCCTCCCTTCCAAAATATCACTCAGAACTGGGCATTTCCCAAGTCTTTTAAATACATCTCATTTGTAAAACCTCTGTTTCACATTTCTGAAATAAAGTTACTTGTCGTATGCTGATTGTTTTAATTAATTTCCAGTCTTCTAGTTCACCAGTTCTTGTAGACGTTGTGAACTGTAAGTCAGACATAAAAACCTCTTAACCTATTGAGGTAATATGCGCATTGGAACTGGCAGTTCAATGCTTCAATATCCTCATGGGTAAGCCAGTACTTCCCTAGATCTCCACTCTCTGAAATTCTATCACCTATCATTTTCGTATATATCAGAGCATCTGTGGAAAGGAGTTAGTTTCATCATCTGAACCATGAATCATAAAATAAAGATTAAGAGGAAAGGGCCATGGGTTATCAATCAAAACCATTCAAGTGTTACAATTGTAATAGAATAAATTTCATAGTTACTTAAAAGAGAAGAGTTGTTTTCTTTTACATGTGAAAAGACAAGGAGAATATGGATGAAATAAGATTTCAGTGGATATTTATGGTTCATAATTAAAAGGGACTAAGTCCTACTAAGACCCCTTATAACTTCTAAACCTGCAATGTGAGGACAACATACATCATTTTCAACAGGATGAAAAGTAAACAGTATGAGAGGGGAAGAGGGGGGCATGGGGTTATTCACATGGTGGAATGTGATGATAATTATTAACCAAAGTACAGGGATGAAGACATGAATTGGTAGGAATACACTATGTATACAACCAGAGATATAAAAAGTTGTGCTCTGTATGTGTAATAAGAATTGTAATGAATTCCACTGTCATATATAAAAAATTAATTAATTGAAAAAATTACCCTCCTCAAAATGGGCTAAAATTTATACTCATTGATGAAAAGACAATCCTTCTATGAATACTACCCAATGTCAAAGTTGTTGTACTCACATAGGGTCATTAATGACCATCCTCAAGGCCTTGAGAAGATCTGCACTTGTCAGTGTTCTGTATTCCAACCTAATAGCTGCTCCCTTGGCCTTCACATGAGCAATGTTGTCAGCTTGATCCGCAAACAAAGGAATGCCCACCATGGGGATCCCATGGTAAATCCCCTCATAGACACCATTGGCTCCACCATGAGTTATAAAAGCTTTGGTTTTTGGATGACCTAGAATTGATTTAATGTCAGAAAAATTATTAATTTAAATCTTAGAAAGAACATGAGAAGTGTGTATTATAAGACATTAAAGGGATTAGTGTGTATTTTATATGACAAATTATTATAAACATGACCCTGCATTAATTATTTTTTTCATATCTCAGAGTCCACTAGAGTCCACTAGATTGCTAACCGAAAACTACATGAAAGGGAGAGTACATGACTTGAGACTTGAATATTGAATACAACATTAATAGGTATAAAAAATAGAATATTTTTTTAAAGTAACATCATTTTTTTTAAATTTTATTTTTTTATTGGTTGTTCACAACATTACAAAGCTCTTGACATATCATATTTCATACATTAGATTGAAGTGGGTTATGAACTCCCAATTTTACCCCAAATGCAGATTGCAGAATCACGTCGGTTACACATCCACCATTTTACATAATGCCCTATTAGTAATTGTTGTATTCTGCTACCTTTCCTATCCCCTACTATCCCCCCTCCCCTACCCTCCCATCTTCTCTCTCTACCCCATCTACTGTAATTCATTTCTCTCCTTGTTTATTTTCCCATTCCCCTCACAACTTCTTATATGTAATTTTGTATAGCAATGAGGGTCTCCCTTCATTTCCATGCAATTTCCCTTTTCTCTCCCTTTCCCTCCCATCTCATGTCTCTGTGTAATATTAATCTTTTCTTCCTGCTCTTCCTCCCTGCTCTGTTCATAGTTGCTCTCATTATATCAAAGAAGACATTTGGTATTTGACCCTGCTATTGCCCTTCTGGGACTAGTCCCTGAAGACCTTAAAAGAGCATGCTACAAGGATACTACCATATCGATGTTCATAGCAGCACAATTCACAATAGCTAGACTGTGGAACCAACCCAGATGCCCTTCAATAGATGAATGGATAAAAAAAATGTGGCATCTATACACAATGGAGTACTATGCAGCAATAAAAATGACAAAATCATAGAATTTGCAGGGAAATGGATGGCACTAGAGCAGATTATGCTTAGTGAAGCTAGCCAATCCATAAAAAATAGAATATTTTTAGTAAAAGAATCAATATGCACTTATGAAAAATAAGGTCATGAAGGACATGTTAGCATATTATCTCATTAAAAAACTGAAGTCGCTAAGTTTGCTATGTAGCTTGTCCAAAGCAGAGGGGAATAGGATGGTGATGGTACTGAATTCAGAGAAAAGAGAGCCTACACTTCATTACAAAATATGCTTGCACTTCATAATGAAGATTGTGCATTAATTTCTAGAGAAAATAAAGTGTCACTGTCCATAAAAAAATCCTGGCTGCCATTTTGAAAGAAATTTGAAATACACCTGCAGGAGAGGAAAGAATAAGTGAAAGACATACAAAAACACAGAGAGACAATCCAGGAACTGAGTGACAAACAGAGGTAATTGCACCAGAAATAAAGATAACTTGGATTCTGTGTATAATGATGGTGTATATTAAAATTGCAGATTTTTGCTTTGTTTTTTCAAATCATCCCTGGGCCTGAAAATAATTAAAAAGAAGTTGAACATTGTGTTTGATTTTTTTAAGTAACAAGTATTGAATAAAATGTTTCCTGTCCAATTTTTAGCATCCAGATTGATGGCACTCATGCTTTTAGGACTTATCTCAGAGTCTTACCAAGAAGGTCATTCTGGGGTATCCAGTTGTATATTAGAGTGTTGGGTCCTAATTTATCTGGCTTCTTGCCTTGATATCTCCAGATGACCTGTTTGGTAAAGAATATTCCTTATTCTATGATTTAAAGTTTAATGTTATAGCATGTTTGCATTCTAAAACTTTAAGAGATCATCTAGTTCAACATTTAACACATAAGGAAATAAGTACAATTTTAAGTAATAAGAATTATGAAAATACAAACTAAAACTTCATAATTACTTTGTTTTATGCAATTTTATCCTAGATTTCATTTTCCAAATTAATATCATTATGTTTATTTCCTGTGAGTGACACAGATTAGACAGGACATGTGTTGTTTAAGATGCTTATTTCAGTTGTCATTGATTTTTATACATAAAAGCAAGTCAATGCAGTCAGCTACTGTTAGAAATAAATGAATGCTAACTAAGAATTACATATAACTTGTATTTGACTTCAATTTATTAAACCATACCTATAAGAAACCTTTTACTTGTACTTATGGACATTGACCCACACTTCTATCAATATTGGTGAATTTGGGAATTCTTAAGTTTTAAATGGAAGAACCCATTTGCAACTTAAAAATAATTACATGGATATTGAAATAAAGTTCAAAATTGTGAGGTTGCTAAATATTTTAAAAACTGTGTGTTATCATTTCATGATGCAGTACAAATCTTGCTAGTAGTCTTATATATATCCAAGATATTTTTATGTCTAGGAGATGACTCTGGAAATTAAAAGCAATCTTCATGAACTGGAGTATAATTTCTAAGTGCTTATCCTCTATATGCAATGGGAGCAGCAAAGTAAATTTAGGTCTACAGAAGGAAAAATAATTGGGCAATTAGGAGAAGCCTATATCAGATAGGAAACTACGAAGCAGATGGAAAACACTCAAAGACCACAAGAGCAGTTATGTTAGAAATTTTGGTATTAAAGCATTTTGTGGAGGTGGGAACTTTTGAATTTCACCACATGCCAGGCTTGCTTCTGCTTGATTCTTCCTTATACTCTCTTCTTCCTTCTTAAAAGGTGTTAGTCTGATGTTTTAGAAGCAAAGTCCTTAGGGGTACATTTCATAATGCACAGGGTCCATTTCAAAGGCAGAACTAATCTCTCCACTTTCTCTAATTGTCAGACATTGTCAGGATCCCGTCCACTAGTGCAAACTGTTTTTACTTTTTCTACAAATACATGTGACTGAGTGGGAATTTGGCCCCATGGTTTGGGTAGCCTTTCTCCTCAAAACTCCAGGAACAGTTTCTTAAATAAATTTATACTTTTTTTAATGGGGAGGGGATATATTTTGGGCTTACCATTTCAGAAGTTCAGTACATATTGGCAGACTCCATTGTTCTGGGCCAAAGATAAAGTAGAATATCATGGCAAGAATACCATTCTTAAATGAGGGTAAGCAAGGAATAAGGGATTGCCTGGGATATCTAAAATCATGATAAAATTCAGCCTTCTTTAATAAACACTTAGCTTAGCATTATTGTGGTGGTTATGAGTTAACTTTTTATAGCTTTCTGATAATATTAGCCATGTATATAGTGCCCTTGGGGATCTTGAAAGGAAAAGGAAAAAAGTACCCAGAGAGAATGTGGTATCTGTGTAAATAAATGCCTGTGATACTCTTACAATTAAATTTCACAATGGACCTGTGAAATATATTCTTTATGATCACAATGTTAATATTAACATGAATTAAACACTCTCTACTGTTTAGAATTACCACACATATTTTTGTTTAAAACATGATATTTGAGATCAATTAGAGATATCACTATAGGTTATGCTTCATAAAGGATGCTTCATTAAGCAAACCCTTTATAAAGTTTAAGAGACTTTTTACATATTTGGCCACTAAGAGGGCACTTTTGCTTACCTTTTGTGGAATCTGTGCAAGGGCAAATGCAATTATATTGGCTTTCTCTTCTGGCATGTTAGAAACCATCGACCCCAGAGAAAATACCACAATACCATTTTCTCCAGAACTCTGTACAAATTCTTCCATTTCCTGTGAATAAAACATTTGCTCCATCAAAAAAGATGAAGAGGGAGGGGATACAAGATGTCAGATTAGAGGAAGGCTGCCTTCCTAGTTGCTCCAAGGATCCAAATACAAGCACTGAGAATACTGCTTCTTAGTGAGGTGGGTGAAAGAAGGATTTCACTAAAATTCAATACTGGACAGTGCGAGTGTCTCAGAAACTCAGAAGTTTGGGTTCATTAAACGAAGAAGACTACATTGATACCAAAAGTGTGGAAGCAGCTACAAGCAGTAGTAATGGTGCTGTCTACCACAGAGAAAGGAAAAATGCAGGGAGAAACACAGTGGACATATTTGGTATGAAAAAAACCTGAGATCAGAGAAGCAACATGAACTTAGCTGATCCAGAGGCTCCACTGAGCACTTGTGATTGAAAAGTGCTCTTTATTTACTGCCTGGGGAGAGATGAGGTGGATTCATCTTGAGGTGGCCTTGCTCCAGTGTCTGTTACCAGAAAGAAGAGATCTGAGCAAACACTGTTAGAATGCTTATTGTGTGGCCTAGAGTGTACCTAGCTAAATGGTAGTGAAACAGGCATAGATAAGATTTTACCCCAGGGGATTCAAGTCAGAAAAGCAAAGGGGGAGCACAACTTGCTTTTCCTTTGAGCTGGTGGCTCTTGTGACCAGCTGAAGTGGGTGAGAATCTGAACAAGGAACTTGTCGAAATGTTCAGGGACTGAGCCTAGGAAAGATGTGCAGGTGAACACAGAATGTCTGGAAGATCAGCCCCCCTGTGAAATGAGTATAATTCTCAGGAGGCTTCTGAGATTCAGACTCCCTACAGAGACAAGCAACTGCCAGGGCCTTAGTGTGTGTCCATCCAATTTCTTCAGAGTATGTACCAAACAAAACCCCTGAGGTCTGATTAGACCTAAGTTTCCTCCATCAGAACTCATAGAACACTGCACCAATCCCCCCTCAGATCTGTGCATAGATTTGGTCTGTGCACAGAAATCTCCAACTGACACTTATTCCCATTCCAACAGATGTCATACTGGTAAGCAGGGAAGCTGAGAATTATTTCAAACACCTTCAGACTTAGGCTATTCCCAGTGGTACCTTGGAGAGAAACACAAAAAGAGGAAGGTGATAACAAAATCCAATCTTTGCTTTTACTCTCAGTACATAGATAAAAAAGAAATGGAATGATAAATAGTTTAGTATAGTCAGTAACCATCCATTGTGAAAATTTTGGCCACCTCAGTGGAAATGATTCCTTCATTTATCATTAAGAATACTTTTACCTTTTCTTATTCTTTCTGTGTGTTTGTGTATTCTTCCATTACTAATTGGTTTATGGACATATATACATTTTTTTTCAGCATTATTTAAATGTAGCTATTTTTCCTTCATTGTCTTTTGAGAGTTAGGGATTTTTGATCTCTCTCTCTTTATATATATATTTGTGGGGTTTTTTTGTAGTTTTTAATTGTTTGTTTCTGTATCTCTCTTTTATTCTCCTGGTTATAGCAAAAATCTATCCTCTATTTTTCTCTCCATTTACTCATTTCTCTTATTTTCTCCTCCATCCTTATAACTCTCACCTGCTCTCTCTTGTGCATTCTCTCTCTTCACTGTTGAAAATTTCAAACTTTTTTCCCTATCTTCCTCTCACATTATTTCCTCTTACTGACTCTAATTTGCCATCTTTAAACTAATTGGTTTATATAACTCTGGATCCCACGGTTAATGTTGTTGCAATTATTACTTCTGTGGATGACATAGTTGACAGCTGTTTCTTGTCTTAATGTCAGATTTAGTTTATATTTTTGCACTGATTCATTGTTGGCAATTGCTGACCCACTTTTTCTGTTTTTTGTAGCAATTAACATTTTAGAAGTCATAATAGAATCCAGGTATTTATTTCAATGCTGTATATTATTTGTATCGAATGTTGTTATTGTTTATTTCCCCTTATTCTTTGAGTAGCTGGATATCTACAGTGACACTGCAGGTTTACAGGGTAGAGAAGTGCATTGCTGAAATAAATCCAACCAAAATACAGTTCATCTTGCTCCACATGAAAATTAACTATAGTTTAATACAGAGAATAATAGAGTTAAAAACTCAAACTAATGATCAGACCTCAAATAGAAACAGCTGGGGGTGGGTTCATGGTTTCCACTTATGGAAATCCACTGCACAGGAAAAATAGAGAGAATTAATTCAAAGGTTGTGAACACCATACTTATAAAGGAGTCTTAATCCAGATCAGTCCACAACACTTTGGAATTTTTTTTTTTAAATCAGGCAAATATTATGCCTTAAAATTGGAAAAGGCCTGGGGTGTGACTCAGTTGTAGAGTGCTTGCCTAGCACACATGAGGCACTAGGTTTGATCCCTAGTACCACATAGAAAAACTAAATAAAATAAAAGTATTGTGTACATCTGTAACTAATTTTTTTAAAAAAATATGGAAGACAAATCCCTTCTAACATATGCATAAAATCCAACACAAGACTATAAGAATTATGTAAAAATAAGGTAACATGAAATCACTTAAAAGTTCCTAATTTAGCAACAACTGATGCCAAAGATATTGAAACTTTTAAAACATCAGGTATACAATTAAAAATGTAAATTATTATAAACTATAATCAATGAAATTATCATATTTTAAAATGATCAATGAATTATAAAAATGATCAATGAATTCCAAGAGAACACAGAAAAACAATTGAATGAATTAAAAAAAATCATCACAGAATATAAATGAAAAATTCAACAAGATAGAAATATTGAAAAAGAACCAAACATAAATCTTGAAAGTCAAAGATAAAATAAATCAAATAAAAGGTCAGTTGAAAATCTTTATACTTCAGTAGACAATAGTGAAAACAGAACAGCAGATATAAAAGAAAAAGTGGCCAGCTTTGAATATTCAGACAGTTCTAAAGTAAAGAAAATAAGCAACCATGATGATAATAATTATTTAATGAAAGAGTCCATATAGAAGAAATAAAAAACAAACCCTGAAGTTCACAAATGAACGAATCTGATGGAAAGAGTAGCTAAGCAAATCAGAAATAGGACCACATTAAAGATAAATGAATCAAAATGACAGGAATTAATAAACATCTCTTTGTAATGACATGGAATATAAATCATCTCAATTCTTAAATTAAAATATATAGTCTGGAAGAATGAATTATAAAACCAAACCCAATGATATATTGTTCATAAACCACACACCTTACAGGTAAAGACAGCCATAGGCTGAAAGTAACAAGATAAAAATTGATACATAATGCAAATGGAATCAGAAAATAAGCAGGATTATCTACTCTTATCTGACAAACAGACTTCAAGCCAAAATTAATCAGAAGAGACAAAGCTGGTCACTTCATACTGGTAAAGTAAATAATCCAACAAGAAGATATAACAATTATAAATATTTAAGTCATAAACATGGATCCAACTAATTACATAAGAGACACTAGTCAAATTGAAGCCTCGGTTAGACCTGAATAAAATAATTCTTGGTAATTTCAACACAATTCTCTCATCTTTTGATAGGTCATCCAGACATAGAACCAATAAGACATCTTTGGACCTGAAAAATATTATAAGTCAAATGAACTTATGGATATCTATAGAACATTTCATTCAACAGCATCTGAATATACTTTATTCTCAGAAGCTCAAGAAAAACTCTTCCAAAACAGACAATATTTTAGACAACAAAGCAACTCTCATCAAATACAAAACAAGTGGTATTACTTATTATATTCTACCAGATCATAATTGGATGAAATTAAAAATCAACATGACAGAACCATACAAAAACTATATGAACATATGGAGATTGGACAATCTCTATTGTATAAAAATGGATTATAGAAGAAATTAAGGGAGAAATTGAAAAATTCTCAAACTCAACTGAGAATAGTAATGTAACCTCTGGCACAGAATGAAGGAATTTCTAAAAGAAAAGTTTATAGCTATGAGTTCCTGTATAATAAGATCATGAAGATCCCACATAAAACCTATTTTTTTCATTTCAAGGCCCTTGAAAATGAAGAACATATCAATTCCAAAACCAGTAAAATAGCAACAAGGAAAGATAAATAAATAAGAGAGAGAAAACAGGAAAGAAAGAAGTCAAATTATTAATTTGTAGATGATATGATCCTATATCTAGAAGAGCCAAATGACTCCAACAAAAGACTGATATTACTAATAAATGAATTTGACAAAGTAGCTGAGTACAAAACCAACATACAAAAAAATCAATAGCTTTCTTATATAACAACAATGAATCTGCAGAGAAAAAAAATCAAGAGAATTATTTCATTCACAATAGCCTCAAAACAAAATAACAACAACAACAACAACAAAAACAAATACCTAGGAATAAAACTAACAAAAGTGTTAAAAGACCTCAAAAAATTGAAGATTGAAATTAAAGAAGACATAAAATAACATGAAAAGACCTCCCATGTTCATGGATAGGTAGAATTGATATTATTAAAATCACCAACTATACAAAGCAATATACATTATATATATATATATATATATATATATATATATATATATATTTATATGTAATCATCATGAAATATCAATGACCTTCTTCACAGAATTAGAAAAGATAATCCTAATATTCATCTGGAAGAATAAAAGACCCATAATAGTCAAAGCAATTATAACCCTAAAAGCAATGCTGGAGGCATCACAATGTCTGATGTCAAATTATACTACAGAGCTATAGTAACAAAAACTACGTGGTACTCACATGAATAAGACATATTGACCAGTAATATAGAATAGAAAACACAGAGAAAACCACACACATGCCAAAAACTTACGTTGGAGAAAAGATTGCCTTTTAAATAAATGATGCTGGGAATATTGCAGAAAAATGAAACTATACTCTTTTCTCTTACCCTGCACAAAAAATCAACTCAAAATCGATCAAAAATCTAGAAATTAGAACCAATACTATACAACTTCTAGGAGAAAATGTAGGGTCAATACTCCAGCACATAAGCACAGGCAATGGCTTTCTCAAATAGAATACCTAAAGGTCAGGAAATAATTCCAAGAGTAGATAAATTGGAAGGCATCAAATTAAAAAGCTTCTGAACAGCAAAGGAAACAATTAGAATTGTGAAGAGATAACTTATAAAATGGAAGAAAATCTTTGCATAACACCTTCTGACAAATGATTAATATTTAGAATATATAAAGAAAACTTTACACCAAAAGAAAAATCAAACAACCCAAATAACCAAAGAGAAAATGAACTAAAAAGATGCTTCTCAGAAGAATAAATATAAATAGGCAACAAAAATATAGAAACAAAAAATGATCAACATCATTAGAAACAAGGGAAATGAAAACTACACTGAGATTTTATCTTTCACCAGTCAGAATACTAGTCATTGAGAATAAAAAGAAAAATAAATGCTGGAGGGGATATGCAGAAAAAATTTTTACACTATTGGAGGAATTGTAAATGAGTACAACCACTATGGAAATCAGTATGGATAGTTTTCAAAGAGTAAGCATGTAAATATCATATCACCCAGCATACCATTTCTCAGTATTTACCCTAAAGAATTGAAGTCATCTTATAACAGTGATACATGCATACTCATTGTATAGCAAAACAACTCATAATACACATGGAAAAAGCCTAGGTATCTGCCAATATATGACTGAATAAAGAAAATGTAATATATATACACAATGGAGTTTTATTCAGCCAAAATAACAAATAAAATTATGTCATTTTACATAAAAAATATGAATGGAATTAGAGTCTTTTACATGAAATAAGTCAAACTCAGAAAGTCATGGGTTGTATATTTTCTCTCATATTTGCAAGCTAGAGAGGAAAAATGGAAAAAATGAGGGTTGATCGCATGGAAATCAAAGGGAGATCAGTGGAGAAAGGGACCAATGGGAGGGAGGTGGGAAGGGAAGCGAAATTCCTGGGATTTTATTGGCCAAATTATTATGTTATATTGTGTACATATATGATTCTGTAACATCAGATCTCATCATTATGTACACTCAAATGAACCAATAAAAATATAGGAAAAGCAGAGAAATTATTGGTATGTAAACTAAGAAGAGAAAAGCATGTCTTATGAGAATTTGGAAGTTATGGATATTTTTAAATTGACCCAGTCACTCACTTTTTTTGGAAAGAGATGTGTGTAATGACATAGAAGGCTCCATTAGGCTTACTTGTAGAAATAAGTGTGTGTGTGTGTGTAAGAAATGACATAGAGCCATTAAATAGTAATTCAAGAGATGATGTTAGAAATTATTATATGTAGACTCTTAATTTATAATTTTATTCATTACTAATGTTAATTTTTTTGTGTTAAAGGCTATAGCTAGCACTTGGTTATAATTCTTATTGTTATAGTACTTCACTTGATTTTATTCCAGGATTTTAATCTGGATGATTTTTTAGTTTGGAATTAATAGTACTTATTTCGGTCCTTGTGAGCCCAGAAGTAAAGTTACCTGTGCATAGGATTTTTGTACATTTTTATGTTTCCTCTCTCTATAGTATTTCATTGCTTACTTTATAATTTGTGAGAGTTTCCCAAGTTTTCCTCTATAATAGCTCATAAAAACTGGAGATGCACAAACACTAGCATTCAGAAGATTAATATTATGGTTTGCATTTTCTTTTACATAATTCTAAGGATCCTAACAATCCTGTACATGTCCAGATCTATACTGATTCATAATCAGCATTTTCACTGCATTGGAATGATACATATACTTGAGTAATCATATCTTTGGATTATTTATATGTCTCATCTTTTTTCCCTGAAATTTTTTAATGATAATGAAGTTCTATGAGAATGAAGTGTGTATCAGTGGCTGTAAAGAACCCTTATTTTTCACCTCATTATGAACCATGGGAGCTCTTGCACCACAGTGAGACTTCCTCTGGCTCTTTTATAGAACAGGTCAACTTGTTGAGTAGCTCATTCACATATAGTGGACCTTGCACTACTCCTAGGAACGTGTGACACGTCCAGTTATTTTGTGATTCCAGTAACCCAGAGCAACATATACAGTAATATATTCAATATATTTCCTCCCTGCACAAAATGTTCTTAATTTTGTATTGTACAAAGATTTTCTTACTACTACTGTCTTATAAATATACTCTTTTTTTAAAACCAATTAATCCCTGACATAGACAGGTCCCAGTCTTTCTGCAATTATTTTTAAAGGAAAAATAATTTAATCATTTGAAAATTTGGAAGAGCATGAAGAAAGTAGGTAATGTCTAAGAAGATTCGCCAAAATGATCTTTGGTTCATTTAGAGATACTGTTGGTTCAAAATTTGAATTTTTTTCATTGTGGTCTTTTTTTCTGTTCATGTAAGTATATGAATAGATACATGCACATATATAGTGTAAATGGAAGATTAAAATTCTTTTGTATATATAAAATTCTTTCTTCTCACAAAGAATGATATTATTATAATCAGTATTTTGCCTTTTAATCTCCAACTAAACTTGTGTTATGATTTAATGTAGTTAAGCATTTATTTGTAAAGTAATTGTACTGGGCAAGGTGGTACATGCCTGTAATCCCAGCAGCTCAGGAGATTAAGACAGGAGGATCTCAAATTCAAAGCCAGCCTCAGCAATGGCAAAGCATTAATCAACTCAGTGAGACCCTGTCTCTCAAAAAAATCTAAAAGAGGGCTGGGAATATGTCTCAGTAGTTGAGTGCACATGAGTTGAATCCATAGTATCAAAAGAGAGATAAAAATAAGGATATAAGTAAATAAAATGATTGTGATGATGTGATATGTACCAGAATAACTCTTAAGATCATTACTTAATGTATAACATCACTTAATGTGTTAATTAATTAATGTAAGACTTTTTTTCCAATATGTATTCTATAAGTAACTTCCATGAACACAGATTACATTCATTTGATTTTTTTTTTTTGTATAATTACAATTGGTATACTGTGAAACCCAGGGTATTTGCATTGTTAAGAGTATTGATACATTTGGATCTTTGACATTTTGACAAATTTCTATATTTAAACAATAGAGAAATTGTCTGAGAATCTAATTATTAATGGAAAGGCAAGTAATTTGGGGGAGCATTACTTTATATAATAAAGATCAAGAAGACAGTGTTTCTAATATTGTCCTGTATTCTAATCTTGTTTATTCTATTAAATAACACCTGCTACTATTATTCCTTATCATGATCACACTGCTATCTACCTTCTCATCCTCCTCCTCCTCTCTCTGCTGTCTTTCCCTTTTATTGACCTGGTCACTTTCTCCTACTGTGAATGGGGAAATCTCTCAAGATCAGAGGTTAATGGTTAAACACTTACAATAACTCTGTCTCAGTTTTTAGTCAGAACTTTCACTAACTTTGGTTTTCTGTTTGTATTGTATGGAACTTATCACAAAAAAAATAATTCTATTGAATATGAGGCTTGAGTAAGATCTCAATATGTTGGTGCCTTAAAGAGGTAGAAAAAAAGAAATGCTTAAGAGATCACATAACAGTATGGCAAGTAATGTTTTCTTCTAAGCATGGTATTTATTTAAAATGTTTTAGACTCTTCTGTTTCCTCCTATGAAATATTATCCTATTTGTTGACCGAATGATTTTGTAATTGTAAACTAAAGGGCTGGGCTCAAAAATAAATGATAAGAAATCTTATATCATCATTATGTTTGCGATTTTCTATGACCATTCTGTTGGGAAACTGTGATGTTGAGGCCTAAGTTTTCCAAGGGAGTTTTCATGAGGTGTCCTCTAAGGTTGGCATATGGCAGAAAGCTCTCTCAAGGTCACATCCCTATCATAGTCTACGATGTAGTAGTCTGAGTTCTCAGGTGAGTTTGTTCAAATGCTGGAGTGAAGACAAGTAAAGGCCACACATTCATATAACTGAGAAAAGGAATTACTTTAAAGCTAAAAGGTTGTGAAAAGCTTGAACACTTCCAATATAATTTCAGCAATTCCACTTACTCATTTGATTGCCAAAACTGACACATTTACCTTTAAGCAAATTGATGGAATATCTGTTCTCTAGGTCTTTGGGTGAAAATACAGTATTTATTTTTCAGAAATCTAGTTTCTGTTATATATGAAATTGTATCCACTGTGCCTGGCACATATTACCTAATTAATATTATTGGTAATAGAGCTATCATACTGTACCTGGGCAGCCTACATTTACAAGGGAACATCTATGGTAGTTTGTTTCAGCCATATTGTGAGTTTCTATCTCTCAATTTGAATATAATCCAAATTCATGTACACTGCAGTGTTTAGGGTGTGCTAAAATGAATTAAATGTAAAAATACCCAAATACTACTATTTCTAAGTGTTAATCCTACCTTTTTGGTATAGTTGGGGTCTTTAAAAGTAGATAACAAAGTTCAGCTTTTCAAAAGGAAAAATAGTTTCATAGAAACAAAAAAGGAATAATTACAATAGCGAGTATTGCTATGTATACTACATTTGTACCAAGGACATTGTGCATCAGTATTATCTACTTTTTCCAGGTAACACAATATGAAGTTTGACTATTAATAGATAAATAAGCACAGTCACATGTAAGAGAAACCTCATCCATGTTTACATCATTTGTTATCTGCATCTTGCAACAACTTTCTGAGTGGTTCCTCTGCATTGTCTTTCCCTCTAAAATCCTGCTTGGTGACTGCATTTTGAAATTTTTCAAATTGGAAACTTTATTCACATTTCTCTTATGCTTAACTCTTTCCATTTACTACCCAATTCACTTTACAGATATTTTAAATAACTACTAAGTATCTGGCTTTCACTTACCTCTCTAGCATCATCTGCACTTTGCTGAGCCTTCTACTGCTGAACTACTCTTGAAGTTCTTGGGAGTTTCCCTTACTATTGTATATGCTTTTCCTTTTGTGTCTTCCTCTCTTCCTCAACCCCTTTTCCTATCCTATGGATTATTTAAAATTCACCTTAGTTATTCAGGCTTTTAGGATTTTTTTAATGATCTTTGCGGGAGGTTTCATTAGTATTGGATGATTTCCTTATGCTAATACACACGAATTTATTACTTATTACAGTCTCTGTACCCAGAAGGAATATAAGGTCTGGTTGATGCAGAAAATGTGTCAACTTTATAACTCTCTATATCCAGCACTTATCTCTGGTATATGACAGTCACTTAATAAATATTCTTTGCATTTATTAGAATAAATTATTGATTCTTTATTATGTATTACATAATGAAGGCCTCAATTTTCCTGATTATTCTCAAGGAATATCCCGATATCCTATTTTCTTCTGTGACAATAATGAAATACCATTATATGTGATGGCATAGAAATGCCTGGGTCTCTAATTGGCAGAACTCTTTATCTTGCTTTTCATATCTCTGAGTTAAACACTCTGAATTAAGAATGCAGAGTCATTTCTACCAAAAATCTTATTCAAACCAAACAAAACAAACAGGTGAAGATTTACCTTAGGGAGGGGTTTGGCAGGTTTACAGTGGAGTCCTCCAACAAAGTCAAAATTTGGTAAAAGTGGACGAGGAAAATCTAAATCCCAATAGGTTCGAATTAGCCAAAAATCAGCTTTCCCCATTGTCTCATATATTGTCGTGGGTCTCCCTGAAAGGAGAAAAGAGAAGAAAAGAAAATGAGAGACATGTACCTTGAATGCTTCATATATTTGCCTTGAAATGAGTTGGATTTGTGTAGGCAAGATGTTCAAATGCATGTGTGTATGTGTTTTTTAGAGCACACTTTTGCATACTATATTTGATGTTTTACATATGTTAATATGTACATAAACTAGTTCTGTATGTACTTTCTAGTGTTCCATTAGTATATTTACAATCACAAATAATTAATTTATTAACCTACGCCTCCATAGAAGTAAACACACATTTTATTTTCTCTCTAAAAGTGCAAAAGTAACCTAAATTTTTAGAATCTTTGTGATATCCATTGACAATCAGTGCTCCCATAACTGTAGAGATATCTTTGCTAGGAGTAGTCAGTCTAATTCTTACAATTCAGCAAACCATTCCCTTGATCCTTGATTCTTCAAGTGAACTGTAATGATTTAGTGAGTATGCCTGAATTCCTAGTGACCTCTACTGCATTTGCCTAATATTAAAAGATTAATAGTATTAACTTGGTAAAAAATATACATTTTTGAAAGTAACAGCCAGAAAGATTACACAAATATTAAAATAGAGATTGGTTCTGATGCTTAATTTAGTTCATATTGTCTTAAATGGTAAATGCAGTTTAAGAAATATAGACTTATAAGGTGTGGTTCCACTCTACACAAAGGTTTTAGGCCTTAACACATGATTAGTTTGTTTTTATCAAAGGAATATGAAATATAAGTTATCATAATTTATAACTTTCTGGGCCTGAGATAGAGACACTTTTAACTGTGAAGAATCTTCACAGCAATGCAAATAAATATTGTTTTAATTTCTAACTGAGTAAAAAATTCTATTCAAAAGTAAACAATTTCCTCCATGGTCATATATATGGTTGTGCTAGTAATACATGTGTATGTTATTAATGTACATATCTATCATCATTAAAACATTTAGTGAGATTAATAATAACTGTCCTTAAAGATGAAAAGAATACTAAAATGGATACGTAATTGCTCAGAGAAATCTTCAGTGATTCAATTTGCAGGTTATTATTTCCTGAAGCATTTGAATAAGTAATTGCCACTGGTTTCTAACTGGCCCTATAATATAAGGGCCCTTTTATATTGGTGAGACTACTTGTTCATCTTATATTTTCATTCCATCCTTTTACTTACCGAAAAGAAAGTTCTTCTGATTATATATTCATGCAAGCTCAGCTTCAAATTCACAGGAAATTTAGGTTTCACAGTACTAATTAAAGAACCAGCTTACCTAGAACTTCACTGTAAAACTGATTCCATTTCTTCACATCAAATGTTTGGAACCAAAAATCAAAGTAAAGCATATACATTATGTTTTTAATCCGATCCATGAATGTCATTTGATCACTTAATTCAGACATAATAATCGGCACGTAGGAAGGAGGTAATGTAAGTCCCCCACTATACTTTTCATATGTATAGCCAGGAGTAAAGCGGACAGTGTATACAAATGGTACTTTAAGTAGCTCAGCAAGCAGCTCAGCACAGGGACCAAAAGTATCTGAAAGAATAACATCAAATTTTGATTCATGTAGTTTCATCATAAGTTTCTTGTTTAAAACTACATTTCTGCAGAGTTGTTCAATTGTATCAGAATATTGCTTGATATTTTTTTGCACTAATGAAAAATATTGCCAGAAATCATCTTTTGGAGTATCATAAATCCATTCATGGATCCATTTGGAGAAATGTTCTTCCATTTGTTGTTTACTGGAAGGTGCAGGGTAAATCTCAAAATTAATAGCAGATGTTGTATTGGGATTAATAAGAATGGAAGCTGTTGATGTCAGAACAGTCACCTCATGACCTCTCTGGAGAAGTTCATCCAGGATTGTCTTTATGTTGATCCAATGGCTGTATTCTGTGGGCCACACCAGCACTTTTCCACAGCTTCCAGAGCTAAAGTAACACATCAATTGTATCAGTAGAAGGACTGAGTTCCTTTTCACAGACATCTTCGTGCAATGTAATGCTTCTTTTATATTAGCAGCTCTTCTTTTCTTCAGTTTCTCAGGCTTATATGTCTCAGTATAAATCAATCCAAAGTTAAAGTATAACTCCTGCACTTCAAAGTACAATTGTACAGGCTGATCATGTGGATGATAGAAGGACAAACACAAGGTAGAGTACATCAGGTTTATAAAAGTTTGTATGCCCTAGAAGGGTTCATCTGTCCTGTGGTGCCCCTCTCTCTTTGTTTCTCTCTCTCCCTCTCTCCTTCCAGATGCTGACATGAGCTGAGTGGCTTTTCTTTGCTGGGACTTCCCTCAGGATGTGCTACTTCACCTTAGGCCCAGAGCAATGTAGTTAGCCATCAATGGACTGAGACCTCTGAAACCTTAAGCCCCTAATAAACTTTTTCTCCTCTAAGTTGCTCTTAGGTATTTTGCTCACAGTGATTAAAAAGTTGACAAAGTAATCACACCTCTCAATATTTTACAACCAAACCTCAACAGAAATGTGGGTGGTGACAAGCTATGTTCAAACCAGAAGACTCCCTTACTAAAAAATATGATTTCAGTGATGAAGGTACTTGAATAAAGTCTACCTTACTATTTTTAAGAGTTATTGTTAATGTTTTTTAACAGTAGTGTAAAACATTCTAATCTAATCTAATGTTACTGGTTTTTTTTAATATATTCTTAGAAGCAAACAATACATAGAAACTGGGGCTGGATTGTGGCTCATTTGTAGAACACTTCCCTGACATGTGTGAGGCACTGAGTTTAATCTTCAGCACCACATAAAAATAAATAAATAAAATAAACATGTCCATATACAACTAAAAAAATTAAAAAAAATAAAATACTTAGGAATTTAACTCACCTGTAGATATTTATAATTATTGTTTTACTAAGAAATGTGTTGCACTCAAGTTATCTGAAGAAACATTTTAGTTTAGTTATTATGTTTTTCAATTTAAGAATACTAAAAGGAAGTTACAGATGAAATTATTTTATTTCACTTTCTCTCTGACCTGTATTCCTGTATAGCTTATCTTAAAGTTTGGTGAACTTTCCAATCACCACCCCTTAAATCACTCCTTCAATAAGGTTAAGATTTTTATGATTATGGTGGTATGGTTTAGAATTTCAATGAAACATTTCCAAGAGTCCTGTTTAGACTCTAGGAGTATACATGTATAGCTACATGTTTAAATTATCATATTTCTTAGGTTATTGTTTCTATAGGGCGACTTTTGCCTGGTATCCAGTTGATACTATGGTAGAATGTGCTATTAAGTAACTGGGTATGAGTAGTCTTTCTTTTCACTTTTCTGTGTCCCACAGGGAGTACTTATACCACAATCAAAGAGGTTCAGCCAGCATTTCTCCAGTGTAGATCTGTACAAACTTTTGATCAAATCACCTCACCTTTTAGAAAGCTCCTGATAAAGACATGTTTGCTTGGGATTCTTTGAAAATTATTTTTATTTCAGATCATCAATACATACCAACTGCTAAATTATTATCTAAAATAACAGCAATCCCATATCATTCAATTTAAACACTGTTGTGAGTTAGTCAAATTTGCATTGTTACACTAATAAAATTCCTAAGATAATGAACTGATAAGTAAGTATTATTTTGGCTCACAGTTTGGGACATTTCACAATCTGTTGGCACCACTGCTTTGGGCTGATTTTTAGGGGGTACATCACAGTAGGAGAGTATATCAGAGAAAATGGCTAGGAATTAAAAAAGAGACATAGAGAGAGTAAGAGAAGGGGCTTAGATCCCAACATTACTTTCAAAGGCATATGCCAAATGACCTAACTTTCTTCCACTGGGCCTGACAATCTACAAATTCTACCACCTCCCAGTGTTGCCTTGAGCCAGGGACCAATCCTTTGGGACACATTCAAGATTCAAAGTATAAACCCTTTTCCCCACAAAAGGAAGAAAAATGTGGAGGAGACAAAAGTTTAACTACTTATGTTTTCTAAACCAAAACGATATTCTTTCTTTTCTTTTCTTCATTGCATTTTATATGCATGATTTGTTCTTTTTTCACTGTATACTAATGAGCAACTTTTTTAATTTTATTTTTTATTGGTTGTTCACAACATTACAAAGCTCTTGACATATCATATTTCATACATTAGATTGAAGTGGGTTATGAACCCTCAATTTTACCCCAAATGCAGATTGCAGAATCACGTCGGTTACACATCCACAATTTTACATAATGCCCTATTAGTAATTGTTGTATTCTGCTACCTTTCCTATCCCCTACTATTCCCCCTCCCCTTTCCTCACGTATTCTCTCTCTACCCCATCTACTGTAATTCATTTCTCTCCTTGTTTATTTTCCCATTCCCCTCACAACCTCTTATATGTAATTTTGTATAGCAATGAGGGTCTCCCTTCATTTCCATGCAATTTCCCTTTTCTCTCCCTTTCCCTCCCATCTCATGTCTCTGTTTAATGTTAATCTTTTCTTCCTGCTCTTCCTCCCTGCTCTGTTCATAGTTGCTCTCATTATATCAAAGAAGACATTTTGTATTTGTTTTTTAGGGATTGGCTAGCTTCACTAAGCATAATCTGCTCTAGTGCCATCCATTTCCCTGCAAATTCTATGATTTTGTCATTTTTTATTGCTGCATAGTACTCCATTGTGTATAGATGCCACATTTTTTTATCCATTCATCTATTGAAGGGCATCTGGGTTGGTTCCACAGTCTAGCTATTGTGAATTGTGCTGCTATGAACATCTATGTGGCAGTATCCCTGTAGCATGCTCTTTTAAGGTCTTCAGGGAATAGTCCGAGAAGGGCAATAGCAGGGTCAAATGGTGGTTCCATTCCCAGCTTTCCCAGGAATCTCCAAACTGCTTTCCAAATTGGCCGCACCAATTTGCAGTCCCACCAGCAATGTCCAAGTGTACCCTTTTCCCCACATCCTCGCCAGCACTTGTTGTTGTTTGACTTCATAGTGGCTGCCAATCTTACTGGAGTGAGATGGTATCTTAGGGTGGTTTTGATTTGCATTTCTCTGACTGCTAGAGATGGTGAGCATTTTTTCATGTACTTGTTGATTGATTGTATATCCTCCTCTGAGAAGTGTCTGTTCAGGTCCTTGGCCCATTTGTTGATTGGGTTATTTGTTATCTTATTGTCAATAAAGACTGCTACAAGAAAGATATCCTTGATTTACCAGGAAACTATGTAAAATCAAGATTATTATAGATCTCTCAAGCCATCTTGAGTAGTGACTATCTATCTTACAACAGCCCTCTTCCTATTTCAGATCATGGGATAGACTTCATCCTTACCCATAACTGCTACACACCATGCTTGTTTTTCCTCTTCCCATAGAAAATCCAACTCCTACATCCTACAATACCCAGCCCTTTTTATTTTTATTTTTTATTTTTTTTTATAAAGAGAGAGTGAGAGAGGGAGAGAGAGAAAGAGAGAGAGAGAATTTTAATATTTATTTTTTAGTTATTGGCGGACACAACATCTTTGTTTGTATGTGTTGCTGAGAATCAAACCCGGGCTGCACGCATGCCAAGCGAGCGCGCGCTACCGTTTGAGCCACATCCCCAGCCCCCCCAGCCCTTTTTATTTGTCCACTTTTTAAAATTTTGAGACATGCTCTTACTAGGTTGCTGAAGATCTCACTAAATTGCCAAGACTGGCCTCAAACTTGCCATCCTCCTGCCTCAGCCTCTTGGGTTGGCTGGGATTAAACATTTATACCACTGTGCCAGGCAACCCAAGTCCTTTGAAAACCATACTAGACTACACATAATTTCTGCATAACGGATTCATCTACATTCCTTAAAGGCCTTGAAATCCTTACTTTTTCTTCAGAAGAATCCTTGTTGCAATTCTTGTTTATTTTTATTTTAAATCTACATAGAGGGGAGGGGGGATAGTAGGGGATAGGAAAGGTAGCAGAATACAACAATTACTAATAGGGCATTATCTAAAATTGTGGATGTGTCACCAACGTGATTCTGCAATCTGCATTTGGGGTAAAATTGGGAGTTCATAACCCACTTCAATCTAATGTATGAAATATGATATGTCAAGAGCTTTGTAATGTTGTGAACAACCAATAAAAAATAATAAAATTTAAAAAAATAATGAGCAACTTTTGAACACAAAATGTATATTTTCTAATATAGAGAGCTTATATTTAAAAAAATTTTTAGAGAAGAGATAAACAAGCTAAAACTTTTCTAAATATTGACCATGCAGACTGTACATTGTCCAGAGCATTCTTCAAAAGTATAATTATTTTCTTGTAGGGAGACCATTGTATTATTTCTGTGACTTACATGGGGCATCAAGGTACTCTGTGTGATTCCAGTAAACTATAGCAGCATTAACTTATGTTCAATCTTTGTCTCACAGGTTTGTGGTCCAAAGCTACTCATTCAGTAGATGATATCACACAAAAAGGTAGAGTAATACAACCTCAGTTGGTGAACTAATTACAAACATGGATTTGTTCTCTTTCTGTGATATCCTTATGAAAATAGTACAAGCTCATTTTGAGAAAATTGTGGAAAAGTATAAAAAATGAAATAAGATTGACTTTCTACTTTTTCAACTAATCTATTATATTTCTTCCTTGTCCTCAGTTTCCAGCTAAACTCATAATGAGGCTGACTTAGGAAAACTATACCTTCTTTTTTTTTTAAAGAGAGAGTGATAGAGAGAGAGAGAGAGAGAGAATTTTTTTTAATATTTATTTTTTAGTTTTTGGCAGGACACAACATCTTTGTTTGTATGTGGTGCTGAGGATCGAACCCGGGCCGCACGCATGCCAGGCGAGCGCGTTACCGCTTGAGCCATATCCCCAGCCCCAAACTATACCTTCTTGAATAAAATATTTTGTAATGATGCATTATGCAGATAAAGGTTTTAAGTAATTCAGCAAGGTAAGATAATCACATTATATCCAGTGTTCATTTTATAGATAACTGCTAAAGATAGTATTCTGTACACCTTGATCATTTTTTCCACTATATTATTTTATGAATATCTTATTAAACCAATGACTATATTAATTTTTAAGATTCTTGATGAATTTTGACAGATGTCTCTTCTTTAATATATTCTGAAGCTTTCTATGAATCTAACTGGAAAACAAGATATGTGGGGGAATAATTTCTTTTTACAAAATTTAGAAGAAATGTTCACTACTATTGATGCCAATTCAAATGTTTCTATGAATTAATAACAATAGCTGGTAATACTAATTATTGATGTTGCATTATTCTTGATCTTATTCCTTATCTTCATTTTCTTCCTACTCTCAACCCGCACCCCCCTCCATACACAAACTGCCACTGCCACTTTCTCTTAAAGTGAACAACAAAATCCCTCAACAATAGAACTAGAAGCCTGGCTCATTGGCCCATGCCTGGAGGGTCTCAAGTTCAAAGCCAGCCTTGGTACTGGTGAGCCTAAGCAACTTAGTGAGAACTTGTCTCTAAATAAAATACAAAAAAATAGGCCTGGGGATGTGGCTCAGTGTTTTTGTGCTACTGATTTCAATCCCTGGTACCTCTGCCCCACCACAAAAAAAAAAAAAATGATAATAATAATAGAATTAGATTATACAAAACTTCCACAAGTCTTAGTTCAGGTCTTGTACCTAGTGAAAGGTGACAATTGTTTAAATTAGTTCCATTCCAGATAACATTGGGTTTATTCTTTAAACAATTTCTCATTATTTATGTTGCTTTTTATCAAGAATGGAGACAAAGATAATCTTCTGAAGATTAAATAATAATACACATAGAACACTTGTTTTCTACATATGTCTTAAAGTGTGATATTGAATTAAAATACATTATGATCTATGTTCTTTTTTAAGGAATATATTTCATTATATTGACAGAATTACTTCTTAATTATAATCTAAGAGTAATTTTTCAGGTACAGGTGGTAGGAATTATTAGATATTTATTATACATGCAATGTATATTTTCTGAGAATTCATTTTGTTTGTGAGATTCATGTTCTTCAAGGAAGCTTTACAGAAATGGGCTAGAGACTTGGTGGAAGGCACTAAACAAATTCATTTTGATAAGATAAATAATACTTTTATGCTCAGAGACATAAAAGCCTGGAATCTGAAGTGAAAATAGTTAAAATGCAGAAATGAAAAGAAAATAAATGTTGAGTTTGGCTGCAATATCATGGGGGAAAAGATATTTAGTTAAATAACTGAAAAACATCTTCTATATAAGCTAGGATATTGGTGAAAACCCTTAATACTTACGACAGTATTTTAACATTTCTATTTGTCCATTTGACTATGAACACATTTCTTTTTAATCCAATCTATAAAGTATCTGTTCCCTACCACTGTGTTAAAGAATACAGGGTTGATCTATTGGAAAACCATTTCCTATTATGTGAGGAGTTATATCTAATGTGGCTAGTGTAAATTAGGCGCTTAGTAGTATTAATGATAACAAAAGTAGCCATAATGACAATGCATAGTGTTACTTCTGGACAGCTAAGTACCAGATATATTATATCAGCATTGTGTTCCTTCTTTATTATAAGCTTTTTGACACTCATTTTATTACTTATTTACATGCTATCTTTCCAAGTATTATGTAAGGTATATGGGGGAAGAAAATGTCTGATTTGTTTGTTCCTCTGCATATCCAGAACTGACCTGGGCTGTATACTCTTCACTTCATAAATATTTTTTTGATTGAATAATTGATACTTATGTATTGAATAAGAAAGAACTTAATTTAACTGACATTATTCTCAAAGTATCTCATGTATTTCTCTTTATTCTACAATAATAATGAAATGCAGTCATTTGTGATAGTGTAGAAACACATGGTTTTCTAATAGAAAGATCCTTTATCTTACTGTGCATATTTCTCCATCTATGAGTCAAAACTCTAGATGAATGGTGAAAATTTATCCCTACTGAAATTTCAAATCAAATAGAACAAAACACAGGAATGTGTTGACCTTAGACAAGGGTTTAACTGGTTTCCATTGGAGTCTTAAAACTAAATCAAAAAGTGGTGGTAGGGGAGGGAGTTTGAGGAAAATACCAAATTGTGATAGATTTGAATGAAATACATTTTGGATTTCCTCATTTCTCAAATAAAGCTGTGAATCTTCCTTTAAGGAAAACAAGAAAAAAAAGCTACAGGGAATTAGAAAATTTTCATGTGACTATATTAGATAATGTTTGGAAAAAAATGTTGGAATCATATAATCATAGATGTATAAACTGTGGTTTTATAAAACCAATATAGTTATATATTTGAGAACTGAAATACAAGCATTTCAATACTTACATATTTGAATACTTACACATCCATATATATGCATACATATTTTAATTAATATGTATATTATATACATAGTGTATGGACAAAGCAAAGTTATCTTGAGAAAAAATCTTTTATGAGACTTCAGTATATTCAATTTTTTTTAAAAAAATCATTAAAACACTGTAGAATGAACTCCTTTTCTTTTCTGTGTAAAGGTCTAAAAGTAAGAGGTATAAATGTGAGCAACCATTGTAGCTCCAAAATTTATTGATCTTGATATATCCATGAATACTTTCCCACAATTAGTCTAGTTTGTAATAAGGTAGCTTGTTAAAATTTCCAAGGAAAACATGAGGAAATTCTTTAGGTAATATGCCAAATATTTTAATTTCTGAGGAGGACACAGCAATGTGAGAGAAAACTATTTCTCATTTGTATACAAAAAGTGGTGCTAGAACTGTTCATAACTCCACACCTATATAACTATGTAAAGACATTTAGTGAGGTTTATAATTGTTATTTTGGAAATGAAATTAAAAATAGCATTAAATAAATGTATAATTTCTAGAGAAATTCTAAGGTCTTCAATTGGTAGGATTAGGATATTCTGGAATGCCTAATGAGAGATGGCCACAGAGCTCTAAATAACCCTGCAAATAAGCCTTAAATCTTTGTGAGATTTATCACTGATTTCATATTTCCCTTTTATAATATCACCTGTACAAATTTCTCTGATTTCAAATATTCCTTCACACTCACCTTCAAATGAGGAAAGTTATGACTTCATGCTACCAACTGAAATTATAATTCATTTAGTATTTCACAAGCAAAAGTGATTCTACTTCTTCCTAAATGTGTAGACCCAAACACAAAATAATGTACATGCATCATATTCTTTCCTTCTCCATGAATACCATTTTGCCACTTAATTTTTAGATAAAAGCAGCTATGTCCAAAGGAAGAGATAGAATACCTCTGTTCTACTACTTCAGTTTACAACCAGGAAAGAAGCTGACATTTGTTTGTTTGAAAATGTCTTTTTTTCTTTCTTATTTTGGAAAAAAAATAGTTTAATGGTGTTGGAATAACTTTCAGTTTACAGCTAGCAGCTAGCAGCTATGAGCAGCTCAGAGTGCTTGAAGAATCTACACTCATTCAGACCTGATAGGAATGCCTTCAGGATGGGATGCTCTAGCAAGCCATTAGTAAAGCCACATCCTTAGCATTTGTGGTTTGCCTTGCCAAGCTGCCAGGCCAGGAAACTGATAGACAGGAGCTTCAGACATGGAAATCCTAACTTAGAAACCCCTTCCCCTAGGGACAAAGACCCTTCCTGATGATAGCAACATTTAGAGCATCCTCGTAGTGTGGTTACATTAGGCGTAAGATGATTGGCCTATGGATACTATCTTGCTTATGTATGATT
The DNA here is from genome assembly GCF_964194105.1 of Spermophilus citellus. NCBI lineage: Eukaryota > Metazoa > Chordata > Mammalia > Rodentia > Sciuridae > Spermophilus > Spermophilus citellus. The sequence goes on from NC_138189.1 coordinate 54,656,869, forward strand.
GAGGGCCTGCCCCACTCTAACCCTATAACAGTTGTATGCATTCCAAAAATAAACTGAGCTACTGGATGATGACTTGAAGTGGGTCTCCAGCCAGTTCTCTCACCAGCTCCCAGAGTCTGTGTGTTGATTCCATGTCTCTACCCACCACGACTGAGGTAGCCAAGCGACTAACTAACCACATCATCATGGTACATAGGATTTATCTTCAACAGAATTTTATCATTGTTTTGAATATGACATATTAGCCCCATGTGGGTCTCACAGTTTATGATATGATAAGAAGTCAATAGTTACTATTTGTGGAGTGCCTCAAGTGTCATGAATTGTTTTTCTCTTGTTCCTTCAAAATTTTCTCTCTTTAGTCATTACCTTTCACTTTGATGTGTCTGTGATTGGACCTCTGTGTGTATCTCACTTGGAATTCATTGCACTTCTGGATTTCATAAATCAATGTCTTTCATCATATATTAAAAGTTTTCAGGTATTTTTAAAGGTTTTTTTTCTGCTCATTCTCTTTTCTTTTGTACCCCCACTTTACACATGTTGGTGTGCTTAAATGTGTTCCATAATTCTGTAGGGCTCACTCAATTTTCTTCATTTTTTAAATCTCTCTGTTTTGGGGTCATATAATCACTGTTTACCAACCTGCTATGTTGACTGGCTTATCAGCTGCTGCTTCAGATCTATATTTGGGTCCCCTATGATGAACTTTTTAATTTCAATACAGTAATTTTCAATTCCAATATTTTCTTTTGATTCTTTTTAAAGAATATAATTACTATCACTACTTGTGTCTACAATATTAGATATTAGATTATAATTACAACTTCTTTTATTCTTCAACATTGTTTTCTTTAGGTCTCTGAACACATTTAGAGTGGCTATTGTGAAGAGCAGTGACTTGAACCATGGTTTCTGATTGCTTATGGCTGTATTTTCACCTGGAACTACCTGTAGAAAGGTACAGGTCAAGATGGCCCAGTTGTTATGCTGACACTAGTGCAAGGAGGCTATATACAAAGGCACTGAGCTGTATTAATTGGGACCTTGAGTTCAGGCACCAACCCACAGAGATGGAAAATTCTGAGCATAACAAGATGACCCTAATATCTCACCAGTCCTGCATTCTTCATATGACCTGCTTTGCTGAAACTTTACCAAAAATAATCTTTTGAAGAAACCTATATAATAAATGTGCTGTACTAATTCTGGGCCATTCATCCTCTTTCAGAGGGTGATATTCCATTTGGCCCCACCTTTTTCTCCTTGTGCTTCTGTCTTTTCTCAATCCCCCTTTGTCCCTCCTCCTGCTTTTTTTTTTTTGTGTGTGTGTGTGTGTTTGTTTTTTACTCCTCTGAATTAACAGCCATGGATGAGAGATGGGACCACAGCAGGCTATCTTAAAGGTTTTGCCTGTTAAATACAACTCATCCCTCTATTAGCAGATTCTACTGCCTGTTTGTTTCAGATGTAAAGATCACACTTTCCTGATTATTGGCATGTCATTTCAATTTCTGTTAAAACCTTTTTTTTGCAATGCTGCAGATCAAAACAAAGGCCTCACACATGCTGGGCAACCCCCAAATTTTTGGTAATAGAATATAGAAATTCTGGATATTAGATCTCCTTCTGTAGATTATAATTGGTTTTTGTTTTAAGATGAACTATTTTAATGAAATCTTTATCCTACTACAGTGGTGAGACTTTGAATTTTCTCTCACGTGTGTAGATTTTTCATGCTCATAGATCTTGTGATGGCAGAGCTGGTAGCAGAACACTCTTTGACAGCCACTTTTAATGGTTCAGTATTCTGTTAGCCTTCAGAAAACTAAGATTTACTGAAGGCCTGAAACCACCAACTATTCCTATACTTTCCCTAACATTGATGTTTTATTTTAAAAACAAATCATGCCTGAGGGTGGAGAATTTTTTTTTGTCTTAGATACTGGTGTTTTTGCCCATAAAGATTAATAGGTTTTACTAAACCTGGATCACTTTGATTTTAAAGTGGTGTGAAGTATTCAGGAAGGCCTTGAGAATCTCCTTGATTTTATTTGCCAAGTTTTCATAAAATATTTTAGAGTTTCTTCCTTCCTTCCTTCCTTCCTTCTTTCTTTCTTTCTTTCTTTCTTTCTTTCTTTCTTTCTTTCTTTCTTTTTTTCTTTCTTTCCTTCCTTCCTTCCTTCCTTCCTTCCTTCCTTACTTACTTCCTTCCTTCCGTCCTTCCTTCTTTCTTTTTCTTTGCATTGTTTCTGATTATGGTAAGACAGAATATGTCCAGGTTCAAAATGAAATGGCCATTATCTTACTTTAACTCATGCAAATTATTTAATGTTTTTGTATTGGGTTTATGAAAAGATGCAGCAAGAGTCTCCTGAGAAAAAAGAAGGAATAAGAAGAGGAGGAATATTCACTAAAGAATGGCCATATAGAATTACTGGCATTTTTTAAACACTCCTCTCCAAACACATTTAACATCACAGAATATCTGTAAGGTAGCTACATGGCACTGTGTCTTCTTCTGAAAGAAATGAATATATATATTTACTTTACACTGGGAGAGAATGAAAATTGACTATGTCCTGTTAGAGTACAGGTTTTATGTTATCACAACCTTCAAGTCAGACCTTACCTTATATCTACTGTCTATTTTTAAAAATGAGAATGAAATCATCCATGTAAATTTTTACAAAGTCCCACAGTGAAAAAATTAAAAAAAAAAAAACTACTTAGTGGAACCAAGACTTTCCCAGACAGCTCAAAGGTATAGGAAGTTGACTGAGGTGATAGTATTTCTAATTCCATGTGCATTGCCACTGAGAAATGAAGTGAGATGGTAATTTTTCCATGTCCTTTAGAAGAAAAATGTAGAACAGTACTTGGATGCATGCTAAAGTCAAGCAACATAATTTGTCTTCCAAAGTTGAAGAGAACATTGTGAGAATACATATATTATTTTCAAGTGCAAATGAAACATAAAGGAAATTTCAGGCATGGTCATAGATGAAATCTCGGCAAATTTAAATTTTTAAAATGAGATAAATCTGACTACAGTGAAATAAAACTAAAAAATCACTGGGAGAAAAAGGGAATGTACCCCATCTACTGTCAAATACATACATTTGGAGTTCCATTTATTGCAGCAGACTGAAGTGTTCATAAATGACTCAACACTTTCCCACTCTTTCTACTCCCAATATAAACACATCCTAAAGAAGGAGCTGTGCACAACAGCAATCCCATCCAGATATGTGTCTGAGAAAGATATTAACTAATGATTAGTGCGTTCTTGGAATCCAAATGAAACATAGGCCTTAACTGTAGGGAAAAAAAATTTATAGAGTGCAGTGACTTTCTGCTTAAAAAATAAGCACAAATTTTGGAACTGAAGATCTCTGTAGGCTACAGCAAAAGCAATCAACTGTTATGAAGGGTTGTTCTCTAAAATAGAGCATGCATTCATATACTTGAAACAAAATTGAACATATGAAATAAAATGGAACAGAATGGATGAACAAAAGAATGAGTAAGATCAGCAGTGGAGAGAATTAGTGAGTTTTCTGGGTTTTGGCATTAAACTTACCTATTAGAGCCCCCAATAGGAATCACATGTGTACTTTAAAAATTGCCAGTTAACTGATTGAAAGTGTGGGGTTTTTTTTCTTTTGTTTAAACACCTTATATTAGGTCCCATTGCATTCCAGGATTTCTTTGCCCTAGCTATCTATCTTATACATCATTGAAGTACTTATGAACTCATTAAATATGTTCTTCTCTATTTTGATTTTTTTCTAGGTTAACTCTTGCATCATGCAGGTACTCATTATACTTGATTAGATGTTTCCAAATCTCACCTTATCTGACCTATAATTTCTGGTTAATTTTTTTCCCAGCTTCTAAAATCTATATTGATCTCAAATTCAGCCACAAACATGACCCTTGTCATCATGATTCAGGATTTCAACAGTTTTACGAGTTTCACTTTCTTACTTTCCTATATTAAAGGAGAGGTTTGGAATCTACAAGATTCAATATTGAAGAAACAAACATGTGGATAACATTTAAATTTGGGGCATTTAATATAAAAAGGGATTTATGTGACTCTGTTAAGTCTGACTTCATGTTTGCATATTTCTCTAATGTGTAAATATTGCTCTATGTGAAAAAACTTTGAACTTAAAACAAGTGAAAAAATTTTGATGAATGCATATGAGTAGTAAAGGACTTATGTATCTGGCTTTATTATTTAAGAATTGAAAAGACTGATTTTGACAAAGTCATTAGAGATTTTGCAGAATTTCTTCATTATGAAATAAAAAATACTTTGATATATGTAGAACTTATAGAGCCTCATTTGCCTCATAATAATATATACACAAAATTTTCCAATTTTTAAAATACATTAATGTAATATAATAATATATTAATATAATGCATTACTTTTCCCCTTTTTATTTTTTTTCTTTATTTTCATTCTTTACTTGATTATAAACTTACAATAGATCTTTTTTTTTATTGGTTGTTCACAACTTTACAAAGCTCTTGACATATTTCATACATTAGATTGAAGTGGGTTATGAACCCCCAACCCTTTTTATTTTTAAATTAATTAATTAATCTTTTTTTACACAAATGAAATACAACTTTTCATTTCTGTGGTTGTACATGATGCATAGTCAGAACAGTCATGCAACCGTACATGTACATAGGATAAAAATATATCTCTCATTCCACCATCTTTTCTACCCCCACACCCTCCTTTTTCCCCCCACTCAACTCCACTCATTCCAAAATTCATACATTCTTCGCTTGCCCCCCCCCATATGGATCAGATTCCACTTATCAATGAAGACATTTGGCCTTTGTTTTTTTGGTATTGGCTTACTTTGCTTAGCATGATATTCTCCAGCTCCATCCATTTATCAGCAATGTCATAATTTCATTCTTTAAGGCTGAGTAATATTTCATTATGTATATATACCATAGTTTCTTTCTACATTAATCTACTGGGGGGTATTTAGGTTGATTCCACAGTATAGTTACTGTGAATTGAGCTGCTATAAACATTGATGTGACTGCATCACTACAGTATGCTGATTTTAAGTCCTGTGGGTATAAATTGAGGAGTGGGATAGCTGGGTCAAAAGGTGGTTCCATTTCAAGTGCTTTCCAGTGTGGTTCTTTAATTTGCAATCCCACCAGCAATAAATGAGTGAAACTTTTTCCTACATCCTCCCAACACTTATACACTTATTGTTGCTTGTATTCTGGATAATTGCTAATCTGACTGGAGTGAAATGAAATCTTAGAATAGTTTTGATTTGCATTCCTCTTACTGCTAGAGATGGTGAACACTTTTTCAAATATACGTTGATCAATTTATTGATTTTGTTGATTTTTTTATTTTATTGATTATTTTTTGTACATTATCATTTATTTGAATTTTGCTTTTTATTGATATGATGCTGTTGCATTACACAATTAAACCAGTCAGGGTCACTCTAAGGGAATTTTGGGGAATAAATAAAGACATAGACACAGAAAGTACCTTTTCTTTGGGTTCAGTGACCACTTCTCAACTGCAGCTCCCACAAGAGGGGCAAGGCAGGCAAGAAAGAGAGTGAGGAGCACATGCTGAATGCTTTTATTGGGGAGAAGCTATCCAAATGAGGCAAGGGGTCAGGTTTCAGAGGGTTGAGTCTAGTTTCATGATGTCTTGCTGTCAGCAGGTTGACTGACATCTAGAAAGGCCACACCCATCTCATGTGCTGTGTGGGGATCATAGACAGAGTGTGAAAAAGAGGCTGACATTGCCTGCTCAAACAGAGGGGCAACATTGGTTCAGTCCACCCTGTGCACTCAATGCTCATAGTCCATTCACACACAGCCCATGGCTGGCTTGCCATATCTCCATATTCTCATCATTCAAGGCTAAGGGGCACTCCGTTCCAATGTGGCAGCTCCTGACATGATGGTACATTCAAAGTTTAATAAAAGAAGCTAGTACTTATCTACTTTTCTGGATATTATTATAATAATTAGCTTCAATAACAATTATTCTTATTTTTGCACAAAAATAGTGCTGTAAAAATCTTTTGTATGTGTCAAAAATGAAAATTATGTCTCTCTTCCATCCAACTAATTAAACATTTCTCTTGTCAGCCAAAAGAACTGTTCTTCATTTAATTTCTTTCCTCTCAGAATTTAAAAATGATATTTGCGCATATTAAACAGCAAGTTGTGGAGTCCAGCACAGGCTTTGAAAATTGCTGCACACACTATTTGTTTTTATTGAATTTTTATTTTATTCAAATTTCAATTTAACTTGGTTCTCTATTTAATTTTCTAATTATTTTTCTATGCACTGTGGGAGAAAAATAAATTAAAAGAAAAATACAAATTTCTGGTTTTCATATCCTAACTAGTTCAGGTATTAAAGTAACTAGAAGAATCTAACTAGAGAGGTAAGGCAAAAGATGGGAGATGCTATTGTAGAAGGAGGGAAACATAATAGTATAATCTGGTGGGACTGAACCAAACTCGCAAATCTCCAACTGCCATTCCTAACTAAAGGGAATAGTCCCTCCTCTTATTTTTTCTCTTATGACTAAATTGTATAGGATCATTAACAAAGTAAAAAAAAAAAAAAAAAGCAATTCAAGAATATTTAAGTCCTCATGTGGAAATGATCTTTTGTCTTGCTAACCAAAAATTTTACCAAGTTGCACAGTTTTGGGTAAGAAGCTACTTAGGATCATCCACAATTTTTGAAACAAAGAAAAATTCCACACTGAAATATTTTGTATTTCATGAGGATGTATACTGTAAATGCTCATGTAGCACAGAGGATTTTCTTTAAAAATTTGTGAAGAGATTTGAGGAGACTTAGCCTGGCTTCCATCTGCCATAATTCATGGATTATTTCCCATGAGGTGATCTCATCATCCATGATAACTCTGTGCTCATGAAAATCAAATTCTCTCAAGGAACAAAGTACACATTGCTAAATCCCCCTGCTAGGCCATTTTCAGTAATTTTCTACCTCTTCCTCTGCAATTTTCCATTTACACATAGCTCAATAATCCTCTTTTTGTGTCCACATTTACTGGTCCCTCTCCAGATTTCCTTCTTATTCCTATGAAAACGTCACTGGTCTTCATTTTAGTATGAGTTGAGCTGAATTTATGCTGTAGTCTCTTTCCCCTATGTCAAAGGTCTGAATAAGTTAGGTTCATCCACCTTTAACAAAGATGTGGTTCTGGTATGCTTTGAAAAGCACACATGGTTCATTTGATTGCAATTTATACCAACAGATGATGTTTCAGAAAATTCACAATAAAAAATAATTAGGTTCCCTGCTATTCTGAAATCAATAGCTAAGGTTTCAGTGGTCTCATTTTTTTTCAGTTATGACAATATACAAGATAGTACTAAAATAAAATTATTTGAGGAGTTTTGAAACTATATAGAAGTACATATACCATTATATAGAAGCATATACCCATTAATGTTTAACAAGAAATAAAAAATAATTCAGGAAGACAAAAACCTTATAGAACATGGAGCCTAATCTTGCTACACTTTGATTCAGAGTGGTTGAATTAAATGAGAGAGTCTGCCTATCATGCATACTGACCATATGTATCAAAGAATTCTACTCTTTTTCTTCTTTCCTATCTGTTCATAAACTTTTTTGGGGAAAAATGGGTACCAGAGATTGAACTCAGGGACCCTTGACCACTGAACTATATCCCCAGCCCTATGTTTTGTATTTTATTTAGAGACAGATCTCACTGGATTGCTTAGTACCTCACTTTTTGCTGAAGCTGCCTTCAAACTCTCAATCCTCCTGTCTCAGCCTCCCAAGCCACTGGGATTACAGGTGTGCACAACTGCACCAGGCTTCGCAAACTTTTGATAATAGACATTTTATGATAGGAAAACTCACAGTTGCCATACAAGCCATTAGGGCCCAATCACATCCAGAGAGAAGTACTGGAACCAGGTTAGGTTGTAAGAAGCTGGCCACAGGTATTTGACTCTTTTGTGGATTATGACAAACTTGATCAGTCCAGGTGTCTCAGAGACTGGTCATTGTGAATGGCTGATAACCATATAGCCTTCTCTTTAGAGCTAAAGGAAAATCAATTAGAAATAGATTGCATTAACTACAAAACATAGAGATGAAATGGTTTGTGTATATGGGAAAATGAGTGCACAAAATGTGGAAAGGAAATACATTATTTTCTTCAGTGATCATTACACAGATCTTAGTTCACAGACCAGAACTTGAATCCATAGGATTTAAACAAATGAAGAGAAAAGATGGGAGAACAGGGCTCAAGTTTAGAGCTCAAACTCCTACCTAGAGTTTGTATTTATTAAATGTCAAAGGAAAAATCAACCAGAACAACAAATCTATCATTTGAGAGTGCAATGCTTGAATTATCTAGTAAACAAATATTAATGGATTATGAGTACAAGTTCTCAAAGAAAAATCACAATTTAGTGATAGAAACCAAGTCCATGGCTTCTTTCAGATACCAGTTTGAAACATGATAAAGACTTCCTATTGATCTGAAGATGTATTGAAATTTTATGGATGGATTAATGATTAAAACAATAAAAGCAGATTAAATCCTGGCTCTGACTCTTACACTTGTCCCTTTTATAAAATTCTATGTTTCTAGGTGTTCACTGTAAAACCCATGGTCTACGAAAAGTAGCTTTCTTCATGGATTATGACAAGCAATATTATAGTGATCCTCACTATCCTTTGAATTTTTCATATTAGTATATATATTGAAATATTATGAAAAAGGAAATTAGTTACTAATAACTTCCTTATTGTTCAAAATTTAAATTGATTTAATTATTTTTTTAAAGGCTGGAGATATAGCTCAGTATCTCAACATTTGCTTAATATGCAGGAGGACCTGGTACCATCCTAGATAACAAACACATATAAATATGAGTGTTTTTGTTCTGTTTTGTTTTCTATTCATACAACTAAGTGTATATATAAGGCACATATTTAGAGAACTCTAATCCTATTATATACAGTTTTTCATCCTCCTAGAAAATAATAATCTTACTTACCATTTGCCCTCATTTTTCAAATATATTTTTATAATGGCTGACAGTGGAGTTGAGTATTCTTTGATAAAATGATTGTAATAACATGAAAGAAGTATAAGCTTTAACATCACTCTTCCATATTATGTATGTAATTAACTTTCAGTGTTTGTCTTATCAATAACTACTCTAAATATTATGTACACCTTAGTTATTTGTCTCTATATAATTTATCAACTTTATTGTAAAGTACATGGCACAATGCACCCTTATTTTTTCTCCTTTACTACAATTTGTAAAATTTTGATTTTCTCATAACAGTTATATAATTTGAGATGATTAGTGTGATAGTACAATACATTATATATATATATGTGTGTGTGTGTGTGTGTGTGTGTGTGTGTGCATGTGTGTGTGTGTGTGTGTGTGTGTGATAGTAGAATAGATAGATATAATATGTAATGATAATGCCTGTATCACCTCAGGCATTTATGAATTCTTCATATTGGGAACTTTCCAAAACCTTACATCTAGCTATTTTAAAATATACCATATATAAGATAATGTGTATTTTTCAGATTTTTGATATATTTTCCAAATATCTGATCCCTGTAAATTACAGAAATTTCTGGAAATCTAATAGCAAATGGTAAGGAAGCTCTTTGGAGCAATTAGAATTCACATAGATCTGAAAGTCACCAATGTGGATGTGAAATTTGTTCCCAAAATTCTTCACTACCATAATAGACTTTCTTATTGGTCATGATTAGTCTGCTAATCATCCTTTTTCTTTTCTTCTTTTACCTGTTCTCTTAATTTTTCTATTGACACTGTCATTATCCCTTATATTGAATGGAGAAATCATTTAGTCAAGGGTTAGACTTTGCAGAATATTCATTTCTCTGCTTGTGGAATGGAGGATTAGTATATTTGGTTCTAAACTTTGAATCAAATCAGATTTTCTGTCTACTAAGAAGAAAGTAACCAAAAGCATCCTTTGAAAGATCAAGTAATGATGTAGTAGAAAATGCTTGCTTTCAAATTATGTCATGAAGATATGATATTCAATAAATATACATTAATTCTTTGATTCTTTTAAAGAATATGCTTTTAGAACTGTTTATAATTATAAATCAGGACACCCTACTAATACAAGAGGTATAAATTAATAGGTGCTCATTAAAAACGCACAATTTGTATTCCTTGATACACGTGCAACATACATTTTTTACTGTTCTGTCAGGCAGCTGTGCTATGGAGACTCATGTCCTCTCTGGAAGTTTTCCTGAGAACACCAGTACCATTGGGTAGACAGGAAACACTTCCGGTTTTTCCTTCTTATAAGAATTTTCACACAAATTCTCTTTCTTGCTCACAGTCTAACTTTCAATGCAGAATGAAAGGGTGTTTGGGGCAGAGACTGTGCTACATTGTTTTTCTGCATATTCAGCACTTTCCTGTGGTACATGTTAGTCCCTTCTCAATATTCTTTCAGAAATGACTGGTATTTTCTTATGTTTTAAGTAAAGAAAATCTTCATTTAATTGACCCTATCCTCAAAAGTCCCATCAAAAGTCCCTATTCTTCTGTAACAAAAATGAAATTCACTTACTTCTTGTGGTATAGACATGCAAGAATTCCAATTTATAGGTATCTTTGCTCCATTTCAGATAATTCTGTCACTGCTAGTGAGTCATTTTGAGCAAGAAAGAGAGAATCATACCTGATGAAGATGTAAGAAAGATAGAAACAACTAAATGGGAACAGGTTTACTTTGGGCAGAGGTTTGGCTGGTCTGCAGTGGAGTCCTCCAACAAAATGAACATATGGTAGGGTTGGGAAAGAAAACTCTGAATCCAATAGGTGTGAATGACCCGGATATCTGCTTTGGCCACTGTCTCTGATGATGTAGTGGAAAGGAAATGGAAGTTTAAAGCTGTAGTCCTACAACTATTGGAAGTTGTCATGTAAATACACATATGCCTGGTGTCTGAAAGGACTTTCAATAATGAAGATGAAAATGTTTAAAAGTTCATGTAGTTTAATAAACCTACTATGTGTGCATGGAAAATATGTATATAAGTCTGTTTATTACATATATGTTGCTTATATTTACATATCTGTAAATTGTGTCATATAAAAATATATATGACACAATGTGAGCAAATGTGGGGAACAGACTATGTGTAATCATTTCTCTATTACAAATCTTAAATATCATCATAGTAATCCAGCTGGTATAGAGGTAACCATGTATTTGTTTATCCTCTAAATCTGGAATGATAATACACACAAATATAAACAAATATTTTGAGTTATATATTCATTCAATGTATGAGACTAATGGAAAGAACTTTCCAGCATTCTTCCACCTCTTTTGTACAATTCAGAGGAAGAACTCTGATCCTTGTTTCTGCAAGTGAACTGAAAGGAGTTTGAATATAATTTTTGCTCTTTATATCTTCTACTGCTTTGAGTTCATGTTAAGAGCTTGCAAATATTTATTATATAAAAATAATTTAAAGGAAGAGATGGAAGTAGTTAAGAATATATAATAGAAATCCTTTCACTCATTTTTTTTACTTTACAATTTAAAACACAAGACTAATAATTTGCATTTTTATGCTTTAACATTATATGCCTTAAAGAGAATGAATTACACACCCTTAGTAAAGAAATATGGACATGCTAGAACCACAATTATAGGCCTCCTAATCTGGGACTAAAACATTTTCACCCAACTGAGAAGGAATTCATTGGGCAAAATGACAAAATTGTTTCTAAATTAAGAATCTAATTGAACTAATGGGAAACAATTTTCTGGGTGCTACATAGACAGTTGTACTAGAGAAATATGTGCATAAGTCCTCAATCTTTGTGCTTATATTCATCAAGACATTTCCTGAAGTTTAAAATTAGTTTTCAAAAATAAAGAAAGTGAACATTGCAATAGTAAACTGTATTCAGTTGTCTAAGGAAGTCCTCAGAGTTCCATGTGTTGGGTATATGCGTCCCTGATGTGTCTTGTACAAGTGATGGCCAAAGCTTTCTGACACTTCAATGTACATTTTTCTTCAGTACTTTGAGTGTATTAAGTAATAGTTTTAAAAATAATTCTTCTCAGGAAACAGACATTTGGAAATGATGGGAACACAAAGTGAAGAGAATAATCCTCTAAAATGGGCTCACTGTGCTGACCTCCAACAAGTTTTATTTTCCAAGAAGCAATTGACTGCAGCCCTGCCTGGCCTAAGTGGACAGGATATGTCACATTCCTCAGCAAATTACCTGTTAACTGCAGGAAAATGCAGACTCAAGATAATGTTAATGGGAGGAACCCAAGACACACTTGTCTTAAGATCCTGAAACTCTGGAAGATAACAATAGTTCTTCCTAAATGTAAAATCTGTAAGAATGTGTGGTTAAGAATCCAATTAGAAGCTGGGCACAATGCTGCACACCTATAAATAACCCTCCTCTAATGGGAGCAACAGGAGGAGCCAGGCCTAGATAAAATTACTCTCTTTTTTTCTTCTTTCCAGTTTTAAAAAACATCTGGAAACAAAACAGACAGCATTTAGTGATGATGAACATCCCAGTTGCCCCACAGGCCAGCAGGAACCCAATCACATCCAAAGAGTAGTACTGGAACCAGGAGAGGTCATGGGCAGCCACCCGGAGGTGTTTAGCTCCTTTGTGGCGCATGACAAACTCAATCCAGAAGACAGCTCGGTCCAGAGGCTTCACTGGCTGATCATGCTGAATTCTTGATAACTTCATAGCATTCTCTTTATATCTAAAGGTGAAACATACAAGGATCAACATTGAAATAAGTTAATCTGTCTATGCACATGAAGTCAATGAAAGTTTTTCACAAGTGCCATATGGATGATTTAAAATAATTATCAAAGACTTTCCCTGCATATGATTTGTTTTTTCTTTTATCACCATATAATGACTCATTTTAACTTATGTTCTGATGTATAAATATTTCAAAATGGAATTTCAAGAAAGTGAGTCAAATTCATTCCATCAGAGGAAATATTTATGAACCATTCTGAGTCCAATAAGTGAGAGAGAAAGCACATAATTTTTAAAAGATCACCTTGAAGCTTTTAAAGAGGAATCATCATGGTGTGCAGTGCTTCCTAACTATTCTCTCTGTTTTTCCTCTTCTTTTTTACCCTCTACTGTATTTTCCACTCAGTAACCAGTTTGGGATTATTAAAATATACACATCTAATTATGAAGCTCTTCTCAAAATTTTCATGTGATTTCTCATCATAAGTAGAATAAAATTGAAGTCTATTCTTGTACTAGTAGATTCTGATGGGTTAGACACTGGCCATGATTTCTGATATCATTTTTTCTCACTCATTCTATCTAGGCTTATGTGTCCTTTTAGTTTTATTTTTATTGACTTTTTTTAGTTATATGTAACATTAGAAATAGCCTGCATTTGCTTTAGTTATAGCAGTACAGACAAAATGAGTTCAGTAGTGTAACATTTCAGTGTAGCAGGGATCATCTGCTAAACAGGTTGTTTTATGCTTAGCAGGAAAAGCAAGAAATATAATTTGCTCTAACTCAGCCTCTAGCACTCCTCTCTTCCCATACCCTCCCCTTGCTTCACTCTCTCTACTGATCTTTCTGAAATTTATTTATACTTTATTTAATTAGTGTTTTTTGTGTATACTTGATATTGGGATTCACTGTGATATATCCACAAATATACACATGAACTTTAGCCAGATTTTTTCCACTCTTCTTCCCTTTTCCTGTTCTTGCTTATTCCTCCTCAATATCCTTTGTTCACTCTATTGATCTTTCCTCTCTTTTGATAAAATTATCTCTTCTTTTTTCCCTTTCTCCCCAGATGCACCCCATTATTTTGGATTAACTTGCTCATATGAGAGAAAATTTTGACCTTTGGCTTTTTGAGCCAGGCTTGTTTCACTTGGCATGATAGTCTCCAGTTCTATGTATCTACTGGCAAGTACTATAATTTCATCTTTTAGGACCAATACTCCAATTATGTGTATACACTACAATTTCTTTATCCATTCATCTGTTGAAGGGCACCTACATTGGTTTCATAGCTTGGCTACAGTGAACTGTGCTACTATAAATATCAATGTAGTTGAATTCCTATAGTATACTAATTTTAGATCTTTTGAATATATACTGAGAAGTGGGATAAGTGAATCATATTGTGGGTCCATTCCTAGTTTTTAGTGTTTTAGGCACATGTGTGTTTTTCCTGTTCCCCAGTGTCAACAATGTGTTCTCCCTTGACACGTCCATACTTTATAATCTCATCTTGCTTTTCCTTGAGCATCCTTTCATACAATACCCCCAGGCTTGCTTCTTTCTCATGGCTAAGGTCTTGGCCATCATGTCACTCCTCAGAGGTACTTTTCTTGGCCATATTAGCATAGCAGCCCTAGGCATTTCTTCTATTATTTTATGTTGTTTTAAAAGTATTTCGTAATAACATAAAATATATTACATTTTCTAAAATAAGGCCTCAAGAGTACATGAAAACACAGCATATCCTAAGTGATCACCTGGAAGTATCACAATTAACTTGCAGGGATGGTGAAGTAAGGACACCTATCTACCCACTATTGGATCAAATTATAGGATTTGTATGTCATATGTAATGCCACTTAGAAGATCCTTAAGAATCAACTAGAAGACTTAAATCTGATAATGAAATACAAACTCAGAAAAGTAACAGTAGACAAATCACCACACAAAACACAATAGCTTTTTTAATATACAAATAAAAAACTCAGTGAGAAAGAAATCAGAAAAACATTTTTCAACAATACCTTCAAAGAAAAATCAGTAGGAATAAATGTAATCAAGAAGTGTAAGTTTTGTACAATACAATTTATAGAATACTGAAGAAAGAAGATACTAGGAGATGGAAAGTCATGAATCAGCAGAAAGAATACTCTGGAAATAGCCATCTGGCTGAAACCAATCTACAGATTTAATAAAATCCCTGTCAAAATACCAATGGAATTCTTCACAGAACTAAAATAAAAATCATAAAATTTATATGGAAGCCCCAAAGACCCCATGTATCCAAAGCAATTCTGAACAAAAGGAGAAATGCTGTAATTATCACAATTCTGATTTTAAAATAGACTCTAGAGCCATAGTAACAAAAATAACATAGTGTGGGATAAAAAGAGTCACAGATCAATGAAATATAATAAAAGCCCAAGAAATAAACCCATACAGCTATAGCCATCTGATTCTTGAGAAAGGTGCCCAAAATATGCATTGGAGAAAAGAAAGTCTTTTCTAAAAATGGTGCTGATAAAACTGGAGAGCCATATGTAGAAGATTGCGGCTTAATCCTTAACTCTGACCCTGTACAAGAATGAACACAAAATGGATACATGATCTGAGTATAAGACCTGAAACTTTGAACCAACAAGAAGAAACACTTCAAGATATAGGCACAGGCAATGACTTCCTGAATAGGACTCCTATATTTCTGAAACTTATAGAAGTATCAAAAAATGTGACTCACCAAATTAAAATGCTTCTGCATAGTAAAGAAAACAACCACCACAGTGAAGAGGCAGCCTATAGAATAGGATAAAAACTTTGCCCTCTCCTCTTCTGACAGGATTAATATTCAAACTACATAAGGAATTCTAAAGGCTTAATACCAAAATATTCTCCAAATAAACCAATCAATAAATTGGCCAATGAACTGAACAGACATATTATGGTTTGAATATAAGATATCCCCCCCATAGCTCATATGATAGTGCAGAAATGTTCAGAGGTGAAATAATTAGATGATAAGATTCACAGCCTCATCAGCAGATTAATTCATTTGAATGGAAGTGAATGCATTCCTGGTGGTAACTATTCCTAGGGTGTTTCTGGAAGAAGGAGATTACTAGGGGTGTAAATTTGGGCATTATATTTGTCCCTGGATCCTTCTCTCTCTCTCTCTCTCTCTCTCTCTCTCTCTCTCTCTCTCTCTCTCTCTCTCTCTCTCTCATTCCTGGTTCCCATGAGCTGAGTAGCTTTCCTCTGCCATGATGTTCTGCTGTGACTTTCTACCTCATCTTAGGCCCAGAGCAATGGAATTGGCTGATTGGGAACTGAACCTCTAAAATTATGATCTAAAAAGAATTTTCCTTCTGTAATTTAAATTCTTCCTGTCAGGTATTTTGGCCACAGGGGGAAAAAATCTGACTATAACCAAATATATTTTAAAATGTTCAACATTTCAACATTTTAGCCAACAAGAAAATGCAATTAAAACTAGGCTGAGATTCCATCTCAGCCCAGTCAGAATGACTATCATCAGGAATCCAAATAAAATAATTGTTGGCAAAGATGCAGGGAAAAGGGAATACATACATACTGTTGGTGGAAATTGGAAGTAGTGCAGCTAACAGAAATTAGGGTGAAATTCCCGCAAAGAAATTAAACATAGAACTAACAAATAATGAAGATATACCACTGCTGGATATATACTAAAAGGAATTAAAGTTATTGTACTATAGAGATACCTGCATATTTCACTCTTCGTGGTACAATCTACAGTGGCCAAATTATAGAACCAGCCCAGGTTTCCATCAACAGATGAATGGATAAAGAAAATGTGATATCACACACACACACACACACACACACACACACACACACACACACACAGGAGAGAGAGAGAGAGAGAGAGAGAGAGAGAGAGAGAATTTTTGAACCATAAAGAAGGAAGTATGTCATTTGTAGGAAAATAGATGGAAGTATAGATTTCAGTAGTAAGTGAAGTAAGTAAAAAATCAGAAATACAAATATTTCATATTTCCCCACACATGTGGAATCTGGCAGGGTAGGTGATATAAAAGTAACAGGAAGACTATTATACAAGAGGAAAGGGATCAAGGGAGAAGGAGGAGAGATTGTTAGGGAAATGAAAAGTCTTTTAGGACATAATATAAAACTGATATATTCATATTTAAGTCTGATGTTTTAATCTGTATTTTCTTTTTCCCTTATATATTGTTTTATGTCTCTTTCCCCATTCTTTCTTAATTTCTCTCAGAGTATTTTTTTATTCATTGTGTTACTATTTTTTTCTTGGAAATGTAGTTTTGAACTTCTCCATTAAGTGATACCTTCCTTAAACAATAATACTATCATTAGGAGAAATGAGAGTTGAGTTGAAGACAGTCATTCTACCTTGAAACTATATACTCCATATAATTCCCTTTTGCAGCATGGAAAAGGTTAATTATTGAAGTTTTGTTTTATCAAATATCATGAAGAAAATTTTATTGTGCTTCTAAGATTATCACAAAGTTAAATAAAATCAACCATATGGAATGTAAGGAAAATGTTTGCAAATCATACACCTGATGAGACTTATATCCATAAAAGATGCAGAAATATTAAAATCAATAATTAAAATATAAATAACCTGATTAAAAATGAGCAAGAGGTTGGAACTAACATATCTCCCATGAAGATAAGTGAATGACCAAAAAGCACATAAAATGATGATCTTAGCTATCACGTAATGCAAGTCAAGAGCACAGTGAGCTACAATCCTTTTTACTAGGATAGTTACGATAAAAGAAACAGGTGATAATAAATGGTAAAAAATGATATGGGGAAATTAGAACTCTCTTATATTGCTTTTATGCTGCAAAAATTTTTGCAACTACTTTGGAAAATAGTTTGGCAGATCTTAATACATATAAATTATCATATGATCTAACAGTTCTATAACTAGAAATTACCAGAAGACATGAATACTTATGTTCATACAAATTATACACATTGTTCATAATAATCAAAATTGGAAACACAAACCTTTATTAACTGATGAATTGATAAATTACTTTGAATATTTCCAAACACTCAATGTTATTCAACAATAAAAAACAATAAAGGCTGACCCTTGGCAAAGTATGATAAAACTAACAACACTAGTGAAAGAAACCATTGAAAAAGACCATAATGTTTATTATCTTTTTATGTGAAATATTTAGAATAGGATGATGTATAGTGACAAAAAATAAATGGAGTTTGCCTAGTCTAGGAGGCAATAAGAAATGACTTCAATGCATTGTCACATTTCTTTGTTGTGATAAAATTTCCAAAAATTATAGTATTTAACAGTTTTATAGCTATGGAAACATCAAATGTATTTGAATTTTAATTCACACTTTTTAATTCAGATACAAATGGTATATTGTGTGTTATACATCATTAAAATCTGTGAAAATATTAATATTGATGAAATAATTTTTGAGTAAAATAATTTATGGTTGCAGAAATTTTAAGTATGGATTTAAGATACTGTCATATCTCTTCTATAAGTTTATCATTCTTTTCTTGTTAAGATCCTGTAATATTTAAAAATTAAATCCTCATTGCAAATGCCTCAATATGGGAAACATTTTGTGTATGTGTAGAAATGGTGCAGTAATCATTTACCTATGTAATTTATAAGATCTATGCAACTTTGAAATACTTAAAATACTTACGACATTTGAAGTTGTATATAACTGTGAAATAGTAATGGTTAAACTGTTTGAAAATAGATTTAATATGGGTTGAATCTTTATTTTTTTTTCACAGTTATATGTTCTAAAATTTATTTTACTAATTAGACAGCAGCCTCCCTTCCAAAATATCACTCAGAACTGGGCATTTCCCAAGTCTTTTAAATACATCTCATTTGTAAAACCTCTGTTTCACATTTCTGAAATAAAGTTACTTGTCGTATGCTGATTGTTTTAATTAATTTCCAGTCTTCTAGTTCACCAGTTCTTGTAGACTTTGTGAACTGTAAGTCAAACATAAAAACCTCTTAACCTATTGAGGTAATATGCGCATTGGAACTGGCAGTTCAATGCTTCAATATCCTCATGGGTAAGCCAGTACTTCCCTAGATCTCCACTCTCTGAAATTCTTTCACCTATAATTTTCGTATATATCAGAGCATCTGTGGAAAGGAGTTAGTTTCATCATCTGAACCATGAATCATAAAATAAAGATTAAGAGGAAAGGGCCATGGGTTATCAATCAAAACCATTCAAGTGTTACAATTGTAATAGAATAAATTTCATAGTTACTTAAAAGAGAAGAGTTGTTTTCTTTTACATTTGAAAAGACAAGGAGAATATGGAGGAAATAAGATTTCAGTGGATATTTATGGTTCATAATTAAAAGGGACTAAGTCCTACTAAGACCCCTTATAACTTCTAAACCTGCAATGTGAGGACAACATACATCATTTTCAACAGGATGAAAAGTAAACAGTATGAGAGGGGAAGAGAGGGGCATGGGGTTATTCACATGGTGGAATGTGATGATAATTATTAACCAAAGTACAGGGATGAAGACATGAATTGGTAGGAATACACTATGTATACAACCAGAGATATAAAAAGTTGTGCTCTGTATGTGTAATAAGAATTGTAATGAATTCCACTGTCATATATAAAAAATTAATTAATTGAAAAAATTACCCTCCTCAAAATGGGCTAAAATTTATACTCATTGATGAAAAGACAATCCTTCTATGAATACTACCCAATGTCAAAGTTGTTGTACTCACATAGGGTCATTAATGACCATCCTCAAGGCCTTGAGAAGATCTGCACTTGTCAGTGTTCTGTATTCCAACCTAATAGCTGCTCCCTTGGCCTTCACATGAGCAATGTTGTCAGCTTGATCCGCAAACAAAGGAATGCCCACCATGGGGATCCCATGGTAAATCCCCTCATAGACACCATTGGCTCCACCATGAGTTATAAAAGCTTTGGTTTTTGGATGACCTAGAATTGATTTAATGTCAGAAAAATTATTAATTTAAATCTTAGAAAGAACATGAGAAGTGTGTATTATAAGACATTAAAGGGATTAGTGTGTATTTTATATGACAAATTATTATAAACATGACCCTGCATTAATTATTTTTTTCATATCTCAGAGTCCACTAGAGTCCACTAGATTGCTAACCGAAAACTACATGAAAGGGAGAGTACATGACTTGAGACTTGAATATTGAATACAACATTAATAGGTATAAAAAATAGAATATTTTTTTAAAGTAACATCATTTTTTTTAAATTTTATTTTTTTATTGGTTGTTCACAACATTACAAAGCTCTTGACATATCATATTTCATACATTAGATTGAAGTGGGTTATGAACTCCCAATTTTACCCCAAATGCAGATTGCAGAATCACGTCGGTTACACATCCACCATTTTACATAATGCCCTATTAGTAATTGTTGTATTCTGCTACCTTTCCTATCCCCTACTATCCCCCCTCCCCTACCCTCCCATCTTCTCTCTCTACCCCATCTACTGTAATTCATTTCTCTCCTTGTTTATTTTCCCATTCCCCTCACAACTTCTTATATGTAATTTTGTATAGCAATGAGGGTCTCCCTTCATTTCCATGCAATTTCCCTTTTCTCTCCCTTTCCCTCCCATCTCATGTCTCTGTGTAATATTAATCTTTTCTTCCTGCTCTTCCTCCCTGCTCTGTTCATAGTTGCTCTCATTATATCAAAGAAGACATTTGGTATTTGACCCTGCTATTGCCCTTCTGGGACTAGTCCCTGAAGACCTTAAAAGAGCATGCTACAAGGATACTACCATATCGATGTTCATAGCAGCACAATTCACAATAGCTAGACTGTGGAACCAACCCAGATGCCCTTCAATAGATGAATGGATAAAAAAAATGTGGCATCTATACACAATGGAGTACTATGCAGCAATAAAAATGACAAAATCATAGAATTTGCAGGGAAATGGATGGCACTAGAGCAGATTATGCTTAGTGAAGCTAGCCAATCCATAAAAAATAGAATATTTTTAGTAAAAGAATCAATATGCACTTATGAAAAATAAGGTCATGAAGGACATGTTAGCATATTATCTCATTAAAAAACTGAAGTCGCTAAGTTTGCTATGTAGCTTGTCCAAAGCAGAGGGGAATAGGATGGTGATGGTACTGAATTCAGAGAAAAGAGAGCCTACACTTCATTACAAAATATGC
This sequence comes from Spermophilus citellus, assembly GCF_964194105.1. Classification (NCBI taxonomy): domain Eukaryota; kingdom Metazoa; phylum Chordata; class Mammalia; order Rodentia; family Sciuridae; genus Spermophilus; species Spermophilus citellus. The sequence goes on from NC_138189.1 coordinate 54,678,005, forward strand.
TTGCACTTCATAATGAAGATTGTGCATTAATTTCTAGAGAAAATAAAGTGTCACTGTCCATAAAAAAATCCTGGCTGCCATTTTGAAAGAAATTTGAAATACACCTGCAGGAGAGGAAAGAATAAGTGAAAGACATACAAAAACACAGAGAGACAATCCAGGAACTGAGTGACAAACAGAGGTAATTGCACCAGAAATAAAGATAACTTGGATTCTGTGTATAATGATGGTGTATATTAAAATTGCAGATTTTTGCTTTGTTTTTTCAAACCATCCCTGGGCCTGGAAAATAATTAAAAAGAAGTTGAACATTGTGTTTGATTTTTTTAAGTAACAAGTATTGAATAAAATGTTTCCTGTCCAATTTTTAGCATCCAGATTGATGGTACTCATGCTTTTAGGACTTATCTCAGAGTCTTACCAAGAAGGTCATTCTGGGGGATCCAGTTGTATATTAGAGTGTTGGGTCCTAATTTATCTGGCTTCTTGCCTTGATATCTCCAGATGACCTGTTTGGTAAAGAATATGCCTTATTCTATGATTTAAAGTTTAATGTTATAGCATGTTTGCATTCTAAAACTTTAAGAGATCATCTAGTTCAACATTTAACACATAAGGAAATAAGTACAATTTTAAGTAACAAGAATTATGAAAATACAAACTAAAACTTCATAATTATTTTGTTTTATGCAATTTTATCCTAGATTTCATTTTCCAAATTAATATCATTATGTTTATTTCTTGTGAGTGACATACATTAGACAGGACATGTGTTGTTTAAGATGCTTATTTCAGTTGTCATTGCTTTTTATACATAAAAGCAAGCCAATGCAGTCAGCTACTGTTAGAAATAAATGAATGCTAACTAGGAATTACATGTAACTTGTATTTGACTTCAATTTATTAAACCCTACCTATAAGAAATCTTTTACTTGTACTTATGGACGTTGACCCACACCTCTATCAATATTGGTGAATTTGGGAATTCTTAAGTTTTAAATGGAAGAACCCATTTGCAACTTAAAAATAATTACATGGATATTGAAATAAAGTTCAAAATTGTGAGGTTGCTAAATGTTTTAAAAACTGTGTGTTATCATTTCATGATGCAGTACAAATCTTGCTAGTAGTCTTATATATATCCAAGATATTTTTATGTCTAGGAGCTGACTCTGGAAATTAAAAACAATCTTCATGAACTGGAGTATAATTTCTAAGTGCTTATCCTCTATATGCAATGGGAGCAGCAAAGTAAATTAGGGTCTACAGAAGGAAAAATAATTGGGCAATTAGGAGAAGCCTATATCAGATAGGAAACTACAAAGCAGATGGAAAACACTCAAAGACCACAAGAGCAGTTATGTTAGAAATTTTGGTATTAAAGCATTTTGTGGAGGTGGGAACTTTTGAATTTCACCACATGCCAGGCTTGCTTCTGCTTGATTCTTCCTTATACTCTCTTCTTCCTTCTTAAAATGTATTAGTCTGATGTTTTAGAAGCAAAGTCTTTTGGGGTACATTTCATAATGCACAGGGTCCATTTCAAAGGCAGAACTAATCTCTCCACTTTCTCTAATTGTCAGACATTGTCAGGATCCCGTCCACTAGTGCAAACTGTTTTTTCTTTTTCTACAAATACATGTGACTGAGTGGGAATTTGGCCCCATGGTTTGGGTAGCCTTTCTCCTCAAAACTGCAGGAACAGTTTCTTAAATAAATTTATACTTTTTTTAATGGGGAGGGGATATATTTTGGGCTTACCATTTCAGAAGTTCAGTACATATTGGCAGACTCCATTGTTCTGGGCCAAAGATAAAGTAGAATATCATGGCAAGAATACTATTCTTAAATGAAGGTAAGCAAGGAATAAGGGATTGCCTGGGATATCTAAAATCATGATAAAATTCAGCCTTCTTTAATAAACACTTAGCTTAGCATTATTGTGGTGGTTATGAGTTAACTTTTTATAGCTTTCTGATAATATTAGCCATGTATATAGTGCCCTTAGGGATCCTGAAAGGAAAAGGAAAAAAGTACCCAGAAAGAATGTGGTATCTGTGTAAATAAATGCCTGTGATACTCTTACAATTAAATTTCACAATGGACCTGTGAAATATATTCTTTATGATCACAATGTTAATATTAACATGAATTAAACACTCTCTACTGTTTAGAATTACCACACATATTTTTGTTTAAAACATGATATTTGAGATCAATTAGAGATATCACTATAGGTTATGCTTCATAAAGGATGCTTCATTAAGCAAACCCTTTATAAAGTTTAACAGACTTTTTACATATTTGGCCACTAAGAGGGCACTTTTGCTTACCTTTTGTGGAATCTGTGCAAGGGCAAATGCAATTATATTGGCTTTCTCTTCTGGCATGTTAGAAACCATCGACCCCAGAGAAAATACCACAATACCATTTTCTCCAGAACTCTGTACAAATTCTTCCATTTCCTGTGAATAAAACATTTGCTCCATCAAAAAAGATGAAGAGGGAGGGGATACAATGTCAGATTAGAGGAAGGCAGCCTTCCTAGTTGCTCCAAGGATCCAAATACAAGCACTGAGAATACTGCTTCTTAGTGAGGTGGGTGAAAGAAGGATTTCACTAAAATTCAATACTGGACAGAGTGTCTCAGAAACTCAGAAGTTTGGGTTCATTAAACAAAGAAGACTACATTGATACCAAAAGTGTGGAAGCAGCTACAAGCAGTAGTAATGGTGCTGTCTACCACAGAGAAAGGAAAAATGCAGGGAGAAACACAGTGGATATATTTGGTATGAAAAAAACCTGAGATCGGAGAAGCAACATGAACTTAGCTGATCCAGAGGCTCCACTGAGCACTTGTGATTGAAAAGTGCTCTTTATTTACTGCCTGGGGAGACATGAGGTGGATTCATCTTGAGGTGGCCTTGCTCCAGTGTCTGTTACCAGAAAGAAGAGATCTGAGCAAACACTGTTAGAATGCTTATTGTATGGCCTAGAGTGTACCTAGCTAAATGGGAGTGAAACAGGCATAGATAAGATTTTACCCCAGGGGATTCAAGTCAGAAAAGCAAAGGGGCAGCACAACTTGCTTTTCCTTTGAGCTGGTGGCTCTTGTGACCAGCTGAAGTGGGTGAGAATCTGAACAAGGAACTTGTGGAAATGTTCAGGGACTGAGCCTAGGAAAGATGTGCAGGTGAACACAGAATGTCTGGAAGATCAGCCCCCCTGTGAAATGAGTATAATTCTCAGGAGGCTTCTGAGATTCAGACTCCCTACAGAGATAAGCAACTGCCAGGGCCTAGGTGTGTGTCCATCCAATTTCTTCAGAGTATGTACCAAACAAAACCCCTGAGGTCTGATTAGACCTAAGTTTCCTCCATCAGAACTCATAGAACACTGCACCAATCCCCCCTCAGATCTGTGCATAGATCTGGTCTGTGCACAGAAATCTCCAACTGACACTTATTCCCATTCCAACAGATGTCATACTGGTAAGCAGGGAAGCTGAGAATTATTTCAAACACCTTCAGACTTAGGCTATTCCCAGTGGTACCTTGGAGAGAAACACAAAAAGAGGAAGGTGATAACAAAATCCAATCTTTGCTTTTACTCTCAGTACATAGATAAAAAAGAAATGGAATGATAAATAGTTGAGTATAGTCAGTAACCATCCATTGTGAAAATTTTGGCCACCTCAGTGGAAATGATTCCTTCATTTATCATTAAGAATACTTTTACCTTTTCTTATTCTTTCTGTGTGTTTGTGTATTCTTCCATTACTGATTGGTTTATGGACATATATACATTTCTTTTTTTTTCAGCATTATTTAAATGTAGCTATTTTTCCTTCATTGTCTTTTGAGAGTTAGGGTTTTTTGATCTCTCTCTATATATATATATTTGTGGGGTTTTTTTTGTAGTTTTTAATTGTTTGTTTCTGTATCTCTCTTTTATTCTCCTGGTTATAGCAAAAATCTATCCTCTATTTTTCTCTCCATTTACTCATTTCTCTTATTTTCTCCTCCATCCTTATAACTCTCACCTGCTCTCTCTTGTGCATTCTCTCTCTTCACTGTTGAAAATTTCAAACTTTTTTCCCTATCTTCCTCTCACATTATTTCCTCTTACTGACTCTAATTTGCCATCTTTAAACTAATTGGTTTATATAACTCTGGATCCCACGGTTAATGTTGTTGCAATTATTACTTCTGTGGATGACATAGTTGACACCTGTTTCTTGTCTTAATGTCAGATTTACTTTATATTTTTGCACTGATTCATTGTTGGCAATTGCTGACCCACTTTTTCTGTTTTTTGTAGCAATTAACATTTTAGAAGTCATAATAGAATCCAGGTATTTATTTCAATGCTGTATATTATTTGTATCCAATGTTGTTATTGTTTATTTCCCCTTATTCTTTGAGTAGCTGGATATCTACAGTGACACTGCAGGTTTACAGGGTAGAGAAGTGCATTGCTGAAATAAATCCAACCAAAATACAGTTCATCTTGCTCCACATGAAAATTAACTATAGTTTAATACAGAGAATAATAGAGTTAAAAACTCAAACTAATGATCAGACCTCAAATAGAAACAGCTGGGGGTGGGTTCATGGTTTCCACTTATGGAAATCCACTGCACAGGAAAAATAGAGAGAATTAATTCAAAGGTTGTGAACACCATACTTATAAAGGAGTCTTAATCCAGATCAGTCCACAACACTTTGGAATTTTTTTTTAATCAGGCAAATATTATGCCTTAAAATTGGAAAAGGCCTGGGTGTGACTCAGTTGTAGAGTGCTTGCCTAGCACACATGAGGCACTGGGTTTGATCCCTAGTACCACATAGAAAAACTAAATAAAATAAAAGTATTGTGTACATCTGTAACTAATTTTTTTAAAAAATATGGAAGACAAATCCCTTCTAACATATGCATAAAATCCAACACAAGACTATAAGAATTATGTAAAAATAAGGTAACATGAAATCACTTAAAAGTTCCTAATTTAGCAACAACTGATGCCAAAGATATTGAAATTTTTAAAACATCAGGTATACAATTAAAAAAGTAAATTATTATAAACTATAATCAATGAAATTATCATATTTTAAAATGATCAATGAATTATAAAAATGATCAATGAATTCCAAGAGAACACAGAAAAACAATTGAATGAATTAAAAAAAAATCATCACAGAATATAAATGAAAAATTCAACAAGATAGAAATATTGAAAAAGAACCAAACATAAATCTTGAAAGTCAAAGGTAAAATAAATCAAATAAAAGGTCAGTTGAAAATCTTTATACTTCAGTAGACAATAGTGAAAACAGAACAGCAGATATAAAAGAAAAAGTGGCCAGCTTTGAATATTCAGACAGTTCTAAAGTAAAGAAAATAAGCAACCATGATGATAATAATTATTTAATGAAAGAGTCCATATAGAAGAAATAAAAAACAAACCCTGAAGTTCACAAATGAACGAATCTGATGGAAAGAGTAGCTAAGCAAATCAGAAATAGGACCACATTAAAGATAAATGAATCAAAATGACAGGAATTAATAAACATCTCTTTGTAATGACATGGAATATAAATCATCTCAATTCTTAAATTAAAATATATAGTCTGGAAGAATGAATTATAAAACCAAACCCAATGATATATTGTTCATAAACCACACACCTTACAGGTAAAGACAGCCATAGGCTGAAAGTAACAAGATAAAAATTGATACATAATGCAAATGGAATCAGAAAATAAGCAGGATTATCTACTCTTATCTGACAAACAGACTTCAAGCCAAAATTAATCAGAAGAGACAAAGCTGGTCACTTCATACTGGTAAAGTAAATAATCCAACAAGAAGATATAACAATTATAAATATTTAAGTCATAAACATGGATCCAACTAATTACATAAGAGACACTAGTCAAATTGAAGCCTCGGTTAGACCTGAATAAAATAATTCTTGGTAATTTCAACACAATTCTCTCATCTTTTGATAGGTCATCCAGACATAGAATCAATAAGACATCTTTGGACCTGAAAAATATTATAAGTCAAATGAACTTATGGATATCTATAGAACATTTCATTCAACAGCATCTGAATATACTTTATTCTCAGAAGCTCAAGAAAAACTCTTCCAAAACAGACAATATTTTAGACAACAAAGCAACTCTCATCAAATACAAAACAAGTGGTATTACTTATTATATTCTACCAGATCATAATTGGATGAAATTAAAAATCAACATGACAGAACCATACAAAAACTATATGAACATATGGAGATTGGACAATCTCTATTGTATAAAAATGGATTATAGAAGAAATTAAGGGAGAAATTGAAAAATTCTCAAACTCAACTGAGAATAGTAATATAACCTCTGGCACAGAATGAAGGAATTTCTAAAAGAAAAGTTTATAGCTATGAGTTCCTGTATAATAAGATCATGAAGATCCCACGTAAAACCTATTTTTTTCATTTCAAGGCCCTTGAAAAAGAAGAACATATCAATTCCAAAACCAGTAAAATAGCAACAAGGAAAGATAAATAAATAAGAGAGAGAAAACAGGAAAGAAAGAAGTCAAATTATTAATTTGTAGATGATATGCTCCTATATCTAGAAGAGCCAAATGACTCCAACAAAAGACTGATATTGCTAATAAATGAATTTGACAAAGTAGCTGAGTACAAAACCAACATACAAAAAAATCAATAGCTTTCTTATATAACAACAATGAATCTGCAGAGAAAAAAAATCAAGAGAATTATTTCATTCACAATAGCCTCAAAACAAAATAACAACAACAACAACAACAAAAACAAATACCTAGGAATAAAACTAACAAAAGTGTTAAAAGACCTCAAAAAATTGAAGATTGAAATTAAAGAAGACATAAAATAAGATGAAAAGACCTCCCATGTTCATGGATAGGTAGAATTGATATTATTAAAATCACCAACTATACAAAGCAATATACATAATATATATATATATATATGTGTATATATATATATATACGTATATATATACATATATATATATATTTATATGTAATCATCATGAAATATCAATGACCTTCTTCACAGAATTAGAAAAGATAATCCTAATATTCATCTGGAAGAATAAAAGACCCATAATTGTCAAAGCAATTATAACCCTAAAAGCAATGCTGGAGGCATCACAATGTCTGATGTCAAATTATACTACAGAGCTATAGTAACAAAAACTACGTGGTACTCACATGAATAAGACATATTGACCAGTAATATAGAATAGAAAACACAGAGAAAACCACACACATGCCAAAAACATACGTTGGAGAAAAGATTGCCTTTTAAATAAATGATGCTGGGAATATTGCAGAAAAATGAAACTATACTCTTTTCTCTTACCTGCACAAAAAATCAACTCAAAATCGATCAAAAATCTAGAAATTAGAACCAATACTATACAACTTCTAGGAGAAAATGTAGGGTCAACACTCCAGGATATAGGCACAGGCAATGGCTTTCTCAAATAGAATACCTAAAGGTCAGGAAATAATTCCAAGAGTAGATAAATTGGAAGGCATCAAATTAAAAAGCTTCTGAACAGCAAAGGAAACAATTAGAATTGTGAAGAGATAACTTATGAAATGGAAGAAAATCTTTGCATAACACCTTCTGACAAATGATTAATATTTAGAATATATAAAGAAAACTTTACACCAAAAGAAAAATCAAACAACCCAAATAACCAAAGAGAAAATGAACTAAAAAGATGCTTCTCAGAAGAATAAATATAAATAGGCAACAAAAATATAGAAACAAAAAATGATCAACATCATTAGAAACAAGGGAAATGAAAACTACACTGAGATTTTATCTTTCACCAGTCAGAATACTAGTCATTGAGAATAAAAAGAAAAATAAATGCTGGAGGGGATATGCAGAAAAAATTTTTACACTATTGGAGGAATTGTAAATGAGTACAACCACTATGGTAATCAGTATGCATAGTTCTCAAAGAGTAAGCATGTAAATATCATATCACCCAGTATACCATTTCTCAGTATTTACCCTAAAGAATTGAAGTCATCTTATAACAGTGATACATGCATACTCATTGTATAGCAAAACAACTCATAATACACATGGAAAAAGCCTAGGTATCTGCCAATATATGACTGAATAAAGAAAATGTAATATATATACAATGGAGTTTTATTCAGCCAAAATAACAAATAAAATTATGTCATTTTACATAAAAAAATATGAATGGAATTAGAGTCTTTTACATGAAATAAGTCAAACTCAGAAAGTCATGGGTTGTATATTTTCTCTCATATTTGCAAGCTAGAGAGGAAAAATGGAAAAAATGAGGGTTGATCGCATGGAAATCAAAGGGAGATCAGTGGAGAAAGGGACCAATGGGAGGGAGGTGGGAAGGGAAGCGAAATTCCTGGGATTTTATTGGCCAAATTATTATGTTATATTGTGTACATATATGATTCTGTAACATCAGATCTCATCATTATGTACAATCAAATGAACCAATAAAAATATAGGAAAAGCAGAGAAATTATTGGTATGTAAACTAAGAAGAGAAAAGCATGTCTTATGAGAATTTGGAAGTTATGGATATTTTTAAATTGACCCAGTCACTCACTTTTTTTGGAAAGAGATGTGTGTAATGACATAGAAGGCTCCATTAGGCTTACTTGTAGAAATAAGTGTGTGTGTGTGTAAGAAATGACATAGAGCCATTAAATAGTAATTCAAGAGATGATGTTAGAAATTATTATATGTAGACTCTTAATTTATAATTTTATTCATTACTAATGTTAATTTTCTTGTGTTAAAGGCTATAGCTAGCACTTGGTTATAATTCTTATTGTTATAGTACTTCACTTGATTTTATTCCAGGATTTTAATCTGGATGATTTTTTAGTTTGGAATTAATAGTACTTATTTCGGTCCTTGTGAGCCCAGAAGTAAAGTTACCTGTGCATAGGATTTTTGTACATTTTTATGTTTCCTCTCTCTATAGTATTTCATTCCTTACTTTATAATTTGTGAGAGTTTCCCAAGTTTTCCTCTATAATAGCTCATAAAAACTGGAGATGCACAAACACTAGCATTCAGAAGATTAATATTATGGTTTGCATTTTCTTTTACATAATTCTAAGGATCCTAACAATCCTGTACATGTCCAGATCTATACTGATTCATAATCAGCATTTTCACTGCATTGGAATGATACATATACTTGAGTAATCATATCTTTGGATTATTTATATGTCTCATCTTTTTTCCCTGAAATTTTTTAATGATAATGAAGTTCTATGAGAATGAAGTGTGTATCAGTGGCTGTAAAGAACCCTTATTTTTCACCTCATTATGAACCATGGGAGCTCTTGCACCACAGTGGGACTTCCTCTGGCCCTTTTATAGAACAGGTCAACTTGTTGAGTAGCTCATTCACATATAGTGGACCTTGCACTACTCCTAGGAACTTGTGACACATCCAGTTATTTTGTGATTCCAGTAACCCAGAGCAACGTATACAGTAATATATTCAATATATTTTCTCCCTGCACAAAATGTTCTTAATTTTGTATTGTACAAATATTTTCTTACTACTACTGTCTTATAAATATACTCTTTTTTAAAACCAATTAACCCTGACATAGACAGGTCCCAGTCTTTCTGCAAAATTATTTTTAAAGGAAAAATAATTTAATCATATGAAAATTTGGAAGAGCATGAAGAAAGTAGGTAATGTCTAAGAAGATTCGCCAAAATGATCTTTGGTTCATTTAGAGATACTGTTTGTTCAAAATTTGAATTTTTTTCATTGTGATCTTTTTTTCTGTTCATGTAAGTACATGAATAGATACATGCACATATATAGTGTAAATGGAAGATTAAAATTCTTTTGTATATATAAAATTCTTTCTTCTCACAAAGAATGATATTATTATAATCAGTATTTTGCCTTTTAATCTCCAACTAAACTTGTGTTATGATTTAATGTAGTTAAGCATTTATTTGTAAAGTAATTGTACTGGGCAACGTGGTACATGCCTGTAATCCCAGCAGCTCAGGAGATTAAGACAGGAGGATCTCAAATTCAAAGCCAGCCTCAGCAATGGCAAAGCATTAATCAACTCAGTGAGACCCTGTCTCTCAAAAAAATCTAAAAGAGGGCTGGGAATATGTCTCAGTAGTTGAGTGCACATGAGTTGAATCCATAGTATCAAAAGAGAGATAAAAAATAAAGATATAAGTAAATAAAATGATTGTGATGATGTGGTATGTACCAGAATAACTCTTAAGATCATTACTTAATGTATAACATCACTTAATGTGTTAATTAATTAATGTAAGACTTTTTTTCCAATATGTATTCTATAAGTAACTTCCATGAACACAGATTACATTCATTTGATTTTTTTTTGTATAATTACAATTGGTATACTGTGAAACCCAGGGTATTTGCATTGTTAAGAGTATTGATACATTTGGATCTTTGACATTTTGACAAATTTCTATATTTAAACAATAGAGAAATTGTCTGAAAATCTAATTATTAATGGAAAGGCAATTAATTTGGGGGAGCATTACTTTATATAATAAAGATCAAGAAGACAGTGTTTCTAATATTGTCCTGTATTCTAATCTTGTTTATTCTATTAAATAACACCTGCTACTATTATTCCTTATCATGATCACACTGCTATCTACCTTCTCATCCTCCTCCTCCTCTCTCTGCTGTCTTTCCCTTTTATTGACCTGGTCACTTTCTCCTCCTGTGAATGGGGAAATCTCTCAAGATCAGAGGTTAATGGTTAAACACTTACAATAACTCTGTCTCAGTTTTTAGTCAGAACTTTCATCAACTTTGGTTTTCTGTTTGTATTGTATGGAACTTATCACAAAAAAAATAATTCTATTGAATATGAGGCTTGGGTAAGATCTCAATATGTTGGTGCCTTAAAGAGGTAGAAAAAAAGAAACTCTTAAGAGATCACATAACAGTATGGCAAGTAATGTTTTCTTCTAAGCATGGTATTTATTTAAAATGTTTTAGACTCTTCTGTTTCCTCCTATGAAATAGTATCCTGTTTGCTGACACAATGATTTTGTAATTGTAAACTAAAGGGCTGGGCTCAAAAATAAATGATAAGAAATCTTAGATCATCACTATGTTTGCGATTTTCTATGATCATTCTTTTGGGAAATTGTGATGTTGAGGACTAAGTTTCCAAGGGAGTTTTCCTGAGGTGTCCTCTAAGGTTGGCACATGGCAGAAAGCTCTCTCAAGGTAACATCCCTATCATGATCTAAGATGTAGTAGTCTGAGTTCTCAGGTGAGTTTGTTCAAATCTGGAGTGAAGACAAGTAAAGGCCACACATTCATATCACTGAGAAAAGCAATTACTTTAAAGCTAAAAGGTTGTGAAGAGCTTGAACACTTACAATATAATTTCAGCAATTCCACGTACTCATTTGATTGCCAAAACTGACGCATTTACCTTTAAGCAAATTGATGGAGTATCTGTTCTCTAGGTCTTTGGCTGAAAATACAGTATTTATTTTTCAGAAATCTAGTTTCTGTTATATATGAAATTGTATCCACTGTGCCTGGCACATATTACCTAATTAATATTATTGGTAATAGAGCTATCATACTGTACCTGGGCGGCCTACATTTACAAGGGAACATCTATGGTATTTTGTTTCAGCCATATTGTGAGTTTCTATCTCTCAATTTGAATATAATCAAAATTCATGTATACTGCAGTGTTTAGGGTATGCTAAAATGAATTAAATGTAAAAATACCCAAATACTACTATTTCTAAGTGTTAATCCTACCGTTTTGATATAGTTGGGGTCTTTAAAATTAGATAACAAATTTCAGCTTTTCAGAAGGAAAAATAGTTTTATAGAAACAAAAAAGGAATGATTACAATAGCGAATATTGCTATGGATCCTACATTTGTACCAAGGACATTGTGCATCAGTATTATCTACTTTTTCCAGGTAACACAATATGAAGTTTGACTATTAATAGATAAATAAGCATAGTCACATGTAAGAACAACATCATCCGTGTTTACATCATTTGTTATCTGCAGTCTTGCAACAACTTTCTGAGTGGTTCCTCTGCATTGTCTTTCGCTCTAATATCCTGCTTGGTGACTGCATTTTGAAATTTTTCAAATTGAAAACTTTATTCACATTTCTCTTATGCTTAACTCTTTTCATTTACTACCCAATTCACTTTACAGATATTTTAAATAACTACTAAGTATCTGGCTTTCACTTACCTCTCTAGCATCATCTGCACTTTGCTGAGCCTTCTACTGCTGAACTACTCTTGAAGTTCTTGGGAGTTTCCCTTACTATTGTATATGCTTTTCCTTTTGTGTCTTCCTCTCTTCCTCAACCCCTTTTCCTATCCTGTAGATTATTTAAAATTCACCTTAGTTATTCAGGCTTTTAGGATTTTTTTAATGATCTTTGCTGGAGGTTTCATTAGTATTGTATGACTTCCTTATGATAACACACACCAATTTATTACTTATTACAGTCTCTGTACCCAGAAGGAATATAAGGTCTGGTTGATGCAGAAAATGTGTCAACTTTATAACTCTCTATATCCAGCGCTTATCTCTGGTATATGACAGTCACTTAATAAATATTCTTTGCATTTATTAGAATAAATTATTGATTCTTTATTATGTATTACATAATGAAGGCCTCAATTTTCCTGATTATTCTCAAGGAATATCCCGATATCCTATTTTCTTCTGTGACAATAATGAAATACCATTATATGTGATGGCATAGAAATGCCTGGGTCTATAATTGGCAGAACTCTTTATCTTGCTTTTCATATCTCTGAGTTAAACACTCTGAATTAAGAATGCAGAGTCATTTCTACCAAAAATCTTATTCAAACCAAACAAAACAAACAGGTGAAGATTTACCTTAGGGAGGGGTTTGGCAGGTTTACAGTGGAGTCCTCCAACAAAGTCAAAATTTGGTAAAACTGGTCGAGGAAATTCTAAATCCCAATAGGTTCGAATTAGCCAAAAATCAGCTTTCCCCATTGTCTCATATATTGTAGTGGGTCTCCCTGAAAGGAGAAAAGAGAAGAAAAGAAAATGAGAGGCATGTACCTTGAATGCTTCATATATTTGCCTTGAAATGAGTTGGATTTGTGTAGGCAAGATATTCAAATGCATGTGTGTATGTGTTTTTTAGAGCACACTTTTGCATACTATATTTGATGTTTTGCATATGTTAATATGTACATAAACTAGTTTTGTATGTACTTTCTAGTGTTCCATTAGTATATTTACAATCACAAATAATTAATTTATTAACCTATGCCTCCATAGAAGTAAACACACATTTTATTTTCTCTCTAAAAGTGCAAAAGTAACCTAAATTTTTAGAATCTTTGTGATATCCATTGACAATCAGTGCTCCCATAACTGTAGAGATATCTTTGCTAGGAGTAGTCAGTCTAATTCTTACAATTGAGCAAACCATTCCCTTGATCCTTGATTCTTCAAGTGAACTGTAATGATTTAGTGAGTATGCCTGAATTCCTAGTGACCTCTACTGCATTTGCCTCATATTAAAAGATTAATAGTATTAACTTGGTAAAAAATATACATTTTTGAAAGTAACAGCCAGAAAGTTTACACAAATATTAAAATAGAGATTGGTTCTGATGCTTAATTCAGTTCATATTGACTTAAATGGTAAATGCAGTTTAAGAAATATAGACTTATAAGGTGTGGTTCCACTCTACACCAAGGTTTTAGGCCTTAACACATGATTAGTTTGTTTTTATCAAAGTAATATGAAATATAAGTTATCATAATTTATAACTTTCTATGCCTGAGATAGAGACACTTTTAACTGTGAAGAATCTTCACAGCAATGCAAATAAATATTGTTTTAATTTCTAACTGAGTAAAAAGTTCTATTCAAAAGTAAACAATTTCCTCCATGGTCATATATATGGTTGTGCTAGTAATACATGTGTATGTTATTAATGTACATATCTATCATCATTAAAACATTAAGTGAGATTAATAATAACTGTCCTTAAAGATAAAAAGAATACTAAAATGGATATGAAATTGCTCAGAGAAATCTTCAGTGATTCAATTTACAGGTTATTATTTCCTGAAGCATTTGAATAAGTAATTGCCACTGGTTTCTAACTGGCCCTATAATATAAGGGCCCTTTTATATTGGTGAGACTACTTGTTCATCTTATATTTTCATTCCATCCTTTTACTTACAGAAAAGAAAGTTCTTCTGATTATATATTCATGCAAGCTCAGCTTCAAAGTCACAGGAAATTTAGGATTCACAGTACTAATTAAAGAACCAGCTTACCTAGAACTTCACTGTAAAACTGATTCCATTTCTTCACATCAAATGTTTGGAACCAAAAATCAAAGTAAAGCATATACATTATGTTTTTAATCCGATCCATAAATGTCATTTGATCACTTAATTCAGACATAACAATGGGCACATAGGAAGGAGGGAATGTAAGTCCCCCACTATACTTTTCATATGTATAGCCAGGAGTAAAGCGGACAGTGTATACAAATGGTACTTTAAGTAGCTCAGCAAGCAGCTCAGCACAGGGACCAAAAGCATCTGAAAGAACAACATCAAATTTTGATTCATGTAGTTTCATCATAAGTTTCTTGTTTAAAACTACATTTCTGCAGAGTTGTTCAATTGTATCAGAATATTGCTTGAAAATTTTTTGCACTAATGAAAAATATTGCCAGAAATCATCTTTTGGAGTATCATAAATCCATTCATGTATCCATTTGGTGATACGTTCTTCCATTTGTTGTTTACTGGAAGGTGTAGGGTAAATCTCAAAATTAATAGCAGATGTTGTATTGGGATTAATAAGAATGGAAGCTGTTGATGTCAGAACAGTCACCTCATGACCTCTCTGGAGAAGTTCATCCAGGATTGTCTTTATGTTGATCCAATGGCTGTATTCTGTGGGCCACACCAGCACTTTTCCACAGCTTCCAGAGCTAAAGTAACACATCAGTTGTATCAGCAGAATGACTGAGTTCCTTTTCACAGACATCTTGGTGCAATGTAATGCTTCTTTTACATTAGCAGCTCTTCTTTTCTTCAATTTCTCAGGCTTATATGTCTCAGGATAAATCAATCCAAAGTTAAAGTATAACTCCTGCACTTCAAAGTACAGTTGTACAGGCTAATCATGTGGATGATAGAAAGACAAACACAAGGTAGAGTACCTCAAGGTTATAAAAGTTTGTATGCCCTAGAAGGGTTCATCTGTCCTGTGGTGCCCCTCTCTCTTTGTTTCTCTCTCTCCCTCTCTCCTTCCAGATGCTGACATGAGCTGAATGGCTTTTCTTTGCTGGGACTTCCCTCAGGACATGCTACTTCACCTTAGGCCCAGAGCAATGGATTTAGCCATCAATGGACTGAGACCTCTGAAACCTTAAGCCCCTAATAAACTTTTTCTCCTCTAAGTTGCTCTTAGGCATTTTGGTCACAGTGATTGAAAATTTGACAAAGTAATCACACCTCTCAATATTTTACAACCAAACCTCAACAGAAATGTGGTGGTGACAAGCTATGTTCAAACCAGAAGACTCCCTTACTAAAAAATATGATTTCAGTGATGAAGGTACTTGAATGAATTCTACCTTACTATTTTTAAGAGTTATTGTTAATGCTTTTTAACAGTAGTGAAAAACATTCTAATCTAATCTAATGTTACTGGTTTTTTTAATATATTCTTAGAAGCACACAATACATAGAAACTGGGGCTGGATTGTGGCTCATTTGTAGAACACTTCCCTGACATGTGTGAGGCACTGGGTTCAATCTTCAGCACCACATAAAAATAAATAAATAAAATAAAGTCAACATGTTCATATACAACTAAAAAAATAAAAAAAATAAAATAAAATACTTAGGAATTTAACTCACCTGTAGATATTTATAATTATTGTTTTACTAAGAAATGTGTTGCACTCAAGTTATCTGAAGAAACATTTTAGTTTAGTTATTATGTTTTTCAATTTAAGAATACTAAAAGGAAGTTACAGATGAAATTATTTTATTTCACTTTCTCTCAGATCTGTATTCCTGTATAGCTTATCTTAAAGTTTGGTGAACTTTCCAATCACCACCCCTTAAATCACTCCTTCAATAAGGTTAAGATTTTTACGATTATGGTGGTATGGTTTAGAATTTCAATGAAACATTTCCAAGAGTCCTGTTTAGACTCTAGGAGTATACATGTATAGCTACATGTTTAAATTATCATATTTCTTAGATTATTGTTTCTATAGGGCAACTTTTGCCTGGTATCCAGTTGATACTATGGTAGAATTGTAAGGGTCCAGCGAAACGTCGGAGAAAGAGACCACGAGACTAGCTTCATGCAATGGCAAGGGGGATTTATTGGATCCATTCCAGCACGCTGGGACTCTGTGCTCACTCAAGAAGGGAGAGCAGCCCAGAGCCCAGAGCAGAGGTCAAGCAGAGCTTAAGTACACTTTTTGGAGAGGGCGGGGGGCTTTGCATACATCAGAACAAATCATCATGAGGCGCGGGAAAATTGAACAACAACTCTGATACATGATTAGTCCATTCATTGGCGGGAACAGGCTGGGCAGGGGTGATTGGTCACTTCTAAACTGGGTACACATTCAAACTGATTGGTTCAGGCCCTGTGACAAACTGCACAGGGCCCTAGGCTGAATGGCCAGTAGGGCATTGTCTTAACTATCTCAGGAATCTGGGTGTAACAGAGGAACTTAATAGTACCTAATCTTTTACATTTCAATTCAAGGTTTCCAGCTTAGAAACTTTACCCTTTCAGAATGTGCTATTAAGTAGCTGGATTTGAGTAGTCTTTCTTTTCACTTTTCTGTGTCCCACAGGGAACACTTATATCACAATCAAAGAAGTTCTGCCAGCATTTCTCCAGTGTACAAACTTTTGATCAAATCACCTCAGCTTTTAGAAAGCTCCTTATAAAGGCATGTTTGCTTGGGATTCTTTGAAAATTATTCTTATTTCAGATCATCAATACATACCAACTGCTAAATTATTATCTAAAATAACAGCAATCCCATATCATTCAATTTAAACTCTGTTGTGAGTTAGTCAAATTTGCATTGTTACTCTAATAAAATTCCTAAGATAATGAACTGATAAGTAAATATTATTTTGGCTCACAGTTTGGGACATTTCACAGTCTGTTGGCACCACTGCTTTGGGCTGATTTTGAGGGGGTACATCACAGTAGGAGAGTATATCAGAGAAAATGACTAGGAATTAAAAAAGAGACATAGAGAGAGTAAGAGAAGGGGCTTAGATCCCAATATTACTTTCAAGGGCATATGCCAAATGACCTAACTTTCTTCCACTGGGCCTGACAATCTACAAATTCTACCACCTCCCAGTGTTGCCTTGAGCCAGGGACCAATCCTTTGGGACACATTCAAGATTCAAAGTATAAACCCTTTTCCCCACAAAAGGAAGAAAAATGTGGAGGAGACAAAAGTTTAACTACTTTGGTGTTTTCTAAACCAAAACGATATTCTTTCTTTTCTTTTCTTCATTGCATTTTATATGCATTATTTGTTCTTTTTTCACTGTATAATAATGAGCAACTTTTTTAATTTTATTTTTTATTGGTTGTTCACAACATTACAAAGCTCTTGACATATCATATTTCATACATTAGATTGAAGTGGGTTATGAACTCCCAATCTTACCCCAAATGCAGATTGCAGAATCACGTCAGTTACACATCCACAATTTTACATAATGCCCTATTAGTAATTGTTGTATTCTGCTACCTTTCCTATCCCCTACTATCCCCCCTCCCCTACCCTCCCATCTTCTCTCTCTACCCCATCTACTGTAATTCATTTCTCTCCTTGTTTATTTTCCCATTCCCCTCACAACCTCTTATATGTAATTTTGTATAGCAATGAGGGTCTCCCTTCATTTCCATGCAATTTCCCTTTTCTCTCCCTTTCCCTCCCATCTCATGTCTCTGTGTAATGTTAATCTTTTTTTCCTGCTCTTCCTCCCTGCTCTGTTCATAGTTGCTCTCATTATATCAAAGAAGACATTTGGTATTTGACCCTGCTATTGCCCTTCTCGGACTATTCCCTGAAGACCTTAAAAGAGCATGCTACAGGGATACTACCACATCGATGTTCATAGCAGCACAATTCACAATAGCTAGACTGTGGAACCAACCCAGATGCCCTTCAATAGATGAATGGATAAAAAAAATGTGGCATCTATACACAATGGAGTACTATGCAGCAATAAAAAATGACAAAATCATAGAATTTGCAGGGAAATGGATGGCACTAGAGCAGATTATGCTTAGTGAAGCTAGCCAATCCCTAAAAAACAAATACCAAATGTCTTCTTTGATATAATGAGAGCAACTATGAACAGAGCAGGGAGGAAGAGCAGGAAGAAAAGATTAACATTAAACAGAGACATGAGATGGGAGGGAAAGGGAGAGAAAAGGGAAATTGCATGGAAATGAAGGGAGACCCTCATTGCTATACAAAATTACATATAAGAGGTTGTGAGGGGAATGGGAAAATAAACAAGGAGAGAAATTAATTACAGTAGATGGGGTAGAGAGAGAATACGTGAGGAAATGGGAGGGGGAATAGTAGGGGATAGGAAAGGTAGCAGAATACAACAATTACTAATAGGGCATTATGTAAAATGGTGGATGTGTAACCGACGTGATTCTGCAATCTGCATTTGGGGTAAAATTGGGAGTTCATAACCCACTTCAATCTAATGTATGAAATATGATATGTCAAGAGCTTTGTAATGTTGTGAACAACCAATAAAAAAATAATAAAATTTAAAAAAATAATGAGCAACTTTTGAACATAAAATGTATATTTTCTAATATAGAGAGCTTATATTTAAAAAAATTTTTTAGAGAAGAGATAAACAAGCTAAAACTTTTCTAAATATTGACCATGCAGACTGTACATTGTCCAGAGCATTCTTCAAAAGTATAATTATTTTCTTGTAGGGAGACCATTGTATTATTTCTGTGACTTGCATGGGGCATCAAGGTACTCTGTGTGATTCCAGTAAACTATAGCAGCATTAACTTATGTTCAATCTTTGTCTCACAGGTTTATGGTCCAAAGCTACTCATTCAGTAGATGATATTACACAAAAAAGGTAGAGTAATACAACCTCAGTTGGTGAACTAATTACAAACATGGATTTGTTCTCATTCTGTGATATCCTTATGAAAATAGTACAAGCTCAATTTGAGAAAATTGTGGAAAAGTATAAAAAATGAAATAAGATTGACTTTCTACTTTTTCAACTAATCTATTATATTTCTTCCTTGTCCTCAGTTTCCAGCTAAACTCATAATGAGGCTGACTTAGGCAAACTATACCTTCTTTTTTTGTTTTTAAAGAGAGAGTGATAGAGAGAGAGAGAGAGAATTTTTTAATATTTATTTTTTAGTTATCGGCGGACACAACATCTTTGTTGGTATGTGGTGCTGAGGATCGAACCCGGGCCGCACGCACGCCGGACGAGCACGCTACAGCTTGAGCCACATCCCCAGCCCCAAACTATACCTTCTTGAATAAAATATTTTGTAATGATGCATTATGCAGATAAAGGTTCTAAGTAATTCAGCAAGGTAAGATAATCACATTATATCCAGTGTTCATTTTATAGATAACTGCTAAAAATAGTATTCTGTACACCTTGATCATTTTTTCCACTATATTATTTTATGAATATCTTATTAAACCAATGACTATATTAATTTTTAAGATTCTTGATGAATTTTGACAGATGTCTCTTCTTTAATATATTCTGAAGTTTTCTATGAATCTAACTGGAAAACAAGATATGTGGGGGAATAATTTCTTTTTACAAAATTTAGAAGAAATGTTCACTACTATTGATGCCAATTCAAATGTTTCTATGAATTAATAACAATAGCTGGTAATACTAATTATTGATGTTGCATTATTCTTGATCTTATTCCTTATCTTCATTTTCTTCCTACTCTCAACCCAAACCCCCCTCCATACACAAACTGCCACTGCCACTTTCTCTTAAAGTGAACAACAAAATCCTTCAACAATAGAACTAGAAGCCTGGCTCATTGGCCCATGCCTGGAGGGTCTCAAGTTCAAAGCCAGCCTCGGTACTGGTGAGCCTAAGCAACTTAGTGAGAACTTATCTCTAAATAAAATAAAAAAAATAGGCCTGGGGATGTGGCTCAGTGTTTTTGTGCTACTGATTTCAATCCCTGGTACCTCTGCCCCGCCACCAAAAAAAAAAAATAATAATAATAATAATAATAATAATAATAATAGAATTAGATTATACAAAACTTCCACAAGTCTTAGTTCAGGTCTTGTACCTAGTGAAAGGTGACAATCGTTTAAATTAGTTCCATTCCAGATAATATTGGGTTTATTCTTTAAACAATATCTCATTATTTATGTTGCTTTTTATCAAGAATGGAGACAAAGATAATCTTCTGAAGATTAAATAATAATACACATAGAACACTTGTTTTCTACATATGTCTTAAAGTGTGATATTGAATTAAAATACATTATGATCTATGTTCTTTTTTAAGGAATATATTGCATTATATTCACAGAATTACTTCTTAATTATAATCTAAGAGTAATTTTTCAGGTACAGGTGGTAGGAATTATTAGATATTTATTATATATGCAATGTACATTTTCTGAGAATTCATTTGGTTTGTGAGATTCATGTTCTTCAAGGAAGCTTTACAGAAATGGGCTAGAGACTTGGTGGAAGGCACTAAACAAATTCATTTTGATAAGATAAATAATACTTTTTTGCTCAGAGACATAAAAGCCTGGAATCTGAAGTGAAAATAGTTAAAATGCATGAATGAAAAGAAAATGAATGTTGAGTTTGGCTGCAATATCATGGGGGAAAAGATATTTAGTTAAATAACTGAAAAACATCTTCTATATAAGCTAGGATATTGGTGAAAACCCTTAATACTTACTACAGTATTTTAACATTTCTATTTGTCCATTTGACTGTGAACACATTTCTTTTTAATTCAATCTATAAAGTATCTGTTCTCTAGCACTGTGTTAAAGAATACAGAGTTGATCTATTGGAAAACCATTTCCTATTATGTGAGGAGTTATATCTAATGTGGCTAGTGTAAATTAGGCGCTTAGTAGTATTAATGATAACAAAAGTAGCAATAATGACAATACATAGTGTTACTTCTGGACAGCTAAGTACCAGATATATTATATCAGCATTGTGTTCCTTCTTTATTATAAGCTTTTTGACACTCATTTTATTACTTATTTACATGCTATCTTTCCAAGTATTATGTAAGGTATATGGGGGAAGAAAATGTCTGAATTGTTCCTCTGCATATGCAGAACTGACCTGGGCTGCATACTCTTCACTTCATAAATATTTTTTTGATTGAATAATTGATACTTATGTATTCAATAAGAAAGAACTTAATTTAACTGACATTATTCTCAAAG
This sequence comes from Spermophilus citellus, assembly GCF_964194105.1. Lineage (NCBI taxonomy): Eukaryota > Metazoa > Chordata > Mammalia > Rodentia > Sciuridae > Spermophilus > Spermophilus citellus. The sequence continues at coordinate 54,699,633 of NC_138189.1, forward strand.
TATCTCATGTATTTCTATTTATTCTACAACAATAATGAAATGCAGTCATTTGTGATAGTGTAGAAACACATGGTTTTCTAATAGAAAGATCCTTTATCTTACTGTGCATATTTCTCCATCTATGAGTCAAAACTCTGGATGAATGGTGAAAATTCATCCCTACTGAAATTTCTAATCAAATAGAACAAAACACAGGAATGTGTTGACCTTAGACAAGGGTTTAACTGGTTTCCATTGGAGTCTTAAAACTAAATCAAAAAGTGGTGGTAGGGGAGGGAGTTTGAGGAAAATACGAAATTGTGATAGATTTGAATGAAATACATTTTGGATTTCCTCATTTCTCAAATAAAGCTGTGAATCTTCCTTTAAGGAAAACAAGAAAAAAAAAAGCTACAGGGAATTAGAAAATTTTCATGTGACTATATTAGATAATGTTTGGAAAAAAATGTTGGAATCATATAATCATAGATGTATAAACTGTGGTTTTATAAAACCAATATATTTATATATTTGAGAACTGAAATACAAGCATTTCGATACTTACATATTTGAATACTTACACATCCATATATATGCATACATATTTTAATTTATATGTATATTATATACATAGTGTATGGACAAAGCAAAGTTATCTTGAGAAAAAATCTTTTATGAGACTTCAGTATATTCAATTTTTTAAAAAAAATCATTAAAACACTGTAGAATGAACTCCTTTTGTTTTCTGTGTAAAGGTCTAAAAGTAAGAGGTATAAATGTGAGCAACCATTGTAGCTCCAAAATTTATTGATCTTGCTATATCCATGAATACTTTGCCACAATTAGTCTAGTTTGTAATAAGGTAGCTTGTTAAAATTTCCAAGGAAAACATGAGGAAATTCTTTAGGTAATATGCCAAATATTTTAATTTCTGAGGAGGACACAGCAATGTGAGAGAAAACTATTTCTCATTTCTATACAAAAAGTGGTGCTAGAACTGTTCATAACTCCACACCTATATAACTATGTAAAGACATTCAGTGAGGTTTATAATTGTTATTTTGGAAATGAAATTAAAAATAGCATTAAATAAATGTATAATTTCTAGAGAAATTCTAAGGTCTTCAATTGGTAGGATTAAGATATTCTGGAATGCCTAATGAGTGATGGCCACAGAGCTCTAAATAACCCTGCAAATAAGCCTTAAATCTTTGTGAGATTTATCACTGATTTTATATTTCCCTTTTATAATATCACCTGTACAAATTTCTCTGATTTCAAATATTCCTTCACACTCACCTTCAAATGAGGAAAGTTATAACTTCATGCTACCAACTGAAATTATAATTCATTTAGTATTTCACAAGCAAAAGTGATTCTACTTCTTCCTAAATGTGTAGACCCAAACACAAAATAATGTACATGCATCATATTCTTTCCTTCTCCATGAATACCATTTTGCCACTTAATTTTTAGATAAAAGTAGCTATGTCCAAAGGAAGAGATAGAATTCCTCTGTTCTACTACTTCAGTTTACACCCAGGAAAGAAGCTGACATTTGTTTGTTTGAAAATGTCTTTTTTTCTTTTTTATTTTGGAAAAAAAAATAGTTTAATGGTGTTGGAATAACTTTCAGTTTACAGCTAGCAGCTAGCAGCTATGAGCAGCTCAGAATGCTTGAAGAATCTACACTCATTCAGACCTGATAGGAATGCCTTCAGGATGGGATGCTCTAGCAAGCCATTAGTTAAGCCACATCCTTAGCATTTGTGGTTTGCCTTGCCAAGCTGCCAGGCCAGGAAACTGATAGACAGGAGCTTCAGGCATGGAACTCCTAACTTAGAAACCCCTTCCCTTAGGGACAAAGACCCTTCCTGATGATAGCAATATTTAGAGCATCCTCGTAGTGTGGTTACATTAGGGGTAAGATGATTGGCTTATGGATACTATCTTGCTTATATATGATTGATGGCCTGCCCCACTAAAACCCTATAACAATTGTATGAATTCCAAAAATAAACTGAGCTACTGGTTGATGACTTGAGGTGGGTCTCCAGCCAGTTCTCTCACCAGCTCCCAGAGCCTGTGTGTTGATTCCGTGTCTCTACCCACCACGACTGAGGTAGCCAAGCGACTAACTAACCACATCATAATGGTACATAGGATATATCTTCAACAGAATTTTATCATTGTTTTGAATATGACATATTAGCCCCATGTGGGTCTCACAGTTTATCATAAGAAGTCAATAGTTACTATTTGTGGAGTGCCTCCAATGTCATGAATTGTTTTTCTCTTGCTACTTCAAAATTTTCTCTCTTTAGTCACTTTGTTACTTTGTTACCTTGTATCTTGTTACTTTGATGTGTCTGTGATTGGACCTCTGTGTGTATCTTAAGTGGAATTCGTTGTACTTCTGGATTTTATAAATCAATATCTTTCATCATATATTAAAAGTTTTCAGGTATTTTTAAAGGTTTTTTTTTCTGATCATTATCTTTTCTTCTTGTACCCCCGCTTCACACAGGTTGGTTTGCTTAAATGTGTTCCATAATTCTGTAGGGCTCACTCATTTTTTTTTTTTTTAAATCTCTCTGATCTTTGGGTCATATATTCACTGTTTACCAACCTGCCATGTTTACTGACTTATCAGCTGCTGTTTCAGATCTACATTTGGGTCCCTTATGATGAACTTTTTAATTTCAATATAGTAATTTTCAATTCCAATATTTTAGTTTGATTCTTATTAAAGAATATAATTACATCACTATTTGTGTCTTCAATATTAGATATTAGATTCTTATTACAATTTCTTTTATTCTTTAACATTGTTTTCTTTAAGTCTCTGAACATATTTATAGTGGCTATTGTGAAGAGCAGTGACTTGAACCATGGTTTCTGATTGCTTATGGCTGTATTTTCACCTGGAACTACCTGTAGAAAGGTACAGGTCAAGAAGGCCCAGTTGTTATGCTGACACTAGTGCAAAGAGGCTATATACAAAGGCACTGAGCTGTATTAATTGGGACCTTGAGTTCAGACACCAACTCACAGGGATGGAGAATTCTGAGCATAATAAGATGACCCTAATATCTCACCAGTCCTGCATTCTTCATATGACCTGCTTTGCTGAAACTTTACCAAAAAAATCTTTTGAAAAAACCTATATAACAAATGTGCTGTACTAATTCTGGGCCATTCATCCTCTTTCAGAGGGTGATATTCCATTTGGCCCCACCTTTTTCTCCTTGTGCTTCTGTCTTTTCTCAATCCCCCTTTGTCCCTCCTCCTGCTTTGTTTTTTTTTTTTGTTTGTTTGTTTGTTTGTTTTTTACCCCTCTGAATTAACATCCATGGCTGAGAGATGGGACCACAGCAGGCTATCTTGAAGGTTTTGCCTGTTAAATACAACTCATCCCTCTATTAGCAGATTCTACTGCCTGTTTGTTTCAGATGTAAAGATCACACTTTCCTGATTATTGGCATGTCTTTTTACTGTTAAAACCTTTTTTTGCAATGCTGCAGATCAAAATAAAGGCCTTACACATGCTGGGCAAGTGCTGTACTATTAGACTAAATTGCCAACCCAAAACTTTTTTGATAATAGAATATAGAAATTCTAGATATTAGATCTCCTTCTGTGGATTATAATTGGTTTTTGTTTTAAGATGAACTATTTTAATGAAATCTTTCTCCTACTACAGTGGTGAGACTTTGAATTTTCTCTCACGTGTGTAGACTTTTCATGCTCATAGATCTTGTGATGGCAGAGCTGGTAGCAGAACACTCTTTGACAGCTACTTTTAATGGTTCAGTATTCTGTTAGCCTTCAGAAAACTAAGATTTACTGAATGCCTAAAACCACCAACTATTCCTATACTTTCCGTAACATTGATGTTTTATTTTAAAAACAAATCATGCCTGAGGCTGGAGAATTTTTTTTTTTTTTTTGGTCTTAGATACTGATCGTTTTGCCCATAAAGATTAATAGGTTTTACTAAACCTGGATCACTTTGATTTTAAAGTGGTGTGAATTATTCAGGAAGGCCTTGAGAATCTCTTTGATTTTATTTGCCAAGTTTTCATAAAATGTTTTAGAGTTTCTTCTTTCTTTCTTTCTTTCTTTTTTTCCTTCCTTCCTTCTTTCTTTTTCTTTGCATTGTTACTGATTATGGTAAGACAGAATATGTCCAGGTTCAAAATGAAATGGCCATTATCTTACTTTAATTCATGCAAATTATTTAATGTTTTTGTATTGGGTTTATGAAAAGATGCAGCAAGAGTCTCCTGAGAAAAAAGAAGGAATAAGAAGAGGAGGAATATTCACTAAAGAATGGCCATATAGAATTACTGGCATTTTTTAAACACTCCTCTCCAAACACATTTAACATCACAGAATATCTGTAAGGTAGCTACATGGCACTGTGTCTCCTTCTGAAAGAAATGAATATATATATTTACTTTACACTGGGAGAGAATGAAAATTGACTATGTCCTGTTAGAGTACAGGTTTTATGTTATCACAACCTGTAAGTCAGACCTTACCTTATATCTACTGTCAATTTTTAAAAATGAGAATGAAATCATCCATGTAAATTTTTGCAAAGTCCCACAGTGAAAAAAATTAAAAAACTACTTAGTGGAACCAAGACTTTCCCAGACAGCTCAAAGGTATAGGAAGTTGACTGAGGTTAAAGTATTTCTAATTCCATGTGCATTGCCACTGAGAAATGAAGTGAGATGGTAATTTTTCCATGTCCTTTAGAAGAAAAATGTAGAACAGTACTTGGGTGCATGTTAAAGTCAAGCAACATAATTTGTCTTCCAAAGTTGAAGAGAATATTGTGAGAATACATATATTATTTTCAAGAGCAAATGAAACATAAAGGAGATTTCAGGCATGGTCATAAATGAAATCTCAGCAAATTTAAATTTTTAAAATGAGATAAATCTGACTACAGTGAAATAAAACTAAAAAATCACTGGGAGAAAAAGGGAATGTACCCCATCTACTGTCAAATACATACATTTGGAGTTCCATTTATTGCAGCAGACTGAAGTGTTCATAAATGACTCAACATTTTCCCACTATTTCTACTCCCTATATAAACACATCCTAAAAAAGGAGCTGTGTACAAGAGCAATGCCATCCAGATATGTGTCTGAGAAAGATATTCACTAATGATTAGTGTATTCTTGAAAGCCAAATGAAACATAGGCCTTAACTGTAGGGAAAAAAAAAAACTTATTCTATAGAGTGCAGTGACTTTCTGCTTAAAATTAAGCACAAATTTTTGAACTGAAGATCTCTGTAGGCTACAGGAAAAGCAATCAACTGTTCTGAAGGGTTGTTCTATAAAATAGAACACACATTCATATACTTGAAATAAAATTGAACATATAAAATAAAATGGAACAGAATGGATGAACAAAAGAATGAGTAAGATCAGCAGTGGAGAGAATTAGTGAGTTTTCTGGGTTTTGGCATTAAACTTACCTATTAGAGCCCCCAATAGGAATCACATGCGTACGTTAAAAATTGCCAGTTAACTGATTGAAAGTGTGGGGGTTTTTTCTTTTGTTTAAACACCTTATATTAGGGCCCATTGCATTCCCGGATTTCTTTGCCCTAACTATCTGTCTTATACATCATTGAAGTACTTATGAACTTGTTAAATATGTTCTTCTCTATTTTGATTTTTTTCTAGGTTAATTCTTGCATCATGCATGTACTCATTATAATTGATTAGATATTTCTAAATCTCACCTTCTCTGACCTATAATTTCTGGTTAATTTTTCCCCCCGCTTCTAAAATCTATATTGATCTCAAATTCAGCCACAAACATGACCCCTGTCATCATGATTCAGGATTTCAACAGTTTTACAAGTTTCACTTTCTTACTTTCCTATATTAAGGGAGAGGTTTCAAATCTACAAGATTCAATATTGAAGAAACAAACACATGGATAACATTTAAATTTGGGGCATTTAATATAAAAAGGGATTTATATGACTCTGTTAAGTCTGACTTCATGTTTCCATATTTCCCTAATGTGTATATATTGCTCTATGTGAAAAAACTTTGAACTTAAAAAAAGTGAAAAAACTTTGAAGACTGCATATGAGTAGCAAAGGACTTATGTATCTGGTTTTATAATTTAAGAATTGAAAAGACTGATTTTGACAAAGTCATTGGAGATTTTGCAGAATTTCTTCATTATGAAATAAAAAATACTTTGATATATGTAGAACTTATAGAGCCTCATTTGCCTCGTAATAATAATATACACAAAATTTTCCATTTTTAAAAAATACACTAATGTAATTTAATATTATATTAATATAATGCATTACTTTTCCCCTTTTTATTTTTAAATTAATTAATTAATCTTTTTTTACACAACTGAAATACAACTTTTCATTTCTCTGGTTGTACATGATGCATAGTCACAACATTCATGCAATCATTCATGTACATAGGATAAAAATATATCTCTCATTCCACCATCTTTTGTACCCCCACACCCTCCTTTTTCCCCTCACTCAACTCCACCCAATTCAAAATTCATACATTCTTTGCTTGCCCCCCCATATGGATCAGATTCCACTTATCAAACAAGACATTTGGCCTTTGTTTTTTTGGTATTGGCTTACTTTGCTTAGCATGATATTCTCCAGCTCCATCCATTTATCAGCAATGTCATAATTTCATTCTTTAAGGCTGAGTAATATTTCACTATGTATATATACCACAGTTTCTTTCTACATTCATCTACTGGGGGGTGTTTAGGTTGGTTCCACAGTATAGCTACTGTGAATTGAGCTGCTATAAACATTGATGTGACTGCATCACTACAGTATGCTGATTTTAAGTCCTGTGGGTATAAATTGAGGAGTGGGATAGCTGGGTCAAAAGGTGGTTCCATTTCAAGTGCTTTCCAGTGTGGTTCTTTAATTTGAAATCCCACCAGCAATGAATGAGTGAAACTTTTTCCTACATCCTCCCAACACTTATACACTTATTATTGCTTGAATTCTGGATAGTTGCCATTCTGACTGGAGTGAAATTAAATCTTAGAATAGTTTTGATTTGCATTCCTCTAACTGCTAGAGATGGTGAACACTTTTTCAAATATTTATTGATGAATTTTTTGATTTTGTTGATTTTTTATTCTATTTATTTTTTGTACATTATTATTTATTTGAATTTTGCTTTTTATTGATATGACGGTGTTGCATTACACAACTAAACCAGTCAGGTCACTCCAAGGGAATTTTGGGGAATAAATAAAGACATAGACACAGAAAGTACCTTTTCTTTGGGTTCAGTGACCACTTCTCAACTGCAGGTCCCACAAGAGGGGCAAGGCAGGCAAGAAAGAGAGTGAGGAGCACATGCTGAATGCTTTTATTGGGGAGAAGCTATTCAAATGAGGCACGGGTTCAGGTTTCAGAGCGTTGAGTCTAGTTTCATGATGTCTTGCTGTCAGCAGGTTGACTGACATCTAGAAAGGCCACACCCATCTCATGTGCTGTGTGGGGATCATAGGCAGAGTGTGAAAAAGAGGCTGACATTGCCTGCTCAAACAGAGGGGCAACATTGGTTCAGTCCACCCTGTGCGCTCAATGCACATAGTCCATTCACTCAGCCCATGGCTGGTTGCCACATCTCCATATTCTCATCATTCAAGGCTAAGGGGCACTCCGTTCCAATGTGGCAGCTCCTGACATGATGGTACATTCAAAGTTTAATAAAAGAAGCTAGTACTTATCTACTTTTCTGGACATTATTATAATAATTAGCTTCAATAACAATTATTCTTATTTTGCATAAAAATAGTGCTGTAAAAATCTTTTGTATGTGTCAAAACTGAAAATTATGTCTCTCTTCCATCCAACTAATTAAACTTTTCTCTTGTCAGGCAAAAGAACTATTCTTCATTTAATTTCTTTCCTCGCAGAATTTAAAAATGATATTTGCACATATTAAACAGCAAGTTGTGGAGTCCAGCACAGGCTTTGAAAATTGCTGCACACACTATTTGTTTTTATTGAATTTTTAATTTATTCAAATTTCAATTTATCTTGGTTCTCTATTTTATTTTCTATTTATTTTTCTATGCACTGTCGGAGAAAAATAAATAAAAAGAAAAATACAAATTTCTGGTTTTCATATCCTAACTAGTCCAGGTATTAAAGTAACTAGAAGAATCTAATTAGAGAGGTAATGCAAAAGATGGGAGACGTTATTATAGAAGGAGGAAAATATAACATTATAATCTGGTGGGACTGAACCAAACTCGCAAATCTCCAACTCTCATTCCTAACTAAAGGGAATAGTTCCTCCTCTTATTTTTCCCTTATGACTAAATTGTATAGGATCATTAACAAAGTAAAAAAAAAAAAAAGCAATTCAAGATTATTCAAGACCTCATGTGGACATGATCATTTGTCTTGCTAACCAAAAATTTTACCGAGTTGCACAGTTTTGGGTAAGAAGCTACTTAGGATCATCCACAATTTTTGAAACAAAGAAAAATTCCACACTGAAATATTTTGTATTTCATGAGGATGTATACTGTAAATGCTCATGTTGTACAGAGGATTTTCTTTAAAAATATGTGAAGAGATTTGAGGAGACTTAGCCTGGCTTCCATCTGCCGTAATTCATGGATTATTTCCCATGAGATGGTCTTATCATCCATGATACCTCTGTGCTCATGAAAATCAAATTCTCTCAAGGAACAAAGTACACATTGCTAAATCCCCTTGCTAGGCCATTTTCAGTAATTTTCTACCTCCTCCTCTGCAATTTTTCATTTACACATAGCTCAATAGTCCTCTTTGTTGCATCCACGTTTGATTGGTCCCTCTCCAGATTTCCTTCTTATTCCTAAGAAAACCTCACTAGTCTTTGTTTTAGTATGAATTGAGCTCAATTTATACTATAGTCTCTTTTCTCTATGTCAATGGTCTGAATAAGTTAGGTTCATCCACCTTTAACAAAGATGTGGTTCTGGTATGCTTTGAAAAGCACACAAATGGTTCATTTGATTGCAATTTATACCAACAGAGGATGTTTCAGAAAATGCACAATAAAAAATAATTAGGTTTTCTGATATTCTGAAATCAATAGCCAAGGTTATAATGGTCTCATTTTTTAAATTTATGACAATATACAAGACAGTACTAAAATAAAATTATTTGAAACTATATAGAAATATATATACCATTATATAGAAGTATATACCCATTAATGTTTAACAAGAAATAAAAAAAATTCAGGAAGACAAAAATCTTCTAGAACATGGAGCTTAATCTTGCTACACTTTGATTCAGAGTGGTTGAATTAAATGAGAGAGTCTGCCTATCATGCATACTGACCATATGTATCAAAGAATTCTACTCTTTTTCTTCTTTCCTATCTGTTCATAAACTTTTTTGGGGAAAAGTGGGTACCAGAGATTGAACTCAGGGACACTTGACCACTGAACCATATCCCCAGCCCTATGTTTTTTATTTTATTTAGAGACAGATCTCACTGGATTGCTTAGTACCTCACTTTTTGCTGAAGCTGCCTTCAAACTCTCAATCCTCCTGTCTCAGCCTCCCAAACCACTGGGATTACAGGTGTGCACAACTGTGCCAGGCTTCAAAAACTTTTGATAACAGACATTTTATGACAAGAAAACTCACAGTTGCCACACAAACCATTAGGACCCAATCACATCCAGAGAGAAGTACTGGAACCAGGTTAGGTTGTAAGAAGCTGGCCACAGGCATTTGACTCTTTTGTGGATTATGACAAACTTGATCAGTCCAGGTGTTTCAGAGACTGGTCATTGTGAATGGCTGATAACCATGTAGCCTTTTCTTTAGAGCTAAAGGAAAATCAATTAGAAATAGATTGCATTAACTACAAAACATAGAGGTGAAATGGTTTGTGTATATGGGAAAATGAGTGCACAAAATGTGGAAAGGAAATACATTATTTTCTTCAGTGATCATTACACAGATCTTAGTTCACAGACCAGAACTTGAATCCATAGGATTTAAACAAATGAAGAGAAAAGATGGGAAAGCAGAGCTCAAGTTTAGAGCTCAAACTCCAAACTAGAGATTGGATTTATTAAATGTCAAAGGAAAAATAAACCAGAACAACAAATCTATCATTTGAGAGTGCAATGCTTGAATTATCTAGTAAACAAATATTAATGGATTATGAGTACAAGTATCCAAAGAAAAATCACAATTTAGTTATAGAAACCACGTCCATGGCTTCTATCATTGAAACATAATAAAGACATTGTATTGATCTGAAGATGTTTTGAAATTTGATGGATGGATTGGTGATTAAAACAATAAAAGCAGACTGAATCCTGGCTCTGACTCTTACATTTGTCCCTTTTATAAAATTCTCTGTTTTTAGATGTTCATTGTAATGCAAGGTCTATGAAAAGTAGCTTTCTTCATGGATTATCACAAGCAATATTATAGTGATCCTTAGAATCATTTGATTTGTTCATATTATTTGGTAGCTTCTCAATAACTGTTTGCTATCAGTTGTTGTTTTTCTTCTCAGTATGAAGATTTTAGATTTTGAGAAGTGGTCAATATTTTCCATTGAGGCATTGTACTTGCATTTGTATCAATGTTAAAATGATTATGGCTAATGGGTCAGAAAGAAAGATGCATATAGGGAAATGTCTTCCCATCTAAACCCCAGAGAGCTAAAGTGTGACAAGGTAGGATTAGCTATGGAGGCAGCTTCTCTTTCTGTTTAATAAAAGAGTGTGAGAACTATTTTCAGAAAAGTACACTAATTTTGATACATTTCTATATAATGGGGAAAAGTTATAATGAAAAAGTTATATAATAAATTCATAGAACTGGTACATGGGTGTCATACGCATTCAACATGTGTGAGCTAATTAAGATAAATTTAAATATGTGGAAAGACATCTGTCTGAGAAAGACATATTTTTACATTAAAAAGCATATAAAAGACATGTTTATTTAAAAAAATTAATATCAATACACTCCTGTTATATTTTGGATAAGCATCCCCCAAAAGCACATTGCTAAAGATTTGGACACTAGTCTATGGTGCTATTGGGAAGTGGAGGAGTCCTTAAGAAGGGAGAAGAAGTTAGGTTACTGTGGGGGTGCCTCTGAAGCAGAGTTTGGGACCCCACCTGTTTCTTTCTCTCCCTTTTTTCTTTATGGGCCATCCTGATGTGAGCAGCTTAGATCTACCAGCCATGATGTACTGCCTTGTCATAGACCCAAAGCAATGGAGCCAACCAGAATATACTGTAAACCTCTTAAATCATGAACCAAAATAAAACTTTCCTTTTGAAAATAAAACCAAAATAAAATAATTTTATTAATATTTTATTTTGGTTTTATTTTCAAAATAAAACCAAAATAAAATAATTATTTTCCAAATAAAGGTTATTTGTCTCAGGTATTTTATTACAGTAAGAGAAAACTGAATAACAGAAAAAATACTAATACGAAGTTTGAACATTGCTGTGACCATTCCTGAGAAGATTTGGAAAATTGTTAGGAATTGGTTTGTGGAAGGAGTTTGGAAAAGCATACTAGTACAACCATAGGATACTATCAGTGTAGTAATAGGTGACTCTGGTAGAACCCAGAGGACGAAAATGCTGACAGAAATGTGGACACTAGAGGAGATGACCATAAGGTTTCAGATAGATATCATGACTTTATTGGGAAATGGACTGGAGGATTTCTATTTTATATCAACAAAAACAAAACAAAACTTCATGTTTTCCATACCCTGAGACTGTGAGAGCTTATTTGAAGTTGATAGAATAGTTAATGTCTTAGAGAAAAATTTGAGAAGACAAAGCATTCAGGCTCTGGCCTGGGGATTTCTGGATGCTTTAAGCAGATTCAAAGTGAGAATCAGTGGCAAAAAAGAGATCAGAAAGATTTTAAAGATTCACATTTTGTTGGTAAAGCGAGAGCTTTGAAGGCATTGCCAAAGAGGGTTCAGAGGCTAATGAGATGAACTCCATGAAAAAGAAACCAAATACTTCTCATTGGGAAAACAGGAAAGATGTGCCTTATGGACATCTCAGGAATTATGAAAACCCCACTCATCAGAAGCTCAAAGATGTAAAAGTAAGAACTTTCATTTCTAAGACTTTCATTTGAGAAGAGAGCCCTGGGATTCCCTGCTTGCATAAGTTCACTTGGCAAGATTCCCTGTAGGATTTCTTTCTCTGTGTCTATCACATAAACCCTGTCATAATGTGCTGCATTTCCTCCTCTGTGTTTAGCCCAGCATAGAATCCTGAGGCCACTGTAGCTATGTTCCAACCAGGCTTGATACAGCTCACACGTGTGGTAGATCTTATCATCATCCACATGATGCTGGTTGTATGTACACAGAATATAAGAGTTCTATGCTCATGGAGGTTTTCACAGAGACTTCAGTGAAAATCCTGGGAGGCTAGGTAGTAAGTGGCAGTATTGAAGGTCCTGCAAGCATCCATTTACATGGCAATATATGAAGCCTTGAGAATGAAGCTGAAGCTTCAGTGAAAACCTCAGGAAGCTGGAGATGCCAGGAACCTGGAACATTTGCCAAGGGAAGCTGCAGGGAAGGAGCAGAGCCATAAAAGTGTGACCATGTGGGTTGCATCCAGCAAGAAGGCTACAGGGACAGGGCTGGCCATGACCTTAGAAGCTCACATTCTGACACTGGCCTCAGGACTTCCCACGCCACTGGCTGCTCCATTGCAACACGCAGGGCCCAAGCGTGCCCCCCGGGCCTGCCCCCACCCCCAAGCGGCCTCGGCCGGCCTGGGCTGCCCCCCCCAGGGAGGCCGCCCCCGACCTGCAGTGGGCTCCCCGAAGGCGGTGACACAGCTGCAAAAAAAAAAGTTTCCGAGAGACAAACAGCTGTGACTCAGCACTAATCCATCCGGCTGAAACAACTGATCAGCCCTTCTCATTCTACAGAGGTAAATGCCTACCGAGCCTTCATAGGTAGTGGCCACAGGTTTGAAACGGGGCTTGGGAGAGACAGTAAGGACCCACCCGTTGCATTGGTCACCTGGCAAACGGAAACTAACTGTCGCCATTTGCAAGAGATACCACCATGGCAGAGAACTGACGTAATCAGACTGCGGCGGAGGAGATAACTTCATTGAAACCTGCGGCTACAGTGACTTCTTCCCTTCCCTTCTAACACCTTTCCTCCCAAGCATCTAATAAATTTATAGGAGTAAACAGTAACTCATCAGTCAAACAGAACAAGAAGTAACATGAGCAGCTTCAAAAAGCAAGGAAGAAAAGGAGTACAAACAATGCAGGACAGCCTAAATATTCAGGAGGACCTAGAGTCATCAGAAAAATGGTCATATAAAGAACTCAAGGAACACCTTAGACAGATGAAATGGAACCTTAAAGAGGATACAAGACAGCAAATTCAAGCAGCGAAAGAACACATTGAGAATGAATTACATAAACAGATAAAAGAAGAAGTTAAGCATCTTTATCAGGAGATAGAGATTATAAAAAATAATCAAACAATAATTCTAGAAATGAAGGAAACAATAAACCAAATTAAAAACTCAATTGAGAGTATCACTAACAGAGTGGAGCAAGTAGAAGCCAGAACGTCAGATAATGAAGACAAAATATATCATCTTGAAAAGAGTCTAGCCAACTCAGAGAGGCTGGTAAAAAATCACGAGAAAAACATCCAAGAGTTATGGGATAACATAAAAAAAACAAACTTACGAGTCATCGGGATAGAAGAAGGTACAGAGATTCAAAAGAAGGGAATGAGTAACCTGCTGAATGAAATAATTACAGAAAACTTTCCAGAAATAAAAAAGGAAACAGATATACAAATTGAAGATGCATACAGGACACCGAGCACACAAAATCACAGTAGACCAACGCCAAGACACATTGTTATGAAGATATCCAATATACACAACAAAGAGAAAATATTAAAAGCTACAAGAGAAAGGAGACAGATTACATTCAGGGGTAAACCAATAAGGTTAACAACGGATTTTTCATCACAGACACTGAAAGCAAGAAGGTCATGGAACAATGTATTTCAAACACTGAAAGACAATGGATGCCAACCAAGAATTTTGTATCCAGCAAAATTAAGCTTCAGGTATGACAACGAAATAAAAATCTTTCATGATAAACAAAAGTTAAAAGAATTTGCAGCCAGAAAACCAGCATTGCAAAGCATTTTGAGCAAAACACTACACGAGGAAGAAATGAAAAACAATAACCAAAACCATCAGTAGGAAGTCCTCGGTAAAGACAGAGGGCGAGCGGAAAGATAATCATGGAGAAACAACTAAATTTTTTTAAAAAAGGATAAATAATCAAACATGGATGGAAGTACAAACCATATATCAATAGTAACTCTGAATGTTAATGGCTTAAACTCTCCAAAAAAGGGACATAGGCTGGTATCATGGATTAAAAAAACAAATCAAACAATATGCTGCCTCCAGGAGACACATCTGATTGGAAAAGACATACACAGGCTGACGGTGAAAGAATAGGAAAAAATATACCATGCACACGGTCCTCGTAAGCAAGCAGGGGTGGCCATACTCATATCGAATAAAATCGACTTCAAGACTAAGTTAATCAAAAGGGATAAAGAAGGACATTATATACTGTTAAAAGGAACCATTCACCAACAAGACATAACAATTATCAATATTTACGCACCAAATAATGGTGCTGTGACATTCGTAAAACAAATTCTCCTCAAGTTCAAGAATCAAATAGACCACAACACAATAATTATGGGTGACTTCAACACACAACTCTCACCATTCTACAGATCCTCCAAACAAAAATTGAATAAAGAAACTATAGAACTCAATATCACAATCAATAACATAGACTTAACTGACATATATAGAATATATCAACCATCATCAAATGGATATACTTTTTTCTCAGCAGCACATGGATCCTTCTCAAAAATAGACCATATATTATGCCATAGGGCAACCCTCAGTAAATATAAAGGGGTGGAGATAATACCTTGCATTTTATCTGATCATAATGGAATGAAACTGGAAATCAATGATAAAAGAAAGAAGGAAAAATCCTACATCACATGGAAAATGAACAATATGTTACTGAACGATCAATGGGTTACAGAAGACATAAAGGAGGAAACAAAAAAGTTCTTAGAGATAAATGAAAATACAGACACAACATATCAGAATCTATGGGACACAATGAAAGCATTTTTAAGAGGAAAGTTCATCGCCTGGTGGTCATTCCTCAAAAAAAGAAAAAACCAACAAATAAATGAGCTCACACTCCAACTCAAAGCCCTAGAAAAGGAAGAGCAAAACAACAGCAAATGTAGCAGAAGGCAAGAAATAATTAAAATCAGAGCGGAAATCAATGAAATTGAAACAAAAGAAACTATTGAAAAAATTAACAAAACTAAAAGTTGGTTCTTCAAAAGAATAAATAAGATCGACAGACCTTTAGCCATGCTAAGGAAGAGAAGAAGAGAGAGAACTCAAATTACTAACATACGGGATGAAAAAGGCAATATCACAACAGATGCTACAGAAATACAGAAGACAATTAGAAATTATTTTGAAAACCTATATTCCAATAAAATAGAGGATAGTGAAGACATCGATAAATTTCTTAAGTCATATGATTTGCCCAGACTGAGTCAGGAGAATACACACAATCTGAACAGACCAATATCAATGGATGAAATTGAAGAAGCCATCAAAAGACTACCAACCAAGAAAAGCCCAGGACCGGATGGGTATACAGCGGAGTTTTACAAAACCTTTAAAGAAGAATTAATACCAATACTTTTCAAGTTATTTCAGGAAATAGAAAAAGAGGGAGCTCTTCCAAATTCATTCCATGAGGCCAACATCACCCTGATTCCGAAACCAGACAAAGACACCTCAAAGAAAGAAAACTACAGACCAATATCTCTAATGAACCTAGATGCAAAAATCCTCAATAAAATTCTGGCGAATTGAACACAAAAACACATCAAAAAAATTGTGCACCATGATCAAGTAGGATTCATCCCTGGGATGCAAGGATGGTTCAATATACGGAAATCAATAAATGTTATTCACCACATCAATAGACTTAAAGATAAGAACCATATGATCATCTCGATAGATGCAGAGAAAGCATCTGACAAAGTACAGCATCCCTTTATGTTCAAAACATTAGAAAAACTAGGGATAACAGGAACTTACCTTGACATTGTAAAAGCTATCTATGCTAAGCCTCAGGCTAGCATCATTCTGAATGGACAAAAGTTAAAGGCATTCCCTCTAAAATCTGGAACAAGACAGGGATGCCCTCTATCACCACTTGTATTCAATATAGTTCTCGAAACACTGGCCAGAGCAATTAGACAGACGAAAGAAATAAAGGCATAAAAATAGGAAAAGAATAACTTAAATTATTACTATTTGCAGATGACATGATTCTATACCTAGAAGACCCAAAAGGGTCTACAAAGAAACTACTAGAACTAATAAATGAATTCAGCAAAGTGGCAGGATATAAAATCAACAAGCATAAATCAAAGGCATTTCTGTATATCAGTGACAAAACTTCTGAAACGGAAATGAGGAAAAACACTCCATTCACAATATCCTCCAATAAAATAAAATACTTGGGAATCAACCTAACAAAAGAGGTGAAAGATTTATACAATGAAAACTACAGAACCCTAAAGAGAGAAGTAGAAGATCTTACAAGATGGAAATATACACCCTGTTCATGGATAGGCAGAACTAACATCATCAAAATGGCGATACTACCAAAAGTTCTCTATAGGTTTAATGCAATGCCAATCAAAATCCCAACGGCATTTCTTGTAGAAATAGATAAAGCAATCATGAAATTCATATGGAAAAATAAAAGATCCAGAATAGCAAAAGCAATTCTAAACAGGAAGTGTGAATCAGGCGGTATAGCGATACCAGATTTCAAACTATATTACAGAGCAATAGTGACAAAAACAGCATGGTACTGGTACCAAAACAGGCGGGTGGACCAATGGTATAGAATAGAGGACACAGAGACTAATCCACAAAGTTACAACTATCTTATATTTGATAAAGGGGCTAAAAGCATGCAATGGAGGAAGGATAGCATCTTCAACAAATGGTGTTGGGAAAACTGGAAATCCATATGCAACAAAATGAAACTGAATCCCTTTCTCTCACCATGCACAAAAGTTAACTCAAAATGGATCAAGGAGCTTGATATCAAATCAGAGACTCTGCGTCTGACAGAAGAAAAAGTTGGCTCCGAGCTACATATTGTGGGGTCGGGCTCCAAATTCCTTAATAGGACACCCATAGCACAAGAGTTAATAACAAGAATCAACAAATGGGACTTACTTAAACTAAAAAGTTTTTTCTCAGCAAGAGAAACAATAAGTGAGGTAAATAGGGAGCCTACATCCTGGGAACAAATTTTTACTCCTCACACTTCAGATAGAGCCCTAATATCCAGAGTATACAAAGAACTCAAAAAATCAGACAATAAGATAACAAATAACCCAATCAACAAATGGGCCAAGGACCTGAACAGACACTTCTCAGAGGAGGATATACAATCAATCAACAAGTACACTAAAAAATGCTCACCATCTCTAGCAGTCAGAGAAATGCAAATCAAAACCACCCTAAGATACCATCTCACTCCAGTAAGATTGGCAGCCACTATGAAGTCAAACAACAACAAGTGCTGGCAAGGATGTGGAGAAAAGGGTACACTTGTACATTGCTGGTGGGACTGCAAATTGGTGCGGCCAATTTGTAAAGCAGTTTGGAGATTCCTGGGAAAGCTGGGAATGGAACCACCATTTGACCCAGCTATTGCCCTTCTCGGACTATTCCCTGAAGACCTTAAAAGAGCATGCTACAGGGATACTGCCACATAGATGTTCATAGCAGCACAATTCACAATAGCTAGACTGTGGAACCAACCCAGATGCCCTTCAATAGATGAATGGATAAAAAAAATGTGGCATCTATACACAATGGAGTACTATGCAGCAATAACAAATGACAAAATCATAGAATTTGCAGGGAAATGGATGGCACTAGAGCAGATTATGCTTAGTGAAGCTAGCCAATCCCTAAAAAACAAATACCAAATGTCTTCTTTGATATAATGAGAGCAACTATGAACAGAGCAGGGAGGAAGAGCAGGAAGAAAAGATTAACATTAAACAGAGACATGAGATGGGAGGGAAAGGGATAGAAAAGGGAAATTGCATGGAAATGAAGGGAGACCCTCATTGCTACACAAAATTACATATAAGAGGTTGTGAGGGGAATGGGAAAATAAACAAGGAGATAAATGAATTACAGTAGATGGGGTAGATAGAAAAGATGGGAGGGGAGGGGAGGGGAGATAGTAGGGGATAGGAAAGGTAGCAGAATACAACAACTACTAATAGGGCATTATGTAAAATGGTGGATGTGTAACCGACGTGATTCTGGAATCTGCATTTGGGGTAAAATTGGGGGTTCATAACCCACTTCAATCTAATGTATGAAATATGATATGTCAAGAGCTTTGTAATGTTGTGAACAACCAATAAAAAAAAAAAAAGAAGCTCACATTCTGCCACCATGTGTCCAGATGATGTATATGAAGAGTAAGGATTTATTGTTTGCTTTGCTGATTTTTGGTCCTGTTTTTTTCTTCATACTTTTTATTTTCTATAAATAAAATTATTCCCTTTTAGATGGGAATTATTAACTCATGCCAGAGTACCTTGGAAGTATATACCTCATTTATTTATTTATTTTTAAGTTTTATATAGGCTCACAGATGAATTAGCTTTGAGTGCCAGAAGAAATTTTGAAAACAGACTTTAGTACAATTGTGAATTATTTAAGTCTTTGGGGACTCTTGGATTAGGCCTAAATACATTTTTAATAATGATATAGAAATGAGCCTTTGAGGACCTAGAAAGGAATTATTTGATTTGACTAAATGTTCCCCAAGGTCCACATGTTAAAACTTAGTTGTCAGCCTGTGGTACATGTGGGAGGTGGTACATGTCGGAGGTAGTACAGACTTTAAGAAGTGAAGCCTAATGGAAGAAACCTAGGTGACTTCAGGTGAAACCTTGTGGTGGATATTAGAATATATCCCCTTCCCTTCTCTCTTTTTGCTTCTTGGCCACCATGAGGTGAACAATTTTGTTTTGTCTATCACATAAACCCTGTCATAGTGTGCTGCATTGCCACAGGTCCAAAAGCAACAGGAACAGTAGACCATGGACTAGACCTCTGAAGTTGTGAACTAAAATAAAACTTTCCTTATTATACATTGTTTATATTAGATATTTTGTTACAATAATGGAAAGCAAACTGACACCCCCCAATAATGCTTTATTTTCATTTAAAGTCATTCTGAAAGGGAGAAACCCATTCAGAATATTAATAATATTAACTTTTTAATGATAATAACATAAAAAATTAATATACCTATTGAAATACATTGGAGACCAAATTTTCTCACTCAGAAATTATGTCTATTACACAGAAACATTCCAACCTGTCATACAAGGCAATTGATTTTTGATTTCACAGTTCCTTCAAATGAAACAAAAACAACCATGACCATAAGCACTAAAAATATTCCTACATGTATAAGAAATAGTCTCTTTTTCTCAAAGGTTTTAGCTCAGCAAATTTTAAAATCATAGTAATTTACCATTTATCATTGACCAGGAGAACATGGTTGGAACCCAGGCCCCAGGACAAGGACTGCACCCACAGATGCATAATTATAACAGAAACTAGGCCAACCCCAACTCCTTTTGGGACAATGCATCCAATGCCATAGCCCTCCCCCACATTCTAGGCTTAATCTTGGGACAACAGATAGGACATGGAGGCAGCTGTATCTCTGAATAGACAGCCTACCCTCTCAGGCTCATCTCTGAAACTGGTTGCATCCATCTTGCAAGACCATTACTGCTATCTTGAGTTATCTCTGCTACTTCCACCAACACCTTTAGTTGGAGTAAGGCAAGATACAGGTAATCTGCAGGGACACTATAGGATTATAGGGTAGAAACTGTAATACCTCATAAATGCACTGCAAGAAAGGAAGACAGATAAACAGAATGAAAAAACAAGGGAATAAATTGCCCCAAATAAACCAAGATACTACAATTATAGAATCCATGGACAGCAGAGTTGATGAATGTCAGAGAAGAAGTTCAGAATGTACATAATTAAAATGATCTATGAATTAAAGAAAAATCTAAGTAAGCAAGTACAGGCAAAAATTGATCACTCCAACAAAGAGATAAGAGAACAAATACAGGCAACCTTGATCAAACCAACAAAGTGTTAAAGAAGCAAAAATAGACAACTATTGATCACACCAAAAAAAGAGATAAAGGATTAAATACAGGTAGCAAATACTACTTCAAGAAAAGCATACAGATTCTAAAACAAACAAACAAACAAACAAACAGAAATCCTTAAAATGAAGGAATCAACAAACCAAATAAAAAATTCAATAGAAAGCACCACCAACAGACTAGATCACTTGAAGACAGAACATCAGATAATGAAGACAAAATATACAAACATGAAAATAAAGTTGACCACACAGAATCTATGAACAGAACATCCAACAACTATGGGATAATATCAATAGATCAAATCTAAGATTTTTGGGGATAGAGGAAGGCACAGGGGTTCAAACAAAAGAATTCACAATGTCTTCAATGAAATAAAGAAAATTTCCCAAACATGAAGAATTGGAAAATAAAATACAAGAGACTTACAGGAAACCAAATGTACAAAATTACAACAGATCTACATCAAAGCACATTATAATCAAAATGCCTAGCATACAGAATAAGGATAGATTTTTAAAAGCCACAAGAGAAAGGAATCAGATTACTTAGAGGGGGGAAACCAATTAGGATATCTACAAAGTTTTCAACCCAGACCCTAAAAGCTAGAAGATCCTGGAACAGCATATACCAAACTCTGAAAGAAAATGGGTGCCAACCAAGAATATTATATCCAGCAAAATTAAGCTTTAGATTTTATCACAAAATAAAAAAAAAACTTCTATGATAAACAAAAGTTAAAAGAATACAACTAGAAAGCCTGCACTACAGAAGATCCTCAGCAAAATATTCCATAAGGAGGAAATAAAAAACCGCAATAAAATTCAGCAAAGGGAGGTATTACACTAAAGTAAAAACCAAAGAGAAACCAAGTCAAATTCAATACCAAAAAAAAAAAAAAAAAGAACTGGGAATACAAATTATGTCTCAATAATAAAAGTGAATGTTAATGTCCTAAACTCAACAATCAAAAGACATAGACTGGCAGATTGGATTAAAAACAAAAAGACTCAACAATATGCTGCCTTCAAGAGACTCATCTCATAGGAAGACATTCACAGACTGAAGAAGAAAGGTTGGAAAACATACCACTCACATGGACTGAGAAAACAGCCAGGATTTCCATCCTCATATTAAATAAAGTGGACATTTTACACTACTTAAGGGAACCATACACCAACAAGACATAACAATTATAAATACATATGCCCCAAACAATGAAGCATTTATGTTCATCAAACAAACTCTTCACAATTAAATAGTCAAATAGACCACAACACAATAATTCTGGGTGACTTTAACACACCTCTTTCACCACTAGCTAGATCTTCTTAACAGAAGCTAAACAACAAAACTATAGAACTCAATAATGCAATCAATAACTTTGACTTAACAGACATATATAGAATAGTTCATCCATCAATGAGTGAATACAATTTCTTTTCAGCAGCTCATGGATCCTTCTCTAAAATATACCATATATTATGCCACAAAGAAACTCTTAGTGAATACAAAAAATTCGAGATATTACCCTGCATTCTATCAGATCATTAATGGAATGAAATTAGAAATCAATAATAAACTAAAAAATAGAAGCTACTCCAACACTTGGAGACTAAATAATATGCTCTTGAATGAACAATAGGTTGCAGAAGACATCTAACAAGAGATTTAAAAAAAATTTTTTCTTTTTAGATAAAAAAAAAATTCTTAGGCAGATGGAAAGCGGTCCGGTGTGCATGGTCAGCGCAGAACACAGAGGCTTTGCTTGTGGATCACCACACCAAGCTCTGAACACGGCACAAAGTCACTCCAGCACCCTCCACCTCACCAAACACCCTACTTTGGAAACAGATGGATTCTATCTTGGAAAACCTTACTCACCATCTATAGATGGGCATAGCTACCAGCCCAGTTCGGTGGCTGATCAGAGAGATTTTGGAACTGTACAAGAGAAATATAAATATATAGGGGAAAAACATTAACATAACAGTCACACAGAGCTGGAAAGAAACATGAACAGTATGAAAAGACAAGGAAAGAAAGGACATGAAGAGGAAATGAAAAATAACAATGAAAACCAACAGTGAGAGATAGTACAGTAAAGGAAAAACTAATCAAAAAGGAAAAACAAATCAAGTTAAATAACAAAAATAAATAAATATGGCTTGAAATACAAAACATATCTCAATAGTAAGCCTAAATGTTAATGGCTTAAACTCACCAATAAAAAGACATAGGCTAGTAGACTGGATTAAAAAAAAGATTCAACAATATGCTGCCTACAGGAGACTCATCTGATAGGAAAAGACATACACAGACTGAAGGTGAAATGTTGGGAAAAATCATACCACTCACATGGACCTCGGAAGGAAGCAGGGGTGTCCATACTCATATCAAATAAAATAGACTTCAAGCCAAAGTTAATCAAAAGGGACAAAGAAGGACACTATATACTGCTAAAGGGAACCATTCACCAACAAGACATAGCAATCATTAATATATATATATGCCCCAAACAATGGTGCAGCTATGTTCATCAAACAAACCTTTCTCAAGTTCAAGAGTCAAATAGACCACAACACAATAATCATGGGTGATTTTAACACACCTCTCTCACCACTGGACAGATCTTTCAAACAAATAAAGAAACTATAAAGAACTATAAAGAATAAAGAAACTATATAACTCAATAACACAATTAATAACTTAGACGTAATTGACATATATAGAATATATCAACCAACATCAAGTGTTTACACTTTTTTCTCAACAGCACATAGATCCTTCTCAAAAATAGACCATATATTATGTCACAGGGCAACTCTTAGCAAATACAAAGAAGTAGAGATACTACCATGCATTTTATCCAATCATAATAGAATGAAATTGGAAATCAACAATAAAATAAGGAAGAAAAATTCCTACATCACATGGAGAATGAATAATATGCACTGAATGAACAATGGGTTACAGAAGACATCAAGGAGGAAATTTAAAAAGTCATAGAGGTAAATAAAAACTCAGACACAACATATTGAAATCTCTGGGACACTATGAAAGCAGTACTAAGAGAAAAAATCATTGCATGGAGTTCATTCCTTAAAAGAAGAAAAAGCCAACAAATAAATGATCTCACACTACATCTCAAAGCCCTAGAAAAAGAAGAACAAATCAGCAGCAAATGCAGTAGAAGGCAAGAAATAATTAAAATCAGAGATGAAATCAAAACAGAAGAAACAATTGAAAAAATTGACAAAACTAAAAGTTGGTTCTTTGAAAAAATAAATAAGATTGACAGATCCTTAGCCATGCTAATGAAGAGAAGAAGAGAGAAAATCCAAATTACTAGCTTACATGATGAAAAAGGCAACATCACAACAGACATTACAGAAATACAGAAGATAATTAGAAATTATTTTGAAACCTTATACTCTAATAAAATAGAAGACAGTGAAGGCATCAATAAATTCCTTAAGTCATATGATCTGCCCATATTGAGTCAAAAAGATATACACAACTTAAACAGACCAATATCAAGTGAGGAAATAGAAGAAGCCATCAAAAGATTACGAACCAAGAAAAGCCCAGGACCAGCTGAATTTTACCAGACCTTTAAAGGAGAACTAATTCCAATACTCAACCAAAGACACCTCAAAGAAGGAAAACTTCAGACCAATATCTCTAATGAATATAAATGCAAAAATCCTCCATAAAATTGTGGCAAATCAACTACAAAAACAAATCAAAAAGATCGTGCACAATGATCAGGTGGGATTCATCCCAGTGATGCAAGGTTGGTTCAACATATGGAAATCAATAAATGTAATTCCACATCAATAGACCTAAAGATAAGAACCATATGATCATCCTGATAGATGCAGAAAAAGCATTTGACAAAATACAGCACCACTTTATGTTCAAAACACTAGAAAAACTAGGGATAATAGGAATTTACCTCAACATTGTACAAGCTATCTACGCTAAGCCTCAGGCCAGCGTCATTCTAAATGGAGAAAAACTGAAGGCATTCCCTCTAAAATCTGGAACAAGACAGGGATGCCCTCTCTCACCATTTCTATTCAACATAGTTCTTGAAACACTGGCCAGAGCAATTAGATAGATGAAAGAAATTAAAAGAATAACTATAGGAAAAGAAGAACTTAAATTAGCACTATTTGCTGATGATATAATTTCTATACCTAGAAGACCCAAAACCTCTACCAAGAAACTTCTAGAACTAATAAATGAATTAAGTAAAATGGCAGGATATAAAATCAACACCCATAAATCAAAGGCATTTCTGTATATAAGTAACAAATCCTCTGAAAAGGAAATGAAGATAACTACCCCATTCACAATATCATCAAAAAAAAAAAATACTTGGGAATCAACCTAACAAAAGAGGTGAAAGATCTTTGCAATGAAAACTATAGAACCCAAAAGAAAGAAATAGAAGAAGACCTTAGAAATGGAAAGATATAACTTGCTCATGGATAGGCAGAATTAATATTATTAAAATGACCATACTACCAAAAGCACTATACAGGTTCAATGCAATTCTGATCAAAATCCCAATGGCATTCCTCATAGAAATAGAAAAAGCAATCATGAAATTCATCGGGAAAAATAAGAGACCCAGAATAGCTAAAGCAATTCTAAGCAGGAAGAGTGAAACAGATGGTATCACTATATCAGACCTTAAACTATACTACAGAGCAATAGTAACAAAATCAGCATTTTGGAACTGGCACCAAAACAGGATAGTAGACCCATGGTACACAATAGAGGACACAGAGACTAACCCACAGAATTACAGCTACCTTATATTAGACAAAGGTACCATAACCATGCAATGGAGAAAGGATAGCATCTTCAACAAATGGTGCTGGGAAAACTGGAAATTCATATGCAACAAAATGAAATTGAATCCCTATCTCTCACCATGCACAAAAGTTAACTTAAAAACGAATCAAGGATCTAGGGATTAAACCAGAGACTCTGCATCTAATAGAAGAAAAAGTAGGCCCTAATCTCTATCACATGGGGATAGGCCCCAATTTACTTAATAAGATGCCTATAGCACAAAAATTAAAACCAAGAATCAACAAATGGGATGAATTCAAACTAAAAAGTTGTTGTTGTTTTTTTCAGCAAAAGAAATATTATGTAAGGTGAATAGGGAGCCTACATCCTGGGAACAAATCTTTACCCTTCATACATCAGCTAGAGCTCTAATCTCTAGAGTATATAAAGAGCTGGACAAGATAAGCACCAAAAATCCCCAAATAATCCAATCAATAAATGGGCCAAGGACCTGAACAGATACTTCTCAGAAGAGGATATACAATCAGTCAACAAATATATGAAAAAATGCTCATCATCTCTAGCAATCAGAGAAATGTAAATCAAAACTACTCTAAGATTCCATCTCATTCCAGTAAGAGTAGCAGCCATTATGAAGACAAACAACAACAAGTGCTGGCAAGGATACGGGGACAAAGGTACACTCATACACTGCTGGTGGGACTGCAAATTGGTGCAGCCAATTTGGAAAGCAGTATGGAGATTCCTTAGAAAACTAGGAATGGAACCACCATTTGACCCAGCTATTCCTATTCTCACACTATACCCAAAGGACCTAAAAACAGCATATTACATACAGGGACACAACCACATCAATGTTTATAGAAGCAAAATTCACAATAGCTAAACAGTGGAGCCAACCTAGATGTCCTTCAGTGGATGAATGGATAAAAAAAAATATGGCATTTATGCACAATGGAATATTACTCAGCAATAAAAAAGAATAAGATCATGGAATCTGCAGGGAAATGGGTGGCATTAGAGAAGATTATGCTAAGTGGTTAGTCAATCCCAAAAAAAACAAATGCCGAATGTCTTCTCTGATATAAGGGGGGTGGCTCGAAATGGATTTGGGAGGGAGAGCAAGGGAGGAAGATTACCTCTAGATAGGGAATAAGGGTGGGAGGGAAATGGAGGGAGAAGGGA
The DNA here is from genome assembly GCF_964194105.1 of Spermophilus citellus. Classification (NCBI taxonomy): domain Eukaryota; kingdom Metazoa; phylum Chordata; class Mammalia; order Rodentia; family Sciuridae; genus Spermophilus; species Spermophilus citellus. The sequence continues at coordinate 54,726,049 of NC_138189.1, forward strand.
AATAGCAAATTATTGTATAATGGTGCATTAAGAATTATATGCAAACATATGCAAAAAATAAAAATAAAAAAGAAGTCTTAAAATGTCAAAAAGTTCTTAGAGGTAAATGAGAACACTGATACAACATATCGAAATCTCTGGTACACTGTGAAGGCAGTAAAAATGGGAAAGTTCATTGGCTGGAGTTCATTCTGTAAAAAAAGAAAAAGTCAACAAATAAATGACATAACATTATATCTCAAAGCCCTAGAAAAAGAAGAACAAACCAACACCACAAGCAGTAGAAGATAGGAAATAATTAAATCAGAGCTAAAAATCAATGATTTTGAAACCAAAAAAATTGAAAAAAATTGACAAAACATAAAGTTGGTTCCTTGAAAAAATTGAATATGAACATAGGTAAAAAATATATAAATGCTTTATTTCTCTCATTTATTATTAGTTCTCATTGCTTAATCACTCTTGTACTCATTTCCTCAAATGATGCATTTTCTATGATCCCTTAACTAGGTGATCTCTGAACCTCCTTTAGAATTTCAATATGCTATATTTTGACATTTGACTAATAGAATAAAGTATTGTCTCTCCCTAAAGTTTCTTTGGAGAGTTGACAGCAAGAAACCAGATACCTTAGAATCCAATTCTTTGCTTTACTAGGGGGTCCCTCAGAATGAGCTTTTTGATGTAACTCTAAAAGTAAATCCTAAAAATCTTAGTAACAGTCAATAAGGTTAATAATGGTTGAATTGATAATTTAGTATTGAAACACTAAATTAGAACCAAACATCTTTATGTTTATTTTGAAATCCCAACAAAATTTCAATACACCTTCATATTGTTTATGATCAAAGAATCTTTATTTCAAGCATAGTTACCTTTCATATAGAATTTTCCAAAATTACCTAGATGCCTCCTGTTCCCTTAGGTGTATTTTAAGTGTCACTGAGAGATAACACCTTTGTTTTATTATGAAATACTCTGTATTCTGCATGGGGGAAAAATTACACAATCTTTGCCATGAAATTACACAATCTCTCTTTGCTGCCTTAAATAACCTTCATATCAAACCTAGTAATTACACTATTTGTTCCTTTCCACAGTTCTTGGTTCTATTTATTTTAGAGGACGAGTTCTAACAAGTACCTAGTCTTTCTTTGGCCCAGGGCTTCTTTAGTCTGTTGTTTGCTCTTTCTATTTGTTCACATAGGAATCCTGTGTTCATTGTCCAATCTCTACTCATACACCATTTCTGATATATGACTTTCACTTATATCTCCATTGGAGGTGGAGCTGTTTGTACTGAGATAACAAAACAATTTAAATGCAGTTTCATGGATGGAATAAGCTTTATCTGGAAAACCTACTTTGACCAATCTACTGAGTGTTTTAACTTCTTTGTTAGTTTCTTCTTGAATACAAGCATGACTAGTGCATTGCATTTAACCAGGATGTCTGTGAAAAGGATTTCAGTTCTGCTGTTACAGTTGGGTTGTCACTTTGGTACTTGAAGTTGTGTAAGAGAGCTAATTTCTTGAATTCAGCCATTGTATGAGTTTAAATATAATACTGGATGACCTCACCCAGAGGGGATATGAAGTGATATTTACAAAGACTTGATTTTTCATTTCTCTTGATGTCAACAGGAAAAAATGCATGAAATTTAAACATTTTCCTACATCTTTGAATAAAGATGAGCTGTATGATTTTTTCACATAATGAGTCAGTGCATTGGTCTATAGTGTGCCAAGAGATTCATATTTGTAATATTTTCCTCTACTGCAAGAGTTATTTTTGAAATATTCAGGTGCAGTTTCAAAGAAGAAACTATGATTAAACTATAAGAATCAAGCTTTGATGTCCTTCTTGCAGATGTAGATACAGAGAAATAAAAATTTCTGCTCTGTAATTTACTTCTTTCCTCACAGATCCCTCAATTATTGTACACAATGAAGATATTTCAGAAAGGAATTTTAATTACCAACAGAATTAACACAGAAACACTAAACAGGTATTAAAAATAGACTGAATTTCCTCATGCATTTTAGGTTACCTATGGAATCTCTACCGCTTTATGCACACTAATTACAGAATAGGGCTATTCAGTATGCCATTCAATTCCCCACCCAGCCATACAGATTAAGAGAAAGAAAAAAAATCAGCCTTCTCTTGTGGATCGGACTTTCATAATGTCTAAAGTGGGAAGATGTAAGAGAATTGTGGAGATGGGGTTCAATCCTTGTGGTGAATCTAGTGGGTTTTAAAATATGCCACTATTGTTTAGATATGAGGTCTTCACCCAAAGCTCATGTGTTAGACTATGTAAGATATTCAGAGGTAAAATAATTGGGTTATGAGAGTCTTAATGTAATCAGTGGATTAATCAACTAATATAAATTAACTGGGTGGTATTCTAGGCCGGTAAGATTTGGCTGGATGAGAAGATCAGTGGGGACATGCCTTTGGGATATACTTTTTCTTCCTGGTAAACAGAGCTCTTCTGTTTCTTATTACCATATCCTGAGCTGCTTTCTTCCACCATGCTCATCTGCCATGATGTTCTGCCTAAACTTGGACCCACAGCTAGAGAGTCAGTCCATGGACTGAGACCTCTGAAACTGAGTCACAATAAACTTTTCCACCCTAATTGTTTCTGAAAGATATTTTTATCACAGAGATTACGAAGCAAACTAAAATTTAAAGTGTGCCACAAAGAGTTTGCTTCTAACCCACAAGATTTATACCTCCTCCCAAATGAGAATGGAAAGAGGAAATAAAAAGGAGTCAAGAAGCAATCCTTAATGGGGAAGATTCCCCCATCCATAAAATAAAATAGGTACTAATTTTCTACTGCATATAACATATGCATATTGCATATTTATGAATTACTGGAACTAGAATAGTTTTCTATCAGATATTGTTTTCTTGTAACACCTATGCTAATTATTAGCTCAGAAACTGAAGATACTTTTAACATTCACACAGTAAGTAAAAAATAAATGTCTATAAAAGATGCTCCAGTTTATGAGGATTGCTTTGGAATTCTAATATCATTATCTTATTTTGGAACTGGGCATGAAATGGTTTGGCAATAGTAAACCACATTAATCTCTGCTATGAATGCTTTGTAGTAAATTGTGGAAGAGTAAATAATCAATGGAACAAAATTCAGTACAATTACAATTTTCAATTTTTTTGCAACTGCCATAAAGAATTTCCAAGCATAGCAATAGTGATAATAATTAGAATTCTTGTTGAAAATTTCACTTGAAATTTTTCCTGGAAGTCATGCTTAATAATTTGTAATTTTCAAAAAAAAAAGGATACGTGTAATTGCTAAACAGAAATGATTTCTCACAAATAATTGATTACATGTTTTTTTTGAAAATAAAAAAATGTGAAACTTAAAATAATAATTTGTAAAATAAATGAATATAAGTAAACTCACTTAAGAAGTAAAAAGATTAATATTAAATTTGGAAGATAAGAGCTAGTATAGTACACATATTATAAATAAAGATGTGAACTCAATAATCTGTTACTCATTTTTATAATAAAATTATAACTGCAGAACAATTTCTTATCTTTCTTTATTTTTTTGAATATTTTTAGTTATAGATGGACCTTTATTTTATTCATTTATTTTTATGTGGTCCTGAGGATTGTACCCAGTGCCTCATGTACTCTAGGCAAGCATTCTACCACTGAGCTAAAACTTCAGCCCTAGAACAATTTCTTAAATACCTGACTTTATCATTTTTTCCTCTTTTGTAAAAAGTCACTCAGTATGTGAAAAATAAATAAATTACATTTTCTGGATAGAATATGAAGATAAGTAATGAAAACATAAATACTTTATTTGTCTCATTTCTTACTCATTCCCCTTGCTTAATCACTCTTGTCCTCATTTCCTCAAATGTTGCATTTTAATGATCACCTAATCTCTGAACCTCCTTAGAATTTCAAAATGCCATAATTTCACCTTTGAATAATAGAATAAGATATTGTCTTTCCCTAAAGTTTATTTAGAGATTTGAAAGCAGGAAACCACATAACTTAGGATCCAATTCTCAGATATACAAGGGGGTCCCTCAGAATGAAATTCTTTGTAAACCTCTGGAAGTAAATCCTGAAAACCTTAGTAACAGTCAGTAAGTACGATAATAGTTCAATAGGTAACAATCTGAATAATAATTTATTATTGAAACACTAAAAAATTAGAACCAAACTTCTTTATGTTTATTTTGAAGCCCTAACAAAATTTCATTACACCTGAATATACTTTATGATCAAAGAATCTTTATTTCAAGCATAGTTACCTTTCATATAGAATTTTCCAAAATTACCTAGATTTTCTCCCTGTTCCCTAGGGGTGTAGTTACCTTTCATATAGAATTTTCCAAAATTACCTAGATTGTCTCCCTGTTCCCTAGGGGTATAGTTACCTTTCATATAGAATTTTCCAAAATTACCTAGATTCTCTCCCTGTTCCCTAGGGGTATTTAAATGCCACTGAGAGATAACACCCTTGTTTTATTATGAATGACTGTGTATTTTTCATAGGGGAGAATTACTCAATCTTTGTCATGAAGTGATAACACACTTCCTCTGATTCCAACACCTCTGTTTGCTGCCTTGAATAACTTTCATATCAGACCTAGTGATTTCACTATTTTTTTCTTTTCCACATTTTTTTATACTTTTTATTTTAGAGAACGAGTTCTAATAACTACATAGTCTTTCTTTGGCTCATGGCTTCTTTTGTTTGTTGTTTGTTCTTTCTATTTGTTCACCTAAGAATCACGTGTCCATTGTCCAATCTCTACTCATACATCATTTCTGACAGGTGGCCTTCCTTTATATCTCCATTGGAGGTGGTGCTGTTTGCACTGAGATTTAAAAACAATTTAAATGCAGTTTCATGGATGCAATAATCTTTATCTAGAAAACACTGACCCTTTTAGTGCTTCATATAATGCCATTAGCATTTTATGAATAAGACTATTTAAATGAAAGCTTTTATAACTCACAGTAGCGCTAATGGAATTTATGAGGCCACCAATAGGGAAATTCCTTTAGTGGGTTCCTTTGTTTGGGGAACAACATGTTAACATTACTCACATGGGGCGAGAAAGCAGCACCTTCAGTATCTCCACAGTAATGGGATCAGAAAGACCCATTAATACACCCAGATTCTACCTACTGATGAACTTCGAGCAAAATTCTGCTGAAAGGAGACCTGCCGGAAATAGTAAGTTTATTAGAGGTGACAGTTTGTCCCAGACGAGTGAATCTTGGCCACGCGGTGCAGAGGACCAGTCCCGCTGCCAGCCGCCACCAAACGGCCGCCGGCGCCGCCTGCCCGGCTCTGCAAACAGCCCCCGGCGGCCGGACCTGGCGCGGCGAGAAGGGTCCCCGCCCGCACGTCAAACAGCCCCCCACCCGCCCAGCTCAGGAGGCAACGGGAAGGGAATCTAATCTAACCAAGCCTCTATGAAATAGCGAACTGGGCTGCCTACGGGGTTGCTGAAGTGCTGAGCCTGGTGCTCAGAGTAGAGGCTTTAATCGAGACTTTGCGCAGCTTGTTAGAGCTCCTTTCACCATTAGTCTGTAGTGGACCACCCGGCCAAACAGCAGAAAAAACAAAGAGATTGAAAAAGAGACGCTTGGCTCCCGGACGCTTTTCTGTTCAGAGCCACAGGCGCTTTGCACCCATCTGCTTCCTCTTTCACTTCGCTCCCCCGCAGAGAAGCTGAATGGGTAATCAGCAGTGGATCCTAAGCACCTTAGGCAAAGAAAGCTCAGTACAGTACACCCCCGCCCTTTTTTTTTTTTTTTTTTTTGAATATTGAATATAGTGGGGCCTGGATTGAGGAACCACAAGAGAAGGACCTAGGCATTCAGGACTGGAGACCCGCACAGTCTGGGAAGAAGAGCTGAGGCACAGTGATTGGCTCCCACCTATCAAGAGGAGAAGCCTGGCCCAGTGGGCATAGCTCCACCTACTGGAAGAGAAGTTAATCAAGCTTTATGACTGCATTTATTATTACTATTTTTTTAATGATTATTATTAGTAATTTTTTTCTCACTTTTTGTAGTTGACGTTGTTGTGTTCATTAACTTTCTTATTAATGGTTTCAAAATTTTTTTTAATTCTTTTTATTCTATTATTATTACTATTATTTTTTAAACTTCAATTTCCATTTTTTATTACCATTATAATTTTTTCGTTTGTTTTAAATTTTTATTGTTTCATTTTTTCTCTCTTTCTTCTCACTTTTTTTCTTTTGTCTTTTCATTTCCTTTCAACTTTCTTATTCCCCCTCTCTTGAACTCCACCTGCCTACACTTACTCTCTTTAGTGACTTCTTCCCTTCCCTTCTAATACCTCTCCTCCCAAGCATCAAATAAACTTATAAGAGTAAACAGTAACTCAACATTCAAACAGAACAAGAAGAATCATGAGCATAAAAAAGCAAGGAAGAAAAGGAGTACAAACAATGAAAGACAGCCTAAATATTCAGGAGGACATGGAGTCATCAGAAAAATGGCCATATAAAGAACTCAAGGAACACCTTAGACAGATGGAAAGGAACCTTAAAGATCACATTGAAAATGAATTACAAAAACAGATAAAAGAAGAAGTTAAGCATCTTTATCAGGATATAGAGATTATAAAAAAAATCAAACAATAATTTTAGAAATGAAGGAAACGATAAACCAAATTAAAAACTCAATCAAGAGTATCACTAACAGAGTGGAGCAAGTAGAAGCCAGAACGTCAGATAATGAGGACAAAATATATCATCTTGAAAAGAGTCTAGCCAACTCAGATAGGCTGGTAAAAAATCACGCGAAAAACATCCAAGAGATTTGGGATAACATAAAAAAAAACAAACTTACGAGTCATCGGGATAGAGGAAGGCACAGAGATTCATGCCAAGGGAATGAGTAACTTACTGAAGGAAATAATTACAGAAAACTTTCCAGAAATAAAAAAGGAAACAGATATACAAATTGTAGATGCATACAGGACACCGAGCACACAAAATCACAGTAGACCAACGCCAAGACACATTGTTATGAAGCTATCCAATATACAGAACAAAGAGAAAATATTAAAAGCTACAAGAGAAAAGAGGCAGATTACATTTAGGGGTAAATCAATAAGGTTGACAACGGATTTTTCATCACAGACACTGAAAGCGAGAAGATCCTGGAACAACGTATTTCAAAAACTGAAAGACAATGGATGCCAACCAAGAATTCTGTATCCAGCAAAATTAAGCTTCAGATACGACAACGAAATAAAAATCTTTCATGATAAACAAAAGCTAAAAAAATTTGTAGCCAGAAAACCAGCATTGCAAAGTGTCTTGAGCAAAACTCTACACGAGGAAGAAATGGAAAACAATAACCAAAACCATCAGCGGGAAGTGCCTTGGTAAAGACAGAGGATGAGGGGAAAGCTAATCATGGAGAAACAAACTAAATTAGGGGAAAAAAAAAGAGATAAATAATCAAACATGGCAGGAAGTACAAACCATATATCAATAGTAACTCTAAACGTTAATGGCTTAAACTCTCCAATAAAGCCACATAGGCTGGTAACATGGATTAAAAAAACAAATCCAACAATATGCTGCCTCCAGGAGACACATCTGATTGGAAAAGACATACACAGGCTCAAGGTAAAAGGTTGGGAAAAAATATACCAAGCACACGGTCCTCGTAAGCAAGCAGGCGTGGCCATTCTCATATTGAATAAAATTGACTTCAAGACTAAGTTAATCAAAAGGGATAAGGAAGGACATTATATACTGTTAAAAGGAACCATTCACCAACAAGACATAACAATTATCAATATTTATGCACCAAATAATGGCGCTGCGACGTTCATAAAACAAACTCTCCTCAAGCTCAAGAATCAAATAGACCACAACACAATAATCATGGGTGACTTCAACACACCTCTCTCAAAATTGGACAGATCCTCCAAACAAAAGTTGAATAAAGAAACTATTGACCTCAATATCACAATCAATAACCTAGACTTAACTGACATATATAGAATATATCAACCATCATCAAGTGGATATACTTTTTTCTCAGCAGCACAAGGAACCTTCTCAAAAATTGATCATATATTATGCCATAGGGCAACCCTCAGTAAATATAAAGGGGTTGAGATAATACCATGCACTTTATCAGATCATAATGGAATGAAGCTGGAAATCAATGATAAAAGAAGGAAGGAAAAATCCTACATCACATGGACAATGAACAATACGTTACTGAATGATCAATGGGTTACAGAAGACATAAAGGAGGAAATCAAAAAATTCTTAGAGATAAATGAAAATACAGACACAACATATCAGAATCTATGGGACACAATGAAAGCAGTTTTAAGAGGGAAATTCATCGCCTGGAGGTCATTCCTCAAAAAAAGGAAAAACCAACAAATAAATGAGCTCACACTTCATCTCAAAGCCCTAGAAAAGGAAGAGCAAAACAATAGCAAATGTAGCAGAAGGCAAGAACTAATTAAAATCAGAGCAGAAATCAATAAAATTGAAACAAAAGAAACTATTGAAAAAATTAACAAAACAAAAAGTTGGTTCTTTGAAAAAATAAATAAGATCGACAGACCCCTAGCCATACTAATGAAGAGAAGAAGAGAGAGAACTCAAATCACTAACATACAGGATGAAAAAGGCAATATTACAACAGACACTTCAGAAATACAGAAAACAATTAGAAATTATTTTGAAAACCTATATTCCAATAAAATAGAAGAAAGTGAAGACATCGATAAATTCCTTAAGTCATATGATTTGCCCAGACTGAGTCAGGAGGAAACTCACAACTTAAACAGAGCAATATCAATAGATGAAATAGAAGAAGCAATTAAAAAACTTCTAAACAAGAAAAGCCCAGGACCGGATGGGTATACAGCGGAGTTCTACAAAACCTTTAAAGGAGAATTAATACCAATACTTTTCAAGTTATTTCAGGAAATAGAAAAAGAGGGAGCTCTTCCAAATTCATTCTATGAGGCCAACATCACCCTGATTCCGAAACCAGACAAAGACACCTCAAAGAAAGAAAACTACAGACCAATATCTCTAATGAACCTAGATGCAAAAATCCTCAATAAAATTCTGGCGAATCGGATACAAAGGCATATCAAAAAAATTGTGCACCATGATCAAGTAGGATTCATCCCTGGGATGCAATGATGGTTCAATATACGGAAATCAATAAATGTTATTCACCACATATAGGCTTAAAGATAAGAACCATATGATCATCTCAATAGACGCAGAAAAAGCATTTGACAAAGTACAGCATCCCTTTATGTTCAAAACGTTAGAAAAACTAGGGATAACAGGAACTTACGTCGACATTGTAAAAGCTATCTATGCCAAGCCTCAGGCTAGCATCATTCTGAATGGAGAAAAATTGAAGGCATTCCCTCTAAAATCCGTAACAAGACAGGGATGCCCCCTATCACCACTTCTATTCAATATAGTTCTCGAAACACTGGCCAGAGCAATTAGACAAACAAAAGAAATTAAAGGCATAAAAATAGGAAAAGAAGAACTTAAATTATCACTATTTGCGGATGACATGATTCTATACCTAGAAGACCCAAAAGGGTCTACAAAAAAACTACTAGAACTAATAAATGAATTCAGCAAAGTGGCAGGATATAAAATCAACACGCATAAATCAAAGGCATTTCTGTATATCAGCGACAAAACTTCTGAAATGGAAATGAGGAAAAACACTCCATTCACAATATCCTCATTATATTCTTAATATTATTACTATTCTGTATACATTTCCCCCTTACAAAATGACTTTAAATGAAAATAAAGGATGGTTGGGGGTGTAAGTTTTCTCCCATTACTGTAACAAAATATCTGATATGAACAAGCTGTCAGAAGGCAAGTTTTATTTTAGCTCACAACTTCAGAGGTCTAGTCCATGGTCTACTGTTCCTGTTGCTTTTGGACCTTGGCAAATGTTCCAGGTTCCTGGCATCTCCAGCTTCCTGAGGTTTCCACTGAAGCTTCAGCTTCATTCTCAAGGCTTCATATATTGCCATGTAAATGGATGCTTGCAGGACCTTCAATACTGCCACTTACTACCTAGCCTCCCAGGATTTTCACTGAAGTCTCTGTGAAAACCTCCATGAGCATAGAACTCTTACATTCTGTGTACATACAACCAGCATCATGTGGATGATGATAAGATCTACCACACGTGTGAGCTGTATCAAGCCTGGTTGGAACATAGCTACAGTGGCCTCAGGATTCTATGCTGGGCTAAACACAGAGGAGGAAATGCAGCACATTATGACAGGGTTTATGTGATAGACACAGAGAAAGAAATCCTGCAGGGAAACTTGCCAAGTGAACTTATGCAAGCAGGGAATCCCAGGGCTCTCTTCTCAAATGAAAGTCTTAGAAATGAAAGTTCTTACTTTTACATCTTTGAGCTTCTGATGAGTGGGGTTTTCATAATTTCTGAGATGTCCATAAGGCACATCTTTCCTGTTTTCCCAGTGAGAAGCATTTGGTTTCTTTTTCATGGAGTTCATCTCATTAGCCTCTGAACCCGTGTTTTAAAAATAATGTTGTTTTAATTCTTGTATGGCTATTGCTCATCTTAATGAATACTCTATCAAGAATATTTTCTGTCTAATTTTTTGAAAAATAATATGTCTTTTATATAATTTTTAATGTAAAAATATGTCTTTCTCAGACAGATGTCTTTCCACAAATTTAAATTTATCTTAATCAGCTGACACATGTTGAATGCATATGACACCCATGTACTAGTTCTATGAATTAATTATGTAACTTTATAATTATAACTTTTCCCCATTATATTAGAAATGTATCAAAATTAATGTACTTCTCTGAAAATAGTTCTTACATGCTTTTATTAAACAGAAAGAGAAGCTGCCTTCATAGCTAATCCTACCTTGTCATGCTTTAGCTGTCTGGGGTTTAGATGGCAAGACATTTCCCTATATGTATCTTTCTTTCTGACCCATTAGCCATAATCATTTTAACACTAGATACAAATGCAAGTACAATGCCTCAATGGAAAATATCGACCACTTCTCAAAATCTAAAATCTTCATACTGAGAAGAAAACAACAAGGATAGCAAACAGTCATTGAGAAGCTACCAAATAATATGAACAATTCAAAGGATTCTAAGGATCACTATAATATTGCTTTGATAATCCATGAAGAAAGCTACTTTTCGTAGACCTTGCTTTTTACAGTGAACACCTAGAAACATAGAATTTTATAAAAGGGACAAGTGTAAGACTCAGAGCCAGGATTCAATCTGCTTTTATTGTTTTAATCACTAATCCATCCATAAAATTTCAATACATCTTCAGATCAATACCATGTCTTTATCATGTTTCAAACGGGTATCTGAAAGAAGGCATGGACTGGTTTCTATCTCTAAATTGTGATTTTCTTAGGATACATGTACTCATAATCCATTAATATTTGTTTACTAGATAATTTAAGCATTGCACTCTCAAATGATAGATTTGTTGTTCTGGCTTATTTTGCCTTTGAAATTTAATAATTCCAGTCTATAAATTGGAGCTTGAGCTCTGAACTTGAGCTCTGCAGTCCTAGCTTTTCTCTTCGTTTGTTTAAATCCTATGGATTCAAGTTGTTCTGGCCTGTGAACTAAGATGTTTGTAACGATCACTGAAGAAAATAATGTATTTCCTTTCCACATTTTGTGCACTCATTTTCCATATACACAAACCATTTCATCTCTATCTTTTCTAGTCAATGCTATCTATTTCTACTTGATTTTCCTTTAGCTATAAAGAGAAGGCTATATGGTTATCAGCCATTCACAATGACCAGTCTCTGAAACACCTGGACTGATCAAGTTTGTCATGACCCACAAAAGAGTCAAATACCTGTGGCCAGCTTCTGATAACCTAACCTGGTTCCAGTACTACTCTCTGGATGTGATTGGCTTGTGTGGCAACTGTGAGTTTTCTTGTCATAAAATGTCTATTATCAAGAGTTTGTGAAGCCTGGCGCAGTCGTGCACAACTGTAATCCCAGTGGCTTGAGAAGCTGAGACAGGAGGATTGAGAGTTTGAAGCCAAGTTCTGCAAAAAGTGGGCACAAATTATTAAGCATGACTTCCAGGAAAAATTTATTGAGAATTTTTACCTCAAAGTTCATTAGGGATATTGGTCTTAATTTTTTTTTCCTTGATGTGTCTCTGCCTGGTTTTGGTATCAGGATGATAGTAGCTTCATAAAATGAGTTTGGAAGGGTTTCTTTCTTTTCTATTTCATGGAATAATTTAAGGAGTATTGTTATTAATTCTTCTTTGTAAGTCTTCTAGAACTCAGCTATGAATAAGTCTGGTCCTGGCCTTTTCTTCATTGGTGAGCTTTTAATGGTGTCTTCTATTTCCTTGCTTGAAATTTATCTGTTTAAATTGTGAAGGTCCTCACTTAAGAAAGAAATAGGGTTAATCATATGCCTCTAGAAAGAAAAATAGAAGTTTTAAAAACAGGATTACAACACTAAGAGAATAACCACTGGAGATCATAAAAAGTATCCCAGAGCCACTGAAATAAGAGTGAGAGATGAATGGTGTACAGAAGTAATCTAAGGTACAGGGGGAAAAGAAGACACAGTTAGAAAGAGGAAAAAAGCCAGGAGATATTGTAAAAGCAATTCCAAACAACTGCATCTTTAATAGCAGGAAGCCAAATCCAGGCCTATTTTGCTGGAAAAGTAATTTGTAATCAGAAAATAGACAAGAATTTGAACAATCTTAAAAGGCACTGGGATTCAAAGAAGACTTGAGCTTAGCAGATATATAATCAGAATTCCTTTTAAAAAACAGAGAGCCTTCAGGATACAACCATTGGATTGGATAGCAGAGGGGCAAAGCTGTGGAAATGGAGAGTATTATAAAGTTTTCTAAGAGTTCAGGCAACAGGTGAAAATCCTAAAGTAGGATTTTCATAGAGACTACTACACTCATGTCCATTATATGAATACTGACCTCATAATGAGTTTTGTGGGGGGAAAAAGATTCCTAATAACTTTGACATTAATATTGAGATAAGAAATATATTTATGAGGTACAATATGAAGTTTTGTTATCATGATATTGTATGCAGGTACACAGACATGAAAATTTCTCTCTGTCATTTACTCCTTTCCTCGAAGAATCCCTCAGTTATTGTACACATTGAAGATGATTCAGGAAGGAGCTTTAATTTCTAACAGAACTAGCACAAAAACATTAAGCAGGTATATAAAATAGATTAAATTTCCTCTTGCATTTTAGGCTACCCATGGAATCTCACCCTCTTTACTCACCCTAATTACAGAATAGGGGTCTTCAGTGTGCCTGTTCAAATCCACACCCAGCCATACAGATTAGGAGAAAGAAAAAAAATCAGCCTGCCATTTTGGATTGGACTCTCCTAATGTCTAAAGTGGAAAGATGTAAGAGAATGGTGGAGATGGGTTTCTATCTTTGTGGTGAATCTAGTGCATTTTAAAATGTGCTCATTATGGTTTAGATGTGAGGTGTACAAAACTCATGTGTTAGACAATATAAGAATTTTCAGAGGTGAATGATTGGATTATGGGAGTCTTAATGTAATCAGTGGATTAACCCACTAATATGAATTAACTGGGTGGTAACTCTAGGCAGGTAAGACATGGCTGGAAGGGGTAGGTCACTGAGGGTGGGCCTTTGGGATTTATATTTTGTTCTTGGTAAGCAGAGTTATTCTTCCTGGAACCATATCCTGAGCTGCTTTCCATTCTATGCCCTTCTTCCATGATGTTGTGCCTAACTTTAGACCCATAGCTATAAAATCTGCTGCCCATGGACTGAGGCCTCTGAAACTGAGTCACAATAAACTTTTCCTCCCTAGTTATTCCTATAAAGTCTTTTTATCACAGAGATGTGAAAGCTGACTAAAATTTATAGTATGCAACAAAGACTTTGCTTCTAACCCACAGATTATTACCTCCTCCCAATCAAGGAAGGAAAGGGGAAATAGAAAGGAGTCAGACAGAAGTAATCTTTAAATGGGAAGATTCCTGTATTCATAAAATATGACTAATTTTCCACTTCATATAACTATATTTTTGAGTATGTATGTACTACTGCAACTAGACTTGTTTCCTATCAGATAATTTTCTTGTAATCACTTATGCTAATTATTAGCTGATAACTTGAAGATATTTTTATCATTCACACAATAAGTAGAAATTAATTGCATAATAAATGTTCTCCACTTTATCAGAATGGCTTGAGAATTCCATAATCAATATCTTTTTTTTTGTAACTGGGCAGGAAATGGTTTGGCAACAGTAAACCATATTAATCTGTGCTATAAAGGCTTTGTAGTAATTTATGGAAGAGGAAATAGTTGATGGAACAAAGTTCAGTACCATTAAAATTTTTTCTTTTCTTCTTTTCTTTTTCTTTTTTATAATCTTTTTTTTTCCAAGCATAAAGAATTTCCAAGACTAGAAATAGTAATAACAACAATCTAAACTCCTTTTGAAAATGCCACTTGAAATTTTCCATGGAAAAAGTGTTAATAACTTGTAATTTACCAAAAAGATATGTGTAATTGCTAAGTAAAATAGATTTCTCACAAAGAATTGATTACATAAACTTTTTTGTATATCAAAAAATGTGACACTTAAAACAATAATTTGTAGAATTAATGAATATAAGTAAACTCATTTTATTTAAAAAGTAAAAATATTAATATTAAACTTGGAAGATAGGAGCAAGTATAATAAACATATACAATATAAAGGTGCAAACTATTAATAATTGTTACTTTTTTGCAATAAAATTATAATTGCAAAACAATTTCTTAAACCCTTGAATTTATTATTTATTTTCTCTTTTTGCCCAATCACTCTGTGTGAAAAATATCTTGCATTTTACCTGATTGAATGGGGAAATAAGTAAAGAATTCATAAATGCTTTATTTTTCTCTGTTTTTTACTAGTTCTCCTTACGTAATCACTCTTGTCCTCATTTCCTCATATGTTGCATGTTTAATAATCATGTAACTATATGATCTCTGACAACATTTTAGAATTCTAAACTGCTGTAATTTAACATTTGGCTAATAGAATAAGGTCTCTCCCTAAACTTTCTTTGGAGACAGTAGGAAACCAGATACCTTAGGGTACAGTTCTCAGGTATACCATGAGGATCCCTCAGAATGAGCTACTTGCTGAACCTTTGGAAGTAAATCCTGAAAATCTTAGTAACAGTCAATAAGGTTGATAATGATTCAATAAGTAGGAATCTGACTAATAATTTATTATTAAAACACTAAATTTTGGAACCAAACTTTTTTATGTTTATTTTATACTCCTAAGGAAATTTCATTACACCTTCATTATTTTTTTATGGTCAGAGAATCTTTATTTCAAGCATAGTTACCTTTCACACAGAATTTTCCAAAATTATCTGGATTGTCTTTCTGTACCATAGAGTTATTTCATGTACCACTGAGTATAACACCTTTGTTTCATTATGAATGACTGTATTTTCCATGGGGAAAATATAACAGAATCTTTATCATGAAGTGATAACACACTCCCTCTTATCTCAAGGCCTCTCTTTGTTGCCTTGAATAACCTTCATATCAGACCTAGTTAGTGATTACACTATTTTTTTTCTTTCCACATTTTTTGCACTCTTTATTTTAGAGAACAAGTTCTAACAACTACATAGTCTTTCTTTGGCCCATGGCTTCTTTAGTCTGTTGTCTTCTCTTTTTATTTGTTGCCCTATTAATCATGGGTTAATTGTCCAATCTCCAGTCTGTGTAACATGTGCCTTCATGTACATCTCCATTGGAGTTGGTGCTGTTTGCACGGAGATATTAAAAATATTTAAACGCAGTTTCATGGATGCAATAATATTTATCTAGACAACACTGTCCCTTTTAGTGTCTCATATTATGCAATTCTCATTTTACATTTAAGAGTTATTTAAATTAAAGAGAATCAAATAAAGCTAAGCACAGATTTGTTGAATGCCCTCAAGATCCAGTCACGAACAATCAATCCTTCATGGGTGTAAATGTGTTTTTTAACTACATTATATTTATAGATTAGTTCTCACATAGATGCCAAGGGGGCTGCAGTGAATTTGAATGTGAACCTAATGATGAGAATATATTTACTTAATAGTAGAAGAAAACCATCAGTATTGTAAGTGTTAGAATGTCTTTTTCAGTGGTTTGTCAGAGGATTAAGTACAATGTAAAATTTTTTAATAACCAATAAAGAGAATTAAGAGGAATCATTGAAAGTGGTAACAGAATGATTACAATGAAGCATTAGGAAAACTTTGAAACACAAAAACATGAATTTTATAAAAGTATTAATGTTCAATATGGTTATAACATTCAGCATGAGAACTCATCATTTTTTTTGGAAATTTTATGTGTATCTTTAAGTATATAACATGAAGCTGTGGGATACATATAGAAAGTAAAAAACTTACTATAGTGAAGTAAATTAACATATTTATAATCTCATTTAAAATGTGTTCACTTTTAAAACTTTTCTAAAATGGTTTACTTTCAATAAATCATTAAGATATAATCAATCTCCTTTTCCCATTACATTTAAATCTTCCCAAATTTGTTATGCTCATATTTTCAGCCCAGCAGTGATAAATAGTAAATGATTCTTATTTTCAAATTGGCTTAGTTAAAATCATTGGAGAAAAAAAGGCTACTATTTATACATGTGGGTATATTTTTAGTGTTTATGATTGTGGTTGTTTTTGTTTCATTTCAAAGAATTGTAAAATCAAAAAATAATTGCCACATATGAGATAGGTTGGAATGTTTCTGTATAATAGACAAAACTTCCAAGTGAGAAACATTTGGTCCCCAAATTATTTTAGAGGTATATTAATTTGTTATGCTATTATCATCATAATCTTAATATTATTAATAATGTGTATACATTTTCTCATTTCATAATGCCTGTAAATGAAAATAAAGCTTTTTTGAGGGGGGTTGTAGTGTTATTTTGCTTTCCATTATTGTAACAAAATACCCAAAAAAAGGTAAAGAAGGAAAGTCTTATTTTAGGTCAAAATTTCAGAGGTCTAGTCCATAGTGAAATATTAATTTGTTATGCTACTATATTACAATCTTAATATTATTAATATTCTGCATATAATTCCCCCTATCATAAAGTCTTTAGATGAAAATAAAGCTTTTGAGGGGGAAGTAATGTTAGAGTGCTTTCCATTACTGTAACAAAATACCTGAAATAAACAAGGTTTAAGAAGGACAGATTTATTTTAGCTCACAATTTCAGAGGTGTATTCCATGACCAATTGTTCCTGTTGCTTTTGTACCTGTGGCAATGTAGGACATTATGACAGGCTTTATATGATAGACAAAAAAAAAAAAAAAAAAAAGTCATTCACCCTATTGTAGCCAAGAAGCAAAAAGAGAGAAGGAAGAAGTGTAAGATCCCACTATTCACCAGAAGGTGTCACCTGAAGTGACCTAGGTTTATTCCATTAGGCTTTACTTCTTAAAGTCTGTACCACCTCCCACATGTACCACAGTCTGACAACTAGAGTTTTTAACATTGTACCTTGGGGGACACTTAGTCAAACCATAGAATTACTTTCTAGGTCCCCAAAGGCTCATTTTCATCTCATTATGAATGCTGTATCTAGTCCTAATCCAAGAGTCCCCAAACAATTAATTATTTCACAATTGCACAAAAGTCCAATTCCAATGTCTCTTCTAAGATTCAAAGCAAATTTATCTGTGTGCCCTTATAAAACATAAAAACATAAATAAATAAATTATTTACACACTTTCAAGATACCATGGTACAGGGTAAATGTTCCCACCAAAAAGGAATATTTTTTTTCATATTCAACAAATAATAGTGATTTTAATGACATTTCGAAGAAACTGAAAATACACTGGTCAAGATTGAACATTGCAGAAGACATCATAAAAGAACTGGGCAAAATTTAAAGAAATATTTTATCTTAATTGGTTACAACAGGAATTAAATTGTTTCTATAATGTATTTTTTATTGATTATTTAAAGCATTACAGCGCTCATGATATATCATCTTTCATACATTTGACTCAAATTGTGTTTTGAACTCCCTTTTTCACCCCAAATACAGATTGCAGAATCACATCTGTTACATATTCATATTTTTACATAATGCCATATTAGTGACTGTTGTATTCTGCTACCTTTCCTATCCCCTACTATCCCCCCTCCCCTCCCCTCCCCTCCCATCTTCCCTCTCTACCTCCCCTGCTGTTGTTCAATTCTCTCCCTTTTTTCCCTCCCCCTTGCCCCTCATAACCTCTTATAATTTTATGTATCATTGAAGGTCTCCTACTATTTCCATGTGCTTTCCCTTCTCTCTCCGTTTCTCTCCCCCCATTCGTCTTTGTTTACTATTAGTCTTTTCCTCATGCTCTTCCTTCCTGTTCTGTTCTTAGTTGTTTTCTTTATATCAAAGCAGACATTTGGCATTTGTTTTTTAGGGCTTGGCTAGCTTCGCTTAGCATAATCTGCTCTAATGCCATCCATTTCCCTGCAAATTCTATGATTTTGTCATTTCTTAGTGCTGCATAATATTCCATTGTGTATAGATGCCACATTTTTTTATCCATTCATCTATTGAGGGGCATCTAGATTGGTTCCACAGTCTAGCTATTGTGAATTTTGCCGCTATAATCATTGATGCAGCTGTATCCCTATAGAGCGCTTTTTTAAGGTCCTCAGGGAATAGTCCGAGAAGTGCGATAGCTGGGTCAAATGGTGGATCCATTCCCAGCTTTCCCAGGAATCTCCATACTGCTTTCCAAATTGGCCTCACCATTTTGCAGCCCCACCAGCAGTGTACAAGTGTACCCTTTTCCCCACATCCCCGCCAACACTTATTGTTGTTTGACTTCATAATGGCTGAATTTTTTTTAATAGAAAATAAAATGCATGAGGAAAAAAGCAAGATAATAATTCAGCAAGGCAAACATTAAATCCTTAATTATCATATCCATTATCTGGGACACATGGTGGCAGAATGTGAGCATCTTAGGTCATGGGCAGCCCTGTCCCGGTGAACTTGATGGATGCAACCCACATGGTCAGGCTTTTCTGGCTCTGCTCCTGCCCTGCAGTTTCCCTTGGCAAATGTTCCAGGTTCCTGGCATCTCCAGCTTCCTGGGATCTCCATTGCAGTATCAGTGTCGTTCTGACAGCTTCGTATATTGCATGTAAATGGATGCTTGCAGGACTGTCAATACTGCCACTTACAACCAGCCTCCCAGGATTTTCACTGAAGTCTCTGTGAAAACCTCCTTGAGCATACAACTCTTGCATTCTGTATAAACACAACCAGCATCATGTGGACAATGATAAGATCTACTGCATGTGTGAGTTGTATCAAGCCTGGTTGAACTATGGTTGTAGTGGCCTCAGAATTATTTGATGAGCTAAACACAGAGAAGGAAATCCAGCAGGAAAAAGTGACCCTGTGCAAGCAGGCATCCCAGGGATGTCTTCTCAAGTGAAAGTCTTAGAAAGAAAAGTAATATTTTCTGTGAATCCTGTGATGAGTGGGGTCTTGCTGATTCCTGAGAGGCACTCAAAGCACATCTTTCCTATTTTCCCAGTTAAAAGTATTTGGTTTTGCTTTTTATTTTATTTTTTTAATGCAGTTTGTCTCATTAGCATCTTAATTCTCTTTGGCAATACCTTTAGAAACTCTTCTTTTCTCACCAAAATGTGAATTTTTAAAATCTTTCTGTTTTCTTTTTTGCTACTGATTCTCACCTTAAATAGGGTTTAAAGCATCTGGAAATTCCATGTCAGAGCCTAAATGCTTTGCTTTCTTGAAATTTTCTCTACCAGATTAACTATTCTATCAACTTTAGATAGGCTCTCACTGCCTCAGGGTATGGACAAAACAAAGTTTTGTTTTATTTTGTTTGTTTCTTTCATGATACAAAATGGAAATCCTATAGTCCATTTCCCAATAAACCCATTAATTCCATCTGAAACCTCGTGGGCATATCCTTTACTGTCCGCATGTCTATCAGCATTTTGGTCTTATGGGTTCTTACCAGAATCACCCATTACAATACACTACACTTACAGTATTCTAGGGTTTTACTAGCTGGCCTCTTCAAACTCCTCCCCCAAACCAAGTCCAAAGACTTATCTAAATCATCTCAGGAATTGTCACAGCAATGTTCAAACTTTCTATCAGTTTTTTCCTATTCTTCAGTTTTCTCTTACTGTAATAAAATATATTAGGCAAATAACTTGTAAGAGTGAAAGTTTTATTTTGGTTCATGGTTTAAGAAGTTTACAGTACATGGTGGCTGGCTACATTGCTTTTGAGTCTATGGCAAGGTGGTACATCATGGCAGATGGACCAAAGCTGCTCACATCACAATGGACAGGAAAAAGAAAGAGAAATCGGTGGGGGTCCCAAAGTCTGCTTCAAGGGAATCCCCACAATAATCTAACTTCCTCTCCCTTCTTAAAGGCTCCTTCATTTCACAATACCACCATAGGTTGGTGTCCAAATCTTTAGCAATGTGCTTTTGGGGAATGCTTATTCAAAATATAGCAGGAGTATATTGATAGTAATAATACAGGAGACAATTATATTTTAAAAGCAATGCTGTTTTAATTTTAGTACAGCTATTATTCATCCTAAAGAATATTGTGTCAAGAATATATTCTGTTTATTTTATTTTGAAAAAGAATATATCTTTCATATGCTGTTTTAATGTAAAAATATACATTTCTCAGATGTCTTAGCTGACATATTGAATGCATATTATATGACACCAATTATTAGTTCTATGAATATATTATGTAACTTCACCATTATAGCTTTTCCCTACCATATTAGAAATGTATCAAAATTAGAATACATAGCTGACATATTGAATGCATATTATATGACACCAATTATTGGTTCTATGAATATATTATGTAACTTCACCATTATAGCTTTTCCCTACCATATTAGAAATGTATCAAAATTAGAATACTTCTTTGTAAAACAGTCCTCACACTCTTTTTAATGAAAAGGA
The DNA here is from genome assembly GCF_964194105.1 of Spermophilus citellus. Lineage (NCBI taxonomy): Eukaryota > Metazoa > Chordata > Mammalia > Rodentia > Sciuridae > Spermophilus > Spermophilus citellus. The sequence continues at coordinate 54,747,232 of NC_138189.1, forward strand.
AAAGAAGTCCCCTCCATAGCTAGTGCTACTATGTCACACTTTAGCAGTTTGGAGTTTAGATTGACAAGCCATTTCCCTATTTTCACCCTTCTTTCTTACCCATTAGTAATAATTATTTCAACACTAGAAACAAATATAAGTACAATGCCTCAATGGAAGATATTGAGCTCTCTCAGAATCTAATATTATAATATTGAGAAGGAAAACAACAACGATAGCCAACATTTATTGAGAAGCTACTAAATAATATAAACAACTCAAAATATTCTAAGAATTAATATAATATTGCTCATGATGATCAGAAAAGAAAGTCACTCTTCCTAGACATTGTATTAAACAATGAACAACTAGAAACAAAGAATTTTATAAAAGGGCAAGAAGTGTCAGAGTCAAGATTGAATCTGTTTTCGTTGTTTTAATCACTAATCCATGCATAAAATTTCAATACCAGTTTCAGACCAATACCATCTCTTTATCATCTTTCAGACACATATCTGAAAGTAGCCATGGACTTGCCTTCTATCTCCAAATTGTGATGCTCTTTGGAACCCTGTACACATAGTCCATTAATAATTGTTTCCTAGATAATTCAAACTTGGCATGTTCAAATGATAGATTTGTTGTTCAGGTTTGTTTTGCCTTTGGAAAACTGTACATTAGAAAGTACTTGAGCTCTCCCATCTTTTCTCTTCATTTCTAAATCCTATGGGTTGAAGAATTTCCAGCATATATACTACGATCCTTGGAATTATCAATGAAGAAAATAATTCATTTCCATTCCATGTTTTCAGCACTTGTTTTCCCACATTCACAAAAATTTCATGTCTATCTTTGATATTTTATGAATCTATCTATGTCTACTTGATTTTCCTTTAGCTATAAAGAGAATGCTATATGTTTATCAAGCATTCACAGTGACCAGTCCATGAAAATCTTGAACTGATCATGTTTGACATGACCCACAAAGGAATCAAATACCTGTGGCCACCTGCTCACAACCTCACATGGTTCCAGTACTACTCTCTGGATGTCATTAAGTCCTAAAGACCTGTGTGGCAACTGCTACTTTCTTGTCATAAAATTTCTGTTATCAAAAGTTTATGAAGACAGGTAAAAGAAAAAGACAGAATAGAATTATTGAGACCTAAGGTCTGTATGCATGATAGGCAGACTCTCCCATTTAATTCAGCCACTCTAAATTAAGGTGTGGCAAGATTATACTCCATGTTCTACAAGATTTTTGCCTACTTGATTTACCTATATATTTTCTTCTTCATTAAACATTAACAATTATATAATTCTAGTTTCAAAATTCCTTAAAAATTCTACCTTATTACTATCTTGTATATCATCATAACTGAAAAGAAATGAGACCATGGAAACCTTAGCTTATTGATTTAAGAATAACAGGAAACCTGTTTTTTTTTATTATGCATTTTTAGGAACATCCTTTGTTTGAATAAAATGCAATCAAATGTACCATTTGTGTGTCTGTCACAGCAAACCAGAGCCACGTCTTTGCTAAAGGTGGACAGACATATTTTATTTAGACTCCTGGTGTAAGAGAAAGAGATTACAGTATAAACTGAGCTCAACTCCTGGTAAAACAAAGATGACTGAGGTTTTCATAGGAATAAGAAGGGAATCTGGGGAGGGACCTGTAAGGTGTGGAAGGACCAAAGAGGACTATTGAGCTACATGAAAATGGAGAATTACAGAGGAAGAAGTGGAAAATTACCGAAAACGGCCTAGCAAAGAGGATTAAGCAATATGTACTTTGAGGCTTGAGAGAACTGCATTTTCATGAGCAAAGACATATCATGGAGGCTGAGGTCACCTGTAAGGACACAACCCATGAATTACTGCAGATGGAAGCCAAGCTAAATTTGGTCAAGTCTCTTAACAGGTTGTTAAAGAAAGCCCTCTGTGCTTCATAATAATTTAGAGTACACATCCTCATGAAATAAAAAATATTTCAGTGTGGAACTTTCCTTTGTTTCAAAAATCCTGGATGATTTTTTTTTCCCTTTGGTGGTGCTGGGGATTGAACCAAGGGCCTTATGCATGTGAGGCAAGCACTCTACCAATTGAGCTATGTCCCCAGCTTTCTGGATGATCTTAACAAGCTTCTTACCTGAAACTATACAACTTGGTAAACTCTTTGGTAGAAAGACATAATGTTATTTCCACATGAGGCTTTGAATATTCTTAAATTGATATTTTACTTTGGTTTTGATCCTATATAATTTAGTCATAAGACAGAAAATAAAAGGAGTTACTGTTCCATTTTGTTAAGAATGAGAGTTGAAGACTTGAATGTTTAGTTCAGTTTCACCAGATTATGTTAGATTCCCTCCTCCTGCAATAAGATCTCCCATTTCTGGCTTTACTACTCTAGTTAGATTCTTCTAACTATTTTAATATCCAGAGTAGTGAGGATGTGAAAAACAGAAATTTGTATTTTCTTTTTATTTATGTTTCTCCAACAATACATAGAAAAATAAATCAAAAAATTGAATAAAGAACCAAGATAAATTAAAATTTTATTGAATTAAAATTCAGTAAAAAACAAATATTGTGTGTAGCAATTTTTAAAGCCTATGCACAACTCCAAATCTTGCCTTTAAATATATGTAAATATTGTCTTTAAATTCAGTTTGCAGGGGCCAGGGTTGTGGCTCAGTGGTAGAGTGCTTGCCTAGCATGCATGATGCACTGTGCTCAGTCCCCAGAACCACATAAAAATAAAAACAAATAAAGGTATTGTGTTCATTTACAACTAGCTAACTAACTAAATAAATAAATAAATCCAGTTTGCAAAGTAAACTACAGAGACAAAAGCAATTAAGAGCAGTCCTTCTGCCTGACAACAGATAAGTTTAAATAGTTGGATGAAAGAGAGACATAATTAGCACTTTTAACAAATGGAAAAATTTTTAAGGCACTATTTTTTTGTTGAAAATTTTGGAATAATTGTTAATGAACCTAATTATCATAATAATGTCCAGATAAGTACACAAGTAATTATTTTTTTTATTAAATACACCATCATATTAATAGAAAGGAAAGGTCAAATAAATGATAAAATACAAAAAAAGGAAAAATAAATGCATTATATTAATATTATAAAAATACAGTAATATACTTTTAAAAATGGTAAACCATGTATATATATATATATTATTCTCAGGCAAATGAGGCTCTTTTTTCACATAAAGCAATATTTACACATTAGGGAAACATGCAAACATGAAGTCAGACTTAACAGAGTCATATAAATCTATTTTTATATTAAATGCTCCAAATTTAAATGTTATCCATGTATTTGTTCCTTCAATATTGAATCTTGCAGATTCCAAACCTCTCAACAATCAAAAAAAGTCAGTACAAAAATTCTGAGTGGTCACTTATAAAGACAGAATTTGGAATTGCTTCATCTTTTTAATCTCTGGGATAGTCTCATTTATTTTAACTATAACACTTAATGTAGGGCATATATAAGCATGACAGAGATTGGAGACAGGTAGTAAATAATCATTAGTTTTATTTTGAAAATAATATATGAAGCTGAGATATCTTTCTCAGGGACTATTTAACTTGGAGTTTTCTGAATTAGTTTCCATGTCAAAAGGAATGTTTATTAAAAGAAAAGTAATACAAATAGAACAGCTAAAAGTTTTCTTCCTACATTTCTCAAGTATAATCTATAATTTTAAAATATAGTCTATAACAAACATGTTTCTAAAACCCAACAATGACCACAAATATTACTGAATAACAGTTAAGAAAAATGGACATTGGAATGATCGGTTTTCCCGTGGCTACACAGCCATCCTGAATAATAGATTATAGCATATAGATTCAATAGTAATAGCATATAGATTCAAACTCTGTTTGGAGCTGAGAGACAAGGAAATGAAATGATACAGCAAATAATAAAATTTCAAATTTTTCATTTGTTAGTATTTGAATTATTGTACCCTTAGGAACTGACAGCATCATGGTGAAAGTCCCATGAGGAGACATAGCGTTCTTCTGAAAATGAAATTCTTAAACCAGGGAGCATATAGGGGTTCTGACAAAAATAAGATAAGAGTTGGCCCATTGAATGTGCAGCCACATTGGTGGTCACTTTTGATGTCTAAACATATGAGAATTGACATATTATCTTCATTGGATTTGTGGTTTCTGTAGAAACTAGCTCAACCTTGGTTAGAGAGAGTATATTCTGTTGAGCACAATTGTACCATTCAAACAGAACTGCTGCATGTATACCACCATCAAACCGTCACTGGAGTAGCCAGTTGTTTGGTGCCTCACCAATGGTGCACATATATATTTCCCAGTACAAAGTATATGTAAATATATCATTAATTTTCTTGGAAAAGTCTGCTTGGCCATCTTTTTAAGTTTATAATTCATTCTGTTTTTTTGTTAGCATTCTGTACTTATCTTGTGAAGTTTTTGTACTGGCTTTCCTTTGGTATAGGAAAGTTAGATAGAGTAACTAGGAAAAGAGTTGAAATCCTGAGTCATGATGACAGGGCAGGGAAGCAGTCAGGTGTGTGCCTAAAATTGAAATCAATATAGATTAGATAAGCTGGAAAAAATTAACCAGAAATTATAGGTCAGAGAAGATGTGAAGTGCAAATATGTAATGAGTACACACATATTGCAAAAGTTAGGCTAGAATGAAATCAAAATCGAGATAAACACATTGAATAAGTTCTTCAATAACATATAAGATGGATTAAGTACTTCAATAACATATAAGATGGATGGTTAGGGAAAAGAAAATTAGAAACAAGACAATTTTAGACAACCCAGGAATACAATAGGCCCTAATAGAGGGTGTTTAAAATATTACACTTTCAATCAGTTACTTTGTAATTCCTGAAGTGCATACAGGATTCCTACTGGAGGCTCTAGCAGTCAAATTACATGTAGAAAAACAGAAAACTCACCAACTGTGTCCACTGCTGATCTTGCTCATTCTTTTGTTCATCCATGCTAATCCATTCTATTTCATATGTTCATTTTTGTTTCATGTTTGTGAATGTGTGCTCTATTTTAGAGAACAATCCTTCAGAACAGTGGATTGCTTCTGCTGTAGCCTACAGAGATTTTCAATTCCAAAATCTGTTCTACGTTTTTAAGCAGAGAGTCACTGCACTCCATATAGAGTAAAATATTTTCCCTACAGTTAAGGTCTATGTTTTATTTGGATTCCAAGAACACACTAATCATCCGTGAATATTTTTCTTGATTACATATTTGCCTGGGAATGCTGTTGTATACTGCTTTTTCTTTAAGATGTGTATGTTTTAGGAGCATAAATAGTGAGAAAATATTGAGTCAATTATGAACAGTTTAGTCCACTGCAATAAATGCAACCCCAAATGTAAGTATTTGAGAATAGATGGGGTGCATTCCCTTTTTCTTCCATTGATTTTTTAGTTTTATTCCATTATAGTAAGAGTTATCTCATATACAAAGTTCAAATTTGCTGAGATTCTAATCTGTGACCTTGCCTGAGAACTCCTTTATAAAAGTTTCATGTGCACTTGAAAATAGTATACGTAATTTCACTTCAACTTTGGAAGAAAAACTGTGCTGCTTGACTTTAATATGCATCCACCCGCTGTTCTACATTTTCTTATAAATGGACATGGCAAAATTACCAGCTCATCTCATTTCTCAGTGGAATGCTCATGGAATTAGAAGTACCTCAATCGGCTTTCTATAGCTTTAAGCTGTCTGGAAAAGTCTTGGCCCACTAACTAGTGATTTTTTTTTTTTTTTTTGGCCTGTGAGACTTTACAAAGATTTACCTGGTTGATTTCATTCTCATATTTAAATATGGAGAGTAAATAGAGTGTCTTGAATTATACGTTGTGATAACATATAACCTGTAATATAATACGACATAGTCAATTTTCATTCTCCCACAGTGACAAGTAAACATGTATGTTCATTTCTTTCAGGAGGCAACACAGTGCCATGCAGCTACCTTACAGACACTCTGTGATGTTAAATGTGTTTGGAGAGGAATGTTTAACAAAATGCAAGTTGTTCTATATGGCCATGCTTTAGTGAGCATTCCTCCTCTTCTCATTCTTTCTTTTTCCTCATGAGACTCTTGCTTCATTTTCTCATAACCCCAAAACAGAAATATTAAATATTTCTACATAGCTGAAAATGATAAAATGACCATTTCATTTTAAACCTGCACATATTCCGGTTTACCATCATCAGTAACAATGCAAAGAATAAAAAAAAACCTATCAAAATTTTATGAAAATTTGACAAATAAAATCAAAGGGATTCTCAAGGCCCTCCTGGATACTGCACATCATGGAAGCTCTTTAAAATTAAAGTGGTCCAGGTTAAGAATAATCTATTATGGGCAAGAAGAACTTTATCTAAGACAAACAAAAACATTCTCCAGCCTAAGGCATATTTTTGTTTTAAAAATAAAACTTCAGTGGTAGGGAAAGTATAGGAACAGTTTTTAACACATTTTTTTCCAAGCAGCACATGTAGATAATTAACACAGTTTTAAAGAAAAATTGGGTCAATTTAGTACAATTGAAGAAAATAACATTAAATCATAGACATACATATGAAGTAATTTTCATCAAACTTCTACTGTAACAAATGTATCAAAGGAATAGTGTTCATTGTGTGGTAAGCATGAATGTAAATCATCAGTCAGAAAGATAAGTAGTTCAATGTGGAAATATATGCAGAATATAAAGAGGCAGTTCAGAGAACTAAAAATGCTCAATATCATATAAGATGAAAAAAGTCATTGATACTTTGAGAAATAGAAATTAAGTCATAAATTGTTTCCTCAGAGAAGACGTTCAAACTTTAGAAGTCTATGAAAGTTATTTCTGAGGCCCTATATATGATAAAATTTTTTATGTAAAATTTAAATATTCTGTGTCATCCTATAATTCTACATCTAAACAATTCATCATGGAAAAAGTACTTGCACATGAGCATTTGTATAAATGGAGATTTCCAACTGCACAAATGGCTATAAGTCAATGAACTTATAGCTACATGAAGGGATACAGAAAATACAGCAATTAAAAGGAATTAATAGATTAGAGGCAATATCATTGAAAGTTCTCCTTGTCATATTAATACCAACATGTCAACTTCCAGAAAAATAAAAATAAGGGCTGGGGATGTGGCTCAAGCGGTAGCACGCTCGCCGGGCATGCCTGCGGTACGGGTTGGATCCTCAGCACCACATACAAACAAAGATATTGTGTCCGCCGATAACTAAAAAATAAATATTAAAAAATTCTGTCTCTCTCTCTCTCTCACTCTCTCTTTAAAAAAATAAATAAATAAAAATAAGCTGTGATGAATTTCTGTAATCACAGAGGCTCAGGAGACAGTAGGATTACAACAAAAAAGGCTCATTAGTAAAGTATCCCTGGTTAAATCCCCAGTGTGTATGTGTGTGTGTGTGTGTGTGTGTGTGTGTGTGTGTGTGTGTGTGTATCTTCAGAAATAAATAAAATATATGAAAACTGTGGAAGTACAGGGAAGTTAGTCCTGAAGATTACACAAAATATCAAGGATCTGAATTCTAAATATTATCCTATGTACTTTTACAGTGCTAAACTTTTCACAATAATGTTTTATATATTATGTAAGTTAAAAAATAATTGGTGAAATAAGCAAATTGATTCATGTTCGAAGGTTCCAAGAATTGATATGTTGTCAATTCTTCAGTGTCATTCAGAATTTTCTAATGACCAAAAATCTGGCACATAAATATTTGATCCATGCAGGGCTTGTTTTTAACACACTCATTTCATATTTAAAATATATATGAATAAATTCATTACAATGTTTATTAAAATTATGAAATTCTGAGTTCAAATAACTTTATTGATTTTACTGTGTTAATGTCAATACTTACAGTTGCTTAATGACTTCCACTGAATAATTCAATTGTTTATATTTTGTTGAGAGCTATCCGTGGGCTGTGTGTGGAGTGTCCTGCCTGGAAGTCTAATGAATAGGAGAATCAGGGGTCTGGGAAATTCCAGTGTACATTTTCTCTGGTTGACTGCCCAGACACACTGTGAGCCCTATTCAGCTCTTCCCAGGTCCCACACAGCATTGGAGATGGGGTGACCAGCTGTGCACAGCCTCTCTGAGTTGGGTATGACTTGCCAAGATGCCAATCAACCTGCTGACTGCAAAACATCACAAAGCAAAACTCCATCCCTGTAACCTTATCCCTGCTTTAGTGTACTCCCTTAAAAAAATAAAAATAAAAAACAGGAGCCATTTTCTAATTGTGTAGCTCCAGGTCCTCTGTGGACTGGACCTATCAGGGGCTCCAACTTTTTGAAACTACCTTTCCAACTTTGTCTTTTGTTCTTTAATTATCATAAACTTTTAATTTCTTAGGAGGATTATTCCTCTGAGCAGGCAAGAATTCCCTGGCAAGGTGCTGGCCACCCCATGATAATATTTGTGAATTTTCTTTAAATGTAAGCTTTCTTTGCAATATAACATACATATAAAAAGTACACAAACATTCAACATTAAGTGTACAACTTGATGACATTTTCATAAAGTAAATGCATTTGTGTAGCCACATTTGGATCAAGAGACAACATTATTGACTTCATGTTATAAAATCTAAAAGAGATTCCTATTTGTGAGGGGTCTTGAGATGGGAATATACAGTCTTTCCATCATACGTGTTCCCTCCTCTTCCACTTGGTAGAGTTGTGTGGCTCTCTTAATCAGCACAACATCTGATTATAACACAGCTTAACTTCCAAAGCTCAATAAGAAAAAGCTATTTTGTCTTCCTCTTTGTTTAAATCTATCTCTGTCTCTCTCATTCTCTCTTGAGACATTCTGAAGCCCTGTGCCGTACTCAAAGTCCTACTGATCAATGATGATTTGATGAAGAGTTACAAAAATACGCCTGAAAAGTCATGGTTATCCAGCCAGTAGATAACATTCACCAGGTATATGAGTGAATGATTTTCCGATGATAATAGTCCCAGCAACCATAAGACTGAAACCACCTGAGAAACCCTGTGCAAAAACCATATCAATGATCCCAGCCCACACCAAGATTTCAACAGTTATACTTAAATGATTATTAATGTCTTAAGGATACTTGAAGACAGCTTGTTATAAAGTGATGGGTAACTAAAACAATATTTCCAAACTTTTTAAAGTTTGCATTTGTGATAATATAAAATGGATAGAGACCTACAAATTTGGAAACTATACATGCTACATTTTGAAAATAACTGGAACCCAGAAAGCATGGTGGTTAAACCTGGAGCACATACCTTGGATTCACATCCTTGAAATTCCACTACAGAGTCATGTGAGGTTCACCAACCTATCCTCTGTGTCAGCTTTTCCACCAGTGAAATGGAGATGAGGTAACATCATTGCCTATCTCAATGGTTTCAGAAAATGTGTGACAGATGTCTTAGCTTGGTAAAGCCTTAAGAACAGTCCTTCAACATAGCAAATTAAAAATTTCCACAATGATTGTAGTTCTCACCTAAATTACTTAAAATGTTATGAAAAATAACGTGTTTAATTCAGGTGCAGTGGTGGACATCTGTAACCCCAGTGCCTTGAAAGATGAGGCAGGAGGATCATGAGTTCAAACCCAGCCTCAGCTACTTAGCAAGGCTCTAAGTAACTTAGACCCTGTGTCTAAGTAAAATGCAAAAAAAAAAAAAAAAAAAAAAAAAAAAAAAAAAGCTGGAGATGTGACTCAGTAGTTAAGCACCCCTGGGTTCAATTCATAATACCAAATAATAATAATAGTAATAAATATGTTTCAGATATAAACAATAAAAATGAGAGTATTTTCTATTTTGAAATTGTAGAAATTAATTTACAGTACAAGCTATGAATAACAAATTGGGGCCTCTGGGACAAATATGGCTATTTATTTTTTTAAATAATCAAGTAAAAAATAACATTTTACATTTTAAGTTAAATAAGTGATATTCAATAATTCACAGTGTTGTGCAACTATTAGAATATTCTGGATAAAAAGCATTTGCATCACCACAAAAAAGATGTCTATTCAGTACTTTCCCCAGCCTCCAGTCATGGCAACCCAGTATTATCTACTGGAGTCATTCTACTGCATATTAAGTAATTAAACAAACAAACCCCCCCAAAATCAGATACATAGGGCTATGACTTCAAAAGGATTTCTTCCCTTAATTTTCACATGTCCTCTTTTTTCTTAAATTGCAACTTCCTAATGTTTAAAATTTTACTCTTATCTCCCTAATTGTTTTTTCCCCTTCAATATATATAGGAATTAGAGATATTTTACAGGAAAACTTTACCATCCATTTTTCATGTGGCAGCATGAGGAGTTCCCTGGACCAGGTCCCAAGAATAAAAGAAGTTGTAATAATTAAGAATTTTAATGCAAAAAATATATATTTACAGGGGAAAAATAATCTAATATCTAATATTGAAGATACAAAAAGTGATAGTTATTATATTCCTTTAAAAGAATCAAAAAAAATATATATTAAAATTGAAAATTACTATATTGAAATTTAAAAATTCATTATGAGGAACCCAATTGTAGGTCTGAAACAGCAGCTGATAAAAGTCAATCAACATGGCAGGTTGGTAAACAGTGATTATATGATCCAAAGAACAGAGAGATTAAAAACATGAAGAAAAATGAGTGAACCCTACAGAATTATGAAGCACATTTAAGCACACCAATGTGTCTGAAGTGGGGAATACAAGAAGAAAAGAGAATGATCTGAGAAAATACTTTTTAAAAATACTTGAAAACTTTCAATGTATGATGAAAGACATTGATTTATAAAATCCAGAAGTACAATGAATTCCAAGTAAGATACACACAAAGGTCCAATCACAGACACATCAAAGTAAAAGGTAATGAGTAAAGAGAGAAAATTGTGAAGTAGCAAGAGAAAGACACTTCATGACATATGAAGCACTCCAAAAACATTAACTGCTGACTTCTTATCATAAACTCTGGATCTGTGAGAGGCTAGTATGTCATATTCAAAACAATGAAAGATCTCTGTTGAAGAGAAATCCTATATACTATAAAACTATTTTTTCCAAAATAAGAAATAAAGACATTTACAAACAAATAAAAACAGATAATTTATTTCTAGCAAGTCTACCTTAAAAGAATACTAAAAGTAGTTTTTCAGGCTGAATGTAAATAAACCAAGACTTCAACTATTTTATTTTATTTTTTTCTCTTGGTTACTGGGATCAGAAACTAGGATGTTTTATCACTAAGCTGCATAACCACCTTTTTATTTTTTTGTTTTTAGATAGGTCCCTCTAAGTTATCAAGGCTAGCCTCAAACTTGCAATCCTCTTGCCTAGGCCTCCTGGGTGACTAGGCATGCACCACTCTACCTGGATCAAACTCCAATTCTAATCCACACAATAAAGCATAGTAAAAATAATCCACAATTATAAAATGGAGGAAGAATGTGTACTTCTTGTTCTATTAACAAATTTCAAAAGGAAGTATACAAAGTATACATTTTGTACATACAATGTATATAGATCTTAAGGAAAATATAGTTAAATCTTTTTGTTTCCTTATTTCATCATTGATATGACACTAAAAGCAAAAACAACCAAATAAAATCGATAAATTTGACTTCATTAATATATTAAAAGTTTCATTCATAAAAAGATATCATCAAGAAAATGCAAAAACAAATCACAAGATTGCACAATATATTTCTAAATCACATATTGGGTAATACTGGACTTATAGATATCTAAAGAAAACTTGAAACACAAACATAACAAAACAACATAATCAAAAATGTGCTGAACTATTACTTCAACTCTGATAGTGATCGAAAAGTGCTACTGTGCTCAATGGTCATTTTTAGGAAGTTCTGGATGAATTTGTCCTGACGGACCCTAAGGTGGTCTTCTGAGACTTTCATGTTCCATTTTCTTTGATCTCAACAAACTATCTACTATACAAATTTTAATTTTTTCTATGGCCCATGCTAAGGAGAAATTGGAGATTTTTTTCACAAATGCATGAAAATATAAATAAATAAGCCAACTATAAATATGAATAAATATATGATTTTTGAAAAGTGACATATTGGGCATGTGTTCTACAATGGAAGAAATAAAATTAAGGAAGATACTAGAAAATGCAAAGAACTCTTATGTTCATGTTCACAGAAGTAGAAAAAAATCCTAAAATTCATATGAAAGCAGTAGAGACCCTGGAGAGCCCAAGCAACCCTGAGCAAAAAGAGCAAGCCTAGTAACAAAAGCAGCATGGTACAACATGAAAACAGACACCTAGACCAATGGAATAGAACAGAAAACCAAGAAATAAACCCATGAGGTTATTGTTACCTGATTCCTGTCAAAATTGCCAAAAAACATACATTGGAGAAAAGACAGTCTTTAATAAATCTTGCTGGGAAAGCCATATATCCATACATAGAAGACTGAAACTAGATCCCTATATCTCATCTTATAAAAAAATCAACTCAAGGGCTGGGGATGTGGCTCAAGTGGTAGCGCGCTCGCCTGGCATGCGTGCGGCCCGGGTTCGATCCTCAGCACCACATACCAACAAAGATATTGTGTCCGCCGAGAACTAAAAAAAAAAAAATAAATATTTAAAATTCTCTCTCTCTCTCTCTCTCTCTCTCTCTCCTCTCTCTCTCTCTCTTTAAAAAAAAAAAATCAACTCAAAATGGAGGAATGACCCAGGCATTGGATCATCCATGAAATGAATGAGTCAAGATTGATGAAATCTTGAATCTACTAGAAGAAAATAAAGAAGGACATTCCATGATGTAGACACAGGCAATAGTTTCTCAATAGGATCCATATAGCTCAGAAAGTTATAAGAAAATTTGACAAATGGAACTGCATCATATTTAAAACAATAAATGGGCAAATGAGCTGAATAGACACTTCTCAAAAGAAGTGAAAATGGCCAATAAATATATGAAAAAGTATTCAGCATCTTTAGCCATTAAGAAAATGCAAATCAAAAACTTCATTGTCCTTCCATCATCTGCCACATGCGGACAAAGCATTCCTCCTCTCTGGAGGAGTGCTGTGTTCTTAGTGAAAGCACAGACCACTGAACAAAAATTTTGCCAGTGACTGGCTCTTGGACTTCCCAGCCTCTGAAGTCTGAGAAATAAATTTTCAGTCTTTAAATATAGCAAAGTAGTTAATTATAGCAACAAAAATCAACTAAGAATATCCTGCTTTCAGGTGCTATTGGTACCTGTGGTGAATGGCTGGCTAAAATACTTGAAACACACTATGTATACAATGTCAAATTCTTTCCTGGATATACACTGAAGTAGTAGAAGAGAGAACTTCTATCTCCTTATTCTGACATAGCTTCTTTTATGTAACACTTAAGTAGCAAAATGTTATTCATGGTGAAAAAAAAAGGAATATGATGCAAGTACATTATTTTGAGTTAGTTCTACACATTTAGGAAGAAGTAGAACCACTTTTGCTTGTGAAATACTAGATGAGATATAATTTCAGTTGGTAGCATGAAGTCAAAACTTTCCTTATTTGAAGGCAAGTTTGAATGAATATTTGAAATCAGAGAAACTTGTACAGGAGATACAGTAAAAGGGAATCAGTGATCAATCTCACAAAGATTTAAGTAAGCCTTACATTGCATGGTTATTTAGGACCCTGTAGCCATCACTCATTAATCATTCTAGGATATCATAATCCTGCCAATTGAAGACCTTAGAATTTCTCTAAGACATTACACATTTATTTAATGCTATTTTAAATTTCATTTCTAAAATAACAATGATAAACCTCACTGAATGTCTTTACATAGTTATTTAGGTGTGGAATTATGAACAGTTCTAGCACCACTTTCTGTATAGAAATGAGAAGAGACTATCTTTCATGGAATTCTAGTTTTTTCATGGCATTCACAATTTTTTTAAAAAATCATTAAAACAAAACACTGTAGAATGTACTCCTTTTGGTTTTTGTTTAAAGGTCTAAAAGTAAGAGGTATAAATGTGAACAACTATCGTAGCTCCAAAATTTATTGATCTTGCTGTATCCATGAAAACATTACCACAATTAGTCTAGTTTGTAATAATTTAGCAAATTAAAATTTCCAAGGAAAATATGAGGAAATTCCTTAGGTAATATGCCAAACATTTTAATTTCTGAGCAGGAAATAGCAATGTTTCAGAAATGAGAAAACTATGTCTCATTTCTGCCCGACTTCCATTAAAAAATGTGTATGTACATGTGAGAGCACGAACACATACACACACACACACACACACACACACACACACACACACACAGAGCAGGCTCACAGGCTAATCCCTGGTGGGTCTGGAAACTACTCCCTCCCCAAAGCCATTGGATCCTGGGTGAAGCCCAGGCTGATCAAATACAAAGACCTGGAGGTGTTTGGGCAGAACCCAGAGGGCAGCTAAAGCTGGGAGGGAGCACTGCTTTCCTACCCCTGGGGTCCAAGTGTTTGCTTTACCCCAGGAACAGGGGGCCCTCAGGTCTGGTTGTGGGGGGCCTGGGCATTTGTTCCCTCCTCCAGTTGGTTCTGGGGTCCCCAGGCCACCCAGGGACCAGCCTTCCTACTTCAGTTTTCTACAAACAATGGATCTGCCAGACCTGGGCCACCCCAGCCCTGTCCCAGGAGTGACCATAGGTGTGAGGAAGGCATTGTGCACAGCCAGGTGCCTGCTTAGCTTTTAATATGGCTGGAGCACCCGGCTTCCCCCATCTCAGATAGGATGTTGATTTCTGAATAATTTGGAATGTAGGGGGCTATCATGCTGAATGACTAGCATTTTCCTTCCAGTGACTGGTAGAGGCTCTGTCTGTCACTTTCCTAGTGATCTGGTCACTTTCATAGTGGCCCTAGATCCTTCCCCCATCCTCCAAATAGCTGAATGTGTCATCATGTGTAGGCGTGGCCTCACACAGCCCCAGGGGTCAAATTACCTTACCTGTCCTTGTAACCTTCCCCCTCTTGACCTTTTTTGTATGGAACTTTCTAAAGAATGAGGATCCCTCCTGTAAAAGTTCACTTCCAAAGGTGCTAGCTCTCGCTCTCCAGCCTCTCCTGACATTCCTCGCTCTCCCATTGGGGAGCTTGAGGCCTAGAGTGAAGGAGCTGTCCTGAAGCTTGATTTATTTATTTTTTATTTATTTTTTTTTAAAAGAGAGAGAGAGAGAGAGAGAGAGAGAGAGAGAGAGAGAGAGAATAGACAGACAGATAGATAGATAGATAGATAGATAGATAGATAGATAGATAGATAGATAGATATAGATAGATAGTTTTCGGTGGACACAACATCTTTATTTTTTTTTTTTTTTATGTGGTGCTGAGGATCCAACCCAGCACCCCGCGCATGCCAGGTGAGTGCATTACCGCTTGAGCCACATCCCCAGCCCCTGAAGCTTGATTGAAAGGTAAAATGTGTGTCTGTGTTTTATTTAGTATCCCAGTAAATTTACTCCAGCAACCTTTAGTTTAGCTGCCCATGCTGTTCGGCCAGGAGTGAGCATAGGGGCGGGGGAGGCCTGTGCACAGAGGGGTGCTGCTTGGCTTGTAATATGGATGCAGCACCCAGCTTCCCCGACTCAGATGGGATGTTGATTTCTGAATAATTTGGGGGGATTTCAAAACCAAATTTCTGTTAATATATATGTACATGCTTGTGAAATATATATACCTTGGGTGGATCTATTTATGTTCCTTTGGGAGTCATTCCTTCAGGAATCATACCTGATGCTTTAGCTATTTGGTCAGATTTCTGACACATTTAGTTTTCCTATTGCAAAGGTGCTTTTCCTGGGATGCGCTAAACCTATTGACTTTTTAAAAGACTTTCTCCCCCTTTTGGATTTAATGTACTGAGAAAGAAATTGGGAGACTTTTGAATGCTAACAGGATTCACTGTGGGAATATTTTGGGTGTTATGTTAAAGAGCTATCATTCGGGAACACAGGACAGGGTTGTAATAAAGAAGAACAGAGCAGCAGCAACAACAAAAGAATAATTCTCAAAATAATTCCAACCAAATATGTCTTTACCAGGAGCTTTCTAAAAGTTGAAGTGATTTGATCAGAAGTTTGACCAGATCTCCTTTGGAGAAATGCCTGCTGAACCTCTTTGTGATATAAGTTTTCCTTGTAGGATATAGAAAGGTGATGAGGAGGGCCCCTCATACTAGGTATACATAGCACATTCTACCAGAATATTAATTTGATAGCAGGGCAAAAGCTGCCATATAGAAACAATGACCTAAGAAATATAATGATTTAAACATGTAACTATACATATATTCTCCTAGATTATAAATAGGACTCTTGGAACAGTTTCATTGAAATTCTAAACCATAGCACCATGACCCTAAAAATCAGCATTTCTTAGTCTTATTATAGAGGTGATTTAAGGGGGAGTGACTGGAAAATTCCAACATATTTTAAGATAAGCTACCCAGGAACACAGAGCTGACTAAAAGTGATATAAAGTAATTTCATCTATAACTAACTATCTTTTACTACCCTTAAATTGAAAGACAAAAAAACTAAACTAAAATGATTCTTCAGATAACTTGCATGGAACACCTTTTTTAGTAAAATAATAATTATAAGTAACTAAATGTAAGTTAAGTTCCTATTGATTGTCTGTTTCCAAGAACATATTAAAAATAATAACATCATATGTGATAAACCTGAGAATGTTTTCTCACTATTGTTAAAGCAAAATATTAACAATACCTCTTAATAACAGTGAGGTAGACTTCATTCAAGACCATCACAACCAGTGTCTGCATCACTGAATAAATCTTTTTAGTAGGGGATTTGTGTGGTTTGAATAGAGCTTGTCATTACCCACCTCTGTGTTGAGGTTTGGTTGCTAAGGTAACAGTATTGAGAGGTATGGTAACCTTCAAAGGTGATTATTTTAGTCAACTTTTTCATCACTGTGACCAAAATACCTAAGAACAACTTAAAGGAGAAAAAATTATTTGGGGCTTATGGTTTCAGAGGTCTCTGTCCATTGATGGCCAACTCCATTGCCCTGGGCCCAAGATAAACTAGTACATCATGGGGGAAGGCCCTAGCAAAGGAAAAATGTTCAGCTTATGTCAGAGTCTGGAAGGAGAGAGAGACACACACAACCCAGGGCAAATGCACCCTTTTAGGGCATACCCCCAACAACCCACCTCCACCAGCCAAGCTTTACCTGCGTACAGTTACACCCACTCAGTGCACTTAGTTTGGTTGGATTTGGTTATAGTTCTCATAATCTAATGTTTTTACACCTGAATAGTCCTGCATTAACAGAAGTTCAGGGAGGGAATACCTTATTTTCAGATCATAGAATGATTCAGACTTTAATTAATAAGGATTAATATGTCTATGGGACTAGGTTAGATCTGGCAAGACTGGATCAGTTACTGCAAGAGACAGTTGGTATAAAATGGGGTCACCCCAAATGTTTGGCCTCTTGGGCACATACCCAAGTCCCATACTATTTTTCTGTCATGCTATGACATAGCCAGAGTGTGCTAATCAGTGCCATAATCAGATGCCAATCCAGGCAGTAGAACCATAATCAAAATGAATCTTTTACTTATAATGTACCTTGACTTAGGTATTTTGTTATAAGAATATAAAATGGAATAAACTCAGAAGAAAAATTGAGTTTAAATCCATATAAAATAAGATTTCAAAATTCTGTGAATATATTAGGAAACATTGAATTATACACTTTAAATTGGTGAATTGTATAGTATCTGTATATATCAAGAAAATTTAAAAATTACCCTTGAATCACATCATCAAATAAATGCTGTGTCAGTTGTATTATTATTTGATACACATAGGAGATTCTTTCAGTTGCCACTGTCCTTGATATCATTCTAAAATACAATATGTAAGACAGGTAATGTATATATAAGAGATAAATAAATCTTATCTGGAAAATAGCACTTACAAAAATAAAGGAGATATTAAACAAGTTTTTATAACCTTAAGGTACTCTACCTTGTGTTTGTTCTTCTATCATCCACATGATAAGCCTTCACAATTGTACTTTGAAGTGCAGGAGTTATACTTTAACTTTGGATTGATTTATCATGAGACATGTAAGCCTGAGAAATTGAAGAAAAGAAGAGCTGCTAATGTAAAAGAAGCATTGCATTGCACCAAGATGTCTGTGAAAAGGAACTCGGTTCTTCTGCTGATACAACTGATGTGTTACTTTAGCTCTGGAAGCTGTGGAAAAGTGCTGGTGTGGCCCACAGAATACAGCCATTTGATCAACATAAAGGCAATCCTGGATGAACTTATCCAGAGAGGTCATGAGGTGACTGTTCTCACATCAACAGCTTCCATTCTTATTAATCCCAACACAACATCTGCTATTAATTTTGAGGTTTACCCTGCACCTTCAAGTAAACAACATTTGGAAGAATGTTTCTCCAAATGGATCCATGAATGGATTTATGATACTCCAAAAGATGACTTCTGGGAATTTTATTCATTAGTACAAAAAGTTTTCAAGGACTGATTCACACTTCCTGCTTAGAATTGCTTTTGCTATTCTGGGTCTTTTATATCTGGTATAGCGATACCAGATTTCAAACTATATTATAGAGCAATAGTGACAAAAACAGCATGGTACTGGTACCAAAACAGGCGGGTGGACCAATGGTATAGAATAGAGGACACAGAGACTAATCCACAAAGTTACAACTATCTTATATTTGATAAAGGGGCTAAAAGCATGCAATGGAGGAAGGATAGCATCTTCAACAAATGGTGTTGGGAAAACTGGAAATCCATATGCAACAAAATGAAACTGAATCCCTTTCTCTCGCCATGCACAAAAGTTAACTCAAAATGGATCAAGGAGCTTGATATCAAACCAGAGACAAGGCATCTGATAGAAGAAAAAGTTGGCTCCGATCTACGTATTGTGGGGTCGGGCTCCAAATTCCTTAATAGGACACCCATAGCACAAGAGTTAATAACAAGAATCAACAAATGGGACTTACTTAAACTAAAAAGTTTTTTCTCAGAAAGAGAAACAATAAGAGAGGTAAATAGGGAGCCTACATCCTGGGAACAAATTTTTACTCCTCACACTTCAGATAGAGCCCTAATATCCAGAGTATACAAAGAACTCAAAAAATTAGACAATAAGATAACAAATAACCCAATCAACAAATGGGCCAAGGACCTGAACAGACACTTCTCAGAGGAGGATATACAATCAATCAACAAGTACACTAAAAAATGCTCACCATCTCTAGCAGTCAGAGAAATGCAAATCAAAACCACCCTAAGATACCATCTCACTCCAGTAAGATTGGCAGCCACTATGAAGTCAAACAACAACAAGTGCTGGCGAGAATGTGGAGAAAAGGGTACACTTGTACATTGTTGGTGGGACTGCAAATTGGTGTGGCCAATTTGGAAAGCAGTTTGGAGATTCCTGGGAAAGCTGGGAATGGAACCACCATTTGACCCTGCTATTGCCCTTCTCGGACTATTCCCTGAAGACCTTAAAAGAGCATGCTACAGGGATACTGCCACATCGATGTTCATAGCAGCACAATTCACAATAGCTAGACTGTGGAACCAACCCAGATGCCCTTCAATAGATGAATGGATAAAAAAAAAATGTGGCATCTATACACAATGGAGTACTATGCAGCAATAAAAAATGACAAAATCATAGAATTTGCAGGGAAATGGATGGCACTAGAGCAGATTATGCTTAGTGAAGCTAGCCAATCCCTAAAAAACAAATACCAGATGTCTTCTTTGATATAATGAGAGCAACTATGAACAGAGTAGGGAGGAAGAGCAGGAAGAAAAGATTAACTTTAAACAGAGACATGAGATGGGAGGGAAAGAGAGAGAAAAGGGAAATTGCATGGAAATGAAGGGAGACCCACATTGCTATAGAAAATTACATATAAGAGGTTGTGAGGGGAATGGGAAAATTAACAAGGAGAGAAATGAATTACAGTAGATGGGGTAGAGAGAGAAGATGTGAGGCAAGGGGAGGGGGGATAATAGGGGATAGGAAAGGTAGCAGAATACAACAGTCACTAATATGGCAGTATGTAAAAATGTGGATGTGTAACCGACGTGATTCCACAATCTGCATTTGGGGTAAAATTGGGAGTTCATAACCCACTTCAATCTAATGTATGAAATATGATATGTCAAGAGCTTTGTAATGTTATGAACAACCAATAAAAAAAGAATATATTGTTTATTTTATTTTATTTTGAAAAATAATATATCTTTCATATGCTGTTTTAAGATATTGAGCTCTCTCAGAATCTAATATTATGATATTGAGTAGGAAAACAGCAACAAGGATGCAAACATTTATTGAGAGGCTACCAAATATTATAAACAATTCAAAATATTCTAAGGATTAATATAATATTGTTCATAATGATCAGCAAAGAAAGCCACTCTTCCTAGACATTGCATTAAACAATGAACAACTAGAAACAATTTTATAAAACGACAAGAAGTAAGTGTCAGAGTCAGGATTGAATCTGCTTTCATTGTTTTAATCACTAATCCATGCACAAAATTTCAATACCAGTTTCAGATCAATACCATCTCTTCATTATCTTTCAGACACATATCTGAAAGTAGCCATGGAGTTGCCTCCTATCTACAAATTGTGATGCTCTTTGGACCCTGTACACATAGTCCATTAATAGTTGTTTACTAGATAATTTGAGCTCTGCAAGTTCAAATGATAGATTTGTTGTTCGGGTTCATTTTGCCTTTGGAATTTAACTAATTCTGATCTGTACATTAGAAAGTACTTCAGCTCTCCCATCTTTTCTCTTCATTTCTAAATCCTATGGGTTGAAGAATTTCCAGTATATATACTACGATCCTTGGAATTATCAATGAAGAAAATAATTTATTTCCCTTCCATGTTTTTTGCA
Source organism: Spermophilus citellus (assembly GCF_964194105.1). NCBI lineage: Eukaryota > Metazoa > Chordata > Mammalia > Rodentia > Sciuridae > Spermophilus > Spermophilus citellus. The sequence continues at coordinate 54,768,276 of NC_138189.1, forward strand.
CTTGTTTTCCCACATACACAAAAATTTCACGTCTATCTTTGATATTTTATGAATCTATCTCTACTGATTTTCCTTTAGCTATAAAGAGAATGCTATATGCTTATCAACCATTCACAGCAACCAGTCTATGAAAACCTTGGACTGATCATGTTTGACATGACCCACAAAGGAGTCACCTGTGGCCACCTGCTCATCACATCACCTGGTTCCAGTACTACTCTCTGGATCAGTCACTGAGTCCTGAAGGCCCTGTGTGGCAACTGCTACTTTCTTGTCATAAAATTTCTGTTATCAAAAGTTTATGAAGACAGGTAAAAGAAAAAGACAGAGTAGAATTATTGAGACCTAAGGTCGGTGTGCATGATAGGCAGACTCTCCCATTTAATTCAGCCACTCTGAATTAAGGTGTGGCAAGATTATGTTCCATGTTCTACAAGATTTTTGCCTACCTGATTTACCTATTTATTTTCTTCCTCATTAAACATTAATGATTATATAATTCTAGTTTCAAAACTCCTTAAAAATTCTACCTTATTACTATCTTGTATATCATCATAACTGAAAAGAAATGAGACCATGGAAACCTTAGCTTATTGATTTAAGAATAACAGGAAACCGGATTATTTTTTATTATTCATTTTTAGGAACATCCTTTGTTTGAATAAAATGCAATCAAATGTACCATTTGTGTGTCTGTCACAACAAACCAGAGCCAGAACTTGGCTAAAGGTGGACAGACCTAATTTATTTAGACTACTGGCATAAGGGAAAGAGATTACAGTATAAACTGAGCTCAACTCCTAGTAAGGCAAAGATGACTGTGTTTTCATAGGAATAAGAAGGGAATCGGGGGAGGAACCTGTTATGAGTAGAAGGACCAAAGAGGACTATTGAGCTACATGAAAATGGAGAATTACAGAGGAAGAAGTGGAAAATTACTGAAAATGGCCTAGCAAAGAGGATTAAGCAATATGTACTTTGAGGCTTGAGAGAAGTGCATTTTCATGAGCAAAGACATATCATGGAGGCTGAGGTCACCTGTAAGGACACAACCCATGAATTACTGCAGATGGAAGCCAAGCTAAATTTGGTCAAGTCTCTTAACAGGTTGTTAAAGAAAGCCCTCTGTGCTTCGTGATAATTTAGAGTACACATCCTCATGAAATAAAAAATATTTCAGTGTGGAACTTTCCTTTGTTTCAAAAATCCTGGATGATTTTTTTTCCTTCGGTGGTGTTGGGGATTGAACCAGGGCCTTATGCATGTGAGGCAAGCACTCTACCAATTGAGCTATGTCCCCAGCTTTCTAGATGATCTTAACAAGCTTCTTACCTGAAACTATGCAACTTGGTAAACTCTTTGGTTAGAAAGACATAATATCATTTCCACACAAGGCCTTGAATATTCTTAAATTTCTATTTTTACTTTGTTGTTGATCCTATACCATTTAGTCACAAGACAGAAAATAAAAGGAGTTACTATTCCCTTTTGTTAAGAATGAGAGTTGGGCTGGGAATGTGGCTCACGTGGTGGAGGGCTTGCCTGGCATGCACAAGGCACTGGGTTCAATCCTCAACACCACATGAAAATACAATAAAGATATTGTGTCCACCTAAAACTAAAAAATAAATTTAAAAAAAAAAATAGATTTTTTTAAAAAAAGAATGAGAGTTGAAGATTTGCATGTTTAGTTCAGTTTCAGATTATAATGTAGTTTTCCCTCCTTCTACAATAAGATCTCCCATTTCTTGCCTTACTTCTCTAATTAGATTATTTTAGCTACTTTAATATCCAGAGTAGTGAGGATGTGAAAAAACAGAAATTTGTATTTTCTTTTTATTTATTTTTCTCCAACAATGCAGAGAAAAATAAATCAAAAATTGAATAAAGAACCAAGATAAATTGAAATTGGATTAAATTAAAATTCAGTAAAAAACCAATATTCTGTGAAACAATTTTTAAAGCCTTTGCAAGACTTCAAATCTTGCCTTTGAATATAGGCAAATATTGTCTTTAAAGTCAGTTTGCAGGTGCCCGGGGTGTGGCTCAATGATAGAGGGCTTATCTAGCATGCATGAGTCAGTCATTGGATTCAGTCCCAGCACCACATAAAAATAAAAACAAATAAAATAAAGGTATTGTGTCCATCTACAACTGAAAAAATAAATTTAAAAAGAAATAAATATATTCAGTTTGCAAAGTAAACAACAGAGAGAAAAGCAATTAAGTTAAGAGCAGTTCTTCTGCCTGACAACAGATAAGTTTTAATAGTTGGATGAAAGAGAGGCATAATTATCACTTTTGACAAATGAAAAAGATTTTTAAGGCACTATTTTTTTTTTGTTGAAAATTTTGGAATAATTGTTAATGAAGCTAATTATCATAATAATGTCCAGACAAGTAGGCAAGTAATTATTTTCTTATTAAATATACCATCATATTAATAAAAAGGAAAAGTCAAATAAATGATAAAAAACAAAAAAGGGAAAAGTAATGCATTATATTAATGCATTGAAAAAATACAGTAATGTGCTTTCAAAAATGGGAAACCATGTATATATATTATTCTAAGGCAAATGAGGCTCTTTTTTCACATAAAGCAATATTTACACACTAGGGAAATATGCAAACATGAAGTCAGACTTAACAGAGTCATATAAATCCAATGTTATCCATGTGATTGTTTCTTCAATATTGAATCTTACAGATTCTAAATCTCTCAGCAATCAAATATATAAGTACAAAAATTCTGAGTGGTCACTTATAAAGACAGAATTTGAAAATGCTTCATCTTTAAAAATCTCTGGGATAGTCTTATTATTTTAATTATAACATTTAAGGTAGGGTTTTACAAGCATGACAGAGATTGGAGACAAGCACCAAATAATCATGAGTTTTATTTTGAAAATAACATAAGAAGCAGAGTTACCTTTCCCAGGGACTAACTGTTTAGGAGTTTTCTGAATTAATTTCCATGTCAAAAATGCAATGTTTATTAAAAGAAAAGTAATACAAATAGACCAGCTAAAAGTTTTCTTCCTACATTTCTCAAATATAACCTATAATTCTAAAATATATCCTATAACAAACATATTTCTAAAACCCAACAATGATCACAAATATTACTGAATAATGGTTAAGAAAAGTGGACATAGGGGGCTGGGGATGTGGCTCAAGCAGTAGCGAGCTCACCTGCCATGCACGAGGCGCTGGGTTCTATCCTCAGCACCACATAAAATAAAGATGTTGTGTCCACCAAAAACTAAAAATAAATATTAAAATTTCCCCTCCCCCCCCACCTCTCTCTCTCTCTCCCCCCTCTCTCTCTCTCTTAAAAAAAATAGTGGACATTGGAGTGATCTGTTTTGCTGCTGCTATACAACCATCCTGAGTAATTCCATTTTTCTTCTATTGACAGAGATCAGCATTCAATCATCTGGTAAAAGAGAAACATTTGCAGCACATAGATTCAAACTCTGTTTGAATGAAATGAAATGATACAGCAAATAACAAAATTTCAAATTTTTCATTTGTTAGTATTTGAGTAAGAACTGACTGCATCAAAGTGAAATTCCCATGAGAGACATAGCATTCTTCTGAAAATGAAGTTCTCAAATGAGGGAGCACATAGGGGTTCTGACAAAGATGAGATTAGAGTTGGCCCATTGAATCTTCAGCCACACTGGTGGTCACTTCCTGATGTCCAAACATATGATAATGGACAGATTATCTGCATTGGATTTGTGGTTTCTGTAGTAACTAGCTAAACCTTGGTTAGAGAGAGTATATGCTGTTGTGCACATTTGTACCCTTCAAACAGAACCACTGCATCTGTACCACCATCAAACCATCACTGGAGTAGCCAGTTATTTGGTGCCTCACTATGGTGGACAAATATAATTCCCAGTACAAAGTATATGTAAATATATCATTAATTTTCTTGGAAAAGTCTGCTTGGCCATTTTTTAAGTTTATAATTCATTCTGGTTTTTTTGTTGTTGTTGTTGTTGTTGTTGTTTTTGTTAGCATTATGTAGTTATCTTGTGAAGTTTTTCTACTGGCTTTCCTTGGTATAGAAGAGTTAGATAGAGTAACTGAGAAAAGAGTTGAAATCCTCAGTCATGATCACAGGGCAGTGGGGGCAGTCAGCTGTGTGACTAAAATTGAAATCAATATAGATTAGATAAGCTGGAAAAAATTAACCAGAAGTTATAGGTCAGAGAAGATGTGATGTGCAAGCATCTAATAAGTATACACACATTGTAAGAGTTAAGCTAAAATGAAATAAAAATCGAGATGAACACATTAAATAAGTTAACAAGTACTTCAATAACATATAAGATGGATGGTTTTGGAAAAGAAAATTAGAAACAAGACAATTTTAGACCTAAATCAGGAATGCAATGGGCCATAATAGAGGGTGCTTAAAATATCACTTTCAATCAGTTAATTTACAATTCCTAAAGCACATACAAGACTTCTATTGGAGGTTCTAACAGTCAAGTTACACACAGAAAAACAAAAAACTCACTAACTCTCTCCACTGCTGATCTTGCTCATTCTTGTGTTCATCCATGCTAATCCATTTTATTTCATATGTTCATTTTTGTTTCATGTTTGTGAATGTGTGCTCTATTTTAGCGAACAATCCTTCAGAACAGTGGATTGCTTCTGCTTTAACCTACAGAGATCTTCAGTTCCAAAATGTGTTCTACTTTTTTAAGCAGAAAGCCACTGCACCCCATATAGAGTAAAATATTTTCCCTACAGTTAAGGCCTATGTTTTATTTGGATTCCAAGAACACACTAATCATCAGTGAATATATTTCTTGATTACATATTTTGCTGTTGTATACTGCTTTTTCTTTAGGATATGTGTTTTGGGAGCAGAAATAGTGAGAAAGTATTGAGTCATTTATGAACAATTTAGTCCACTGAAATAAATGGAACCCCAAATGTAAGTATTTAAGAGTAGATGGGGTACATTCCCTTTTACTTCCATTGATTTTTTAGTTTTATTCAATTATAATCAGATTTATCTCATATAAAAACTTCAATTTTTTTTTCAGATTTTAATCTGTGACCTTACCTGAGAACTCCTTTATAAAAGTTTCATGTGCACTTGAAAATAGTATATGTAATTTCAAGAAATTCTCTTCAACTTTGCAAGACAAATTATGTTGTTTGACTTTAATACTCATCTGCCTGCTGTTCTACATTTTCTGTTAATGGACATGGCAAAATTACCAGCTCACTTCATTTCTCAATGGAATACTCATAGAATTAGAAGTACCTCAATCAGCTTTCTATAGCTTTGAGCTATCTGGAAAAGTCTTGGTTCCACTAACTATTTTTTCCCCCTGTAAGACTTTATAAAGATTTACCTGGTTGATTTCATTCTCATATTTAAATATCAAAAGTAAATAGAATGTCTTGAATTGTAGGTTTTGATAACATATAACCTGTAGTGTAATAGGACATAGTCAATTTTCATTCTTCCACAGTGACAAGTAAACATATATGTTCATTTCTTTCAGGAGATAACACAGTACCATGCAACTACCTTACAGATATTCTGTGATGTTAAATGTGTTTAGAGAGGAGTGTTTAACAGAATGGAAGTTGTTCTATATGGCCATGCTTTAGTGACCATTCCTCCTCATTACTTCTTTTTCCTCATGAGACTCTTGCTTCATTTTCTCATAACCCCAAAATAGAAATATTAAATATTCTTCATGGCTGAAAATAATTATAATGGCCATTTCATTTTAAACCTGGACATATTCTGGTTTACCATAATCAGTAACAACAGTAAAACAACAACAAAAAAAAAACTATCAAAAATCTATGAAAACTTGACAGATAAAATGAAAGAGATTCTGAAGATCCTCCTGAATACTGCACATCATGGAAGCTCTTTGAAATTAAAGTAGTCTAGCTTAGGAACAATCTATTAGTCTTTATGGGCAAAGAGAACATTATCTAAGACAATATATATATATATATAGATAGATAGATAGATAGATAGATAGATAGATAGATAGATAGATATAGATATATAGATATATATTCTCCAGCCTAAGGCATGTTTTTGTTATAAAAATAAAATTTCAATGGTAGGGAAAGTACAGGAATAGTTTTTAACAGATTTTTCCAAGCAACTTGTTTAGATAATTAACACAGTTTTAAAGAAAAATTGGGTCAATATAGTAAAATTGAGGATAGTAACATTAAATCATGGACATACATATGAACTAATTTTCATCAAACTTATACTGTAACAAATGTGTCAAAGGAATAGTGTTCATTGTATGATGAGCATGAATGCAAATCATCAGTCAAAAAGATAAGTAGTTCAATGTGAAAATATATGCAGGATATAAGGAGGCAGTTCAGAACTAAAAATATTCAATATCATATAAGATGAAAGAAGTCATTGATACTTTGAGAAATAGAAATTATGTCAATAAATTGTTTCCCCAGAGAAGACTTTCAAACTTTAGAAGTCTATGAGAGTTATTTCTGAGGCCCTGTGATGTGATAAAATCTTTTTATGTAAAATTTAAATATTCTGTGTCATCCTAGAATTCTACATCTAAACATTTGTCATGGAAAAAATACTTGAACATGAGCATTTGAATGTATGGACATTTCCAACTGCACAAATGGCTTCAAGTCAATGAACTTATAGCTACATGAAGGGATACAGAAAATACAGCAGTTATCAGGAATTAATAGATTAGAGGCAATATCATTGAAAGTTCTCCTTGTCATATTAGTACCAACATGTCAACTTCCAGAAAAATAAAAATAAGCTGTGATTAATTTCGGTAATCACAGACACTCATGAGACAGGAGGATTGCAAGTTCAATGCCCTAAAAACTTAGAAGAAAAAGAGTATAAAAGTCTCAGTAGTAAAGTACTCCTGGTTAAATCCCCAGTATGTATATCTTTAGAAATAAATAGAATATATGAAAACTGTGGAAAATCAGGGGAGTCAGTCCTGATGAATACACAAAATTTCAAGGACTGGAATTTTAAATATTACCCTATGTACTTTTACAGTGCTAAACTTTTCACAATAATGTTTTACATATTATGTGAGTTGAAAAATTAATTGGTGAAATAAGCAAATTGATTCATGATAGCAGGTTCCAAGAACTGATATATTGTCAATTCTTTAGTGTCATTTAGAATATTTCAATTGACCAAGAATCTAGCACATAAATATTTGATCCATTAAGGGCTTGTTTTTAACACACTCATTTCATATTTAAAATATATATGAATAAATTCTTTACAATGTTTATTAAAATTTATGATATTTATGAAATTCTGAGTTCAAATAACTTTATTGATTTTATTGTTTTAATGTCAATATTTACAGCTGCTTAATGACTTCCACTGAATAATTCAACAATTATATTTTGTTGAGAGCTATCCATGGGCTGTGTGTGGAGTGTCCCTCCTGGAAACCTAATGAATAGAAGAATCAGGTGTTTGGGAACTTCCTCTGGTTGACTGCCCAGACACACTGTGAGCCCTATTCAGCTCTTCCCAGGTCCCACACAGCAATGGAGATGGTATGACCTGCTGTAGCTGCATAGCCTCTCTGAGTTGAGTGTGACCTGCCAAGATGCCAATCAACCTGCTGACTGAAAACATCACAAAGCAAGACTCTGTCAGTGTAACCTTATTCCTGCTTTAGTGTACCCCCTTAAATAAACCACAGTAGCTATTTTCTAATTGTCTAGTTCCAGCTCCTCTGTAGGCTGCACCTATCAGGGGCTCCAACATTTTGAAACTATCTTTCCAACTTTGTCTTTTGTTATTCACTAATTATTATAAACTTTAATTTCTTAGGAGGATTATCCCTCTAAGTAGGCAAGAATTCCCTGGCAAGGTGCTGGCCACCCCACATTAATATTTGTGGATTTTTAAAAAATGTAAACTTTCTATTGCAATATAACATACATATAAAAAGTACACAACATTAAGTGTACAACTTGATGACATTTTCATTAAGTAAATCCATTTATGTACCCACATTTGGATCAAGAAACAACATTATTGACTTCATGTTATAAAATCTAAAAGAGATTCCTATTTGTGAGGGGTCTTGAGATGGGAATATACATTTATTCATAGTCTTTCCATCATATGTGTTCCCTCCTCTTCCACTTGGTAGAGTTGTGTGGCTCTCTTAATCAACACAACATCTGATTATAACACAGCTTAACTTCCAAAACTCAATAAGAAAAAGCTATTTTGTCTTCCTCTTTGTTTAAATCTGTCCCTGTCTCTCTCACTCTCTCTTGAGACATTCTGGAGCCTTCTGCTATACTCAAAGTCTTGCTGATCAATGATGAGTTGATGGAGAGTTAAAAAAAAATATGCCTGAAAAGTCACGGTTATTCAGACAGTAGATGCCATTCACCATTTATATGAGTGAATGACTCTCAGATGATAACAGTCCCAGCAACCATAGGACTGAAACCACTTAAAAAACACCCTATACAAAAACCACGTCACTGACCCCAGCCCACACCTGGATTTCAAGAGTTATGATTAAATGAGTATTAATGTCTTAAGCATAGTTGAAGACAGCTTGTTATAAAATGATGGGTAACTAGAACAATATTTTCAAGCTTTTTATTTTTTTTATATATTTTTTTTTAATTTTTTACTATTTATTTTTTAGTTTTCAGCAGACACAACATCTTTGTTTGTATGTGGTGCTGAGGATCGAACCCGGGCCGCACGCATGCCAGGCGAGCACGCTACCGCTTGAGCCATATCCCCAGCCCTTTTCAAGCTTTTTAAAGTATGCATTTGTGATAATATAAAATGGATATAGAGCTATAAAAATGGAAACTATATATGCTATATTTTGAAAATAACTGGAACCTAGAAAGTATGGTGGTTAAGACTGGAGCACATACCTTGGATTCACATCCTTGCAGTTACACTACAGAATCATGTGAGATTCAGCAACCTATCCTCTGTGTGTCAGCTTTTCCACCAGTGAAATAGAGATGAGGAAACATCATTGCCTATCTCAATGGTTTAAGAAAATGAGTGACAGATATCTTAACTTGGTAACACCTTAAGAATAGTCCTTCAACATAGCAAATTAAATATTCATTGACTGTAATCAGTATTAAGTGGATAGAAAAATTTCCAAAATGATGTAGTTCTCACCTAATTTACTTAAAATGTTGTGAAAAATAACATGTTTAATCCAGTTGCAGTGCTGCACATCTGTAACCCCAGTGGCTTGAAGGATGAGGCAGAGGGATCATGAGTTCAAACCCAGCCTCAGCTGATTAGCAAGTCCTAAGTAACTCAATGAGACCCTATCTCTCAGCAAAATGTAAAAAAAAAAATTGGGTATATGACTCAGTGGTTAAGTACCCCTGGGTTCAATCCAGAGTACCTAATAATAATAATAATTATTATATTAATAATAGTAATAGCAATAGTAATACAGATAAGATGTTTAAGATGTAAATGATAAAAATAAAAGTATTTGCTATTTTGAATATGTAGGAATTAATTTATGGTACAAGCTATAAATAATAAATTGGGGCCTCTGGGCCAAATATGGCCAGTAATTTATTTCTTTAATAATGAAGTAAAAAATAACATTTTACATTTTAAGCATTTTAAATTAATAAGTGTTTTTAACAATTCACAGAGTTGTGCAACTATTACTACATTCTGGATCAAAAGCATTTGAATCACCACAAAGATGTCTATCAGTACTTTCCCATTCCCCAGCTTCCAGCCATGGATTACTAACTGGAGTCATTCTACTGCTTATTAAGTAATTAAACAAACAAAATCCTCCAAAATCAGATATACAAATCTATAACTTCAAATGGATTTCTTTTTTAATTTTCACATGTCCTCTTTTTTCTTAAATTGCAACTTCCTGATATATAAAATTTTCCTCTTAACTCCCTAATTGTTTTGTTTTGTCCTTCAATATCTGTAGGAATTAGAGATATTTTACAGGAAACTTTTCACCAGCCATTTTTTTCATGTGGCAGCATGAGGAGGAGCTCCCTGGACTAGCTCCCAAGAATAAAAGAAGTTGTAATAAGAATCTAATATCTAACATTGAAGATACAAATAGTGATAGTTATTCTATTCCTTAAAAGAATCAAAAGAAAATATTAAAATAGAAAATTACTATATTGAAATTAAAAAATTCATCATAAGGGACCCAACTGTAGACCTGAAACAGCAGCTGATAAAAGTCAGTCAACATAACAGGTTGGTAAACAGTGATTATATGATCCAAAGAATAGAGAGACTAAAAACATGAAGAAAAAATGAGTGAGCCCTACAGAATTATGGAGCACACTTAAACACACCAACATATGTGAAGTGGGGGTATAAGAAAAGAGAATGATCTAAAAAAAGACCTTTTAAAAAATACTTGAAAACTTTTAATGTATGATGAAAGACATTGATTTATAAAATCCAGAAGTACAATGAATTCCGAGTAAGATACACACAGAGGTCCAATCACAGACACATCAAAGTAAAAGGTAATGAGTAAAGAGAGCAAATTGTGAAGTACCAAGAGAAAAACGCTTCATGACATATGAGGCACTCCATAGAATAAAAACTAGGATTAAAATATACAAATTTCAAAGTAGGATGGGGAGTATAAATGAATCCCATTTTATTTTTTATACTTTTTCGCAATTTTCTGAATTTTCTCAAATTGAATTTGTACTATTTTCATAAGGATGTCACAGAATTAAACACATGTTGATAATTAGTTCACCAACATAGGTTATACTACTCTACCTTTATCATGTAATATTATCTACAGCATGGATAGCTTTGGACTACAAACTAGTGAGATAAAGATTGAACATTAGTTTACAATTATTGGAACACAGAGTACCTTGATGCCCCATGTGAATCACAGAGATAACTCTCCCTACAGAAACCTACAGACTCTCCCTACAGAAACCAGTATCATCCAGTTAAAACTTATAATTTTGAAGAGTGCTCTGGACAATGTACAGTCTGCATGGTCAATATTTAGAAAATTTTTATCTTGTTTATCTCTTGTTTAAAAATTATTTTAAATATATGCTTTATATATTACAAATTATATATTTTGTATTCAAAAGTTTGTCATCATTATACAATGGGAAAATAATAAATTATTCAGTAAAAAAATTCAATGAAGGAGGGCTTGGGATGTGCCTTTGTAGTAGAGCACTTGCCTAGCATGTGTGGGGCCCTGGGTTTGATTCTCAGTAGCACATGTAATAAATGAATAAAAAAAAAAGGTCCACCAATATCTAAAATAACTTTTTTTTTAATTCAATGAAGGAAAAAAAAGCAAGTATATGGTTTTAAAGACACAAGTAGTGAAATTTTGTCTCCTCTACATTTTCTTACTTTTTGGGAGAGAGGGGTTTATACTTTGGATCTTGAATGTGTCACAAAGGCCCATGTGTTGAAGGATTGGTCCATAGTCCAAGGCAACACTGGGAGGTGGTAGAATTTTTAGATCTAGGCCTAGTGGAAGAAATTCATGTAATTAAGGGTATGCCCTTGAAAGGTCTAAATTGGAATTTAGACCCCTTCTCTTCTTTTCTCTCTCTTTTTTAACTCCCAGCCAGTTTCTCTGTCACAGGATCCTACCATGATGTACCCCTTCACCATTAGCCTCCAAAACTGTGAGCCAAAAAAAAAAATATTTCCTTATCACTTCATTATCTTGGGTATTTTTTTAGCATAACACAAAGTTGACTAACACACAACACACAGGGGAGAGTAAATTGAATGATATGGGATTGCTATTTTTTTTAGATAGTAATTTAGCTGTAGATATGTATTGGTGATCTTAAGTAAGAATAATTCTGAAACAATTCCAACCAAACATGTCTTTACCAGGAGCTTTCTAAAAGTTGAAGTGATTTGATCAAAAGTTTGACCCGATCTCCACTGAAGAAATGCCTGTTGAACCTCTTTGTGGTACAAGTTCTCTCTGTAGGATACAGAAAGGTGATGAGGAGGGCCCCTCATACCCAGTTAGACATAGCACATTCTACCAGAGTATCAACTTGATAACAGAACAAAATATGTCATATAGAAACAATGACCTAAGAAATATGATAACTTAACATATAACTATACCTATATACTCCTAGATTATAAATAGGACACTTGGAACAATTTCATTGAAATTCTAAACCATAGCACCATGACCCCCAAAAAATCAGCATTTCTTAACCTTATTATTGAAGTTATTTAAGGGGGAGTGATTGGAAAATTCCAACAAACTTTAAGATAAGCTACACAGGAACACAGAGCTGACAGAAAGTGATATAAAGTAATTTCATCTATGACTAACTACCTTTTACTACCCTTAAATTGAAAGACAAAATAACTAAAATGATTCTCCAGATAACTTGCACAGAATACCTTTTATAGTAAAACAATAATAATAAGTAGCTAAATATGAGTTAAGTTCCTATGGATTGTCTTCTTCCAAGAACATTAAAAATAATAACATCATAAGTGATAAACCTGAAGAAAATGTTTTCTCACTAATGTTAAAGCAAAATATTAACAATACCTGTTAATAACAGTAAGGTGGACTTCATTCAAGACCATCACAACTAGTGTCTGCATCACTGAATATATATTTTTAGTAGGGAATTTGTGTGTTTGAATAGAGCTGGTCACTTCCCACCTTTGTATTTAGGTTTGGTTGCTAAGGTAACAGTATTGAGAGGTATGGTGACTTTAAAAGGTGATTATTTTAGACAACTCTTTCATCACTGTAACCAAAATACCTAAGAATAACTTAAAGGAATATTTAAAATATTTATGGGGTCTTGTGGTTTCAGAGATCTCTGTCCATTGATGGCCAACACCATTGCTCTGGGCCCAAGATGAATAGTACATCATGGGGAAAGGACATAGCAAAGAAAAGATGTTCAGCTCATGTCAAGGAGTGAAAGGAGGGAGGGAGGGAGAGAGAGAGAGAGAGAGAGAGAGAGAGAGAGAGAGAGACAGACACTGAGATTCCACAGGGCAAATGCACCCCCAACAACCCACCTCCACCAGCCAAGCTCCACCTGCCTAGAGTTACACCCACTCAGTGCACTCTAGTTTGGACTAATTAGGTTTTAGTTCTCATAATCTAATAATGATTTTACCTTTGAATAGTCCTGCATAAATAGAAGTTCTGGGGGGAAACCTTATTTTCAGACCATAGCAATGATTAAGACTTTAATAAGGATTAATATGTCTATGGAAGGACTGGATTACTTGCTGCAAAAGACAGTAGGTATGAAATGAAGTCACTCCAATTGCTTGACTTCTTGGGTACATACCCAATTCCCATTTTATTTTTCTGCCATGTTGTGACATAGCCAGAGTGTGCTAAACAGTGTCCTAATCAGATACCAATCCAGGCAGTAGAATCATGGTCAAAATGAATCTTTTATTTATAATACACCCCTGACTTAGGTATTTTGTTATAGGAATATAAAATGGAATAAACCCAGAAGAAAAATTGGATTTAAATTCATAAATAATAAGATTTCACAATTCTATGCATATATTAGGAAACATTGAATTATACATTTTAAATTGGTGAATTGTAGAGTACCCATAAATATCGAGAATCTTTAAAAATTACCTTTGAATCAGGTAATCAAAGAAATGCTGTGTCACTTGTATTATTATTTGATACATATAAGAGATCCTCTCAGTTGCCACTGTTTTTGATATCACTCTAAAACATAAGACATAAGACAGGTATTGAATATATGAGAGATCATTAAATCTTAGCTGGAAAATATCACTTAGAAAAATAAAGAAGTGTAAAAAAAGTTTTTATAACCTTTAGGTACTCTATCTTGTGTTTGTTCTCCTATCGATCAACCTGTTAACACTATGGTTGTACTTTGAAGTGCAGGAGTTATACTTTAACTTTGGATTGCTTTGTCCTGAGATATAAGTCTGAGAAATTGAAGAAAAGAAGAGCTGCTAATGTAAAAGAAGAATTATATTGTACCAAGATGTCTGTGAAATGGAACTCGGTTCTTCTGCTGATACAACTCATGTGTTATTTTAGTTTTGGAAGCTGTGGAAAAGTGCTGGTGTGGCCCACAGAATACAGCCATTGGATCAACATAAAGACAATCCTGGATGAACTTATCCAGAGAGGTCATGAGGTGACTGTTCTGACATCAACAGCTTCCATTCTTATTAATCCCAACACAACATCTGCTATTAATTTTGAGGTTTACCCTGCACCGTCAAGTGAACAATATTTGGAAGAACATTTCTCCAAATGGATCCATGAATGGGTTTATAATATTTCGAAAGATGACTTTTGGGAATTTTATTCATTAGTGCAAAAAATTTTCAAAGACTATTCTGATACAATTGAACAACTCTGCAGAAATGTAGTTTTAAACAAGAAACTTATGATGAAACTACATGAATCAAAATTCGATGTCGTTCTTGCAGATGCTGTTGGTCCCTGTGGTGAGCTGCTAGCTGAGCTACTTAAAATACCATTTATATACACTCTCCGCTGCACATTTGGCTACACATATGAAAAGTACAGTGGGGGACTTACAGTCCCTCCCTCCTATGTGCCCATTACTATGTCAGAATTAAGTGATCAAATGACATTCATGGAGAGGGTTAAAAATACAGTGAATATGCTTTATTTTGATTTTTGGTTCCAGATATTTGATGTGAAGAGATGGAATCAGTTTTACAGTGAAGCTCTAGGTAAGTTGATTCTTTAATTATTACTTGAAATCCTAATTTTTCTGTGACTTTGAAGCTGAGTTTTCATAAATATAAAATCAGAAGAATTTTATTTTCTGTAAATAAAAGGATGGGATGAAAATAAGACGAACAAAGAGTCTCACCAATAAAAAAGGGCTTTTACATTGTAGGACCAATTAGAAACCAGTGGCAATCACTTGTACAGAATGCTCTAGGAAGCCATAACTTGCAAATTGATTCATGAAAGATTTCTCTGCATTTAACAACTATTTTCATCTTTAATGACAGTCATTATTAATTTCACTAAATGTTTTAATGATGATAGACATGAAATTAGTAACATACATATGTATTACTAGCACATCCATATGTATGAACCATGGAGGAAATTGTTTATTTTTGAATAGCTTTGTTTTCTCCTTAGAAATTAAAATATTTATCTGAATTACCTTAAATAATCCTTCACAGTTAAGTAAATAGTGTGCCTATCTCAGATACAGAGAGCTATAAATTGAGCCATTTCATATTTCACATTCCTTTAATAAAAACAAATCATGTCTTAAGGCCTAAAACTTTTATGCAGAGTGGAACCATACCTTATTAGTCTATATTTTTAAAGCATAATATTTACCATTTAAGACAATATGAACTAAAGTAAGCATGAGAACAAATCTCTATTTTAATGATTTGTAAAACTTTCTGGCTGTTATTTTCAAATATATAAATTTTACCAAGTTAATATTATTAATCTCTTAATATGAGGCAATTGCAGTAGTGGTCACTAGGAATTCAGACATACTCACTGACCATTACAGTTCACTTGTAGAATCAAGAATCAAGGGAATGGTTTGTTCAATTGTGAGAATTAGACTGAGTACTCCTAGAAAAGATGTCTTTACAGTTATGGGAACACTGATTGGTTATGGAGCTCACAAAGATTTTAAAAATTTAGGTTACTTTTGCAGTTTTAGAGAGAGAATGAACTTCATCTTAACTTCTGTGCTTGCTTATGTTAGTAATTATTTGTGATTGTATATATACTGATGGAACATTAGAAAGTACCCACACAATTAGTTTATGTACATATTAACATCTAAAACACATCAATCATAGTACAAAACACACACTATAAAACATATCAATTGAAGGATGCAAACACACACACATGTACACACATGCACTTTAAGCATCTTGCCTACACTAATCCATTTCATTTTATGAAAATTATATGAAGCCTTCAAGATACACGTCTCTCATTATCTTTTCTTCTTTTGCTTTCTTTTTTCTTTTCTCCATTCAGGGAGACCCACTACAATATATGAGACAATGGGAAAAGCTGATTTTTGGCTCATTCGAACCTATTGGGATTTAGAATTTCCTCGTCCATTCTTACCAAATTTTGACTTTGTTGGAGGACTCCACTGTAAACCTGCCAAACCCCTCCCTAAGGTAAATCTTCTCCTGTTTGTTTTGTTCTGTTTGATTAACATTTTTGGTAGAAATTAGTCTGCATTCTTAATTCAGAGTGTTTAACTCAGAGATATGAAAAGCAAAATAAAGAGTTCTGCCAATTATAGACCCAGGCATTTCTATGTCATCACATGTAATGGCATTTCATATTGTCACAGAAGAAAGTAGAATATTGGATATCCTTTGAGAGTAGTCAGTAAAATTAAGGCCTTCATTATGTAATACATAACAAAGAATAATTTATTCTAATAAATACAAAGAATATTTATTAAGTGACTGTCATATACCAGAGATAAGTGCTGGATAGAGAGAGTTATAAAATTGACACAGTTTATGCATCAACCAGACCTTATATTCCATCTGGGTACTGAGACTGTAACAAGTAATAAATTTGTATAATACTAATGAAACCTCCAGCGGAGATCATAAAAAAAATCCTAAAATCCTTAATAACTAAAGTGAATTCTAAAGAATCCACAGGATAGGAAAAGGGGTTGAGGGACAGAGGGAGACACAAAAGGAAAAGCACATACAATAGTAAGGAAAACTCCCAAGAACTTCAAGAATAGTTCAGCAGAAGAAGGCTCAGCATAGTGCAGATGATGCTAGAGAGGTAAGTGAAAGCCAGATAATTAGTAGGAGTTTAAAATATCTGTGAAGCACATTGGGTAGCCATTGAAAAGAGTGAAGCATAAGAGAAATGTGAATAAAGTTTCTGTTTTGAAAAATCTAAAAATGCAGTCACCACGTTGGATTTTAGAGGGAAAGACAATGCAGAGGAACCACTCAGAAAGTTGTTGCAAGACTGCAGATAACAAATGATGTAAACATGGATGAGGTTGTTCTTACATGTGATGATGCTTACTTGTTGGGGTTTGAGTGTGCAGAGTTTAGCTCCCTCAGGCCTAACATTTTGCAAGAGCTGTGATTGTGATTTAGGTCAGCTGAGGCAAACCTCAGTTAGGAGGAGAAAAAGTTCTCTTCCTCTTATCGCAAGTCACAAGTTCTGCATGGTTTGGCTAGGAGGAAGAAGCTTCCTGCATACTTGTCCTGGGAACAGTATATTCTAAAGAAACAAATGCATCCTCAGAGGATTAGATAATGTCTACAAAGAACTTTGGGAGGGTACTTATCAAATGAATAGGAAGGATCTGAATTTAGCTCTGTGTACCCGCTGAGGCATGGTATTTGGGCAATGTTGGTAAAGTGTTAATTGCTTGCTTTGTTAGAAGAAGAATATAAAAGGAACTTGCAAATAAATCTCAGCATGCAACTGCTGCCTTTGCTCTGCATCCCCTGTGTCCTGGTTATTTCGCGACCCTTACCCAGGGACCCGAACTCTCTAGACGTTCACACTTACTTATCTGTTAATAGTTCAATTTCATATTGTGTTACATGGAAAAAGTAGATAATACTAATGATACACAATGTCCTTGGTACAAACATAGGATCCAAAGCAATATTCACTATTGTAATTATTCCTTTTTTGTTTCTACGAAACAATTTTTCCTTCTGAATAACTGAACTTTGTTATCTACTTTTAAAGACCCTAATTATACCAAAAAGGTAGGATTAATACTTAGAAATAGTAATATTTGGGTTTTTCTACATTTAATTCATTTTAGCATACCCTAAACACTGCTATGTATATGAGTTTGGATTATATTCAAATTGAGAGATAGAAACTCACAATATGGCTTAAACAAACTACCACAGATTTTCTCTTGTAAATGTATCCAGTTCAGATCTCATATGGTAACTCTATTACTAATAATATCAATTAGCTAATATGTGACAAGCACAGTGGATATAATTACACACAATATAAACTAGTTTTATTATTCTAATTTGTTATATAAGCAGAATGCATTACAATACATATTACACAGATAGAGCACAATTTTTCATATATCTGGTTGTACACGAAGTAGAGTCACACCATTCATGATATATATATATATATATATATATATATATATATATATATATATATATATATTTATTTATTTATTTATTTATTTTTGTGGTGATGTGGATTGAAACCAGGGCTTTGTGCATGTAAAGCAAGCACTCTACCAACTGAGCTATATCCCCAGCCCCTCATGTCTTCATACTTGTAGTTAGAATAATGATGGCCATCTTGTTCCACTGTCTTTCTACACAAGCCCTTGCCCTCCCACACCTTTGCCCTATCTACAGTTGATCTATTCCTCTCATGCCCCCCACAATGTCCATTATGAATCAGCCCCCTTATATCAGAGAAAAGATTTAGCATTTGTTTTTTCACTTACCATTATCTTCTCCAATGCCATCCATTTACCTGCAAATGCCATGACTTTATTCTCTTCTATTGCTGAGTAATATTCCATTGTGTATATATGCCACATTTTTTTCATCCATTCATCTATTGAGGCACATCTAGGTTGGTTCCACACTTTAGCTATTGTGATTGTGCTACCATAAACACAGATATGGCTGAGTTCCTGCAGTATGCTGTTTTTAAGTCCTTTGGTTATAGACAGAGGAGTGGGATAGCTGGGTTAAATGGTGATTCCATTCCCTGTTTTCCAAGGAATCTCCATATTACCTTCCATATTAGCTGCACCAATCTGCAGTTCCATCAGCAATGTATGAGTGTGCCCTTTTCCCCACATGCTCACCAACAGTTATTGTTGTTTGTAGTTTAAGTAGCTGTCATTCTGACTGGAATGAGATGAAACCTTAGAGTAGTTTTGATTTGCATTTCTCTAATTGCTGGAGATGTCAAACAGTTTTTCATATATTTGTTGATTGATTGTGTATAATGTTCTGAGAAGTGTGTGTTCTGTTCCTTGGCCCAGTTATTGATTTTTTGTGTGTGTGTGTGTTTAGATTTTTGAGTTCTTTATATATCCTAGAGATTAGTGCTCTGTCTGATGTGCATGTGGTAAAAATTTGCTCCCAAACTGTAGGCTCTCTGTTTACCTTACTGGTTGCTTCTTTTGCTGAGAAGAAGCCTTTTCATTTGAATTCATTGCATTTATTGATTCTTGATTTTAATTCTTGTGCTATAGGAGTCTTATTAAGGAAGTCGGGCCTAATCCAACATGATGGAGATTTGGCCTATTTTTCTTCTATTAGGTGCATTGTCTGTGGTTTAATTCCAAGGTCCCTAATCCACTTTGAGTTGAATTTTATGCCTGGTGAGAGATACGGGTTTCATTACATTTTTGTTGCATATGAATTTCCAGTTTTCCCAGCATCACTTGTTGAAGAGGTATGGTTCCTCCAACGTATGTCTTTGGCACCTTTGTCTAATATAGGAAACTGTAATTCTGTGGGTTTGAATCTGTGTTATCTATTCTATACCATTGGTCTACAAGTCTATTTTGGTGCCAATACCATGCTGTTTTTGTTACTATTGCTCTGTAGTCTAGTGTAAGATCTGTTATAATGATGCCACCTGCTTCACTCTACTTGCTAAGGATTGCTTTAGCTATTCAGGGTCTCTTATTTTTCCAGATGAATTTGATGACAGCTTGTTATATATCTATGAGAGATGTCATTGGGATTTTGATTGCAATTGCATTAAATTGGTGTAGTGCTTTGGTAGTATGGTCATTTTGACAATATTAATTCTGCCTATCCAAGAACAGGGGAGATCTTTCCAGCTTCTAAGGTCTTCTTTCATTTCTTTCTTTAGTGTGCTATAGTTTTTGTTGTAGAGTTCTTTCATGTCTTTCACTAAATTGATTCCCAAGTATTTTATTTTATTTTTTAAGCTATTGGAAATGGGGTACTTTTCCTTGTTTCCCTTTTAGAGGATTTGTCACTGATATACAGAAATGCATCTGATTTATGGGTGTTGATTTTATATACTGCTACTTTGCTGATTTCATTTACTAGTTCTAGAAGTTTTCTGGTGGAATTTTTTGGGACTTCTAAGTATAGAATCATATTGTTGGCAAATAGTGCTAATATGAGTTATTTTATTATCTCTATCCCTTTAATTTCCTTTATATGTCTAATTACTCTGGCCAGTGTTTCAAGAACTATGTTAAACAGAAGTGGTGAAAGAGGGCATACCTGTCTTGTTCCAGTTTTTAGAGAAAATTATTTCAATTTTTCTCCATTTAGAATGATGTTGACTTTGGGCTTAGCATAGATAGCTTTTACAACATTGAGATATGTTCCTGTTATTCCCAGTTTTTCTAATGTTTTGAACATGAAGGGGTGCTGTAGTTTGTTAAATGCTTTTTCTGAATATATTGAGATGATCATATGGTTCTTATATTAAAGTATATTGATTTGATGAATTACATTTATTGATTTCCATATGTTGAATCAACCTTGCATCCCTAGAATGAACCCCACTTGATCATTGTGCAGTATCTTTTTGATTAAATTTTTAATTCGATTTGCCAGAATTTTATTGAGAATTTTTGCATATCTTTTCATTTAAGATATTGGTCTAAAGTTTTCTTTCTTTGATGTGTCTTTGCCTGGTTTTGGAATCAGGATGATATTGGCCTCATAGAATGAGCTTGGAAATGCTTTTCTTTTTTGCTGTTTCATGAAATAACTTGAAGAGTATTGATATTACTTCTTCTCTGAAGGTTTTGTAGAACTCAGTTATGTATCTGTCTGGTCCTGGGGTTTTCTTGGTTGATAGGCTTCTGATGGTGTCTTCTATTTCATTGCTTGAAACTGATCTGTTTAAATTGTATGTAGCATTCTGATTTAATTTGGACAAATCATAGAACTCAAGTAATTTGTCAATGCCTTTGATATTTTCTATTTTATTGAAATACAAGTTTTCAAAATAATTTCTAATTACCTTCTGTTTTTCCTGTAGTGTCTGTTGTGATATTTTATTTTTATCACATATGTTAGTTATTTGAGTTTTCTCTCTCCTTCTCTTTGTTATTATGGCTAAGGATTTGTCAATTTTATTTATTTATTCAAAGAACCAACTTTTTGTTATGTCAATTTTTTCAATTATTTATTTTGTCTCAATTTCATTGATTTCAGCTCAGATTTTAATTATGTCTTGACATCTACAGCTTTTGATGTTGATTTCTTCTTCTTTTTCTAGGGCTTTGGGATGTAATGTTAAGTCCTTTATTTGTTGACTTTTTCTTCTTTTAAGGAATGAACTCCATGCAATGAATTTTCCTCTTAGCACTGGGTTCACAGTGTCCCAGAGATTTTGATATGTTGTATCTGTTATCTCATCTGCCTCTAAGAATTTTTAATCTCCTCCTTGATATCTTTTGCAACCTGTTATTCATTCAGGAGTATATTATTCAGTCTCCAAGTGTTGGAATAGCTATTAATTTTTTATTTTAGCATTGATTTGTGCTTTCATTCCATTATGAGCTCATAGAATTCGGGTTAGTATCTCTACTTCTTGGTATTTGCTAAGAGTTGCTTTGTGGCATAATACAAGGTCTATTTTAGAAAAGAATCCATGTGCTGCTGAGAAGAAAGTGTATACACTTGTTGAAGGATGAAATATTCTATATATGTTAGTTAAGTCTATGTTATTGATTGTATTATTGAGTTCTAGAGTTACTTTGTTCAGCTTTTATTTGGAAGATCTATCCAGTGGTGAAAGAGGCGTGTTAAAGTCACCCAGAATTATTGTGTTGTGATCTATTTGACTCTTGAACTTGAGAAGAGTTTTTTTGATGAACATGGGTGCTTCGTTGTATGGGGCATATATACTTATAATTGTTATGTCTTGTTGGTGTATTGTTCTGTTGAGCAGCATGAAATGTCATCCCTTGTCCCTTTTGATTAACTTTAGCTTGAAGTCTGTTTTATTTAATATAAGGATGAAATCCCTTGATTGCTTCCACAGTCCCTGTGAGGTGTATGATTTTTTTCCAACCTTCCACCTTAAGTCTGTGGATGTCTTTTCCTATGAGATGAGTCTCTTGGAGGCAGTATATGGTTGGCTCTTTTTAAAAAATCCAATATGCCAGTCTATGTCTTTGGATTGGTGAGTTTAGGTCATTAACATTCAGGGTTATTATTTCAGATTATTTGCATTTCCAGCCATTTTTGTTTATTTTTAATATTTAATTGGTTTCTCCTTTGATTAGTTTTTTCCTTTAGTGTAATACCTTCCTCTGCTGATTTTCATTTCTTCTTCATGGAATATTTTGCCAAGGCTGTTCTGTAGTGCAGACTTTCTACTTGTAAATTTTTTTAACTTTTGTTTATCATGGAAGTTTTGAATCTAAAGCTTAATTTTTTTTTTTTGGATATAAGATTCTTGATTGGCATCCTTTTTTTTCCCCCAGAGCTGGGTTTATGCTGTTCCAGGATCTTCTAGCTTTCAGATCTAGGTTGAAAGCTGTGCAGATATCCTAATTCGTTTCCCCCTCTCAATAATCTGATTCCTTTCTCTTGTGGCTTTTAAAATTCTCTCCTTATTCTCTGTGCTAGGCATTTTTGTTATAATGTGACTTGGTGTGGATCTGTTGTGATTTTGTACATTTGGCATTCTGTAAGCCCCTTGTATTTGGTTTTCCAATTCATTCTTCATGTTTGGAAAATTTTCTGATATTATTTCATTGAACAGATTGTTCATGCCTTTGATTTTGAGCTCTTTGCTTTCTTCTATCCCAATAACTCTTAAATTTTGGTCTTTGTATGCTATCCTGTAAATCTTGAATGTTCTGCTCATTATTTCTTACCATCTTCACTGTGGTGTGTGTGTGTGTGTGTGTGTGTATGTGTGTGTGTGTGTGTGTGTGTGTGTGTGTGTGTGTATATATATATATATATATATATATATATATATATATATATATATATATATAAAACCTCTATCTCCCTATTGAAATAATCATTTGCTTCTTGTACTTGCTTATGCAGCTCTTTATCTAAATGATCTTTTGGTGTCTGTATTTCCTCTCTTATATTATTCTTCATTTTACAGAATATTTTCATTATGTATATCCTGACTCCTTCTCTGTAATTTCTTCTGCTATGCTGGCCATGGATTCTAATAATGTAGTATCCTGATTTGTTTTGGGCACTTTCTTCCCTTGTTTTTTCACGTTGTATCTGAGGCATTAGTATTTTATTCTACAGGCTTATAGTGCCCCTGCAGGTTTCAAATACCTCTTCTTTGAGGGGAAGAACAATGTTAACAGGTCCCAATACATACAATATACATACAACCTTACACCAAATAGTTGCTATTAAAATGTTTACAGTTTGGTTACAATATACAGAAATGGTGAATTCAATTATTATCTACAATATAAACAGCAGGTTTTCAAAAGGATTTTCTGATTATAGACAAAGAACCAGGGGTGAGGTGTAGGATGATATGCTGAGGAGAAAGGAGGTGAGGCTACAGAGTTATTATATCATAGGAAGTGTCAGAGGGATCTAAAGAAAAAGGATAGTAACAGAAGAACAAAGAGGAAGTAATTTGGGTGAGTGGGAACACAGATGAGTACATAAAAAACCCACACATGAATATTAAGAAAAATAAAAAATGCAAAAATTATAAAAATAGGAGAAAAAAGAATATATGACACAACTGTGATATACTATTCAGACATCCTAGTCCTCAGTATCCTAATTCATACAAAATACTTGGTTTCACAAATGTTGGGGATGTGTGGGTGGGAGGATAGAGAAGGAGAAAAGAAAAAAATCTTAAAATAACAAATAGGGATTGTTTTAGTTGGAGATTAGTATATGTCCTCTTCACTTCTCATCCAATAGATGGGGTTGTCTGTTGTTAGCTAGTATCTCTGCCCTCATGATGGTGAAGGTTATCAGGGTGGGAGGGTTGTTCTTGGGTACAGGCCACCTGGAAGTTGCCTATAGTACCTGCCTGTCCCTGATGGGAAACTGCACTTCAAGGATCTCCTTTGGGGCCCACCTGTGTGATGTGGGCACCTGGTCTTATCTCCTTATCTCACTTGTAGACCTCACAGTTCCTGGTCTCTAAATCGGTCTCTAAACTGTATCTCACACAACCTCTCCCTTACTACTTCCTAATCAGCGACCTTTGTATGTTGTGCTCAGTGGGATGCATACCTGTCACAGAGAGTTATTTTGTACTGGGCAGTCACTGTGCCAGGTTAGTGGCTGCCAGGATAGGGTGGTGTTGGTATTAGAAACTATGGGTACTTGGCTAGCCCATGTTCTGAACTGAGAGTTTTCCTAACCAAAGATAGTGATGAAGTTGACCCAAGATTGAGGTGTTTTCCTTCAGCAATGGGGTGTTGGGTTAGGTGTCAGGACCCAGGCAATGGTATTGGGCAATGTGTTCAGAGATGAGCTCTGTGGCTTGCAGTGTTGTGACTGTCAACTGTCTTCAGAACCTGTGTAATGTCCTCAGGTCCAGGCAGGCTGCCACATGTGAGGGGCTAAGGCAGTGGCTGCAGAGTCCCAAGATGGAGGTGACTGGGGAGCCATGCATTGGTAGATGAGGGTCCACATGGGAGTGGCTGCCAGAGTTCCTGAGTGTGGGTAGCAGCTGGTGTCCTGCTGGAAATGGCATCCTGGAATTCTGCATGAGTGGGTGGCCCAGAGTTCTGCATGGGTGCTAATACCAGTCGTCCTGTTC
This sequence comes from Spermophilus citellus, assembly GCF_964194105.1. Taxonomy (NCBI): domain Eukaryota; kingdom Metazoa; phylum Chordata; class Mammalia; order Rodentia; family Sciuridae; genus Spermophilus; species Spermophilus citellus. Next base: position 54,793,112 of record NC_138189.1, read on the forward strand.
TGGCACTTGGAAGTCCTGCGTGGGTGAGTAGTCAGAGTTTCTGCTCTGATGCTGAGGCCTGGATCCCTGAGTGGGTACAGCAGCTCTTATTTCTGCATGTGAGCAACTGTATGTGGAGGGGTTCTATCTCATGCAGAGAAGCAGTACTCCAACTACTTGAGTCCCAGGTCATGGAGCAACACAGAATCCTGCCTCCCTCTGGCCTGCCATCTTGGATGCCCTCTCCAGAAACTCATTTTCTGAAAGATCAACATATTATTCTCAACCAAAGTCCTAGAGAACAGATATTCTGTCAATTGGCTTAAAGGCAAATTAATGAGTTTTGGCAATCATATGAGCAAGTGGAATTACTAAAATTGTATTTTAAGGGTTTAAGATCTTCACAACCATCTTGCTTAAAAGAAATTGCTTTTCTCAGTGATATAAATGACTGGCCCTTACTTGTCTTCACTCCAGCATTTGAACAATTACTCCCCTGAGAACTCAGACTATTGTATCCTAGACCATGATAAGGATGTTTAGCTTAAGAGAGCTTTCCGCCATATGCCAATCTTAGGGACACCTCAGGAAAACTCCCTTGGGAAACTTGGGTCTTAACATTATACCTTCCCAATAGAATAAGCACACAAAATACGTACTGCACATATAATGATGACCTAAGTTTTCTTGTCATTTATTTCTGAGTACAGCCTTTTAGTTTACAATTACCAAATTAAAAAAAGAAAATTCTGTCCACAAATAGGATAAAAATTCATAGGAAGAAATAGAGTAGTCTAAAATACATTAAATAAATACCAAGCTTAGAAAGCAAACATCACTTGTCATACTGTTATGTGATCTATCAAGAGTGGCTTTTTCCCTACATTCTTTTTTTTAATATTTTTTTTGGTTGTAACTGGACACAATATCTTTATTTTATTTATTTATTTTTATGTGGTACTGAAGATCGGACCCAGGGCCTTCCATGTACTAGGCAAGCACTCTACAGCTGAGTCACAATCCCAGCCCCCTCCCTACATTCTTAAAGGCATCAATATATTGAGACCTTACTCAAGCCTTATATTTAATAGAATTACAGTGTTGCTTATAGTAAGTTCCACACAGTTCAAACAGAAAATCAAAATTAGTGACTAAACACTGAGACAGGGTTACTGTAAGTGTTAATGAATTAACTCGTGATCATGAAAGATTCCCCCATTCAGAATAAGAGAGAGTGACTGTGTCAATAACAAGAGAAAGAGAGCAGAAGGAAGCAGAGGGCAATGAGAAGAGAGATAGCAATGTGATTATGATAAGTAGTAATAGTAGCAGGTTTTATTAATTACATAAAAAAGATTTGAACACAGGTCAATATCAGAAACACTGTCTTCTTTATTACATAAAACAATGCTCCCTCAAATGACTTGCTTTTCCAGTAATGATTAGATTCTCAGACAATTTCTGTATTGTTTAAGCAGGCATAACACTTTTGTCAAATGACAAAAAGCCAAATATATCAATACTCTTAAAAATGCAAATAGTCATGCACCTCACAGTATATCAATGGAAATTATTCAAACAGAAAATTAATGTAATGTGTGTTCATCACAGTTACTTATAGAATACATATTGGAAAACAGTTGAATGTCACACATTAAGGAAAGATTTTAAAACTTATTCCAGTATACACCACATCATTACAATTATTTTATTTATTTATTGCATTTTATTTTTATTTCTTCTTTTTGGTACCAAGGAGTGAACTCAGGGGAACTCAGCCATTGAACCACATCCCCAGCTATTTTGTATTTTATTGAGAGACAGGGTCTTGTGGAGTTACTTAGAGCCTTGCCATTGCTGAGGCTGGCTTTGAACTTGTGATCCTCCTGCCTCAGCCTCCTGAGCTGCTGAGATTATAGGCATGCACCACCTCACCTGCCACAATTACTGTGCAAATAAATGCTTAACTACATTAATTCACAACATAAGTTTAGCTGGAAACCAAAAGGCAAACTATTGAATATAATAATATCACTATTTTGTGAGAAGAAAAAAATACAAAAAATTTCAATTTTTCACTTATATTTTATATGCGTATGTATCTGTTCATGTAGTTACATGAGCAGACAAAAAAGACCACAATGATGCAAAAAGCTCTGGGTTCAATCTCTAGCATCGCAAAAAAAAAAAAAAAAAAAAAAAAAATTAAAAAAGAGAGAGACCACAATGAAAGTATTCAAATTTTAAACCAAGGAAATCTGTGCATGAACCAAAGATCATCTAGGAGAATCTTTTTACATAGATTTTCATGTTTTTCTGAATTTTTATATGATAAACATTTTTCCTTTAAAAATAATGTTGCATAATGACAGTCATTTGTCTATTTCAGGGATTAATTTTTTATAGGGTATATTTATAAAATAGTAGTAGAAAATTTTTGTACAGCACACATATGAAGAACATTTGAGCTGAGAGAAAATATATTGAATATATTGCTTAACATGTTGTTCTATCTTATTGCAATCTCAAAATAACTGGATATGTCACAAGGTCCAAGGAGTAGTGACTGCTACATTAAAACTCATTTTATCAATTTATCTATATCAGTGCTTTGGAAAATTTCTTTTATTTTTTTCCTTTTTCCAGAAGAGTTGGTGCAAAACAAGATTAGGAATAGAACGTGTGCTTTTTAGTTTGGAAGAATTTGGTCATTCTTTTACAGAGAGAATCATGAAAATAATATATTTAAAATGGAATGAAAAAGGATGAGTTTATGATTATGGTTTGAACAAGACATTCAAAAAACTTTTGATGGAACAGTATTCCTATATATAAAGAGATTAATTGCATAACTTGTTTATGGAGTAGGAACCACTAAAACTCTACTTCTTAAACATTCTAGACAAACATATATTTCCTACAAATTTTTCATAATGTGAGTGAGCTACTCAACAACTTGGCCAGTTCAATAAAAGGTCCAGAGGAACACCCAACAGGGTGCAACAATTCCCATTGGTCATATGAGGTGGTGATAAGGGTTCTTCACAACTACTTATACACAGTTCATTCTTGTGAAACTTCAATATCATTAACAAATTTCAGGGCAAAACATGATACTTATAAACAACCCAAATATATGATCACTCAGATATATGTATCATTCTAATGCAGTGAAAATGCTGATTATGGATCAATATAGTTCTGAAATGAACAAGTAGAGAACTGTTAGGATTCTTAGGATTATGTAGAAAAAACTCCAAACCACACTATTTATCTTCTGAATGTCAGTGATTTTTAACCTTCAGTTTTTATGGAATGTTACAGAGGAAAGAATTGGGAAACTCTCACAAATTATAAAGTGAGAAATGAAGTATTATAGACATAATAAATATAAACATGTAAAACAATCCCAGTTATAAGTAACTTTTGTTCAGTGCTCACTAGGAGAGAAATAAGTACTAATAATTTCAAATTAAAAAATTATCCAGATAACCTGCCTAAAATAAACCTAAGTTATTTACTAGAAATGTAACAATGAGAATTGAAGACAAGTAAAGTTCTAGCTATAGTGTCTAACCAAAAAATTGACCTTAGTAATGAGTGAAGTTATGAATTAAGAATCAACATATAATAATTTCGAACATCACCTTTCAAATTACTGTTTAATGGCTCTAGGTCATTCTTCATGACACACAGACACAAGCACACACAGGGAGACATATTATAAAGTAAGCCTAGTAAAACTTTTAGGTCATAATGCACATCTCTTTCCAAAGAAAATGAGTGTTTGGGTTAATTTAAGAATGGCCATTGACACCAAATTTCTAATAATACATGATTTTTCTCCTCTTAGTTTACATATCAATCATTTCTAGTGTTTTCTGTTTGTCTTTTTTTCCAACATTTTTGTTGGTGCATTATAATTGTACTTAATGATTGGATTTTATGTTACACATTCATATATTTACACATTATAACAATACAATTTGGCCAACATAACTTCCCAGAAATTCCCATTTTACCCACCTCCCTCCCATTGGTCCCTTTCTCAACATATCTCCCTTTGATTTTCATGAGATCCATCCCATCTTTCTTTTCTTTTTTCCTCTCTAGCTTTCACATATGAGAGAAAACATACAACTTTGAACATAGGAGTTTAGTTCTTTTTGCTAAATAAAACTCCATTGTGTATACATACCACATTTTCTTTATTCAGTCATCCATTGGCAGACACTTAGACTAGTTCCATAGTTTGCCCATTATGAATTGCACTGTTAGAAAATGGGTATGCTTGTATCACTGTAATAAGATGACTTTAATTCTTTAGGATAAATACTGAGAAGTGGTATACCTGGGTGATATGATGGTTCCATGCTTACTCTTTTGATGAATCTATCCATATTGATTTCCATAGTGTTTGCAGTAATTTACGATGCCTTCTCCAACTGTGAAAAACTACTCCTTTTTCTCCATATCCTCTCCAGCATTTATTATTCTTTTTATCCTTGATGACAACTATTTTGACTAGTATATGATGAAATCTCAGTATAGTTTTGATTTTTCTAATGGCTAATGATATTAAACATTTTATCATATTTTTGTTGACTATTTATATTTAATCTTCTGCAAAGCATCTGTTTAATTTATTTTCCCACTTATTAATTGGGTTGTTTGATTTTTTAGTGTAAAGTTTTTTTAATTCTTTATATATTCTAGATATTAATCCTTTGTAAATGGTAGATAGCAAATATTTTCTTTTATTCCATAAGTTCTCTCTTCACAAATCTTATTATTTCCTTTGGTGTGCAGAAACTATTTAATTTGATGCCTTCCCACTTATTAACTCTTGGCATTGCTTTCTGACCTTTAGGGGTCTTATTTGAGAAAGTCATTGTATGTGCCTATATGCTGGAAAGTTGACCCTATGTTTTCTTCTAGGAGTTGTATTGTATTTACTCTAATTGTATTTTTTAGGTCTTTGATTAATTTTAAGTTGGTTTTTGTGCAGGATGAGAGATAAGGGACTAGATTAATTCTTCTGCAGTTTTGCGGTTTTTCCATCATCATTTATTAAAAAGGCAATCTTTACTCCAATGTATGTTTTTCGCACCATTGTCAAGGATCAGATGACTGTACATGTATGGGATTTTCTCTGTCTTCTATTCTGTACTAAAAATCAATGTGTCTGGTTTTATGCCAGTAACAAGCAGTTTTTGTTAGTATAAAAGTGGTATGCCTGGGTGATATGATGGCTCCATGCTCTGTAGTATAATTTGAAGACAGATGTTCTGAGGCCTCCAGGATTGCTTTTTGAATTTAGATTTGCATTCACTATTCTGGGATTTGAGTTTTCCAAATGAATTTTAGGAGTGTTTATTCTAATTCTGTGAAGGACATCATTGGTATTTTCATTGAATCTGTATATAGCTTTTTATAGTTGGCAATTTTAACAATATCAATTCTACGTATCCATGAACATGGGAGGCCTTTACATATTCTTGTGTGTCTTCTTTAATTTCTTTATTTATAGATGTCTTTCAACTCTTTTGTTAGATTTATTCTCAGGGGTTTTTAGTGTGTTTGTTTTGTATTGAGGATATTGTAAATGGAATTATTCTCCTGAATTTTTTCTCTGAAGATTCATTGTTGGTTTATAGGAAAGCTATTGATTTTTGTATGTTGATTTGTAATCAGCTATTTTTGTCAGATTTGTTTATTAGCTCTAGCAGTCTTTTGGTGGAGTCCTTTGGATATTCTATGTATAGAATTATATCAATTACAAATTATTCAATATAATTATAGTTATATTCATATAACTATTCAATATAATTCCAAAGGGATATTTATTAATTCATTTATTTCTTTCCTACTTTTCTCTCTCATATTTATTTCACTTTCCTAATTGCTCTTCTATTGGTTTTGGAATTGGTTTGTTCTTCTTTTTCAAGAACGTTGAAATGAATACCTTTTTTATGTGGAATCATTATGATTTTTTTTTATACAGGCACTCAGCTATAACTTTCCTCTTTAAACTCCCTTCATACTAATCCAGAGGTTCTGATATGTTGTATTACTACTCTCATTTGAGTCTAAGAATATTTAAATTTCTCTTGATTTCTTCTATAATCTAATTGTTTTGGTTGTTTGTTTCATTCAAGACAGTAGTTTTAATCTCCATATATTTACATAATTTTAGTATGGTTCTGTCATGTTGATTTTCCATTTCATTCATTATGTTCTGATAGGATATAATAAATTATATCAATTGTTCTGCATTTGAGGAGAGTTGCTTTGTCATCTTAAATATGGCCTGTTTTAGAGATGGTTCCATGAGATGCTAAGAAGAAAGTGTATTATTAATATGATGTTGAATAAAACATTCTATAGATATCTTTAAGTCCATTTGACTCATAATATTTTTCAGTAAAGAGTCTTTACTGATTTTACATTTGAATGACCTTGATAAACAAACTGTATTGAAAATCACCCAGTATTTATGTCTATCAGAGGCTTCAACTTCAGTAGTGTCTCCTTTATATAATTAGTTAGACCCATGTTTGTGACTTAAATATTTATAATTGCTATATCTCCTTGTTAAATTATTTCCTTTACCAATAGGAAGTGGCCATATCCATTGCTTCTGATTAATTTTGATTTGAAGTCTTCTTTGTCAGATATGAGATTAGTTAATCCTGATTATTTTGTGTTTCCCTTTGCATTATGTATCATTTTTATCCTTTGCTTCAGCCTGTATCTGCTTTTATCTGTAAGGTGCATATTTTACAAACAACATATCATTGGATCTTTCATTATAATCCATTCTGACAGACTGTATGTTTAAATTGGAGAATTGAGACCATTTATATTCAATTTAATAACAAAGAGATATTTATTAATTTGTGTCATTTTGATTTATTTATGTTTAATTTGGTCCTGTTCTCATTTGCTTAGTTACTTTTCAAATCAGATTTGTTTATTTTTGAACTCTGGGGTTTGTTTTTTATTTCTTCCATAAGAATCATTTTATTAAATACGTTCTGGGGCTGGGGATGTGGCTCAAGCGGTAGCGCGCTCGCCTGGCATGCGTGCGGCCCGGGTTCGATCCTCAGCACCATATACCAACAAAGATGTTGTGTCCGCTGAGAACTAAAAAATAAATATTAAAAATTCTCTCTCTCACTCTGTCTCTCACTCTCTCTCTCTCTCTCTCTCTCTCTCCCCTCTCTCACTCTCTCTTAAAAATAAATAAATAAATAAATAAATAAATAAATAAATAAATAAATACGTTCTGTATTTCTGGTTTAGTTGTTTGAATTCTTTTACTTTTTATCTTTTTTATCTAGGAAAGTTTATATTTCAATTTGATTTTGAAGAATAGCTTTGTTATATATAGCAGTCTTGGTTGACAGTTATTTTCTTTTAGGACTTTAAACTTATTGTTCCAAGATCTCTTGGTTTTTAGAGTTTGTGATAAGATATGAGAAGTGATTCTGATTGTCTTGCCTCTAAACGTGACCTGACAATTTTCTCTTAAGGATCTTAAAATTCTATTTTTGTTCTGTATGTTAGGCATTTTAATTAAAATGTGCTCTTTTTTGATCCTGTGTATTTGGGGTCCATATCTGGATATATCCCTCTGTATCTGGATATCTGTCTCATTCTCAAGGTTTGGAAAATTATTTATTATTATTTCCCTTACAGGCTATCAATTTCTCTTAGCCTTCCTCTCACAACCCTCCTCAATTCCAATGGTTCTTACATTTAATCTCTTAATGTTGTCCTAACATTCTTATATATTCTGATCGTGGTTACTTATTTACTTTAAAACTGTCTGAATGTTCAAGGATGACCACTTTTTCTTTTATATCTGAGATTCTGTTCTCAGTATTGTCTACTGTTTTATACAGATTTTCAACTGGACATTTTCTTTGATTTATTTTGTCTTTCATTTCCATGATTCATGTTTGATTCTCTTTCAATATTTCTATCTCATTTAATTTTTTATTTATATTCTGTAGTAACTTCCTTAGTTTAATCAATTGTTTTTCTATGTTCTTTAGGAATTCATTGATCATTTTTATAATGAGTTTTTTAACTCTTCATCTGATATTTTATATATTACAATAACTTTGGGGTCAGTTTTTGGTAAATTATGAACTCTATGTGGTTTAATCTTGTTTTTACATATTTCTTTTTTTACATATTTTACATATTTCTTGTAGACTTGTGTTGGGTTTTATACATCTATTAGGGGGAAATATCTCTTCCACTCTATATAGAGCATTGTCTTTACTTTCCAAAGTGTCCTAGAATGATTTTGATTTCGAACCACTTGTAGGTGTGGTATTCACAGCCTTTGCATTAATTCTCTCTGTTTTTGCTGTGGCAATGGATTTCCATAGTTAGAAGATATGAGCTCACCCCCAGCTGTTTCTAATTAAGGTCTTATCAATAGTGTGTATTTTAATCTTTGCATTAAAGTATAAGAAGAGACTGAGTGCCATTAATTTGTATGTGGAACAAGGTGAACTATATTTTGGTTGAATTTATTTTAGCTGGAGACTTCTCCACCCTGTGAACTTGTAGTAACACTATAGATTTCCAGTTACTCACAGATTAGGGGGAAACAAACAATAGGAACAAAACAAGCAATATACAGCACTAAAATAAATATTTGGATTCTATTACGGCTTCTATAACATCAATTGCTTAAAAAAATAAAAAAAAAATAAATGGTGAGATCATCAATTGCCAACAACAACAACAACAACAACAAAGTGTATAACCATACTAGATCTGGCATTAAATCAAGAAACAGGTATCAACAATGTCATCCACATAAGTAATAATTTCAAGAGTGTTAATGGTGGGAGCAGGAGATATATAAACCAGTTTGTTCTGAAAGATGGTAAAAATGCAGTTAATTAAGAGGAAATGAAGTGTGATAGGAAGGAAGAAAAAGGGTTTGCAATTTTCAAAAGTGAATAGAGAGAATGCTGTAGAAATGTCACAGATGACAGTTATGAGGATGGAGGAGAAAATAGGAGAAAAAAAGTAAAGGAAGAGAGAAAGAGAAAATAGACTCTGGCTATCAGCAGGAGAATAAAAGAGAGAAAGAGAAACAAATAAAAACAATACAAATGAAACAAATATATACAGATCAAAAAATCCTAACCCTCAAAAGACAAGGCAAGGAAAAATAACTACATTTAAAAAAATACTAAGAAAAAAAAAGTATATAAATATATATCCATGAACCAAAGAGCACTGAAAGAACACACACACACACACACACACACACACACACACACACACACATAGAGAAAGAGAGAGAGAGAGAGAGAGAGAGAATAAGAAAATGTAAAACTATTATTAATGATAAATGAAAGAATCCTTTCCACTGAAGTGGTCAAAACAGTCAGCAAAATGGATGATCACCAACTAGACCCAACTGTCTTTCTTTCATTTCTTCTTAAGCTATGTAAGGAGAGCCAGAGCAAAGAATGGGTTTTGTTATCCCCTTTCTCCTTTGTTTCTCTCTGAGCTACCAGTTGGAGTGGCCTAAGACTAAAGCTATTTTAAATATGTCTCAGCTTCCCTTCTTACCGGTATGACATAGGATAAAATGGGAAGAACTATCAGTTGGAGCTTTGCCTGCACAGACAGATCTATGCACACCAGGATTGGTTGCTTCAGTGTTCTATGAGGGGAATTCTGATGAATGAGGCTTAGGTCTAATCACCTTTATGGGTGTCTGCTCTGAAGAGAATAGATGGACACACACCGAGGGCCTGGAACTTGCTGATCTCTGTAAGAAATCTGAATCTCAGTAGCCTCCCAAGAATTCTATTCATTTGGCCATGTTAAGGTGCTATTTCAAAATCCCAAATGAAACCCTTTGTTTCTTTGAAGAAAAGACACAGGATTTATTCTGGTCAGGGCCAAGAGAGAAGAAAGCAGACACTCATACATCCCAAGACACTGAACACTGGTGGAGAGGGGACAGCTTAAAAACAGAAAACCACGAAGAATGGGGGTGGGAGAGGCAAGTAATAGGACACAATTCATAAAGTGGAAAGCACCAAGTTCTCAGAATCGCACCTTTTTATACATAATCAGGAAGCAAGCTTGCATTAGTTCCAGAGTTGAAATACATTGTAGTCAGTGTGCAAGTGGGTGAGGATAGAGATTTCAGCTCTGTGTGAGTAGGCTCATGCAGAAAGGGGGACCAATTCTGCACAGGGTGAGATGTCTGAGCAAAATGCACTCAGCCTGATTTAATTTTCAAATTAGCCCATACCAGAAGGCGAGGTGATCCTCCACACATTCTGAGGGCCCCAGCACAGCTTTCCTGGGCTTAGTCCCTCAGTGTTTCCACACCTGCATTTTCAGATTCTCTACCCACTTCACCTGGTCACATGAACCACCAGTCTCAAAGGAAAAGTAAGTTGTGCTCCCATTTTGCTTCTTTGACTTGATTCCCCTGGAGTAAAATCTTCTCTGTGCCTGTTTTACTCCCATTTAGCTAGGTACACACTAGGCCACACACAGTAGGCATTGCAACAGTGTTTGCTCTGATCTCCCAATTCTAGCAGCAGCTGAAGTATGGCCATTTCAAGATCACTGCACCTCATCTCTCCCCAGCGAGTAAAGAAACGTAATTTTTCAATTATCAGTGCACCGTGCAGCCTCTGGATCAGCTAAGTTCAGGTTGCTTTTCTGACCTCAGCTTTTTTTATATCAAATATGTCCACTGTATTTCTCTGTGTTTTTCTTTCTACCGAGAGCAAGCACCATTACTACTACAGCCACTTCCACAAACACTTTGGTTCCAATACAGTCTTCTTTGATTAATGAATACAAACTTCTGAGTCTCTGAGATACTCTGATTATACAATCTTGAATTTTAGTGAAATCCTCCTTTCACCCATCTCACTAAGAAGCAGTATTCTCCCTGTTTGTATTTTGACCCTTGAAGGACTTAGGAATACAGCCTTCTTCTAATCTGCCCTCTTAAATCCCCTCCCTTTTGAACTTTTTTGATGGAGCAAATGTTTTATTCACAGGAAATGGAAGAATTTGTACAGAGTTCTGGAGAAAATGGTATCGTGGTATTTTCTCTGGGGTCGATGGTTTCTAACATGCCAGAAGAGAAAGCTAATATAATTGCATTTGCCCTTGCACAGATTCCACAAAAGGTAAGAAAAAGGTGCCCTCTTAGTGAAACAAGTATGTAAAAGTCTGTTTGATTAATGAAGCATCCTTTGTGAAACATAACCTATCATAATACATATAATTCATCTCAGAAACCATGTTTTAAACAAAAATATGTGTGGTAATTTTAAACAGTAGAAAGTGTTTAATTCATGTTAACATTAACATTATGATCATAAAGAATATATTTTAAGTCTATTATGAAATTTTCATTGTAAGGGTATCACACCATTTACACAGATACCACATTCTTCCCTGCCACTTCTTCCTTTTCCTTGCAGGATTCCTGAGGGCACCATATACATAGCAAATGTTATCAGAAAGCTATAAAAAGTTAACTCATAACTGGACCACCAATATTAATATTAAGCAGGTATTGAAAAAGGCTAAATTTTATCATGATTCTAGATATCCTATGCAATACCTTGTTCCTTGCTTACCCTTATTTAAGAAGAAGCTTCTTGGAATCATATTCTACCTCATCTCTGGCTCAGAGCATTGGAATCTGCCAAACATGTGCTGAACCTCTGAAAGTATGAGTTCAAAATACCCCCATATAAAAGCATATTCTTTAATGAACTGAGTTTTGAAGAGAAAGGCTAACCAGAGTTGAACAAGCCTGTAACCCTGACTCCATATTCACAATAAGTCACATTATTTGTAGAAAAAGAAAAAAAAAACAGGTTGCACTAACAGACAAGATCCTGATAATTTCTGAAGAAGGAAAATATTAAAGAAAGTGTAGAAATTCGTTCCTTCCCTCAAAATGGACCCTTATGAAATGTGCCCCAAAGGATTTTGCTTCTAAAATATCAGATTAACACATTCAAAGGAGAAAGAAGACAGTATCAGAAAGAGTCAAGCAGAAGCAAGCCTAGCAAGGGCTGGAATTCAGGAGATGCAGCTCCATAAAATGCTTTAATACCATATTTTCTACATACAGAATACTCTTGTGGTCTTTGTGTGTTTGCCATATAGTTTGTAGTTTTCTATCTGATACAGTCTTCTCCTAATCACTCAAGTGTTTTTCTTTTCTGCAGAACTAAAGTTACTTTGCTATTCACATTGCATATACAAGTTAAGCACATAGAAATTATACTACAGTTCATGAAGTCTGCTCTCAATTTCCAAAATCAGCTCCTTGTTTTGGTTCTAGGCATAAAAATATCTTGAATCTGTATGAGATTACCACCAAGAGTTTGTAGTACATCATTAAATAACAAAGAGTTTTTAAAAATCTAGCGACATCAAAAATTTTGCACTTTATTTCAAAACCCATGTAATTATTTACAAGTTGCTAATAAACTCTTCCTTTTAAAACTTAGAGAATTTCCAAATCCACCAATATTGATAAAAGCATAGGTTAAATTGATAAAGTGTGGGTTAAAGTTCACATGTGCCAGTGAAATGATTCTTGTAGTTAGTGTTTAGTAAAATGCCATTTAAAACAATTTAGCTGTAATTCCTAGTTAGAATTCATTTATTTCTCACAGGTAGGTGACTGTATTGTTTTGCTTTTGTGTATTAAAAAGACAAAATGCCAAACTGAAATAAGTACCTTAAAGAACTAATGAATATATATAATGTACAATCTATGTCACTCAAAAGAAATAAACATGATGATATTAATTTTGAAAAATGAAAGCTAGGGTAGAATACATTAAACAAAAAAATATGGAATTTAAATTTATATTTTAGGAATTCTCATTGTTTAAAATTGTTTGTATTCATTTTGTTATGTGTAAACTATTGAACCAGATGATCTCTTAAATTTTTAGAATTCAAACATACACTAATCTTTAAATCATAGAATAAGGTACTTTCTTTACCAAACAGGTCATATGGAGATTTAATGGCAAGAAGCCAGATAAATTAGGACCCAACACTCAGATATACGAATGGATCCCCCAGAATGACCTTCTTGGTAAGACTCTGAGATAACTCCTGAAAACATGAGTACAGTCAATATGGATGCTCACAGTTCAACAGAAAACATTTATTGAATACTTGTTACTGTAAAAACCAAAAAACGAACAAAATGTTCAACATTTTTTTAAGAGAGAGAGAGAGAGAGAGAGAAATTTTTAATATTTATTTTTCAATTTTCGGTGGACACAACATCTTTATTTTATTTTTATGTGGTGCTGAGGATTGAACCTAGTGCCCCGAATATGCCAGTCGAGTACGTTTCCGCTTAAGCCACATCCCCAGCTCCTCAACTTTTTTTTTAATTATTTTCCAGACCCAAGGATGGTTTGGAAAAGCAAAGTAAAAAAGATGCAGTTTTATTATACACAGTCATTATATACAGAATCCAAGTTATCTTTATTTATGATGCAATTACCTTTGCAAGAATTTTTCAGTTTCTGGATTGTCTCTCTGTCTTGTTTTATATCTGTTTTTAAAATATTTTTTTAGTTGTAGATGGACACAATACCTTTATTTATTTTTTTATGCTGAGGATTGAACCCAATGGTTCACATTTACAAGGTGAGCACTCTACCACTGAGTCACAACCCCAGCCCCTTATTTTATAACTTTCACTCATTCTTTCCCTTCTTGCAGGAATATTTCAAATACCACTTGAATATAACCACCAGGTTGTTTTTGTTGTTGTTGTTTTAGTTTTTTTTTATTTAACAGCTATTCTTTCATTCTCTATAGAAATGAAAGCACAATCTTCATTATGAAGTAATGACACATTTCATAATGAAGTGTGGTCTCTTTTTTCTCTGATTTCAGTACCATCATCATTCTACTTCCTGCTGCTTTGGACATGCTACATAGCAAACTTAGTGACTTCAGTTTTGGGGTTTTTTTTTAATGAGAAAATGTGCTAACATGTCCTTCATGACTATATTTTTCATTAGTACATGTTGATTCCTTTACTCAAAACAAGTTTTATTTTTTTTACCACCTATAATCTTGTGTTCAATTATCAAGTCTCAAGTCATATATTCCCTCTTTCCTGTAGTTTTCATTTAGTACTCCAGTAGACATAGGTGCCTGTTCCTCTAAGATATGAAAAAAATAATTCAGTGCAGGTTAATAATTCATGATTACAATAATCTGTTATCTAAAATATACTGCTCCCTCTAATGTCTTATAATACACATTTCTCATTTCATTTCTAAGATTTTTAACTAATATTTTTTCTGACATTGACTCAATCCTAGGTCATCCAAAAACAAAAGCTTTTATAACTCATGGTGGAGCCAATGGTGTCTATGAGGGGATTTACCATGGGATCCCTATGGTGGGCATTCCCTTGTTTGGAGATCAAGCTGACAACATTGCTCATATGAAGGCCAAGGGAGCAGCTATTAGGTTGGACTACAGAACACTGTCAAGTGCTGATCTTCTCAAGGCCTTGAGGATGGTTATTAATGACCCTTTGTAAGTACAACTTTGACATTGGGTGGGTAGTATTCATAGAAGGATTGTCTTCTCATCAATGTAAATAAGTTTTATCCCGTTTCGAGGATGGTATTTTTGAAAGAATTTAAAAGATTTAATCCATGTTAAATCTCATTTATTTCCAACCAGTTTAATCAGTACCATTTCAGATTTGTAGACAACTTCAGATATAAGTATGTAATATTCACAGTAATTTATCAATTCATCAGTTTATGGACATTTTTGTTGTTTTCAATTTTGATTATTATGAACAATGTGTACAATTTTGTACGAACATAAGTATTCATTTCTTCTGGTAATTACTGGTAGAACTGCTGGGTCATATGGTAATTTTATATGTATTAAGACCTTCAAAACTGTGTTACAAACTAGTTGCAAATTTTTTTTGCAGCATCCAAGCAACATAAGAGTTCCATCTCTCCATATCCTTATCAGAATTTATTATCACCTGTTTCTTTTATTATAGCCATCCTAGTGAATAGGATTGTAGCTCACTGTGGTCATGACTTGCATTCCCATTATAGCTAAAGAATATTGCTTTATGTGCTTATTGGTCATTCACTTATCTTCTTGAGAGAACTATCAGTTCCAATTCTTTGCTAATTTTAAATCAGGTTATTTATAATTTATAATTTATTTATAATTTATTTTAATTATTGATGATAATATTTCACCATATTTATGGATATAAAACTCATCAGATATATGAGTTGCAAATACTTTTCTAACATTCCATGTGGTTGATTGTTTTTTAATATGTGGTAACTTTTGAAGCACAATTTGATAAAACTAAACTTCAATAATCAGCCTTTTCCATACTGCAAGGAAAAATCATGGGAAGTTGTATCTCTGTAGAATGACTATCTTCAATTCAGCTCTCATTTTTCCTATCATAGTATAATTGTTTAGGAAGGTATCACTTAAAGAACAAGTTCAAAATTACATTTCCAAAAAGAAAATAGTAGGACAATGAATAATAAAAATACTCTGAAAGAAGTTAAGAAAGAATAGAAAAAGAGATGTAAAACAGAATGTACACATAGAAAAGAAAATACAGATTAAAAAGCCATAATTAAATATGAATTTAGGGCTGGGGATGTGGCTCAAGCGGTAGTGCGCTCGCCTGGCATGCGTGCGGCCCGGGTTCGATCCTCAGCACCACATACCAACAAAGATGTTGTGTCTGCCGAGAACTAAAAAATAAATATTGAAAAAGTTCTCTCTCTCTCTCTCTCTCTCTCTCTCTCTCTCTCTCTCTCTCCCTCTATCACTCTCTCTTTTAAAAAAAAAATAAATAAATAAATAAATAAATATGAATTTAATTAATTTAATATGAACTTAATTTAATATGAGTTTGATACATATGTCCTAGAAAACTTTACAGTACCCTAATAATCTCTTCTCCTCTCCTGATCCCCTTCCTCTTATATAATAGTCTTCCTGTTACTTTTATATTACATCACCCTGTCAGATTCCACATATCAGGGAAAACATGCAATATTTTTCTGATTTTTTTAATTTATTTCATTTAATATTAGAATTTCTATTTTTATCTATTTTCCTACAAATGACCTAATTTCATTCTTTATGGCTCGATAATACTTTGTGTGTGTGTGTGTGTGTGTGTGTGTGTGTGTGTGTGTGTGTGATATATCACATTTTCTTTTTCCACTCATTTGTTGATGGAAACCTGGGCTGATTCTATAATTTGGCTACTGTGAATTGTGCCATGAAGAGTGTAAGTATGCAGGCATCACTCTAGTATGATAACTTTAATTCTTTTCAGCATATACCCAACATAGTATACCTTCATTGTATGGTAGTTCTATGTTTAGTTTTTTGAGGAAATTCCACCCTCATTAAATACATTACTTTCCATTTACACCAATAGTGTATAAATGTTCCTTTTTCCCTGCATCCTTTTTTTTCCCAATTACTGGGAGTTTATTATGGAGTAGATCTGAATATACATTTAATCTTCGCAATAATTCTATGATGTATTATTATTATCCCGTCTATCGGCTGAAGAATGAGTCTCAGAAAGGTTAAAAAAGTTGTCCAAGGTCACAGAGCAAAGGACTTATCTGGATTTTCATATGCACCCAGTCTGTGAGGACCCAAAGCCCAGGTATTTCTCACTGAGCTTCAGGTCACCCAGGAATTAGGGGGTGAAGGTCCTGTAGTGAAGTTGCTCTACCTCAAAAATGAGGCCTTAGAGCCGGAGCGAGTCTGAGTTCGAACCTAAGTAACCTCGTTTTCTCTGCCTCCTGGCAGGTTCCTTAATTCTTTTGAGACTCTTTCCCCAGTTGTATAACAAGGGTAAAAAATAAAAAAAAAAAATCATGCCTTTCTCTTGGGATCATTGTGGACACCAAGGGGCGCGGTAGAGCCCGGTGTTGCGCACACAGTGAGCACCTAGAACAGGAAGTCACTAGCATCTGTGAGACCTTGGATCACCCCTGCAAAGCAGAGCCCCACGAGGGCAGCGGTCAGACTCGAACGCTCCCCACTTCTCGCCTCCCAAGGGGAACCTTTCAGGCTGAGTTCAGTTGAAAATGAACCGGTGGCCTTGAAAGCCATGTTTGAGTTGCTCCAAAACCAGCCAGGGGATGAGACTTGACCCTAAACCCAATCTCCCTGCATCCTTTGCCACCAATTATTGTTACTTGGCTTCCTGATGATAGTCATTCTGACTGGGCTGAGATGGAATCTAAGTGTAGTATTATTTTGCATTGGTTAAAGATGTTGAACATTTTTTTAAAATATATTGTATTAGTCAGATTTTGTTGCTGTGACAAAAATACATGACAGGAAGAACCTAACTTAGACAAGGAAAACTTTATTTTGGATCATGGTTTTAGAAGTTCAGTCCACAATCAGCCAACTTCATTACTGTAGGCCTGAGATGAGGTTGAAAATCACAGCAGAACAGCATGGCAGAGGAAAGCTGCTCAGCTCATGGCAATCAGGAATCAGAGAGAGGGAGTGACAGGGATTCAGGGACAAAATATAATTCCCAAGTACACACTCCTAGTGATCTACTTCTTCCAGCTACATACTGGCTACAGTTATCACTAAGTAATACATTCACTTCCATTCAAATGTGTTAGTCCACTGATGAGACTATACCTCTCATCATCTAATTATCTCACTTTGAACATTCCTGTGATGTCACATGAGCTATGGGGGGGTTATCTATATTCAAACCATAACATGTCTGTTCAGCTCATTTGCCTATTTATTGATTGGTTTACTTGGAGAATATTATGGTATTAAGCCTTTTGAGTTCCTGCCTTTTGATTTCCTTATACATTTTGAATATTAATCCTATCCAAAGAGGAGAGAGCAAATACTTATCCTATTCTGTAGGCTGCTTCTACACTGTGATGATTATTTTATTCACTAAGCAGAAGCATTTTAACTTGGTGCAATCCCATTTGTTGATGCTTCCTATAACTTTCAGAATTATAAGAGTTCTATTTGAAAAGTTATTGCCTCTGCCTATGTCATGAAGTATTTCTTCATGTAGTTTCAGTGTTTTAGTTCTCATACTTAGGTCATTGATCCATTTTGTGTTTATTCTTGTACAGGGTCAGAGTTAGGGATCAACTTGCAGTCTTCTACATATGGCTCCTCAGTTTTACCAGCACCATTTTGAGAAAAGGCTATCATTTCTCCAGCATACATTTTTGGCATCTTTCTCAAGAATCAGATGGTTATAACACCATGGGTTTATTTCTTGGGTCTCTATTGTATTCCATTGGTGTAATATTGTAATTTTATAATTACAATATTATTTTTATTACTATGGCTCTCTAGGCAATGTGAAATTGGATATTGCTATACTTCTAGTATTTTTCCTTTTGCTCAAAATATTTTTGGCTATTCAGAGTATTTTGTACTTCCATATGGATTTTATGATTGTTTTTCTTAGTTCTGTGAAGACTTCCATTTATATTTTGACAGGAATTTTATCAAATCACTAGATTGGTTTCAGTCAGATGGCCATTTCAACAGTATTCGTTCTGCTGACTCATGAACCAAAGAAGTCTTTCCATATTATAGTATCTTCATTCATCCATATTCCATAATTTTTATTTAGAAGATTTTCACCTCCATATTAGGTTTATTCCTAGTGATTTGTCTTTGGAACTATTGCTAAAGAAATTTCTTTTCTGATTTCTTTCTCAATGAGTTTGCTGTTTATGTATTAGACAAGTTATTGAGTTTTCGGGGTGATTTGTATCCTATTTCTTTTCTGAATTTGTATTTCATCATCATATTTAAGTCTGCTAGTGGATTCTTTAGGATTTTCTAAATGGCAGATCATATTACGTGCAAACCCTATGTCATTGATCCAACTAGTAGGTACATTGGTGTCTTCACTTCATATACCTTCAAGTTAATTATGATATTTCCAGGTGATCACTTGGATATGTGTATTTATCTTGTATTGTGGGGGGCTTATTAGAGAAAATATAATGTGTTGTAAAAGAGAAATGTATTTAAAACAATGAAAATAATAGAAAAATGCCTAGTGCTGCTATGCTGATATGGTCAGGAAAAGCACCTCTGAGGGGTGACATGAGGGCCAAGACCTCAACCATGAAATATAAGCAGGCCTTGTGGGGTTGTAGGAAAGGATGCTCAAGGAAAAGCCAGACAAGATTAAAAGTATGAAGGTGCCAAGTGGAGAACACATTTGGTGACACTGGGGAAGAGGAAGAATGCACATGAGCCTAAACTATTAAAAACTAGAAATGAAACCACCATAGATTATCCAACTCCTCAGTATATATCCAAAAGATCTGAAATCAGTATACTATAGAAATTCAACCACATCAATCTTTATAGCAGCACAGTTCATATTAAACAAGTTATAAAACCAATGTAGGTGCCCTTCAACAAATGAATGGATAAAAAAAATGTGACATATATTCATAATGGAGTATTAGTTATAAAGGATGACATTTTGACATTAGCTAGTAAAGAGATGGAACTAGAGACTGTCATGCCAAGTGAAATTAGTCAGTCTCAAAAACTCAAAGGTCAAAAGTTTTCCCTTATAAACACAAGTTAATCCAAAATACCAGGGAATGAGACAGGGAGGAGAAAGGAATAAAAGAAAAAGGTGAAGAGAGAATTTTATCAAAATAGAGGAAAAATCAATCGAATAAACAAAGGGGATTGAGGACTAGGAATGAGGGAAAGGAAAAGGGAAGAAGAATGGAATCAATCTGACCAAATTTTCATATGTACATACCTGAATATAATACAGTGAATCCCAATATCAAGTATATACAAAAAACACTTATTAAAAAAACTAAATTAAAGAAAGATCAGTGGAATAGAAAGAGTGAAGTAAAGAGAGGGTATGAGGAGGGGAGTGTTTTGGGGGCTGAATTAGAGCAAATTATATTCCATTTCTTTGTAATTATATAAAAGTATATTCTAATGTTATATATAATTTTTTAAAAAAAGCATTAACAATAAAATAAAGAAGACACATATACCTAGACAAAATAAGCAATCGAAAATGATATCAGAAAACATGGCCAGTGTTTAACCCATTAGAATCCACTAGTACAAGAACAGACTTGGATTTTATTTCACTTGTGATGAGAAGGCAAATGAAAATTTTGAGCAGACAACTTCATAATTAGATGTGTATATTTTAAAAATATAATTCTAGCTACCAGTTGGAAAAGAGACAATAGAAGGTAGAAATGAAGAGGAGAAACAGAGAATGGTTAGGAAGCAATGGAGCAACATGATATGATTCCTCTTTAAAAGCTTCAAGGTAATCTTTCACAAAGCGTATGCCTTCTCTCTCACTTATTAGACTCAGAATTACTTATAATTATTTCCTCTGATGGAAAGAATTTTCCTCACCTCTCTGAAATTCCATAGGGACTTTTGAGATATTTATACATCAGAACGTTCCAATTTAAACCAAACATAATATGGATGGTGATAAAAGCAAAAATATACCATATACTGGGCAAGTCTATGATATTTATTTTAAATCATCCATATGGCACTTGTGATAAACTTTCATTGACTTCATGTGCTGAGACAGATTAACTTACTTTCAATGTTGATCCTTTTGTTTCACCTTTAGATATAAAGAGAATGCTATGAAGTTATCAAGAATTCAACATGATCAGCCAGTGAAACCTCTGGATCGAGCTGTCTTCTGGATTGAGTTTGTCATGCGCCACAAAGGAGCTAAACACCTCCGGGTGGCTGCCCATGACCTCTCCTGGTTCCAGTACTACTCTTTGGATGTGTTTGGGTTCCTGCTGGCCTGTGTGGCAACTGGGATATTCATCATCAGTAAATGCTGTCTGTTTTGTTTCCAGATGTTTTTTAAATCTGGAAAGAAGAAAAAAAGGGAGTAATTGTACCTAGGCCTGAAGCTGGGAATCCTAATAGATGGCTCCTCCTGTTAACTTCCACAGGAGGAGGCTGTATTGCCAGGTTTCTACCTATGCTAACAACTTTTCACAGATCACTTTGTCAAGTCAAATTTTGTCTTCATAAAATTCACTCCCTGTGTAAAATACAGAAGTATTTCAGCTCAAGGAACAACTATTAGAGAAAATAAAATTAAACCGAAAGTTTATATTGCTATTTATGATTCTAGTTTTGTAGTTTTAACTTCTCTGAATAAAGCGTACACTAATTAAAGGGTTGTGACAAGATTTGCCCTTCCATTTCTTTTTTTTTTTTTTTTTTTTGAGACTGGTAATGTTGTTTGCCTTTCACTGTACATCCAGCCTCAGCATCCCTTCTTTCCTAAAAGATGTAGGAAGGCAAAGTCATTTGTCAGTGGCTTTAGAAATGTAATGATGCCTACGTGCTTTCTATTATCAAATTGGAAAACATTTGGTTTCATGAGCTCACTCACTTTTGCTCTTAGTCCTTTAAAAAATTTCACCTAGATGGTCTCAGTTTCATTTCTGCTTTGATTGTACATATATATAGTCTCAGTTTTTCAGTTTTCACTCTCCCCCATCCCATCCAGAACCTCTTCTGGTTCCTGTACATATTTTTGGATGTGGTTGGGTTCCTGCGGGCCTGTGTGGCAACTGTATTATTCATCACAATTAAATGTTGTCTGCTTTGTTTCCCTTTTCTGAAACATTAATATTAACACTGCAAAATTCAATATCTATTATGAAATATATGACATGTTATTAAATTTCCATCACTGTGCATTGTAGATTCACACAATTTTTATGATGTAAATTTGGATTTAATACCAACATTTTAATATATTTCATAGTAGCACAGAACTTTCTGATAGCTACTTCAAAAGTCTACATCTACAGCAATTTGAGACAAGACTACAAACACTTGAACAATGGTTCCATTGAGCCATGGCCCCTCTCATTGCACTTTGACAATCTCATCATGGAGCTTGCAATGGAAGTCATGCAGTTTTCTTCCATGACTTAGTTAATCAAGGCACTGAATTCTCCCTCCCCCTTGATTTTCTTTGTGACTTTTTCTCTTTTCTCTTCTACTCATGTTGGAGCCCTGAGTCAGAATTGTAGTCTTCATGATAAATGAGAATTTTGGGGAGGATACAAAGATAAGCACAGGAAGTCTCCATTGTTTCAGGCATCAATTAGATGGACTCCCAATCACCAGACATGTGAGGGAATGACCTTCAGCTGACTCAACATCAACCATCACAGATCTGTAAGTACTGGAAAAATTCCATTCAAGAACCACCATGTTCCAGGGAGCCAACACCCAGAACAGTAAAAGATAATATTAAAACAAACATGGATATTCTAAGCCCCTATACTTGAGGGTTAGTTTTTGTGTAGTGACAGATAAATATATAATGTCATTTCTATTTTCATACATTGTGTGATTCTATTTATATTAACATATAGATATATGTACATAAATGAGAGATTTAATATAAAATTTTGAAAATAGCTATTATCCGGGAAGGACAATGAGTATAGCATTTGGTAAAGAGTTTATACTCTGATTCCAGATAGCGTTGACACTAGTCCCTACAAGTACTACAAAGGTATGTGGGGTTGAGCTGGTCATTTAAATTATCTGTGACTCAGTTTCCTCACCAGTGAAATAGACGTCAATATTATGGTATAACCTATGTCATGGAATTGTGAAGAATCTGTTTGTTAACTTGCTATACTCCTAAAAATAATTGTTGTGCACAGCAAAATCAACTTGCACTATTAAGTGACTAGAAAATTTCCACCATTTTTTTAACCTTCGTGTAACTACAAAATATATTCTAAATGAAACATGGTTGAAATATTGATGATAAAAATACATTCTCTTTTAAATATGAGGGGTTATGTTTACAAGATAAGGAATGACACATTATAGTCTCTGGGAAAAACTCAGAAATTCCTCAAATCCAAGGAGGATCCAAACACAGCCACATCAGAGGCTGAAAGATAAAACAGAAAGTTTTGAAGCAACAAGATAGTAATGATAGCAGTTTGAAACTGCATCATTAGTGCAGTTTCAAATCACAGGATTCTCAGAAGAATATTACAAGGAAAAAGAAGACTAGAACATCACCCCAGTTGATATCTAATAGGTATTTCCATGATGTTACCTACAAAAACAAATCTATGATATTTTTCAGTGCATAGTAACCTCTCCCAACAAGTACCATTAAAGTATCTATTAAAGTAAGTGAACTGAAATTATACAAAGCATAAAATAAAATTAACAATCAATGTGAAAAGAAATTTGAAAAATTCAAAATCAGAAAATCCACAAAAACACCTCTGAATGGCAAATGGGTAAAAAAATAAGTCAAAGGGATGATTAAAAAATAATTTAAAATTATTAAAATAATGGGACAGTTTTAGATCATACTTCAACTAATAGAAAACCATATTGATTTTTAACCCACAATGCAAAGAAAAGGCCACTGGCTCCAATTTTAAATCAAATTAAAGCAAGCTTGTAATTCCAACTGGCCGGGACTGTCTCTCCTGAAATCTGTCGGTTAGAGGACAGTACCCCAGCTCTCTAGGAGCATGGTTTTATAACACAAAAGTTGCAAAAGGGGGGTGTCTTGAGAACTTACAGATAACAGGATTTTGACAAGCATAATACAAAGGCAGATAGTAGGTTAGTGATCTAAATGGCTCAACATTTCAAGTTAGGGAGCAAATTCAGATCCCAACACCAGAATTTATGAGGTTCCCCTAAGGTTTCAAAGAAGGTTGGTATCTGGTCAGGGAAAACCAGAATTTATGAGGTACCACTAAGTTTCAGAAAGGGTTGTTATCTAGTCAAGGAAAGCCAGGCATGGGTGAGTTCAAGAAACAGGCAGGCATTTCAAGCAAGTTTAGAAATCATAGTAATTTATAGTAAAACAGAAATTACCTTTCATGACTCTGATGAGATGGCTCCCAATCTTAAGATGGGCAGGGTTTATTACAATACTGCTGGATACCGGTGACAAGTTCTCCTTTCTCACATGCTGAAATATTTTTTTGTATGTCTTGGGCTTCCTTTTTCTCCTGCTCTCTTCCCCTTATCTTTCTCCTTCCTGGGTATGTCTGTGATTAGGCCCAGGAAAGGCTAGGTGGGTTGGCCAAAAGGTGGGAAACAGGTGGGCTGAAGGAGAAAGGGAAGAATGAAGGAGCCTAGAACACATTAATTAACAACTTTATAACTCCCTGTAGGGAGGGGCAATACATGGGACAGGTTACCTTAGCAACATGTTGGAGCAGGAGCAGGTTCTTAATATTAATGGAGGAAGGTTTCTGAAGGAATTAACTTTCAAGCACTCAGGGGATAGTCTCCGACTTCCCAGACACACTCAAATTTGCCTCCTTATTTGAACTGACTCAATTTACCTATCTATACTGACTCCCTGACCAATTCTGGTTTCATGATTTGGAAGGAAGTCTATACCTTTAAATGACTATATTAAAAGGTATTCCTCTTCCTCAAGGGAAACTTATACCTTAAAATTCATACATTTAAAGGAAGAAAAGTCAAAATCTCCTTCTTTGGAATTGGACAAGTCTCTCCATTTTGTGGCCTTGGACATCAGATCTATTTTTAAAAGGCTAGATATGTGTTACTTAAGTCCCTTCTTGCCACAATTTAGGTTGCTTCACTAGCTAATCCAGGTTTCAGCCCAATGCACAGCCCCAAGTCTTGTGGTCTTATGTAGTACTTCAATAAAGGCCTAGAGATGCTAAAGTACTAACCCTGTGCACCATGATCTATCCACTGACCTCATTCCTATCAATCACTCCAAATTTTGTTATGGGTACAACAAATTCAAGCTACCTATTTATATCAAATTTAAAGTTGTGTTTCCTTTTACACCTTTTTATTTCTTTCCGATGTTTGTTAATGTTTTGGGAAAATCCTTCCTGTGCTTTTGAATTTTCCCCAAATGCCTAATACAAAAGAATGGTGCATCACATAATTAGCAACCACAAACAAAACAAAAATGGAAAAACAAAAGAAAGGTTATATCATTTCCAAGGAGAAAAATTGAAGTAATGAAGAAAGATTTGAAATCAAAAAGGTATATTCATATATTTAATAATGAATTCAAATCTAGCAGGAAGGAAATGATTAGGCTTCCTTTGTTCTCCTCCTCTCTTCCCCTTATCTTTCTCCTTCCAGGGTATGTCTGTGACTAGGCCCAGGAAAAGCTAGGTGGGAGGGCCAAAAGGTGGGAAACAGGTGGGCTGAGGGAGGGAGCGAAGGATGAAGGAAGCCAGAACACATTCATTAAAAACTTTATAATTGAAATAGAGACAAATCCTAATTTAAATCATTAAACCCCTTGTGAAAAAAAAAAGAATTCTTTCAAATAAAAGCAAAATTAAAAGATCTTTCGAGGGAATTACCACAAAAAGAAAGACTCACATTCATAAAGACACATTTGAGTGTGGAGATATAACTGCCAGGATAGAGAAATTAAAATTCATTACAAGAAAATACTATGAATGTTTTATGCCATCAAGATTGAAGATAAGATTAAATGGGCAAATCTCTAAAAAAAAAAAAAACCCATTCTGTGATATATACTAAGAACAAACAAACCTATACAAAAAGAGGTTAGATTTGTAATAAATAATGACATAGAAAGAAAATCCCTGGAGAGCCTTATTGATTTCAAAAATATCCTCCTAAAACCAAACAAGGGGGGAAGGGGGGAGAAACACCATCACATGCAGTAAGATGCTGTTATTTAAACCTTTCAGAGACATTGCAACACAGGAATATCAAGACCAAAATGCTCTATTAATATACGCACGTGAATTTCAAGGAAAGAGTAGAGAGCTAAATCCAAAAGTATATAAAATATTTTACATTCAAAGAACATAGGAAACATCCCAGGAATGCAAGTGGTCCCCCTCCTCAACACTTAGAAAGTCCCCCTCCTCCCCACTTGTTATCAAGGGTATCTAGTCTCCATAGTTTGGATTTTCCCAGCAAAGGGTTTTGTTTTGTTTTGTTTTTTGTTTGTTTGTTTGTTTGTTTTTAAAGTGAGAGTGAGAGACAGTGAGAGAGAGGGAGAGAGAGAGAGAGAGAATTTTAATATTTATGTTTTAGTATTTGGTGGACACAACATCTTTGTTTGTATGTGGTGCTGAGGATCGAACCCGGGCCACATGCATGCCAGACAAGCACGCTACCGCTTGAGCCACATCCCCAGCCCAAAGGGTTTTTTTTGAGTACCCCCTGGGTGGCTTCTTTCCTGCCTCTGCTCATTCCCACATTTTGGTCACCACTTAGGTAAGATAAGAGGAGGGAAAAGCAGGAGAAGAACGCCACCATTCCCTGTGGCATTAGGTGAGGACTCCTCTCCAGAGGACTCTCTTTTTCTTTCTCTCCGTTCTATCCTTTAAATAAAACTTGTTTTCTTGCCTCAGTGTTTCTTGGGTGTATAATCTTCAACACCAGGAGAACAAGAACCCAAACCTGGTTTTCAAGACTGGTTTCAGATATGGGCTCATCAGGGATAATAACTGATGTAAACTGCTGTGCACCCAAAATCTTTCTGAGGTATATCTTTCTGCCTCTTTCTTCTTTCCAGAGCACATAATGGTAACCTGTTGCCTAATTAAATGCAGTTGGTACAAACTGCCATTTTACAATCCTCAGGTAACAGGATTTACTCACAGCCTAGGTGGCTCCTAATCACCTGTCCTATGGGTCAGCCATGTTGGGTTCTGCCAAAGCCATTTTTCACTATCCTACCCAAGCTCAGAGGGTATTTGGCATCCAGTTTGCCTTTGAATGCTTAGAGATTGATAAAGAGTTGTAACAACTGCAAGATTCTATCTGGGGCCACCTAGTGAATCTCAAAAGTTCTCCCCATGACCTCCTCTCCCAACTGCCTTTAAGGGGTATCCTGTGGCAACTGGTGGATCACAAGGCACTGAATGAAAGCCCTAATCATACACACCTCCAGATGAGCCCATAGGACACTTTCCTGTGCTCACTCCTCCAGAGCACTCCCCTCCTTTCACCAATAAGTCTCTAGCCATTGAGAGTGGTTCATAAGGAAATGCCTGGATTCCCTTTGTTCACATATTAAGCTGCTATAAGCCTCCAGGGGTTTTTCCTGTTGTTTTTTTCTGTGGTCTGTGAGTCTCTTTGGCTGCAAATGGGAGACATTTTCATTCACCCTTTCCATAATCTCTTTCAAAACAAGGGTGTTAAGTGTCTTAACAACCACTAGATGTTACACTCTGGAGATTCCCTTAGCCACAGAGCAGAAGGATGTACTTAGGTTTTTTGTTTTTGTTGTAGTTTTGTTTTTGTTTTGTTTTGTTTTGTTTTGTTTTTGTGTGTCATCACATTTGAAAGTTTATAGAGGTCAGTCATGCCTCTGAGACTAAATCTTTAGTGTCATCCTCATGCTTTAAACAGAGACCTTGTTTATTTGGCCAATGACACCAGCAATTAATTTCACAGAATCATGATGAAAAATGGGTTTTCTGGACATCAGAAACTCATAGGAACATGTCCATTTAAAAAAGAAAAAATAGATTTTTCTCAGGCAAGGGCTGAGTTCTGTTTTCTTGTACTCAAATGGGAGCTTCTTTCTCAAAAGTTATGCCAGGTTTACCATTATCCTGTATACTTAAATATTGGAATAAGTTTGACCCACAGATACTCATTTTCCTCTTTTACCAGGCCTGGGAATTGACTTAGGCACAGCACAAAGAACAAAATGTTTTATAGTATTCTGCATCCAAACCTATCCTGAGTACCAACTGGGGGAAATAAAAAAGGCTCATCAGAGGAAAAAAAACTATAGCATTGCATCTTAAGAGTTGATTTTACAAAAGAAAAAAAAAAAGTGGTTAAAATGCCCTATAAAAGAGTTTTTGCCTCTTAAACTCAAAATAGCATCTACCCTTACAAAACTTCTGCCAGATCTCTCTCTCCAAGGCCTGAATTTGAAATGTAAATTTCAGAAGCTTACAGAGCTTTCAGAACTTGCAAGACTTAGGAGGCTTGCAGAAATGATTATCCAAAACTGATCTGAGACAAAAGAAAAAAGGGTATATAAAACTTTTAAATTTAAGCCCCTGTGGGGCCAAAATGGCCAACTGGCTTATCTACATACTACCACCTACTTTCTTAACAAATTCCTTCCTAAATGCTACAGCACAGGGAAGGAAAATGAAATAATCTCATATATATAAGACTTCTTTACCTTAAAATTTTACCCAAGGATTTCAGGACTCTCACATTCTTAAAAATCTGAACTGACTCTAATTTGATCCAGAAGTTCAATCTGACCTGATAAAAGTTCTGCATTTTCCTGTACTAGAGTAATTATGGCCATGTCATTCTTTTATGAACTTCTATTTAATTAAAACTTTCTATATTCTTGAACTCATGGATCCTGCATATCTAAATAAATATATTTCTGAACTATCTCATTTTATCTAAGTACAGGTTTTTATACTATCTTTATTCAAAGACCAATTTTTTAAAGATTAGCTCTCAAGTACATTGGAAAAAATCCCCTTTTAGAGAGTCCTAAGGAAGATATAGACATGGTGATGTAGGGAATAAATCTCATAGTCTTCAAGGAAACATGGCCAGCTGGACCTTAGATTTCAGTATCCAGATTGGCGATCAGACTTCACACCTAATATTTCCAAATATATAGGCCTGCCTATATTTATGTCATAATGTAAAGTTGTGATAGGCTCTATTTTAATTTCTATCAGATTAAATTAATTAGAGGTTTTAAAAAACTTTTGTAGGGCTGGGGATGTGGCTCCATCCTTAGCACTACATACAAACAAAGATGTTGTGTCCGCTGAAAACTAAAAAAAAAATAAATATTAAAAAAAATTCTCTCTCTCTCTTAAAAAAACAAACAAACAAACAAAAACTTTTTTTGTGTTGTCTGATACCTGTGGAAATCTACCTACAAATAGCTGCAAGATCTTTCTTTCCTGTCTGTTCTATGTATATGTGCACACCTGTGTATTGTACTATTATGTCTACATATGTGCTACATGTATTATGTACATGGTATCAAAATTGGCATAGATAAATGAGCACTCATAAATAAAAATTTAAATGAGAAATGGATGCCAAATAGCATTTAGTTCACATGACTTTTGAAGAAGTTTCATTTTGAATTAGTTAAACAAATGAGAATAAAGATGTCTTTAAAATTACTAACTCACTTACTTTTCTAGGTGGTCAGATAATTTAATAGAGTGTTGGTTTCTCTAAAATATCTAAAATGTAATATCCATTGTTTCTAGGATTTTTCTTCAATGACAAAGTAATAACTATTACTATTAACAACAATTGTCTGATATCTTAGATTTTACAGCAAAAAAATAAATAAATTAGATTTAATCTCAATGGGATTAATCATAAATGTGTTTGCCAGAGGAGACACCTGTGCAAAGTTAAAATGTGCAAAGTTAATGTGCAAAGTTAAAATGCTAAAACATTAACTGCTAATATAAAAATCAAGAACTCTTGACTTCTTAGATTCCATAATGTAATATATTCAAACATGAAGTGTATTTTCATAAATTGGTAAATAAAAAAGTTTAAGATGTCTTTGTTTCTGTGTCTTTATTTAAAAAAAGGTTACAAAGAGTTAATATTCTATCAGGTATCATTTTATGTAAAAAGAGTACAAAAGTTTTCAATTGGGTTTAAATTAAAGGACTATAAAATATGAAGTATGTCATCTTAATAAAGTGGAGTAATTTGTTTAAATTCAGAAATTTCTTAAGGATGTTTCAGAATGTAAATTTTTTAATTTTATTTTTTAGTTGTTGATGGACCTTTATTTTATTCATTTATTTATATGTGGTGCTGAGAATCAAACCCAGTACCTCACACAGGTGAGCCAAGCACTCTACCACTGAGCCACAACCCTAAGCCCCAGAATGTAATTTTTTAAAAAGGGGTGAACAACAACAAAAGAGATATAAGAAAGTTGTAAGTAACGAAGTGCCTTTTAATATAAAGAGTAGAAGGAAAGAGAAATGTTTCTGGATGAGAAAGAATTGTGTGACAATATAAAAAGTTGTAGAATGTCTAAGTAAATTACATAAGGTTTGTGGAGGGTGAAATTCAAAAAGTTTTTGTGTAACTAAGTTGGATCCTTAACACTATTAGTTAAAGTTATTCAAGGTTTTTTTCCTAAGGCTAAATATTAATGTACTTATGTAAACCAAAGTTTAATCCTCTATGTATTAAAGTAAAAAGGATTTCTTAAAACATTAAATTGCTCTTATCCAACAAGATAATATCTCATGTCTAGTTAATTTTATTGTTTATAGAGAAACTAGTCTTAAAGGAATTAGGGTTTGTACAACTCTGGGTAAACAACAGCTGTTATTTTAGAGTAATACACTACACTACAAATTCTGAATTTTCCTTTAAAATCTAAACTTTGTTAATATAAGAACATCAGTGTAATTGTGACACTGTTACTTGCTTTTTTGTATACTTGATGTATTCATATCTTCCAAGTATAAAAATCTTTAAAATATAAAGTATAGAAAAACAATTTACTGAGTTCATATTCTTCAAACTAAATTTTTCTATAACAATAGTCACTTTCAGACTTATATAAAAATAATGGATTGTGGGATGGGGATATAGCTCAGTTGGTTGAGTGCTTGCCTTTAATGAACAAGACCTGGGTTTAATCCTCAGCACCACACACAATAATAATAATAATAATAATAATAATAATAATAATAATAATAACAACAACAACAACAACAACAACAACAAATTTAGCTGGAGGCTTATCTATATTATTTAATTTGTAATTAGAAAAAATTAACCTGCTATCAATAAGTTATGTGTAACATTTCATGTGATTCTTTACACTGGACTGGCAATTTAAATATATTTTATAAGTCAATAAGAAGGCATTGTTTATTTACAAGTTAAACATATGGAACATAAAAACATTTTGTCACTTTCTCACCAAAGGGACCTAAAATCTGTCAAATCAACTGAGGTGGCTCAGGAACAAAGCACTAAGCAACCTGTGTGCAAGGGGGGGGGGGGACACCAATCAGACACTGATGGAACCAACTGTCAATCAGAGAGGTCTCCTGGCCAATCCTGAATCTTACCCAGCTTCCCCAACCAACCCCAGTAGGACAAGGGACTCCAAAAACCCCTTTTCCCTTCCCAAGCCCTCTCCTCCTGCCCTAAGCTCAATGAAAATTGCAGTTCAGTTGAGCCCCATGTGTTTCTTCTCAGATCCTCTTCTTACCCTATTGGTCTGAGGGTCTTGCCCAGGAGAAAAATCTCAATAAAGCTTCATTCAGCAGCCCTTTTAAATCTGCCTCTTTTAGGTGGCTGCTGCCTGACCTTACATCTGGTGCTGAAACCCAGGGGAGCTTTTCAGGCCTCTTCCATACCTTACATCTGGGGAATAAGGTCCACCCTCTCCCCCTTCAAACAAACCAGGAAATTCCTAAGCTGCTCCTTCTTTCCCCCTCCCTTCATCTGGGCTGCCAGGAATGGGGTAAGTTCCCTGGTTTCCCCTGACTTTCCAGCCCCTCTTGGCCCACAGGGGGTCTATCCATAAGTCATGCATGTGCCATAGAACCCCACCCATTCTGTTTAAGGCCCTAGAAAATTTGGAAATGTCCTAGTACCCTGGCTGGCTAGCCACTCCTATCCATTTGGGGCCCCAGTGTGTTGCAGGGATGCCTCAACCCCCACCTGGTCCTTATCATTCCTCAGGTGAGTGTGATCAGAATTTGAGATGCCTTTTTCTGATCCCCCCCTACACCTGAGGGTGCCAGAAGGTCATTGGAAACATCCAATCCTCCTTAGACACCAAAAGTCTTTTGAATGTCTATATTCAATATTTGCTGTCCCGACTGGCAGGACACATCAAAGTGGGCAGCGAACCTAGATGGGGAGGAATGAAGGGACAAGAGACAGGAAAGGTGACAGCAAGACAGGAATCTGATCAAGCTGCAAATTTTTATTGTTCACACAGGGGTATTTATATGCTGGGGATGGGGAAGCTCTCTAATCAGCAATTGCTGGATGTAGGTGGGTATTTATATGCTGGGGATGGGGAAGCTCTCTCATCAGCAATTGCTGGGGGTAGGTTGTGAAACTGCAGGCCCTAATCCCAGCAGGATCCACACCCTAAACCTGGAACCGCCCTAAACCCGGATCTGCCCTGGTCCTTGAGCAGGGTCACCTTTCTCAAACATTCCCTTTGGCAAAAATGCCATGTGTCCTACTTGGTTATGGTTCTCAGCATCTCCCCCCTTCTGATTAATTGAACAACAAGCAATGTGGCTTAAGGACCGTGCCTGGAAGGTTGTCCAATTCAATATATGGTTCTTACCCGTCATGGGAAAAACTGATCTCTAGGCGTCAGCCTCCTGTCTTAGGTTGATACCACTGCAATTGGATCATACCCATCACTGACTACCGGTCCAGCATACAGCCATACTTGTGGATAGGCCTATGCACCAGTAGGGGGGTGAGGTTCTTGCCTCACCTCTGTTGGCCCCCAAATTTGGCCTTGGTGCCAGTGGGGGGATGAGGTTCTTTGCCTCACCTCTGTTGGCCCCCAAATTATAGAGCATCACTAGCAGAAGGGAGGAGGATACAGAAATGCGACAACACCAAGCCAATTGATGGCTCCTTTGGAAAAATTGCATCACCAGTGACACCATCAGCAAAGATACGCCAGCACTACCACAATTCACTGCACCAACAGATAGTTCACAATGCATACAAGTGATACATAGTCCAGGCAAGTTCTGCAAGCAGTTCAAAGCAAAGAAATCTATCAATATGTCCATTTCCTCCCAAAGTAAATGGACTCCTTGATTGAGTATTACTTGTTGAGTTATTATTCATTGATGCATCAGTTTATATAGTTTACTGTGATAGCTATCATAAAAGCTGTAGTTTGGTTTTATCTTTGTCTTCACCAGCACTGGGATGAAGATAGGAATTCTGGCAATGATGCTAAAAAGAAATTATGTAACATTTCAACAGGTACTAAGAAAACAATTTTTTGAACAATTTACATTATCCTGAACAGAATTATTAAATATAATGAAAAGGAAAGGTGAAAGTAAACAGATCTGTTAACCACCTTTAAAAACAATCCTTAACAGCTGTTTACCTAATTTAAATTAAACCATTTAAATCACGTGAATAAAAAAAATTTGGATCCATTTTTTCATGAGTGCTCCACATATATGATCTATGGACATACGCACATATAGACATACAACACAAAACACAAGTGTGCACACAAACATACAACACATAAGACAATAGTAAAGGCCTTGTAGCTTTACACTGGTGAAATCTCCATTGCAATGTTTAAAAACTCCACAGTCAAAAAATAAAACTGATCAGAAAAACATTAACCTAGGTCTGTATGAGCTCAAAAAATAAAATAGAACTTTATG
The DNA here is from genome assembly GCF_964194105.1 of Spermophilus citellus. NCBI lineage: Eukaryota > Metazoa > Chordata > Mammalia > Rodentia > Sciuridae > Spermophilus > Spermophilus citellus. The sequence goes on from NC_138189.1 coordinate 54,826,675, forward strand.
ATGTGGGAAAAGGCAATAATAAAATAGATATTGAAGAAAGCATCCTGGTTAATCACTGTCACAGATGTAAGAATAGCCAAGCTGGAGCTCTGGATATCAGCTGTTATGGATTTGAGTCAAATCATCTTCATTTTGGTCTGTAGAAATTGTTTTGGTAAGTCTCTCTGGAATCCAAATCGGCTGCTGTTCCCTATGAGGAAATTTTGATTTTAAACTTTCACTGAATTGGGCAATCTCTGTTGCCAGACAGGGAAGTGGGCAGAATTCCCTTACATATGGAGGTCACAGCACATCTTCCCCCAATCCAGGACCCTCCTAGAAATCTCCATCCTCCTCTTCTGCAGCCATGATTCCTCCCCCCACCTCTTCTACTGATAAATCCTTCCCTATCCCCCTGCAATGGATTTCTCCACCTACTCCCTCATCTCTTTTCCTATCAGTGCTCACACTCAATGGCACCAGGCCTTCTTACTGCTAACCCAAAGCTCAAACAAGTTGAGGAGAACCTCAGACCCCTATGCAAGATCAGGTGGAAATGGCCTTTAAAGCAGGCTCAATTGAAGAAAAAGGTAACACGCCAAACCCAGGGCTTGGCAGCGGCCCTGAGGCCTACTGCTCCAGCAAAATCTTCACATGGAAACCAGCATCCCTTTCCGCCAGGGGCATGCTTCAAATGTGGATGTGTAGGTCACTGGCTTGCCAATGACCAAACCTATGGCACCACCCCAAGCCATGCCCCATCTGTAAGCATACAGGACATAGGAAGAACAACTGCCTCATGGCTGGCCCTACCTCAGTGCCTCCATATGGGGGTATGACCAGCCAGGCAGTCCCTTGTCTTGATAGAAGACTGAAGAAGCCCAGACTCGAGGATGCCCACCACACTGGATGAGCCAGGGTAATGATCCAGGGAGTGTGTAAGTCTATAACCTTCCTTGTTGACAGGGGGATACTTATTCTGTCTTGCCTGCCAATTCTGGGCCTCTGTTTCCTTCCCAGGTCTCAGTGGTTATGGGGATTGATGACAACCCTCCTCCCCACACTGAACTGCTAAGGTGGCCTATGCCCTGGAGAGACACCCTTTCACACACTCTTTTCTCGTCATCTCATCCTGTCCAGTTCCTCTCTTAGGCAGAGATGTTCTCCAATTACTAGGCCACCCTCCAAATACACCCCAAGTATAGTAATACACATCTTCTTCTGCCTCTAATTCTTACTCTAGCAACCTGTCAGTAACTACTGTACCATTGCCACTTGACCTAGTTGATCCCCAGGTCTAGGATACCCCCAAGTACAACATAGTCTCCCACCACAAGCCAGTCCGTATCAGGCTAAAACCCCAAACTAAATTTCCTTCTCCTCCCCAATTTCCCATCTCTAAATCCCATGGGGAGGGACTTAATCCCATCACTGACTGTTTACTTGCCCAGTGACTCCTCATTCCTCCTGACTCGCCATGAAATACTCCCATATTGCTGGTATGCAAACTCTCAAGAGCCTATCACTTGGTCCAGAACTTCCACCATATTAACAAAGTGGTTATTCCCATCATTCCCATCCTCCTGGTGGTTCCCAACCCTTACTTTCTTCTTTCTTGTATCCCCCTTTTCCACTCACTTAGCTTTCCTGGATCATAAAGATGCCTTCTTTACAGTGTCTCTCCATCCTGACTCTCATTACCTCTTTGCCTTCACATGGGAAGACCCTCCATCTTTTAGGTCTCAACAGCTGATATGGACAGTCCTACCCCAAGGTTTCAGGAATAGTTCCCATCTCCTTGAGCAAGTCTTGGCACAGGATCTAACTGATTGTGACTTGGGGGATAGCACTATCCTACAGTTAGATAGAAACCTTCCTTACCTCCAGGGAAACTGCTGACACTGTTGCCTAAATTCTCATTGAGCAGTCATTTCCAGATTTGGACTTCCCACTTCCATCCAACCAGATACTTATCTAGCCTTCACTTCTGAGGTTGTTCAACTAGTCTCCAAAGATCTTAACATCACTTGGAGGCTCCACATCTCCTACCAACCCCAATCCTTAGGTAAGGTTGACAGAGCTAACAGCATTCTCAAGGATCATCTTACTAAACTTGCTATAGAACTCAGGCTGTCCTGGCCCAATCTCCTGCCATTGGCCATCTCCCAAATAGACAGCCTCTAGAGTAGGCCTTAGCCCATTTAAGTTACTCTGTGGGCACCCTTTCTTAATCAACCAAAACTTTCTAGTTACTCCTCCTCCCCTCGTGTCCTACCTTTCCTATCTCACACTTCTACACAAACTGCTAAGGGAACATGCAGACCAATGCCTTCCTCCACCATTCATTGCCTTAATCTTAGCAAACTATAAACTGAATCCAGCCCTCTTCAACTGGGTGATGCAGTCTTACTTCAAAAGCTACATTCTCAATCATTGGAACCCCATACAGTCATAATTACTACCCCAACAGCGACCAAGCTTTTGGGCCACTACCTCTGGTACCATGACTCCCACCTTAAAAAAATACCTGTTCCAAATGTCCAGTCCTGGACTTCCACCATGCTGGGGCCCACCAAACTCAAGATTTTTATCAACCCTTTTCTTTTACTAATCATTAATCTCTATCAAGCTTCTATCCCAACCCACAGATGATGCTTCTTCATCCAAGCAACATGGAAGCAGGATGGCACAAACTGCTCTTGGTTTATGGAACAAGGCAATTGCCTTTCCACTGGCTGCAATGGGATGGTCACCCTTAATATTACTGGATTCAACCAGGCCACCTAGTCCTGCCTATGTTCAGTAATACTATGCTTCATATGAGACCAAACTGAGGAATCTTGATTCCTGAAAGCATGTAGGTGTAATTGCCAGCGTGACCTACATCCAGATGCTCCTATAGCCCTACAGTCACCTCCCCACTTAACCGACACCCAATCCACACCTTTCCCCCCAAAACCCCTAACCAGCAGAAAGTAGCCAAATGAAATTCATCAAAAAGACTGGTGGATTGAGGTGGCTAAGGAACAAAGCACCAAGCAACCTGCATGTGCAAAAGAAACACCAATTAGGCACTGATGGAACCGCCAGTCAATCAGCGGGGTCTCCTGACCAACTCTGAATCTTAGCCAGCTCCCCTGACCAAGCCCAGTAGAACAAGAAACTCTAAAAACTCCCTTTTCTGTCCCAATCCCTCCCTCCTGCCCTAAGCCCAATAAATTTCCACTCTGATTGAGCCCCATGCATTTTTCCTAAGACTTTCTTCTTACCCTGTTGATCTGAGAGTCCCACCCAGAAATAAAATCACAATAAAGCCTCATTCAGTAGCCTACTTAAATCTGCCTCCTTTTGGTCAACACTGCCTGACCTTACAAAAGCTTTCTTAGCTTGTTTGATTTTGTTTTTGATGCAATAGTGTGTTATGTTAACTGATGTTCTCATAAATTCAGACAACAATACATAAGGGCTTTATAAAATGATATTCTAAAAGTGACAAAGGTCACCTTTAAAAATAAAACACTGTACAAAGATACACCTCACCTGAGCTAGGACTCTTCCTCTCACCTTAGTCTGGGTTAAGATAACTACTTAAGTTCATTTAAAGTTAAGTTAAAAAGATAGCTTTCCAGTATAAAGGTTACCTAATTATTCTTGTTAATTTCATTCTTGTACTTTTCTTGTAAACTTCATAACTATCTTATGTTAGTGCCTTACAAAAGTACAACTTCTAATACAATAACCAAAGTTAATTTGAGATAACAGGCCATCATCCATATCACATACAGGATGTAAGGCTAACTTCTAATACTAATACTGACCTCAATTAAATGAAAAAATAAATTACTATAAAATAATAAACATTAAAGATAAAATTCAGTATTCCTATATCAAGAGTGGTGAAAATGACTTGCTAGATGTTTAAGACCAAAACTTAGAACCTAAAGTTAAGGAAAAAAGAGGGCCAAAAAGAAAATATCCAGTAATATTCTGTTGCTCTCTGAGGTCAGCTTCAACCCAGGGCATAAGGAAACTTCTCCAAGGGCTTTGCAACTCTGGGCCACATGACCTCTTGATCAGAGGATTAATGAGAACATGGAGACCAGAAAGCCAAACAGTGCACATACTGCAAAGAGGAGGGTCACTGGAGAAGGAAATGTCCTAATACTTCCAAGGGAAGCCACACATGGTCAACAAGACTCTGACCCATCCTGGCATAATGCACTAAAGAAGCTAAGAGTGTCTTCAAAACTTCCCAGGAGTGACCCCCCTGTGGAAACTCAGTTGACTCTTAGTAATAGATAGGAACAAGGTAAATTTGACCAGCTTGTTCTTTAACACCTAGCAAAGAAAGTTATAAATACAGCACAGCCATACCTGGACATTTAAAAGAAAAAAATAATAGTTCTTTTAATGTGACTTATGACATACACTTGTTAAAACCCCACCAAGAGTAAGTAAAGCTGAAGCCTATGAAAGAAAGATTCTTAGGAGTGCCTAATAACTATTAAAAGAGACTATCAGAGTCAAAAGCTGTTGTTTTTGTTGTTGTTGTTGTTGTTGTTGTTGTTTTTAACTAAGGCCTAAAATTTTCCTAAACTCCTACATGGACAGACTTGATCTGTTTGCTAGTACAATTATCTAGCCCTAAGTGACAGAAATAAAGATATTTGTAATAAACACAGAGATATTTATGCCAATTTACAAAAATCAGATGATTTTAGATATCTTTATATCTTATGGGGGCATCTGTGACCTTATAAAACTTAGTGTGTGTTTACGTTCCTGATAACTCTGGCAATGTCATTAATTAAACATTTACGTTATTATTAAACATTTACATTCCAAACCAGAAGTCATGTCCTCACTGCCATTGTCATGGGAGCAACTTCTTAGCTCTTGCATCTCCTGGTGGAAAAAAAAAAAAAAAAAGAATTGCTGGCCTCTACATTCATCATTGTGTTACCGCTGTTGACCGGTGAGGAGTCCTTGCTTCCCGATGTTGAAGAATAATACCAAAGAAGCACGCTGAGGCAAGGTCAGAGTAGAAATTAGAAGTTTATTAAAGGACAGCAGAAAAGACTTCTCCAGGAAGAAGAAGGGGACCCAAGAGGTGGAATCCGTGGAAGTGCGGTTGTCTCCCCTTTTTATAGTTTTGGTGATGGAATGTAGGTTGGAAGGCCCGAGGGGTGGGACACAGGTGGGCCAAAGAAGTAATCTGGTCAGGAAGGACTTCATTATCACTTCTTTGGGATGGACTTTGGCCTAGGGCCTTTTCAGGACTTCATTAACATTCCATGAGTTGTCCTGTGTTTCCTGGAATCATTCTCAGCATGGCCTCCATTTTAGATTTCACTTGGTATTAGACCCTACTTACCTAACTACACTGACTACCTAACTTTAAATCTGGCTTCAATTGTATTCACTGATTTTTTCATTAATCTCATTCCAGTACTCATGTTTTCCTGTGTCTCTCAGAGATCCCACCCTCTCTCAAATGACTTACAAACTGTTCTTTCTAAACCAGACTTTTGTCCCTGACCCCTTAACTAACCCAAAACATTCCTAAAATGGGAACCCAAATTGCTTGCCCCATGTCACTCCTCTCAGCCTAATCAGCCAGATCAGTCATTGCCCATTTCCCCTTATAGCACTAAAGTTTCCCTTGAGGGACAATAGGACCAGGGAAAAGGACAGGTAGCTTGTTATCAGATAAAAGGAAAAGGGTAGATTGTACTCCCATCAACTGGTTGCTAACACCTCCAGATGATGGGAAGTGTCAGAACCCACATGACATTTACTCAGTTTTCCTGAGCTAGGGTGGTTAGTCTGATTAGAAATATTAAAGATATGAGAAATTGAAGAAGGAAGACCAGACATAAAAATAAGTGAAAAGCAGGATCCAATGGGGACTAGCTGTGATGGAGATTGTGTCTAACTCCCCAAAATGGAGTATCCAGTCTTCAGGAAGCCCAATGGAATACAGTGAGAAGCTTCTTCAGGAAAACAGGATGAAAATAGGGAAAACAAGTTGTTTGGGGATGAAAAGGTTCTGCCCACCCCCAGACAGCCGCATTTGAATCTAGGGCTGAGTTAAGGCAGGGGGTCAGTATAATCTGGGCATTCTTCACTGGATTATTCCTAAAAAAGCAACCCTCCCACCTTGTGATGGCTCAAATAAACCCATAATTCATACACAACCTCCAACAGGGAAGAATTACACTTCATGACCGTATATGTTGGCCCTTACCCTTCCTTTTCCTTGTCATTCAAGACTGTTTTGAGCCAATTTGGGTTCTTTTGAACCAGTTTGGACTTTTGCCATTTGCCTGACAGGGAAGTTTGCATTCCATAACTTTGTAGTGCAGTGAGCAGGGAAGGGACTTAAGGACAAAATAAAAGTAATGTTGTTTTGGGGAACATCTCTATTCCTATTTGCATTAGAACAGAAAGTCCTGATTTTGTGCCAGTGTCCCCGAGGGAGAATTTTGGCTGTCCGATTTATTTATAGCAATAAACCTATGACTAAGGAAAAGATGGTTCATTATTAAAGTACAGCATGGCCTGTGTAACTGAAAGGACACACTGATTTAAAGTAATTGTTTTATGCACTCTTTTGTTTGTTAATCTGTGTTTGTGATGAGGCAAAAAATCAATAAGTAAATAATGGCTGGTGGTGATGGTGAAGCCAGAATTGGACAGTCAGTCAATATAGATAGGTAAATAGAGTCAGGTCAGATCAAGCATGCCAATTTGAGTGAGTCTGGGAACTTGGAGACTGCCCCCTGAGGGACTGAAATGTTAATTCCTTCAGAAATCTTCCTGCACCTTTATCAAGAACCTGTCTCTGCTCCAACTTGTTGCTAATGTAACCTGTCATAGGGATTACCCCTTCCTACAGGGAGCTATAAAGATGTTAATTAGTGTGTCCTGGGCTGCTCCAACGTCCTCTTCCCCTTCAACCCACCTGTTTCCCATCTTTTGGCCATCCCACTGAGCATTTCCTGGGCCTAATAGCATATGCAGAAAGGAGAAAGACAAGGGAAAGGGATCAGGAGAACAAAAGAAGCCCAAGACATAAAAAAGGCAGAATATGGTGCTTCTTGAGATACTAGAATACCAGCTATGGCCCCCTTCTCCCTCCTGGGAGAACTCTATTTTACCCCTTTTTAGATAAACCCTGCTTTGTATCTTGCTTCCTCATGCTTTTCTAATGTTATAGTTCAACATGTGAGGGAACAGAACTTCTCACCAGTAACTGGTGGTATCAATGGTCCCTACTGAAAACTTATTGCTTGTTTGATACTTCTTTGCTTCTGAGCTAGTGAATTTGGATAGCTTTTGCTTTACAACTTTTGGCAGAACATTATTTGCTAGCATTTGATCATTTTCTCCTGCCACCTGATTGTGTAAATATGCCTCTTTGCATCTTTGTCTTCGTCTCTTTGAACCTTGTAGTATAAAACACATGTACCCCAGTAGTTCAGAAGGTAACGATTTTGGAAGAAGGGGCAATTCTACCAAAATCAGGAGCAAATTTAAGGGAGGAGAAACTGTCTGGAGAAAACTTCACATAGCACTCTACCTGGTTTTATGTTTGATGATCATGATGCCTCAACTTGCAAGTATTCAAGAAATGTGGGGCTATTCCTAAGTTGAATTTCCACCACACTGCTCTAGAGTTCTTGGGTAATAAGTTAAAAATTTTAAAATATTTATAAATTTCTGACTGGCCATTCTATATTCTGATACAATAGGAAATATTTTAAAATTTAAGGCAAGATTTTTTTAAGATTACTGAAACCTGTGATAAATTAAAGAGAAAAAAAAGGTTTTGGAAGTTCAAACTAGGGTTTCCAGGTTGGGTGGGCATAAAGAGAACCCTTGGCCTACCCACTGAATGATTACATATGACTAGAAAATAAGGTAAGTCAGAAGGACTTATTAACTAAGAAATTCTCCAAAATATTATTTTTCTAACCTATTCAACAAGATATTTTCATTCCTTTATTGATTATCTCTTAAAAAAATAAATTATTAACTTAAGCCTCCAAAACAAACCTCAACATTAAACTCTCTGCTTTTCTGGTCCTTTGCCTTTGTCCTTCTCAGTGGTGTTTAGACTCCATTATGTCATAGAGATATGAAATTTCTGCTTTGTTTTTGAGGAATTTATACCTTTGGAAGAGCAGATTTAAGATTATGAATTGCTTAAGACTAATAATCTATTGAAAGGACTGGTAAAAGATGAACCTAAATAAAAGCTATAAAATATTTTTTTTCTATTTTTAGTATGTTTGTGGACAGGCATATATTATGGTTTGTATCTACAATGTATCAAATTGACTTATAAATAAATGATTGATCACATATTTAAAAAGAACATAAACCCAAATGTTTAGCCCATGTGAAGTGAGTTAATTTAAATTTGTTGGTAAGATAACAGTAAAGATATCTCTAAAACTGCGAACACTTTTTTTTTTTTGCCTAAGTTACCAGCCAACTGGGATTGCATTGTCTCTGTTAAAGGTGTTGAAAGTATATTCTCCCTTGCTTTTAAGGTTTTCCTTAAAACCTTAAAAAACAGTTTAAAAAATTAACTGTACTTGTCTGAAAGTTTGATTTTCATGAGTAACCTAAAACTGAAAAATTAGTTCTGACATAATGGGTTAAATATGTATAAATGTATCAATTAGAGAAAACATCTGAGTCATTTATAAGTTAAAATGCTAAAAATGAAATTGCTAAATATAAACACAATTACTCTTGGTCTTCTAAGTGATGAACCCAGCTTAATTCAATTTTAAGATTGGAATCCCTCTGTCACAATATCATGAAAAGTTCATTTCTGTTTTACTATAAAATGTTAAGATTTCTATTTGGACCTGACCATAATTTAATGTTTTAAAAACTTGTTTGAAATTCCTACCCGTGCTCTGAACTCACCCATGCCTGGCTCTCCTTGATCAGGTGACAACCATCACTAAAATTTTAGTGCCTCCTCATAAATTCTGGTTCTCCCTTACCAGATAAAAACCCTCCCTAAAACCTCAGCAGCACTTCATAAATTCTGATGTTAGAATCTCAATTTACTCCCTATCTTGAAATGTCAAGCCATGTAGATCATTAACCTGCTATCTGCCTTTGTATCATGATTGCCAGAACCCTGTTAGCTATAAGTTCCCAAGCCAAGCCCCTTTGTAACTTTTTGTGCTATAAAAACCTTTCTTTCCTGGGGGCTGTTGTTGTCCTCAGTCCTAGGTTTTCCAGTGAGGTATTTGCTGGCCAGCTCTCTTGTGTCCACAATATAACTTGCTTTAATTTGGTTTAAAATTGGAATTGGTGGTCTTTTCTTTGCATCACGGGTTCAACACTAAGTTCTATAAGAAAAAAAATATATTTTATTCTAGTAAATGTAAATCTTCTTAAAAAGTTTTTATAAATTTTTGATATATGACAAAAATTGTTTAAGATCACTTTATTTCTGGGTCTCTACAAAGCAAGATCACCAAGAGTTTAAATTCTAATTAATAGATGTAATTCTATATGCAAACCTATGAAGAGTTTCAGCTGTGTTTTGATTTAAATACTGTTGAAATCATAAATTATTTCATATTATTGGAGTAAAAGGAATAATTTACCTAAATTGAAAATTTTTAAGAATTGTTTTAAAATGTACAGTTACGGAGAAATGAGTCAGCAAATAAGAGAAGGAGATATAAGAAAGTTTTTGAAATTGGTTATATATTTTTTAAGGAAAATTTAAAAAGAAAAGAAAATGGTTTGGGATGAGAAAGTATTTTATATGATAGAGTGAGGATTTTTCCCCCCTAAAGTCCTAGATGTAAAAGAGAGAAAAATCTAAGAATGTAAACAAGATGTAGATTGTCTAAGTTGGAGATGGTGGAAAGTAAAATTTTCAGGTCAAAATTTAACGTACTTGTATAAAACCAAAATCTAATTCTTTAAGACAAGATTTTCTTAAAACACTTAATTGTTAAGATAATTTCATTTATGTTAGCATTTTATCACTTAGAGAAGCTGACCCTTTTTTATTTTCAGTCAATCAAACTTTAAATGAAAAGTTCAAAAAGATTTATGTAAAGACTTCATGCTGCTGGAGAGATCCATCTTTAATGAATTGCTTTCCTGTGACACAAGAGGATAGCATACTTGCAGCTCTGATCTGAATTTATCCAAACTTTAGAGGGAAGTAAACTCAATATGATGACTGACAATGGTGGCGACCAGAACAGGGGTGCAATCTCAGTGTTCTTCCCCCCTCTCTAGGAAGGGCATAAACTAGAATATAATCCCTCTTCCAATTCCAATTTTAAAAAGCAGCTATAACTTAGAAACAAGTCTTAAAATAATTAGGATTTGTTTGTGTGCCTTTCTGTTTTAAAGTCTTTTAAATAATAATTTCATAGCTCTGGTTAAATAAAAACTGTTATTTTAAGTTATTTAATATATTTAGGTTGACAACTTATATATATGAATCAAAGTACATATACAACTAAGGATTTAGTATGTTTGAGCTTCATCTAAATGTTATGCAGCAGTTTTTACAATTAATACAATGTAGGTTTAATGTCAACAAGATAAATAATAAGTGCTCCCTTTAATACAGCATGTATTGTATCTGAACCTTAAACATATAAAATAGCCCATAAAACTTATGGATGACATTTATAAATTAATGTGTCTGCATTTGTTTGCTTTCTGAATAAGCATTTGCTTATTGGATATCAGAAATGCACTTATACATTGTGTAATAAGTCCATTTGTGTCATTATTACCATTTCCTAAACTTGTATATTTTTATTTTTATCAATACTAAAGCTATATGTTTATTTTTATCAATACTGTTAACCTATGTAGACCTCTAGTTCTGTTTATCCTGAGTTTTGCTTCAAAGGTTTAATTAAGCTAACATGAAGACATCTGTGTAACTCTGCTGCTAATTGTTGTGACTTTCTTGTGTGTCAAAACTATTCATATTCTCCAAGTGTGAAAGCCTTATAAATATAAAGCTAAGGAGAGCACTTTATGAAGGTGATGTCCCCTTAACTAAAGTTTTTAGTAATGATAGCTTTTTTTATACTTATAGAAATATAGGAAATTTAGATGAGGATTTAATTTTGTCAGTTAATTTTTTGTAACTGGATAAAAATAACCTGTTATCAATAAGTTATATATGAATATTATGTTATTCATTACATATGGGTGGAAATTTAAATGTGTTTTTAGAAAGATAATTAGGACAGTCTAATTGGTAATGTGGAGGTTGGTAATGTGGAGCCTGGAAACATTTTTCCACTTTTTCCACTTTTGCTAAGTTGCTTAGGGCCTCACTTAGTTGCTGAGGGTGGCTTTGAATTTGTGATCCTCCTGCCTTAGCCTCTCAAGCCAGTGGGATTACAGACACGTGCCCCCATGTCCAGCACAACTTTCATTTTCTTAAAAGAGAAAATAGTTTGAAAGCAGAACAATTAGAACAACTACAACCACCAGAACATCCAGATTTAGATTTCTATGATGAGCTGTAGCTCATCTTTTTAAAATAATGAAAACATATAATAAAGTAGAGCAAAAAGTGAATGATTTAGAAAGACATAGGCAGACTGACTCATCAAGTTGGATGGACATGTAAAATTATCTTTGACCTATTCATTGAACACCCTAAATTCAGTGATCTTAATTAGGAAATAAAGTAGATTAGAAAGACTTTCCAAGAAAAAAGTTCTCCATAGTATGACTTTCTGAGGTTTTGGTTGGTATTTGTTTGCTTGTTTTTTTTTTATTTTGAAACTTTTTTAAACAAAATTTACATCTATAAAGAAATCTCCATTTATAAGGGCACTTCCCTATTTGTGAACTAACTTCTATAACAGGAAAGATAGCTACTTAAGTCTGCATGAAAAAACTCATTTTTTTACCTTTTTTTTTTCCTTAACTGGGTCTTTATCAGAAAAAAAAAATGTTGTTTTTTTTTTTTTAATCCAAGTTTGGTATCTTTAAGTTGAAAATTTTCTACCTTGTTTCCCTTAGAATGATACTTCAGAAGTGCCAATTTAGGGTTATTGATTACTTAGGGTAATGGAGAAGAATGATAGCCTTAAGAGAGAGGAAAACTACTTGGAAAAGGAAATGAAGAACCCAAATATAAATGTTATAAGAAGACTTTATTGTCTGTTTGCATTTTGATTATAACTACATGTGTGTTGATTTTATGTAGATGTGTTTGTGTATTGTGTATGTGGTATCAAATTGCCTTAGAAATAAATGAGTACTCATAATCCAATAACATAAACCCAAATACTTTTCAAATTTTACATAACTTGGTTTAATCATAAGTAAATAAAACCTAGTATTTCTTTAAAAAGATGATGCGTCTTCTCATCAAGAAAACACCCGTATATTTAACTTTATTGTACTTTTCTAACATCCACATACTGTTAAAATGGTTAATAGGGGAAAATACTTTAAATGATAGCTAGCTAACAGTGCTTAATGCCTCAAAATCTTGAAGAGCAATTCAGATATAATAGTTAAGAACAAGCAAATTAGGCAAATGTAAATGGAATAAACATTTATAAATGAATTCTCTGTAGTTTTCAAAAAAAAAATTATAACTTAAAATGCCATGGCTTGTATATCCCCCCAAATCTCATGTGTGAGATAATGCAAGAAGGTTTGAAGGAGAAATAATGGGTTATAAAGAGTCTTAATTCAATTTTTGAATTAATCCCCTCATAGGGATTAACAGAGTGGTAATTAAAGTACTAGAGGGTGACTGAAGGGGGTGGGAATTGGGACATGGCTTTGAGGTATATATTTGTATCTCGTGAGAGGAGACTTTCTCTCTGCTTCTGATAGTCATGTGAGCTGCTTCCCTCTGCCACACCCTTTCTCCATGATGTTCTTCCTCACCTACAACCCCCAGTAATGGAACCTGTTGTCTGAGGACTGAGACTCCTGAAATTATGAGTCCTCAAATAAATATTTCCTCCTCTAAAATTGTTCTGGTGGGATCCTTTTAGTCACATCAGTTGAAAAGCTGACTGGAACAGGTTATATTATAAATTGTATAGGTATATTCAACAGATGGGTTACCTCATTTTTTGGTGGGAGGTGTGGTACTGGGGATTGAACTCAGGGGCACTCAACCACTGAGCCACATCCCAAAACCTATTTAGTATTTTTTAGAGAAAGGTTCTCACCAAGTTGCTAAGCACCTCACTTTTGCTGAGGCTGGCTTTGAACTTGTGATCCTCCTGCCTCAACCCCCAAGCCACTGAGTTTACAGGTGTGCACCACTGTGCCCAGCTGGTTAAGTCATTTTTAAGTCAAAATACTAAAGCATCAACTATTTAAACTATGATTTAAAGAAAAGAGGCTAAATATATTTGGATCAATTTCTACAATTAAAAATTTCATAAGGAGGAATTACATATTTATATAATCTATTATTCTATAAAATTTAAATTGCTAAGGATCAATAGCAAAAACTAAAATCGTAAAGGTAAAATGAGGTAGGACAGAAAAGATACGCCTAGGTAGAAAGGAGAAGAACATAGAAGGACTAGAAATGTAAAAACTTCATGAACATGTTTACTCCCCAGGCATGAATTCATAAAACATCCAACAAATTCTTGCATTCTGTAAGTTCAGATAATGAGTACCTGTATATTTTAATTTATAGAATTTACTTTTAGATAATTAAATTAAGACTAGAGAAAGACATTGTCAAAACCCATGAGATGAGAGCAGTCCAAGTGCTATCTTATGATAGTATCAAATCTAAAGATTTTGCAATGAACCACATCATTTGACATGCTGTGTGCTCAAAAAACAGAAGAATTGAATTCATTAAGCTGACACTACCCTACAAACCTCTCATATTTACTATTTACAAAGTTTCCTTCAAAGGAATCCTGAGACTCCAAAAGCTTGATTCATTTTTAAACACCTATAACCCCTCTCCCTTTGATTGTGTATGCTGCTCTATTGTTTGCTTTCCTGAATAATTTTTTTTTTGCTTTCTTAAATAAATCTCTGCTTGTGCTTTTTTTGATGAAACCCCAAATTCATTTCTGTGGTGTATGTCAAGAACCTACCAGGGCTGAGGTAAGGTCATATTCTCCCTTCTAGGGGACCTCCTCAGGCCTTATTTTGTGACATTTCTGTGGTGAGACAACCAGGAGGTAAACTGAGGCATAACCTTTGGTTTACACCATTGCTTCTCTTTCTGCTTTGCGTTTTGGCCATGCCTTAATATTTTAACACCTGTATTCATTCTCTCTCTCTCTCTCTCTCTCTCTCTCTCTCTCTCTCTCTCTCCTCTCTCCCTTCGTTTTCAAAGACTAAAGAGTATAAACATAGACTGATGAACTTTCCATGCTCTCCTTCTTGAATGTCTGGGGAATATCCAGCACTGTAGATTAAAGTGGCAATTGGGTGGTGTTTGACACTGTCCTTTGGGACCTGGTAGAGTGTTTGATTTCTAACTGTGCTGAAGTCTACTGGGTTTTTCTTCCACTATTTTTTTTTCATTTCCTACATTTTATATAGTAATTTTAGGGTTAATTGAAGAACCCTTTAACTTACTGTCTTTGCTTCTTTCCCCCTTCTTCCTTCCTTCCTTCCTTCCTTCCTTCCTTCCTTCCTTCCTTCCTTCCTTCCTTCCCTTCTCTTTTTTCTTATCTTTCTCTCTTGCTGTGGATACCAAGATAATTTATTATTCATGGCTGCTTATCTTGATCAGATCTTAGCTAGAAGTACACATCTGTTGACTCCCATATTAATTTGAGATGAAAGAAAACATAGTGTCTTTTTAAAATCCAAGATGCTATATGACCACACAAGCTATCTTAATTTGTTTCAATTCATTATGAAACAAAATTTCTCTCCTTCACCCCCTTGTCTTTGGCAAAAATCATCTAAGAAAATTTTCTTCCATTGTTTACTCCATTGCATTGTGGGCTGTCAATTCTTAAATTATATGTCTCTTTACCTTAACTCCTTTAAGAAAAAAAGAAAGAGGACAAAATAATATCTTTGAGAGCACATGTGGGGCACAAACTCACAGTGGTAACTCCTGCTAAAGTAGTGGTTTTATATGGCTACAGATCTCTTTGATTTAACAATCTACCCAAACCTGTGAGTCCACACATGCTTTGAGATATCTGTTTTGAGTTTAATTTGAACTGGAAGTTCACTTTGTTCTAATTTCATTGTTCTCTGTGTACTTTTACTAGAGTAACTGGGACCTTTTCATTTTTGACAAATACCTCTCCTTATTTGACATCATGTTTTTTTCTGATGGATTCACTTTTGGCTCTTTACCCTTTATTATTTTTGTCCTGTTTGTTTATTTTCTATAACTGAAGACTTTTTGTAAAGGAACACCTGTGGAAGAATACCTGTGAAGGAGATGCACAAAGGACAGACACAGACACACAGGGAAGGTGCAGACAGACAGAAGGATGGCAGACAAAAGAATGTCTACCTCTCTCTGCCATTATCTTTATTAACCCAAAGGTTACATATTACCCACCACCAATAACTACACTCTAACCAGCATTCCTTTAACCCTGAGTGCTAGCTAACTGAGATAAGGTCCAGGTTACTGCAAACACAGAGCCTCTCACACCCAAGGTTAAGTTACTATGAAAACCAGGTAGTACACCTGCATAGTTATCTTAATAGCCTCAGAGGGAAACTACTGTGGGAATCATGGTGCCAGTTACTTTCTGGGAGTCTGCTCATGAAAAAACAGCCTCTACCTCAGAGCAAAGCCTGTCCAAGGAAGGGACATGACCCTTGTCCTTGGAAAGACCCACAGAGCACTCCTAGGCACATTCCCACCCTGCTAAGTGGTTTATCTACAAATAACAGGAGAGATCTGTTATGCCAGGTGTCCCTGACTCAGTCAGGCTAGGTGGGGATCCATAGCAGCCCCCTAGCAGCCACCAATCAGCATGAGACAGGGAAATACCTGGGATGCCAGATGACCCTCCCAGTAGTTTATGGTGGTTGATAACATGTTGGGAAACCATGTAGTTCAGAACTACTTTCCTCATGGCTTAAACCAATCAGTTCAAATGAATCCCCCTCTTGTAGTAACCAATCACCCCTACCCAACTTGTTCCCACCAGTGAATGAGCTAATCATGTTTTAGAGTTGTCATTTGATTTTCCCGTGGTGTGTGATGTTTTGCTAAGAGATGCTATGATGTATGCAGGAGTCCATGCCTTCTCCAAAGAATGTATAAAACTGCTGAAAATCCTGGACTCAGGGGCCTCTCAGCATCACCAGTTGCTGTGTGCGCATGGAGGACCGAGCTAGCTCACAATAAACACCTCTTTGCTGCTTACATCAATCTTGGTCTCTGGTGGTCTTTTGGGGTCCCGAATTTGAGCATAACACTCACATGGGGAATGATTTCTTGTCTTTTTCCATGGTCAGAATACCTACAACTTTTGCCTCTCTATCTACATGCTTTTTTTCCCCAACTGTCTTTACTCAGGAATGAATTTCTCAAGAGTGTAATCCTCAACTCATTTGACACTAAAAAGAAAAGAGAAGAAATCCTCCCATTTGGAGGGTCCTAAAGAGGGAAATAATAGTGATGATGATTAATGTGAATCTTCCTGATGAATGACAAGTCATGCCTAAACTATTTTATTGTCATCCATGACCAGAAGTTACTGCTATTGGCATCTCCAACTGTAAGGACCTTCCCCATGTCTGTATTAAGCAATAAAATCTGGCAGGCTCTATATCTGACATGTTCTCTTTCTAGTGAGCATTTATTTCGTGTTGCATACCAGTGGGGACCAATTACTGGTGAATTAAAACTATTGTAAGGGTCCTGCGAAAAGTCGGAGGAAGAGACCACCAAGAGACTGACTCATGCAATTGCAGAAGGGGATTTATTGAGGATCCAATTCCTCATATGTCTATCAATTGTCACATCACTGCATAATATATGGACATACATACATACAGACATACCGAAATACAACACGTAACACAAGTGTAACACATAACACATTAGTAAAGGCCTTGTAGCTTTCTCAGGTGAAATCTCATTGCAATGTTTAAAAACTCCACAGTTGATCAAAAATAGAACTGATTAGAAAACATTAACTTGTCTGTAGGATCAAAATCATGAGCTCAAAAAAAATACAGAATCTAAGAAAAAGCAAGAGTCCTAAAAAAGATGACTGGCCAGTAGTTAGTAAATAACATATAATTTACTTCTAGGTTTGGTCTAGTTTGAGTTCAGGTAAAAAGACACTTTTACTCTTTTTTTTTCCTTGGGTCTGAGCTCCAAGCTTCTTCTGTTTGCATATCAACTTAAGCCCTGGCTGAGGTCTGGAAGGAACTGGGAAAACTGGAATTCTGAGCAGAAATCTCATGCCTGAGGCATTTTAACCATAAGTCATAATTTCCAGGTTTGGATGTTGAAAATTATGATACAAGTTTAAGATGTAATTCCCAAAATTTTATATCTTTCTACACTAGAAAAACTTGCTCACACAAAACTGAAAATAGGATCTCTACCATCAGAAGAAATTTCTTTAGGATCATTAAGCTACTTCCTTTGTTCTGAAGTTCCTAAAGTAATATTAAGTTACATTAAATCGCCTAAAAAAGAACTACACACTACCATGTATATCTGAAATTAAGCTTTAAAAAATTTTCAAGGCTGTTGCTAATTAAGGTCATTTTAATAAATTAGGCCAACGTCCCAATCTAACACTTTCTTTTCGTGAATCTTACACACTGAGGGGAACAGATCCTAGTTAATGCACTGGTACACCTAGTGAAATCTTCTCAGGCTACCCAGTTCAAAATTGAAACTCTATAATTTTTTTTTCCTAAGTATGTAAGTTTTCTAGCATGAACTATCTGAAATCAAACTAAACAATTGCTTAAACCCAACTTTTAACTGCAAGATAGTGCAATGCTTTAGAAACCCATTCAGATACCAGATTGTTACAATAAAAAAAAAAATCATCTTTTAGATACACATTCAGCCCAGATCATTCCCAAGAAACAATCCATAATATCAACACATTACTGCATCCATTGTCCCCTCCTTTTTTTTTTTTTTTTTTTTTTTTTTTTTTGTAGACAGAGGTGGAGTAATCCTTAAAGTGCAGGGAAAGAATGAGGAAATTCCCCAAAGCAAAAATGGCTTTGGCAGCTGCTGGAAATTTCTCAGTTCCACCTTTTACTTATAGGATTAGTCCCTCTGGTTTGGTCTGACCCCAGGCACCAAGCATTTGCCACATCTCCTAACTTTTCAGGAGTCAGCTCCCAAAAAGTTCATCCTCTGCTTGCAGTTGTTTCAAGTGCTAGGCTTCCCCAAGAAAGTAGAGTGGGAATTCCTTAAAAGTCCCCTCGAGGGTGTCAAAATTTGTGACTGAAAATTTGGTTCCCATCTCCCAAAGCCAATTAACGCCAATTTAATAATGAGGACAGGGCTTTGAGAAAAGTCAAAGCAAGATGTCAAAGTTGTTAAATCCCCAGCTGTTAAATCCCCGGCAGGCATCTTTATTTGCACTTAAGCCGATTACGGGAGGGAAAGAAAACATTGTTTTTAACACTCGGGGGGGGTTTGGGATCCAGTCCCTTCCACCCCACAAGGGAGGGAGAGGGCCGGGTGCCCTCCAGCCACCTTTCCTGCTCACCGGGCGGACGGGGGGGGGGGGGGGGGGGGGGACAGTCCTCCCGACGACCCCCACCCGCCCGTCCCTCGCGCCCGCCGGAGCACCGTCCCCCGGCGGACTGCGTGGACCCCTACCAGGTCCAGAAGTCCTACCAGGTCCAATTTCACTGAAAAAGAAAGATTCTGGGCCCTTGAGCAGGATCAAGGGTCAGGGACAGAGGCGTGGAATGGTTTTGTCCCATAATGAAAGTTACTTGAACAAAGACAGGGACAATACAAACGTGACACAAACACAGACACACAGTAAACATTTAACACAAGTTAAGAAGCAAAGATTAAAGACAGACAGTTAACTTAATCCTGAGAAAAAGAATAGCTGGCAAAACCAAATGTGTTGGCAGCAAAGTACCAAACGAGGGCACTTTTGTCCCTCTACGAGTCCCTCAAGGCATCTCTTGAGGGTGTGGCCTGTGGCTTCAGGACATGTCTGTCAACCACTGCCAGGGAGAACTCATGCTCTCCACTGGCAACCACCCTGCCAACCCAAACCAAACCAACAAACCAAATCAAACCAAAAACCAAACCAAACCAAAAACCAAACCAAAGAAGAGGCGCCTTACTTACCCCTAAAGGAGTCCGTTGGGGTCTCCCTGTCTGGTGATGCGCAGTTCCCGGCCAACGCACCAAATGTAAGGGTCAGGCGAAAAGTTGGAGGAAGAGACCACCAAGAGACTGACTCATGCAATTGCAGAAGGGGATTTATTGAGGATCCAATTCAGCGCGCTGAGGCTCCAGGCTCACTCAAGAAGCGAGAGCAGCCCATAGCCCAGAGCAGAGGCTAAGCAGTGCTTAAGTACACTTTTGGGGGAGGGCGGGGGCTTTGCATACATCAGAACAAATCAGCATGAGGCGCGGGAAAATTGAACAATAACTCTCATACATGATTAGCACATTCATTGGCGGGAACAGGTCGGGCGGGGGTGATTGGTCACTCCTAAGCGGGGTACACATTCAAACTGATTGGTTCGGGCCCTGTATGCCTACGTGACAAGCTGCATAGGGCCCTAGGCTAAATGGCCAGTAGGGCGTTGTCTTAACTGCCTCAGGAATTTCAGGTTCTGGGTGTAGCAGAGGAACTTAACAATATCTGGTCTTTCACTTTTTAATTCAGGCTTTGCAGCTTAAAAACTTTACAATGCCCGGTTTTTTACATTTTCATTCAGGCTTTGCAGCTTAGAAACTTTACCCTTTCAATATTTTTGTTTCTATCATTGAATAAGCTAAACTCTCCAACAACTTAAATATAATCCTTTCTTTACTGCTTATCATTACCAAGATATCAAAAATAATAAAGTATTAATGAAGATGTAGATAACTGGTAAGAATTTCATTGCTGGTGGGAACATAAAATAGTGCCACTGTGTAAACATTATGGAGGTTCCTCACATGTCTTAAAACACAATTACCATGTGATCACTAATCTGAAAAACTGAAATCAGGATGCCATAGGTATTATTGCACTCCCATATTCATTGCAGCATTTTTCACAATAGTCAAGATATGACATTAAGCAAAATGTCCCCTGGTGAATGGATGAATAAGGAAATATGGTATATAATTAAAATAAAATAAAATTCAGCTTTAAAAAAAGGAAATCTTGCCATGTGAAATAGTATGGATTAATTATAACAGTCTTATGCTTAGTGAGATAAGCCAACTAGAGAAAAACAAATACCACACAGTTTCACTTAGGTGAGATATCTGAAATGGTCATACCCTGGACTCACATAAAGTCATTTGCCCAAAGGGTCCTTTACTGTTTCTCTCCTGATCCCTATCCTGCATAGACAAAGCAGTCATCAGCTTGTTACTAACTTTTGGATAAGGCTGGAAACTTGACCATAACTATGCTACTTCTCATGGCCATTGTTATAATAAAAATAGAAATATAACTGAACATTGACAATATTCTACTACTAAATTATGAAATATATATATGAATAAGCCTGAGCAGTTCCAGAGAAATAAGTAAATTTTCTTAGCTGACTTAGACTTTCATGGAAACTATTAACATTTAAAGATAAACCTCGGTAAACCACCATCTTAGCCTTATGGAGAAAGTCTTTAATAAAAGCAGAGAAAATATTCCAGGACCAGGTATGTATGCCTTGCATTATATGCACAGAACCCAGGAATTGGTCTTTGATATAGTCCCATTCAGAAATGTCTCTGAAAGGTAACAGTGAAACAAAATCATTCCAACTGGCAGACTATGAAGCACCACATCTGGATAATGTTTAGGGTCCAGTGGGGAGAGCAACAATGGCTTGCTTGTGTTACAAATATACAGAGTCAGGGCAGTGACTCATGGGTTGACTAGTTGAGCAAAGACTTGATATAAAGTGGAAGACTAATGATAAGAAAATCTAACATAGAATTATGTCAATACACCTCTTAGATTTGGCATAGATAACTAGGATGTTCACATTTCATGCCACTTCCCACCAAAAGGCGTGAAATCCAGAAAACTGAATCAATAAGAAGGTGGATTTATGACCTGTCCAATGGCTGTCAATTTCTTTTTCCTGACCTTCCAGAATTTGGTATAAAACTCATGTACAAATGAACAGTGGTAAACATTGATGTGGCTATGTCCCTGTAGTATGCTGTTTTTAAGTCCTTTGAGAGGGATAGCTGGGTCAAATGGTGGTTCCATTCCTAGTTTTCCAAGAAACCTCTATACTGCTTTCCATTTTGGCTGCACTAATTTGCAGTCCCATCAGCAGTGTGTGTGACTTTTCCCCACATCCTCGCCAACACTTATTGTTGTTTGTATACATAATAGCTGCTATTCTGACTGGAGTAAGATGAAATCTTAGAGTGGTTTTAATTTGCATTTCTCTAATTGCTAGTGGTGAACAATTTTTCATGTATTTGTTGATTGATTGTTCATCATCTTCTGAGAAGTGTCTCTTCAGGTCCTTAGCCCATTTATTGATTGGGTTATTTGTTTTTTTGGTGTTTAGCTTTTTGAGTTCTTTATATACTCTAGAGATTAGTGCTGTATCTGATGTGTGAAGTGTAAAGATTTGCTCCCAAGATGTAGGCTCTCTATTCACCTCCCAGACTGTTTCTTTTGCTGAGAAGAAACTTTTTAGTTTGAGTCCATCCCACTTATTGATTCTTGATTTTAATTCTTGTGCCACATGAGTCTTATTAAGGAAATTGGGGCCTAATCCCACATGATGAAGATTAGGGCCTACTTACAATTCACAATAGCTAAACAGTGGAACCAATCTAGATGCCCTTCAATAGATGAATGGATAAAAAAATGTGGCATATATACACAATGGAATATTACTCAGAAATAAAAGAAAATAAAATCATGGCATTTGCAGGTAAATTGATAGAGTTAAACAACATAATGCTACATGAAGTTACCCAATCCCCCCAAAACAAATGCTGAATGTTTCTTTGATATAAGGAGGCTGATTCATAGTGTGATAGGGAGTGGGAGCATGGGAGGAATAGAGGAACTCTAGATAGGGCAGAGGGGTTAGAGGGGAAGGGAGTGGGAATGGGGTTATTAATGATGGTGGAATGTGGTGATCATTGGTATCCAAAGCACATGTATGAAGACACAAATTGGTGTGAATATACTATGTATACAACCAGAGATATGAAAAATTGTGCTCTTTATATTAATAAGAATTATAATGCATTCTGCTGTCACATATAAATTTTAAAAATTACATTAAAAAAAGGAACAGTGTGACTGGGATGGGGACTATACATTAATGTCCAGCATGAATTTTCTCACTAAAGTCATCGGGCTACTGAAGCTGCCACATGCTTTATTTGTTAATAGTAATTATCTCCCCACTGTTTCCTAAGAAGTCACTACTCCCTAGAGTTCTAACTAGCCACAAGTAACAGATTGTCCTGGTCACCTTTTAAATTAGAGGATGCATCAGAAGTACTTATAATTTACAAATAATGGATTTCTCTCCCTCAGTGTAGCATTGCTGCCATGAAATTCTGTGGACATAAAGAAGTTTTAGTGAAAATCATGGTAATAATCTTAATGCTGAACATGACCAGGTAATATAGTAATAGGAAAGGAAATTCAACAAAGTCCAATGTCTGCAAAATTTGCAGATTTTTATCAAGTTCTCATTACTTAATGACAATTGTTTGAGATTTTACTTAGGAGACCATACCTTAGTTATTTGAAATGATAAATTGAAGGATATTGTGTATGTTTTAAATCATAGCCTGATATTGATGTCTTTTTATTTTACTGTGAATACATGGTTCCACAAGTCAAGAAGTTAATAATGAGAATGGGGCCTCTAAGAAGTAGTCTTTACTTTTTCTCTTAGAAAATTTTGTTTTTCACTTTTATAATCTGGAGCCAGAAAGTTGGGGGTGTAATTTTAAGGAAAAAATTAATGACCCAACCCATGATTTTGGCCATAATTTACTTAGAGCGGAAAATATGAGTGTTCTGTTATTATTTTGAGTTTCCCTTTTCCAAATAGGAAAGACATTGTTATCTGTGTATTTGGTGCCTGATCCAACTATGTTGCAGAAACACATTGGGACCAGGCAAAATTATGTCTAGTATAAAACACATTACTTGGATACAATTTAATTATCTGATGTTCAAAAATAAAATACAGTGGAATGTTGTGAGATACTTCAAGAAGCATGTTATCATATTGATTGGGAATTGATGAATTTTGCTTAATCCTGCCAGTTAACCTCGAGTACTGGAGAAGCTGCCAGAAGATACTCTTATCATATATATGGAATGTATGTGAATAGAATAAATTACCAATTTCAGCCTCTTCTGAATCTCCAAGTGCTATGGAACTTCCTGGAGGAATTCTAACTGCAGAAAATAACCTGATCATGGAGCTAACATAAAAAACTCTTCCCAAAATACAGTAAAGTTGTAAAACTCAAAACACATCAATGTGAATCACCTTTTTAAAAAATTGTTAAAATTCATCAAATACATTTTCAGTCTTCACAAACAATTTATTTGGATTTCTGTAATGCATATATTCACAAAGACATACACTGCCACATAGTTATTTTTTTAAATGAAGTAGTTTTCAATAAACTACATTAAAACAAATAAGAATTTTAAACATTTCACTAAGCCAAAGAATGTCACTTATATCAATTATATATCAATACTGAAATGAAAAGAATTATACATGCCATTAAGTTTATAAATGTTATTAATTCAAAGATGATTCAAATAGTATTATTTGCCTTAAATGATAAATATTTATTTTAACATGTTCTTATTCAAGCTGGTAGACTCATGTATCTTTAGCATAAGAGTTAATAGGTGAATTTAAACTTATAGAAACTGGAAACAGCAATCTTAAATTCTAGTAAATATTTTTTGGCAGAAAATTAAACTTGATTATAAATAGTGATCATAAATCATGAATATCAGTGATTTAAAATATATGGATTAGCACTTATCAATAGTACTTAAAAAATTTATAAAATTACTAATTTTGTTCTTTTCCTAATTATATTCTCTAAAAATGATCATTTCATCTTTAACATATTACTGACACTGAAAAAAATAATTCATGTCTTCCCTTTCTGAGACAGTATCCATATCCTTACAGTAGAGGACAAACAAGAATATTTGTTGAAGAAAAGCAGGAAAAAGACCATGATTATCTAAATGTGTTCAATGAAAATGTTGTAAACCCACCATGATATACCATCACAGTTATAAATTCATGCTGTAATCGCTGTAACAATAGAGAAGCAGAAGAGTGTTTTTTTCCCCCTTAATTTAAAAATAAAATTGTTAACTGATTTCCTGTGGTGGTTATTTGATTTGTGTGGTCTACAGGGAATTGTGAATTTGACTCCTGATTTCCTTACATCCATCAAATTCCATTTAAACTTTGTGCTTTCCCTAGGATTTGGTATATTTTTAGTCAGTGTATAAATTGATTTTTAAAAATTTAAAATTACATATGAAAAGAACATATTTAGACTTTGTAGTGCCCCCTGTGTCAGGAAAGTGAGAGGAAGAAAGAAAGAATGGGACATACTCACTAGTTAATGGTCATGTTAAGATCTAGGCTTTTCTCTAGACTAAGTCAGAGGAATGGGATTTTTGTTTTTATTTTTTGTGGCACTGGGAATTGAACCCAGTGCATGCTAGGCAAGCACTCTACCAACTGAGCTATACCTCCAGCCCAGAAGGGGATATCTGAAAACAGAAAGCAGAGATGGATTTTCAGTAAGCTTTTTGTGGCTAGAATCAATAGGATTTCACAATTCTGGGCTTTTCCAAACTTAGAAAGGTCTGTTTCCTCTTTTCTTGACCTATTCCCTTTTTTTCTTCTTTCCTATCTTTCCAATTTTTTTACAAGAAAACAAACAACATTTTGTGACCATGAATATAACAGTCGTCACACAGGCCAGCAAGAATCCAATCACATCTAAAGAGTGGTACTGGAACCAGGTTAGGTCGTGGGAGGCTGGCCGTAGGTGCTTGGCTCCTTTGTGGCGCATGACAAACTCGATCCAGAAGACAGCTCGGTCCAGGGGCTTTATAGGCTGATCATGATGAATTCTTGATAACCTCATGGCATTCTCTTTATAACTAAAAGGCAAATACATAAAAATTAGTTCTTATTTTTGTTTTTTACTAAAGGCAAGTTCAATATTATACAAGCCAAAACCCATAGCTATGCTGAGAAAAAGTTTATCTTGCATGAACTTAGCCAGTTGACCAGGATCTTAAGTCATAAAAGTGTATATGTGGAAGAGATATATTTTTAACACAATGTGGTTGTTAGATATAGAAATGTATGTGTAGAGAGAAATGAAATATTCAGTTGTAAATAGATAGCCTAATTTTTCAATGAAAAAAAAATGATATTATGTGAGCTATAGTGTTCAGGACTGTTTTAAGATGAAGATGAGAATAACCCAATATTATTAGATAATATTATTTAAAACATCAATATGCACGGCCACTAACATCTGAACAGATCAAATGACAAACATGGGGAATTAGTCATCAACTTTAATGACTCATTTTACAGTGTTGAGATCATTGCAGTGCAGTAATTATACCTTTGCACACATTTGCATAATTGTGGTGAAAATGACAATGTCTTTCTTGGCAATGTCAGGACTGAATGAAAACACTAAGAATTGGCAAATCTAAGTGCATGGAGTTCTTGAAAGAAATAAAACTCTCTCCCTAGAATTAGAGCCCCCCTAATCAACATGGCACCACAATAGCAAGCATTATTGTTAATAGCTCTAATTGTTTCTCAAACAACACTGAGTAAAAGTCTATGTATTTAAAAGGTAAGATATGTCTTCATTTAAGTTTCCTGGTAGTTTAGCCAGAACTAGTAGGTTCCAGGTTGGTTTGTGCTAGCAGGACATTGTTAGGATTGGAGAAAGGGAATGTGGTCATCATTCACAGGTGAATATGACCTAGACCAAGCAGCACGAGATTAAAAACATGCATTCTTTGTGTATAGTGAAGAAGAGCCATCCTGCCATTCACCTGTAAGGTCAAGATAGTAATCACACACACATGTTCATTCTATTGCACTTTAGACAAAAGTGTAGTTCCTGTAAAAACTTTTTATGCAAATCAGATTTTTGTTAAGATTTTCACTTTTTATAAATAAAATTTAAAATTTTGAATATACATAAATTTTATAGATAAATGTATATGTATGAATACAGGTAAACTGTTTAATGAATAAGAATAATCAAGGATCATGTTCATAAATGTATTATTTCATATTTTTATGAACTGTTTTATGACAATGATAAAATATTTTGAATAATTAAAATTACTATGATTTATATATTACTATGTAATCTTTTGTGCTTATTAATTGCTTTGGGGAATAAGATAATGGGACACATGTAAACCCATATATATTCTCTACACTATACCACCCTTGTGTTTTCAGAAAATCTCAGAGGCAGTATTAGGTTGAGGATTAGTGTGAATATATTTTAAATAGACAACTTTTAGTATTTATTTGGAAATTTCTGAGTATCTATGATTCTGTTTTCATGAATCAATCATTATAAAATTAAATTAAAATTTAATAGACATTCTATACATTAGAGGTAAAAAGAATTACAAAATCTATCAGCTTCCATGTTTAATAAAATGAACTAAATTATCAGTAATTAACATCCTGGTAAGAAAGAAATTGATTAAACTTCAAGAACAACATTTATAGGGAAAAAATCATACTAAGAATTATTGAAGTTCCTAACCCCTAGCTACCTCATAAATTATGATGTCTAAAAGATCCTAAAGCTATTAATGACTCAGAAATAGCTATTAGCAGTGTTTAACAACACTGTTTGACAGTATTAGTCATTATTTTTGAATGTTTAATATTGGGAACATTATCACTTTCATTTTGCACTTAATAAATGGTTTATAATATTTAAATATTTTTATTCATGAAATTAAACAGATTATCCAGAAAAACCTTCCCATTAGGAAGGTTGAGGCAGTGGTACTTTTGTAGGATTACCAATAACATAATCAATGGCAGATAAGTCTTTAAAAGAAGTAGTACTCACGAAGGGTCATTAATGACTGTTCTCAAAGCACTGAGCAAATCCGCACTTGTCATTGTGTTGAAGTTCACCTCCACAGCTGCTCCTTTGGCCCTCATGTGAGCGATGTTATCAGGTTGATCAGCAAACATGGGGAGTCCCACCATAGGGATCCCATGATAAATAGCTTCATAGATCCCATTAGTTCCACCATGAGTGATAAAAGCTTTGGTTTTAGGATGACCTAGTTTGGGGATGGAGGGAGAAGTGGGTATGGATTTCAAGCAAACACATTACCAAAATTTCAGAGATGGAAGCAACAAAAAGCTATAGTATATAAGTCACTGAAGAAGGCAACATTTTTTTTTTTTTTAACAAAAGCTAATCTCATAAGACAATGCTACCCTAGAAAACTGTGATCCCAGAAAGAGAATAAATTTTTTCATTGTCTGGGAAGGCATTACTTAGGTGGTGTTACCTGAGCTGGGATTGAAATTTGAAATATGATGAGTCTTAACTGAGAATTAGGGGAAGCATGAATTCATGAATTTAATGGCCAATTGTTTAATTATAGCTGCTTTAAAAATGGAATCAAATATGAAAATGTTTAGTTATTAAATATTTTTAAAGTGCACTTGTTGTTATTCAATAGCAAGATTATGTGACAACAAACTTACAAAGTAGTGACTTGACTTTTCTCTTATCCAATGATACAACTTTTCTTCCCCCACAGTCTTACCAAGAAGGTCATTCTGAGGTAGCCAATCAAAAATTCGAGTATTGGCTCCTAATGTGGCTGGTTTCTTTCCTTGGTATCTCCATAATACCTGTGGAAGACAATGATATCATGTTTCTAGTACACACAATGAGAGTGTGTTCAGTCTGTAGACTTATTTAGGAATCACATGCCTCCATACTACCAGTGATAGCTGAGTGAGGGGTACATAGAAGCAGTTTGCAGCTTGCAAATATTGAAGTACATACTGGGACTGTTCATGACTATCTTTAAAGACTTGTATTCAGATTCCATTAAGTATGGTATATTTTGAGGATTATTACTTAAAAATTGTTGGAAGTAATTCTTTAGAGAAATAGAATATAAATAGGACTAGTCTAATAAATCAGAATAGAGAGGTTAAAAACATTGAGAGAAACACGAATTCTGTGTAAACTATTGCATCCTACATGGTATGTTTCAAGTGTAATTTTTTTTTCAAAAATGTAATTAGCTTTAGATTTTTGGTTTTTTTCTCTTTTCTTTTATTCTTCTTATTTATTTATCTATATATTTATTTATTTATTCATTTTGGTGACAGTATTTTTTCTCCATCTTCCTTCCCCTCTCCCTCCATCCTCCTCTCCTTTCTCCCCTCCCTTCCTCCCTTTCTCCCCAGCACTCTCTCTAATTTCTTTTTTTTTTTAGGGAGAATTAGATATAGATTTATATTCTACTTTTCAATAAAGTATTTTATTAGGATATTAACTATTTTTGTACATATTTGTCTTTTGCTAGAAAGGCAAATTTTCGGAGGTACTAGAGCTTGAACCCAGAGTCACTCGACCACTGAGCCACATCCCCAACCCTATTTTGTATTTTACTTAGAGACATGGTCTCACTCAGTTGCTTAGTCCCTCACTAAATTGCTGAGGCTGGCTTTGAACTAGCAATCCTTCTGCCTCCTCCTCCCCAGTCTCTGGGATTATAGGAGTGCACCACCACACCCTCTAGAAAAGGCAAATTTTAAGAGGCAAGTATAGAAATGGAAACTAGAAGTTCTATTATGCCAAATTAGCATAGTTACCTTTGTACTATTCTATGTAGTTTAACTAATATACAAATATAAAAAGTACCAGGATACTTCATGAATAGGATTATATAGAAAATAGAAATATAAACATAAATATAAACTTATAATGATATAAATATAAACATATAATGATAAAAATCAAGGCTAATTGAATAACAAATTAAAAATGAATATTGTTTGAAAATAATGTTACAATTTTAATTGCTTTTATCCAATTTGGATAGAATAAGTGAATCTAATCTTTTACTTCTAAAGCAATTACACTTTGGTAGAGTTTTTTAAAAACTCAGAAATTCAGATTTTTCTGTAATATGTATATAGTCTGTCTCTTTTCCTGGACTGTCACAAGCCAGCCATAGGTTATGTGTGTGAGCTATGTCACATTGGAGTACACGAGGGGACTGGACTGACATTGCTACTCTGAGGGCTGACATGTGTCCTTCTCACTCACTCTGCCTATGATCCCCACACAGCACTTGAGATGAGCGTGGCCTTCCAAGATGTCAGCCAATCTGCTGACCACAAGACATCACCAAACCATCCCTGAAACCTAATCCCTTGCCTTATTTGGGTGGAACTTTCTCAACTGTCTTCCCCGCAATAAATAGGGTTTCAGGCCTGCTCTCTCTCTCTCTTTTGCCTGCCTCTCCTGTCTCCTTTGTGGGAGGTGAGGTCAAGGAGGTATCACTGAGCCACACACACACACACAAAAAGGTATTTTCTGTCTTCAGAAAATTTTCTGTCTACAGAAAATTCTGTACTTCAGAACTGGAAATAGTCGATGCAATCCAAAATGTTACAAAAGGCTTAATATTCACACCTCTATTCTGTTAAAATTAAGTAATACAAAAGTGAGTTCTGATAGTAATGCCAAGGTTCTGTTAGGCAAATGGTCAAATGTGCCTAAGTACAACATTTTAATGTTATACAAATTTGTACCTAGCCGTGATGTCACTTATGCTCAGTGTTAATGAGTTTCAACATCCATCTGCAAAGAGTGTGATTAACTATACTGTCTGTCCCATTACTAAGAAGTTGCTGACCAGAGTGGCACATCATACTGACCTTCTGTGGAATCTGGGCAAGGGCTGAGGCAATGAGATTGGCCTTTTCTTCTGTGAGGTTTTTGACCATTGACCCCAGAGAAAATGCAACAACACCATCTTCCCCTGAGCTCTGGACAAAATCTTCCATTTCCTGTGGACATACATTTTTTTTTCTATTAAAAAGTGCATCATCATAAAGAAAAAAAATGTTCGCCTATACTTCTAACTACAAAAAGTAAAAACTAATGCCAGAGAAATTGTTAGGCTGACTCTATCTTTTGACATATAACTATCTAGTCTCTTTAAAAAGAAGTATATCCCTGAAACTTATGGCTAATATGTATTGTAAGTAATTGCAAGTACAAATATGAATCAAATCACTACAGAGACAAATAGCCAATGATGGCAGCTCTTCTCATGGTTAGTGCAATTGTTATTCTCAAGGTATCATTTTCCCAACCAACAGAATTATCTACAAACTGATATAAATATTTCATGGCAGGAAGCCCAAGAAAGGATCCAGATCTAGGCATTTATATTATCAATATGCCTATTATATCCAAAATGTACCTTCCTAAGAGACAAACGTTCAAGATAATTTTTTCACAAGGATTCACTTTTCTGATTAATAGGGCTAAGAAGAAATTTGTTAAAAATGTGATATATAGAAAAAAGGGAAGATCGCGGCAAAGGGAGTGCATCACCCCCGTGTGCCCCGTCACTGTGCGGGAGAATGACGAGTTAAAACACCTGAAGGCTGTCTTGTTGGGAATTTCCAGCGAAATTGAGGTGCTCCAGAATCTAGTTGAGGGATTTTCATTGTGTGAGGATCGGCGGCGGGGGCTCGGTCGCCGGCGATTTCTCCTCACGGAGGGTCGCACGGCTTGTTCGGCAGATTGCCCCGTGGCCGGAGTCTGCGGCGCGCGCTGGGAAGAGGAGAGTTGGCGGCGAGGAGGTGCAGCGCTGTGGATTCTGTGGGCTTCTGCCAGCGGTGGAATGGCTGTGCTCAGTGCTTAGTTCTGGGTTTGAGACGGAGGAGGGAAGCGGTCCAGTTTGGTTCTCCACACTGGTCAGTCCACGGAGGAGGCCAGCGGCCGCCATCTTGGAGAGCTGACGTAATCATCCCTGTTTTCTACTGATCTCAGCTCATTCAGCTACGGAACAGGTGATTTCAGGCTGTTATTTGCCTGCGTCTCGAAGACAGCTCAGGCTCAGGGCTAGAGAACCCGCGGAGACGACTTCTTGGAGCTCGCCCCTAGCAGAGCGTGCTCCGAGCTCTGAGCAGCCGGGTTCTGGTTCCCGGAGCTGCTTTGGTCCAGGGCTGGGGAACCCACAGAGACTGCTTCTTGGAGCCTGCTCCTAGCGGACCGTGCACCGAGCTCTGGGCAGCCGGGTTCTGGCTCCCGGAACTGTTTTGGCCCAGGGCTGGGGGAACCCGCGGAGTCTGCTTCTTGGAGCCCGCTCCCAGCAGAGCGTGCACCAAGCTCGGGGCGGCCAGGTTCTGGCTCCCAGAGCTGCTTTGGCCCTGGGCTGGGGATCCCGCGGAAACTGCTTCTCGGTCCAGGTCCTGCTGGGTGCTGTGGGGGCAAGAGGGGCAGAGTGGAGCTGCCGCCTGCACCCAGAACAGGCCAAGCGACCCACCGGCGTGGTATCACGTCACCCCAACTACAGCTGGGGCCGAAGAGAGCAGCTGCCCACGCCTGGATCAGGTCCAGCGACCTGATGGCGTGGTAGTCAAGTCACCCCATTTGGAGAAGGGGCCAAGCAGAGCCGCCGCCCGAGCCTGCAAGGTAGGCAGACCTGCGACCCACCGGCGGGACAGGCCTGGTGGCCTGCCAGCGTGGTGGACACTTTGCACCGATTGGAGTGGGGGCTGAGCGGGGCCACTGCCTGTGCCCGAAAAAGGCCCAGCGACCCACCGGCGTGTCAGGCAAGTCACCCCATTTGGAGTGGGGGCTGAGCAGAGCCGCCGCCCAAGCTTGCAAGGTAGGCAGACCAGCGGCCCACAGGAGGAACGGGCCCAGCAGCCGCTGGCGAGACAGACACGTCACACTGGTCGGAGTGGAGGCGGAGCAGAGCCGCCGCCGGTGTCCGGAAAAGGCCCAGCGACCCCCCGGAGTGGCAGTCAGGTAGCCCCATTTGGATTGGGGGCCGAGCAGAGCTGCCGCCCGAGCCCGCAAGGTAGGCAGACCTGCGACCCACCGGCGGAACAGGCCCAGAGGCTTGCCAGCATGGTAGACACGTCACACCAATTGGAGTAGGGGCCGAGCAGGGACGCCGCCCGCATCCGGATCAGGCCCAACGACCCGTGGGTGTGGTAGTCACGTCACCACAATTGGTGTGGGGCCAGAGCAGAGCCGCCACCCGTGCCCGCAGGGTGGGCAGACCTGTGACTGACCGGCAGAGCAGGCCTAGCGGCCCGCCAGCGTAGTAGACAGATCACCCCAATTGGAGGAGGAGCACAGCCACTATCCGCTCTGCAAGGGAGATTTTTCAACTATACAAGGCCAATATAAATAAATAGGGGGAAGATTTCAAAAAACACAACAGTTTTACCAAGCAGAAAGAAATGCGAGCAATATGAAAAGACAAGGCAAGAAAGGACCACAAGCAATGCAGGTCAACTCAACTTTAGAAGAGGTAATAGCTGCAACAGATGGAATGTCAGATAAAGAATTCAGGATATACATACTTCAGATGATCTGGAGTCTCAAGGAAGACATGAGACAGCAAAATCAGACAATGAAAGATCACTTTGACAAGGAATTACATAAACAAATCCAAGAAGCAAAGGATCAATTATACAGGGAGATAGAGGTAATAAAAAACAAACAAATAGAAATCCTAGAAATGCAGGAAGCAATAAACCAACTTAAAAACTCAATTGAGAATACTACCAGCAGAGTAGAACACTTAGAAGATAGAACATCAGACAATGAAGACAAAGTATTTCAACTTGAAAAGAACATAGACAGCTCAGCAAGACAGTTAAGAAACCATGAGCAGAACATCCAAGAGATATGGGATAACATAAAGAGACCAAGCTTAAGAGTCATTGGGATACAGGAAGGCATGGAGGTCCATACCAAAGGAATAAACAATCTATTCGATGAAATAATACGAGAAAACTTCCCAGAATTGAAGAATGAGACAGAATCCCAAATCCTAGAAGCCTACAGGACGCCGAATGTGCAAAATCATAAGAGATCCACACCTAGACACATTATAATGAAGATGCCCAACATACAGAATAAGGAGAGAATTTTAAAAGCTACAAGAGAAAGGAAGCAGATTACATTTAGGGGTAAACCAATCAGGATAACAGCTGATCTTTCAACACAGACTCTGAAAGCTAGAAGATCCTGGAATAACATATTTCAAACACTGAAAGAAAATGGGTTCCAGCCAAGAATCGTGTATCCGGCGAAATTAAGCTTCAGGATAGAAGATGAAATTAAAACCTTCCATGATAAACAAAAGTTAAAAGAATTTGCAGCTAGAAAACCATCTCTTCAAAAAATCCTTGGCAAAAAATTACAGGAAGAGGAAATGGAAAATAACAATGAAAACCAACAGTGGGAGGTAGGTCAATAAAGGGGGGAAAATAATCAAAGAAGAAAACAAATCAGGTTTAGTAACATTAATAAACAAATATGGCTGGAAGAACAAACCATATTTCAATAATAACCCTAAATGTTAATGGCTTAAACTTACCAATTAAGAGACACAGGCTAGTTGAATGGATCACAAAACAAGACCCAACAATATGTTGCCTACAGGAGATGCATTTGATAGGAAAAGATATACATAGACTGAAGGTGAAAGGTTGGGAAAAATCATATCACTCATATGGACTGCAGAAACAAGCAGGAGTGTCCATACTCATATCAAATAAAATAGATTTCAAGCCAACGTTAATCAAAAGGGATAAAGAGGGACACTACATACTGCCCAAGGGAACCATACACCAACAAGACATAACAATCATAAATATATATGCCCCAAACAATGGAGCAGCTATGTTCATCAAACAAACTCTTCTCAAGTTCAAGAGTCTAATAGACCACCATACAATAATCATGGGAGACTTCAACACACCTCTCTCACCACTGGACAGATCAAAATCCTAGAAAAAGAAGAGCAAAACAACAGCAAAAGAAGTAGAAGGCAAGAAATAATTAAAATCAGAGCTGAAATTAATGAAATCGAAACAAAAGAAACAATTGAAAAAATTGACAAAACTAAAAGTTGGTTCTTTGAAAAAATAAATAAAATCGACAGACCCTTAGCCATACTAATGAAGAGAAGAAGAGAGAGAACTCAAATTACTAGCAAATGGGATGAAAAAGGCAATATCAAAACAGACACTTCAGAAATACAGAAGATAATCAGAAATTATTTTGAATCCTTATACTCCAACAAAATAGAAGATAGTGAAGGCATTGATAAATTTCTTAAGTCATATGATCTGCCCAGATTGAGTCAGGAGGATATAGACAACCTAAACAGACCAATAACAATTGAGGAACTAGAAGAAACCATCAATAGACTACCAACTAAGAAAAGCCCAGGACCGGATGGGTATACAGCAGAGTTTTACAAAACCTTTAAAGAGGAACTAATACCAATACTTTTCAAGCTATTTCAGGAAATAGAAAAAGAGGGAGAACTTCCAAATTCATTCTATGAGGCCAACATCAATCACCCTGATGCCTAAACCAGACAAAGACACTTCACAGAAAGAAAACTACAGACCAATATCTCTAATAAACCTAGATGCAAAAATCCTCAATAAAATTCTGGCAAATCGGATTCAAAAACATATCAAAAAAATTGTACACCATGATCAAGTATGATTCATCCCTGGGATGCAAGGCTGGTTCAATATACGGAAATCAATAAATGTTATTCACCACATCAATAGACTTAAAAATAAGAACCATATGATCATCTCGATAGATGCAGAAAAAGCATTCAACAAAGTACAGCATCCCTTTATGTTCAAAACTCTAGAAAAATTAGGGATAACAGGATCATACCTCAACAGAGTAAAAGCAATCTATGCTAAGCCACAGGCTAGCATCATTCTGAATGGAGAAAAATTGAAGGCATTCCCTCTAAAATCTGGAACAAGACAGGAATGCCCTCTCTCACCACTTCTGTTCAACATAGTCCTCGAAACACTGGCCAGAGCAATTAGACAGACGAAAGAAATTAAAGGCATAAAAATAGGAAAAGAAGAACTTAAATTATCACTATTTGCAGATGACATGATTCTATACCTAACAGACCCAAAAGGGTCTACAAAGAAACTATTAGAGCTAATAAATGAATTCAGCAAAGTGGCAGGATATAAAATCAACACGCATAAATCAAAGGCATTCCTGTATATCAGCGACAAATCCTCTGAAATGGAAATGAGGACAACTACTCCATTCACAATATCCTCAAAAAAAAAAAAATACTTGGGAATCAACCTAACAAAAGAGGTGAAAGACTTATACAATGAAAACTACAGAACCCTAAAGAGAGATATAGAAGAAGATCTTAGAAGATGGAAAAATATACCCTGTTCATGGATAGGCAGAACTAACATCATCAAAATGGCGATATTACCAAAAGTTCTCTATAAGTTCAATGTAATGCCAATCAAAATCCCAATGGCATTTCTTGTAGAAATAGATAAAGCAATCATGAAATTCATATGGAAAAAGACCCAGAATAGCAAAAAACAATGCTAAGCAGGAAGTGTGAATCAGGCGGTATAGCGATAACAGACTTCAAACTATACTACAGAGCAATAGTAACAAACACAGCATGGTACTGGTACCAAAACAGGCGAGTGGACCAATGGTACAGAATAGAAGACACAGTAACCAATCCGCAAAACTACAACTATCTTATATTTGATAAAGGGGCTAAAAGCATGCAATGGAGGAAGGATAGCATCTTCAACAAATGGTGCTGGGAAAACTGGAAATCCATTTGCATCAAAATGAAACTGAATCCCTTTCTCTCGCCATGCACAAAAGTTAACTCAAAATGGATCAAGGAGCTCGATATTAAATCAGAGACACGGCGTCTGATAGAAGAAAAAGTTGGCTATGATCTACATACTGTGGGGTCGGGCTCCAAATTCCTCAATAGGACACCCATAGCGCAAGAGTTAACAACCAGAATCAACAAATGGGACTTACTCAAACTAAGAAGTTTTCTCTCAACAAAAGAAACAATAAGAGAGATAAACAGGGAGCCTACATCCTGGGAACAAATCTTTACTCCTCATACTTCAGATAGAGCCCTAATATCCAGAATATACAAAGAACTCAAGAAGTCAGACAATAAGATAACAAATAACCCAATCAACAAATGGGCCAAGGACCTGAACAGACACTTCTCAGAGGAGGACATACAATCAATCAACAAGTACATGAAAAAATGCTCCCCATCTCTAGCAGTCAGAGAAATGCAAATTAAAACCACCCTAAGATACCATCTCACTCCAGTAAGATTGGCAGCCATTACGAAGTCAAACAACAACAAGTGCTGGTGAGGATGTGGGGAAAAGGGTACACTTTTTCATTGTTGGTGGGACTGCAAATTGGTGCAGCCAATTTGGAAAGCAGTATGAAGATTTCTTGGAAAGCTGGGAATGGAACCACCATTTCCCCTTCTCGGTCTATTCCCTAAAGACCTAATAAGAGCATGCTACAGGGACACTGCTACATCGATGTTCATAGCAGCACAATTCACGATAGCAAGATTGTGGAACCAACCTAGATGCCCTTCAATAGACGAATGGATAAAAAAATGTGGCATTTATACACAATGGAGTATTACTCTGCATTTAAAAATGACAAAATCATAGAATTTGGAGGGAAATGGATGGCATTAGAGCAGATTATGTTAAGTGAAGCTAGCCAATCCCTAAAAAACAAATGCCAAATGTCTGCTTTGATATAAGGGGAGTAACTAAGGACAGAGTAGGGATGAAGAGCATGAGAAGAAGATTAACATTAAACAGGGATGAGAGGTGGGAGGGAAAGGGAGAGAGAAGGGAAATTGTATGGAAATGGAAGGTGATCCTCAGGGTTATACAAAATTACATACAAGAGGAAGTGAGGGGTAAGGGAAGAATAATACAAGTGGAAGAAATGATTTACAGTAGAGGGGTAGA
Source organism: Spermophilus citellus (assembly GCF_964194105.1). Classification (NCBI taxonomy): domain Eukaryota; kingdom Metazoa; phylum Chordata; class Mammalia; order Rodentia; family Sciuridae; genus Spermophilus; species Spermophilus citellus. Next base: position 54,863,959 of record NC_138189.1, read on the forward strand.
GAGAGAAGAGGGGAGGGGAGGGGAGGGGAGGGGGGATAGTAGAGGATAGGAAAGGCAGCAGAATACAACAGACACTAGAATGGCAATGTGTAGATCAATGGAAGTGTAAATGATGTGATTCAGCAATCTGTATACGGGGTAAAAATGGGAGTTCATAACCCACTTGAATCGAACTGTGAAATATGATATATCAAGAACTATGTAATGTTTTGAACGACCAACAACAACAAAAAAATAATTATAAGTTATTGATTTAAGAGGATGAAAGTTACCTCTGTAATCCAGATTTTTCTTAATATAGATTGAATTCTAGCATCTATCAAAAAAAAAGGAAAAAGCAGCTTTACATGTATGAAGACATGAATTGGTGTGAGCATATTTTATATACAAACAGAGATATGAAAAATTGTGTTCTATATGTGTAATAAGAATTGTGATGCATTCTGCTGTCGTGTATTTAAAAAATAAAAGCAATTTAAAAAAATGTGATATATATATATATATATATATATATATATATATATAGGAAGAAGATACCACAGTTTATCTTCTTATAATAATAATGACTTTTATAAGGTGGTGCATTTAATTTGCGCCTTAGAGCAGTAGTGAAGTACAGATTCCTATATAAATAAAATCCCCTGAGTCATTGCTCAGTTTTGCAAATTGGGCACTGCAAAGTTGAGGACTGGGTCCTTTTACATAATAACCTATGTGAATGCCACCCTCTAAAGTCAATTTATGGCTAGTAAACTTATCAGAGGAGGGCAATGTGTTGAATTAAAGTGCACTGTTTTTCCAGCTTGCTTAATGTCAGGAGAGTGTTTCTGTTTTCTCTTAAGCAGGTGCTTATCAAGCAAATCAAAAAACAAACACACACAAACACACACACACACACACACATCCTATGCTGATCTGTATTTTTGACTTAACAGTGTCTATTTTTTTTATTCTATTTATTTAGTGTCTAGCATAATTCATTCATCAGCTGTAAAAGTTAAGATTGGTAATCATACTGCTCAAAGTCTATATCAATAGGTAATCTGAGATTGGAATTGAATCCAAATTGGAATCTTCTTGTAAAGCATGTCGAAAGTTATTTTTGTTAAATTATACATGTGAAAGGGAGAAAAGGATATATAAAATAGTGTGGTAGGGGTATTATCTAGTGACCATGGATGAGTTGTATCTCTCTCTGTATATTTATTTAGTTATTATTTTATTAACTCCTGTACTGACAGTACTTAGCATAGTTTTTTTTGCAGCCATAAACTTGACTGTTAAGCATATTCAGAATCTTGAAGTGAAATTTTAAAATTACATATGCTTTACTTAAGTTAAACAGAAATCAAAAACTCTCCTGGGAAAGTTTTTGATTATTATCATGGTTATCTAATTTATTTGTTGTTGTTTCTTAAAATTTATTTATGTCCAAAATTTCTGGCATTCCAAGTTTTTCTTTGAAAACTTCGGAATATGGCATACAATTTTATTTTTCTCTCAAAAAACAAATATTGACATCATGTTTACAGAAAGCAATATTACATTTGAATTGGGGTGGGTTTCTACCCCATTCCATAACAATTGGCTTTATTTTGGTTTTGGGCCACATGAGGAATGCCAACAGTCAGAGGGTAAATGTACATCTCACCATGCAAATAAAAGAAAAAGTGACTGAATTTCCCTCTTTTCTCCCCACAGAACAATTCCCAAGATCATGAGCAGGATTGGTGGGGTGTTCCACTCATGGGGAGTGGATCTCTTCTCTGGTACCATTTCACATTCACTGACAGAGGCATATTTTATACTTAAATTACTACAAAGACATTATGACATGAAATTTTCTCCTTTATCCATTCTTCTCAGGCACAATGTTTGAGAAAACTTGACTTCTTATGTCTTCTCAATGCTTCTTCACAATATCTTTCTTTAAGAGAATTCCATAAGGCCCCAGGCTGCCTCCCACATCTTCCAGGGACAGGGCTGAGACCCTTTTGGGTAGCTGGGAGGAAATACTTGGGGCAGCCACTGCCCAGGAACTGAGGTTCTGCTGTCTCTTGCCTGCTTGCTGAGGTGTTTGAGTGACCAAGTGCTGCCTCAGCACATGGACTGGCCTGCAGGACCAAGAAGGAGGGAGAGATGGGGGCAACTCTTCAGCTGATTTTACCCAGTAACTCATGGAGTGAAGGCTTCGGCCCCAGACTGTCCAGTATTGTGTTGGCAGTCAGTCCAGGAAGTGAGGGCCTTAGACTGAGGCTGGTTTTGAATTTGTGATCTTCCTGACTCAGCCCCAAGAGTTGCTGGGATTACAGGCATCTCCCAGTGGACAACTGTCAATCTATTTTTCATGCTTTCTACCAATACTGAGACCTTGTGCTACCCCAAAACTTTCCAGAAATCACGTGATAATCCATTTTGGTCAAAAACTAAACTCATCATCAACTCTGTGGAGTTTTTTTTACCAGTTGTTTCCTATGATACTAAAGGTCACTACCAGGCAATAATCCCCCGGATTAAAATCTAAGAATGCTACCTTATTCCATGTCTTCCCTTAATACTTATTTCTTCTTATTCATCAAATTCTGTGCAATTCACAAAGAATTTTCACGAAGGTATTTTTCTCAATCAACTGCTTTGGAAAATGTCCCTGGTGATCAGGTTTCACATTAATATCTTAATATCTTCATAGTGATTCCATGGCTCTCCTTTCTGTCCTTTTGCTCAGTATCCACACTAAAGATGCAGGTATTTTTAGTAAACTACTCAAGCTATTTTATTCTTCAGCTAAATTCTCAAGTAAAATCCCAAAGACCTAATATCACTCAAAAAAGACCCCTATGATGAAGAAAATAACTTGGGAGTGGTAGACTGAAAATATTCAACAACATATCTTTGTTATTGGAGCTGTGAACTTTAAAGGAAAATGGGACAATTTTATCACCATAGACCTACCTTAGGTAAAGGTTTGGCAGGTTTACAGTGCAATCCTCCAACAAACTCAAAATTAGGTAAGTATGGACGAGGAAATTCAAAATCCCAATATGTCCGGATTAGCCAAATTTCAGCTTTGCCCATAATCTCACATAATGTAGTGGGTCTTCCTGGATAAAATGAAGATTTGCGTGGAAAATTTAATACACATATTTGCCATATTTGCTAGGAAAAAACAAAAATGCATCACTGATTACCTTATAAGCTATTAAGGAAAAGAATAAAGACCTCTAGAATACTTATAATGACTATATGTTAAAAAGAAGAAAGGAAAGGAAGAAGGGGATAAGAGAGAGAGGAAAGAATGAAAGAAAGAAGAGAAAACAAAAAAAAAGGACTTGGGGGCAATGAAAGACAATTAATATGTAAGTATAGATTCATAACAGTGAAGGAAGCAAAAATTTAACTGCAAATATTGAGAGATTTAGTACTTGTTCTTTCTCTTTACTTTAGTGCAGAAGATAGATTAACTCCATCACATAAGCCTCATTCAAGTCACCTCTCAAAAACTTACCAGTTTTTATTCAGGAACAGGACTGTCTTACAGCTTGTATAGTCTCTTTCAAACATATTATTGAAGAACCCATACCTATTTCAATCCAACATTTTTCTGAATCAAATCTTATCACTTAAATTTATTTATCATTATGTTTTTAATAAACAGTTCCTGATTAATTCACACTCAGTACCCCCCTTATATGTGCAATACATATATAGATAGTATTAATATCATATACTTATTCTAGTGTTAACTTTAAATGATGTTTTTTGAAAGGGCCAGATTCTAAGTATTAACTTTAGGAGTTTTGTAGAAAAGAATGAGTATTTGTCAATAAAGTCAACCTTTTCTACATACAAGAAAATGTGTTTTGCAACGGAGAAAAGAAAACCTCAAATAAAAGCAGTATGGAGATTCCTGGGAAAGCTGGGAATGGATCCACCATTTGACCCAGCTATTGCCCTTCTCGGACTATTCCCTGAGGACCTTAAAAGAGAGCACTATAGGGATACGGCCACATCAATGATTATAGCGGCACAATTCACAATAGCTAGACTGTGGAACCAACCTAGATGCCCTTCAATAGATGAATGGATAAAAAAAAATGTGACATCTATACACAATGGAGTATTATGCAGCACTAAGAAATGACAAAATCATAGAATTTGCAGGGAAATGGATAGCATTAGAGCAGATTATGCTAAGTGAAGCTAGCCAAGCCCTAAAAAACAAATGCCAAATGTCTTCTTTGATATAAAGAGAGCAACTAAGAACAGAACAGGAAGGAAGAGCATGAGGAAAAGACTAACAGTAAACAAAGACGAATGGGGGGAGAGAAAGAGAGAGAGAAGGGAAAGCATATGGAAATGGTAGGAGACCTTCAATGATACACAAAATTATAAGAGGTTATGAGGGGCAAGGGGGAGGGGGAAAAAGGGGAGAGAATTCACCAACAGCAGAGGAGGTAGAGACGGAAGATGGGAGGGGAGGGGAGGGGAGGGGGGATAGTAGGGGATAGGAAAGGTAGCAGAATACAACAGTCACTAATATGCCATTATATAATAATGTGAGTATGTAACAGATGTGATTCTGCAATCTGTATTTGGGGTAAAAATGGGAGTTCAAAACCCAATTGAGTCTAATGTATGAAAGATGATATATCATAAGCTCTGTAATGTTTTGAACAATCAATAAAAATAAATAAATAAATAAAGAATACTTTCTTGCTAATAATTCTAATCATAATTGGTAAGTATATACTCCTGGGATAGAAAGCCTCTTTGAATAGTCATTACTTAGTAGTATTTGAAGATATGTGTGAGTTCATGTAACCAATGTCTTAATTTGATAATGAAGAAAGATTGCCCAATGAAACTCAACTTGAAATTTTCAGAGATTGGATGAAAACTTCTCTCCACATCTTCTACATCAAAATGTTTGTGTCATAGAAGTGCCTTTATTTTGGGCTGAGGATGTAGCTCAGTGGTAAAGCCTAGCTGTACAAGGGCCTGGGTTTGATCCCTACACTTCAAGTAATAGATGCTTTATTTCATATGTGCCACATGCTGCCTTCATTATGAATTCCCTAGGTGAAGTTTACGTTCATAAGTTCTAGAACAAATTTTTAGGAAGACAAAGCTTCTTCAGTAAAATTGTATTTTTAAAGCAGTGATCACAATTATATACATAGAGTCAAAGAAAAATGAAAATAAATTTGAACAAATGCATACAAAATTGGCAAATAATTTCATAAGAAATTTTAAAAGTTATACTGAAGAATTGTGAAATAAAAATACTGAATTAAAATTTACCATAAATTCTTTTATTGTAATTATATTATTTATATAAATAGTTATAAACATTGGGCAATTATGTGATATATAATTAATAAATTATAAAATATGAGCTGTCAAGTGAATATTGTTATTGATTGCATCCATTATTTTAAAACTAAGTCTAATGAAATGGCTTTTAATTTGAAGAACTCCTGTTAGTAACTTGAATTAATTGCTACATGCCTGTCTGTAATTTATGTGGACAAGAGAAAAATTTAGTGGGTGGCATTTACCAATCTCTGAGGTGACATGTTAGCTAGACTGACGTGTACAGATGATTTCTAGGCTATCTAGGTGTTTTTATTTCCAATGGAATGCGAGAAAATGTATATGCACATTTCTGGGTCACTTTTTTTAAAAAAATTAAAAGTATATTCTCCATTTTACCTTCATTTTCTTTCAGGCCAGTGTACAAATAACCTTGTCCAATTATTCGGGCAAAAACAGCATCACAAACTATTGTAAGAACTAAGATAATTAGTTCTTGATTCCTGGATGACTTTGTGAGTAGAACTTATTTTCTTCAGGTAAATAGTTACATGAGGGAGAAATAATTTCTGTGCATTTACGATGTTTTGTTGTATATTTTTACTGCAGCTCATACTGTAGAGTCCATTGTTTCATGGTAGGCAACACATCATAGTAGCACAAACTAGAATATTGACAATAGATGATATGATGCTGTCATATCCTACAAATACTTTGAGAACAGAATTGACAGGATCTCCATTCAGATTATTTATGTACTGTAAAAAAAGAGAGTTGGATGTATAATGATCCTAGTTATGTTTTCACCTGAGTCACTAGAAGAACTGAATTTAATTGAATAAAATAGGGAGACTTAACACCTATGATAAAGTGAAATAAAAAAGCAACGACAACAAAAACCTCAAAGGTTTATATCTTTTTTACCACAGATGGAGCCCAGAGGCACTTAACCACTGAGCTATATCTCCAGATCTTTTTATTGGAGGTAAGCTCTTGCTAAGTTACTTGGAGCCTTGCTAACCTGCTGAGGCTGACATTGATCATTCTTGAACCTATGCCTTCCCATCAATGCCTGCCATGGTACCAAACTTCAAACTTTCTTTGTACTTAACTTTCTTACATCTTCCTTTCTAGCTACTGAAAAAACAATAATACCCATTGTTTGGATTAATCATTAAATTGGTATCCACAGTTACTTACAAGGGAATTTATCAATTCCAAAAAAATAAATTAGCAAACAGAAAAGCTAACTAAGCTGTGTATCCATCCAGTCCTGGGCTTTTCTGATCAAAATTCCAATGGCATTCCTCATAGAAATAGAAAAAGGAATCATGAAATTCACATGAAAAAATAAGAGACCCAGAATAGGTAAAGTAATCCTTAGCAGGAAGAGTGAAGCAGGTGGCATCACTATACTAGACCTCAAACTATACTACAGAGCAATAGTAACAAAGACAGCATCATATTGACACCAAAATAGACTGGTAGACCAATGGTACAGAATAGAGGACACAGAGACTAACCCACAAAACTACAAACTACAATTATCTTATATTAGACAAAGTTGCCAAAAACATGCATTGGAGAAAATATAGCATCTTCAACAAATGGTGCTGGGAAAGCTGGAAATCTATATGCAACAAAGTGAAATTAAACCCGTCTCTCTCACCATGCACAAAACTCAACTCAAAGTGGATCAAGGACCTAGGAATTAAACCAGAGACTCTCTGTTAATAGAAGACAAAGTAGGCCCTAATCTTCATCATCTGGGATTAGTCTCCAACTTCCTTAATAAGATTCCTATAGCACAAGAATTAAAACCAAGAATCAATAAATGGTATGGAATCAAGCTAAAAAGTTTCTTCTCAACAAAAGAAACAATCTGTGAGGTTAACAGGGAGCCTACATCCTGGGCGCAAATTTCTACCCCTCACACATCAGATAGAGCACTAATCTCTAGGGTATATAAAGAACTCAAAAAGCTAAGCACCTAAAAAACAAATAACCAATCAACAAATGTGCCAAGGACCTGAGTAGACACTTCTCAAAAGTGGATATACAATCAATCTACAAATATATGAAAAAATGTTCATAATCTTTAGCAATTTGAGATATGCAAACCAAAACTAAGATATCATCTCCCTCTAGTCAGAATGGCAGCTATTATGAAAACAAACAACAATAAGTGTTAAGGAGGATGTGGGGGAAAAAGGTACATTCATACATTTCTGGTGGGAGTGCAAATTGGTGCAGCCAATATGGAAAGCAATATGGAGATTCCTTGGAATACTGAGAATGGAACCACCATTTGACCCAGCTATCCCTCTCCTTGGTTTATACCCCAAAGCCTTAAAAACATCATACTACAGAGACACAGCCACATCAATGTTTATAGCAGCACAATTCACAATAGCTAAACTGTGGAGCCAACCTAGATGCACTTCAATGGATGAATGGATAAAAAAATGTGATATATATATATATATATATATATATATATATATATATATATATATGTATATATATACACAATATATATGGAATATTATTCAGCAATAAAAGAGAAGAAAATCATGGCATTTACAGGTAAATGGATGGAGAAGATAATTCTAAGTGAAGTTAGCCAATCCCCAAAAAACAAATGCCGAATCTTTTCTCTGATAGAAGGAGGCTGACTCACAGTGGGATAGGGAGGAGAACATGGGAGGAATTGATGAATTCTAGATAGGGCACAGGGGTGGAAGGGGAAGTGAGGGGGTAGGGGATGAGCAAGGATGGTGGAATATGATAGACATCATCATCCAAAGTACATGTATGAAGACACGAATTAGTGTCAACATACTTTATATACAACCAGAGATATGAAAAATTGTGCTGCATACATGTAATAAGAATTGTAATGCATTCATTCCATTGTCATTTATTGGTTTTTAAATCAATTTTAAAAAAAGAAAAAAAAAAAAGAACTAACTTACTAAAGTTTTCAAGGCAAGCATTATATTGATCTTAGGATCATTCTGAACATTGATCTAAATCCTGTTTGTTAGTGGCTGCAGTCCAGAGAGTATGTCCACATATAAGCAGGAAGTCCACATAGAAAATTAGGAAATCAGGCAATTTGAAGAGGAAAAAGTAAATCACTTTTCTTCAACTCAATGTTCAAACAAAAAGAAAGTTTCCCAGTTTTTATGAGTACTTTCTGTCACTAAAGGGTGGTTTTCTTTATATAATAGAATAGTTTAATCCTTACTAAATATGCAAAGTTAGGCCGATCATTGTCTGTAGAGTGGTGGATGTAGAAAACTTAATTGCTTACAGTGGATACTGAAGTGGAAAATATTTATTGTTTAATGGAACCCAAGTAAAATGGAAAACAATGTGTAAAAACTTGACACAACAAGGTCAGTGTACAACTTGTGCCCATTACAAAATCTGAGCCTATAACCAGATATATTTAGAAACAAGAATGCCTACTATTTTATTTTAAATTGTTTACTGTTTTGACATTAATATAATCTAGTATCATTCATACCTATGGACTACAGATTTTAAATGAACCTCTTCATAAAGAATATCATGTTTTAACAGTCTTATTAAAAATATAAGATTAGTTAGGAGAAAAAGAGATAACTATTAGTAAGTCAGAAAAAAGTTGAAAATTAGGAAATCAGAAGCAATAATCAAAGAGTGTTTAACACACACTATATCATGAGAGACCAGGTTGAAAAGATAGGGATAGATATTCAGTCTCTTTAAGCCATATGAATGGAGAAAATGAAGACAATTCCTTCTTTTCATCAGAGCAATTATTTGCTAACATTTTACTAAAACTTTGCTATCGCAAGAGAGTCCCCAAACACAAAGATGTGTGACATTTTCAGTACATACTCTGCTTGATGAAGAATTCCCCTCATTTTAGTCTGCTAAGATAACATTTCTGTTTCTGCTTACCTTAAATATATGTGTTCCCAGAAGGCTTCATTCATAACCCTGTATACCAAAATTTTACAGTGATATATTTATGGTTCTATCTCTTCCATTTGTCTCTGAAGGTAGAATTAAAGCCAAGATCATGGGCTCATGTATCTTATTTCCAATATACTAGATGTTAAATTACTTACTCGGAAACTATTGCAGTATAAATTTAGTTTAAAACCTTGTCTAAAAGCTAAGAATTTATAAATGGGGCAACTTTAGCATTAGTTCTATGAAACAATATGTCTGTTAGAAAATCAGTGTAATATGCACAAACTGATAAATGTAATACACAACATAAAAAGAACAAAGGACAAAAACCACATGCTCATTTCAAAATGCAGAAAAGTACTCAACAAAATTTAACAAACCTTCATGATAAAAACTGAGAAAACTAGGGATAGAGGGAATTTACCTTGAAATAATAAAGGCTGTGCATGAAAAACCAGAAACTGATATCATACTGAATGGGAAAAAATGGAAAGTATTTTCCTTAAAATCAGGAAAAGAAAAGGATGTTCACTTTTACCACTCATATTCAATCTATTCCTTGAAATTTTAGCCACAGGGATTAGGCAACATAAATAAATAAGTAACACAAAAAGAATAACATAAGTCAAATTATCCATATTTGCAGATAATATAATTCTCTTATACATAGGTGACCCTACAGGTTCCACCAGAAAACTTCTAGAGCTATTAAACAAATTCATAATAGTAACAACATACAAAAATCAATAATGAATCTGCTCATAAAGAAATCAGGAAAGAAATCCCATTCACAAGAGCTTTAAAATTACATATCTTGGAATAAACTAACCAAGAAAGTTATGACCTCTATAAAGAAAATTACAGAACACTGAAAAATAAATTCAAGATGACTTTAGAAGATGGCAAGACTTGGAATATTCATGAACAGGCAGAATTAATAGCATTGAAATGGCCAAATTGCTAATAGCAATTAGCAGATTCAATGAAGTTTTCATCTAAATACCAAGGATATTCTTCACAGAACTAGAAACAATCATCCTAAATTTATGTGAAAGAACAAAAGACCCAGAATATCCCAAGCAATCTTAGGCAAAAAGAGCAATACATGAGGCATCACAAGACCCTATTTGAAAATACACTACAGAGTCATGGTACCCAAAATAACATGGTACTGGCATAAAAACAAACAGCATAGACCAACAGAACAGAATAGAAGACACAAAGACAAACTCATACAGATACAGTCATGTGATCCTTGACAAAGCTGGCAAAAATACATATTGGAGAAAAAAAAGCTTATTGGGCTGGGAGAACTGAATATCCACATATAGAAGAATGATACTACATCCCTCTCTCTCACCATGTACAAAGGAGAACTCACAATGTATTGAAGATCTAAATATAAGAGCAAAAGCTTTAAAACTGTTTGGGAAAAACATTTCAACCTAAAGATTTCTCTATGGCTTAGGAAATAAGAGCAAGAGTCAATAAATGGGATGACATCAAATTAAAAATCCTCTGCACAATAAGAGAAACAATGAACAGAGTGAAGAGAAAACTGACAGAATGATAGAACATATTTACCAGCTACTTCTTCAACAGACCATCAGCAACCAGAATATGCAAAGAATTAAAAACAAAAACTAAAAAAAAAAAAAAACCCAAACAAAAAAAAAAAAAAACTCAATCAATAAATTGGTGGGCAACAATTAAATGAAAAACTATTCAACATCTTTGGCCATCAGGGAAATGCAAATCAAAACTACACTGAGATTTCATCAGAATGGCAGTCATCAAGAATACAAATAACAATGAATGCTGATGAGGATGCCGGGAAAATAAATTCTTATGCACTGTTTGTGAGGATATAAATTGGAATAGCTACCACAGAAATCAGTGTGAATGTTCCTCAAAAAGTTTAAAATAAAAACATCATATGATCCAGCTATAATACTCCTTAATTATTCAGAAGAATTAGAATCAGCATACTACAGTGATACATGAATTCTCATATTTATTGCAGCATAATTCACAATAGTCAAATTATGGGATTAGCTTAGGTGTCCATCATCAGATGAACATTTACTATGTTATTTGCTGGAAAACCGGTGGAACTACCAACCATAATTCTGAGTGAAATAAGTCAGATTCAGAGAGAAAAGTATTGTTTTCTGTCATATGTGGAAGCTGGAGTGTTTCTACCTACTTTATGAGATACATGGAAATGGTAGGTATGCTCTATGCTCTCCAAGAGGAGAATGGTATAAATTTGAGAGTAATATGAAGTTATTCTTAAAAATTTATGAAGCAAAATTCAGATAAAGTCAATTTTATAATGAATTTGATTCCATTCCACCAATAGCTCACATTTCAGTTTATTACTGGCATAATGAAAGATTTTCTTATTATAACAAACACTGCAATTTTTTTTCTTTTTTCCCCCTCCTTAACCAATAAAAAGTCAAATGTCATAGTAAAAAGAAGTTTAATGTCCTGGAAGTATTTATTATCTTATATCTGACCAAAAAAAAAAGTCTTCTTCCTTTGGACTAACATTTTTTTATAACAATCTATTAAATTTCAAGGTGTTTTACAAAACAGTCTAACAATTATAAAGAAGGAGTAACCAGCCAGGGTGGTCACACCCATCTTTAATTCCTGCAGAGGCAGGGGGATCACAAGTTCAAGGACACCCTCCATAATTTAGCAAGACCCTGAGAAAAAAATTAAAATGAAATAAAAAGGAAAGGGGATATATCTCAGTAATAAGGTACCCCTAGGTTCAGTCCCAAGAGAAAAAACAAAAGAAGAAGAAGAAGGAGGAGGAGGAGAAGAAGAAGGAAGAAGAGAAAAGGAATAACCCTGGCAAAAAGAAAAGATAAAAAAAGACGAGAAAAAGAAAAAAAAATTGTCTTCTTGTCTTCCTTACCTATCTTGTTTAACAAACCAAACTTACAGAGTTTTATGTAGAAATCAGTGATTTGAAAAATGTATTTCTTACATTTTTCTGGGCTTTTCTTTGGCTTCCTAAAGGTCTTTGGATACAAGTATACCATGAGAAGCAGAGTCTCTTACCTAATGCTTCACTGTAAAATTGATTCCAAAATTTAAAGTCATATTGCTGGAGCACAAAGTCAAAGAAGAATATAAACATCATATTTTTCACCCTTTCCAAAAAGGTCATTCTGTCTATTAGTCCTCCCATGGCAGCAGGCACATAGGAAGGTGGAACTGGAAGATGCCCACAGTATTTCTCCACAGTGTTGCCCATGGAGAGCCTTATCGTGTGCACAAAAGGGATCCCAAGCAACTCAGCCACCAACTCCCCACAGGGAATCACAGGGTCTATAAACATGACATCATACTTGGTTTCCCGGAGCTTCTCCATGAGGGACTGATTGTAAACTGCTTTCCGACAGAGGTCTTCAAAATATTCAGTTGCTTGAAGAAAGAAGTTTTGAAATAATTTTGCTGATTGCCAGAGTGACAATGATGGTATGATGTTCACAGCCAAATGTAAGAACTTCTCTAGATTTTTCTCTGCACTTTCTCTGTCCTGTGACACAAAGATCACCTCGAAATTCAATCCAGAAGAGTTTTCATAGTCAACCAAGAGATTCTGTGAAGAAGTCAAAACTGTCACTTCATGTCCTCTCTGCAGGAGTTCCTCAAGAATGATCTTTTGGTTGAGCCAATGGCTCATATCACAGGGCCACACTAGGACCTTCCCACAGAATCCATAGCCGGCCCAGCAGAACTGCAAGAAAAGAATTGTCGAAACCCATTTCTCAAACATCATGACCATGTCTCCTCTGCACTATTCTTTAGTGGTGGAGTGCTCACTGGGTTAAGTAAAAATTGTGGTAAGAAACAAGTCAAATATTAACTTCTAAAAGTAGGAAAGGACACATGTGAACAGAACTTTGCCCATCCTATTGCCTGGGTGCAGCACCTATCTGACATTTGCTGAATGATAAGAACCTTTTAAACATTTGTGTAGAATTTATTCCAGTATTCTAATAATTCTGTATTAAATATGTTAAAATAGGCAAAAATTTGATACTTCAGATTAATAATTCAAAGTATAATAGAAGAATGCATTTAAGGAAGTTCAGTAAATAGTATGGTGATCTTATGGAAACTGATAAGTGATAATATGGAGAAATATAAAGATACAGGTCTTGCCTTAAAATTGATTACATTCTAGTATGTAAAAGACATATTATATAATGAAAGGAGGTAAATACCAATTATCAAAAAACTATTATACTGTTTTAGAACTCCAGAGAAAGATGCCTCACTTTTATGTGAAAGGAATCAGAAAACCTTCTGAAACTGGAACAGGCATAGCATCTGTGCCTAGAAGCAAAATGGGCAGAAGATACTTACTCAAGAGGAAAGGAAGAATTCAAGATAAAGAATGATAATGCAGAAATTGTGGTCATTTTAGTCTAGTCTGTATGTGGTGCAGGGTGACATAGAAAAAGTGTGGAAAAGGAATTTTTAAGAGTCTTTGGTGAGATTTAATGCTATTCTCTGGTTTCAGTTTTTAACTTTAATCTTGGTTTTTGGATGGAAAGTTTAGAATGAGAGTTCTTAGGACTGATGAGAAGTGAGAGGGGATCAACATTTATGTAAAAAGGAAAGGAAAGGCTCATTTTTATAGTTGAGGAACAGAGAACAATGACTCAAAAAGACATGAAATACAAAGGTAGGAATGGCTAGGGCAAAAATTGTTGACCTGCCATGTATGAGTTAGTGATTAGACATGTCAATGGATATACATATATTTGACTTATAAATACTTGAATATCAAGAGAGAGGTGAAAATTAGAAATACAGGTTTTTATATCCAGTTAGCCATCCATATTTTAATGTAACTTCAATTTCTCCCTTTTTCATAATATCATACATTTAACAATGTTTAGCACTTGATATTGTCAGTTTTATACAATGACAGGACACAAAGAGACCAGCACAATATAGTTCCAATTAAATATGAGTTCACATTTTATTTCAGCAATTGAGTCACTTTTAACAACACTAACTCTACAAACATAACAGAGGTGAATCTTAGAAGGTAGGAGAGAAAAATCCTTGGAGGAAGTTGTTCAGCTGAAAGAAGGCAATAATGAAATAATGCTTTAGTTAAGCCCTTAAGAATGGGTTGAAAGTATAATTTTGAAGAAAAAATACTGATGTAAGTGCATTCTATGAAGCATGATACTAATTGTATCAAGGGTTAAATTCAGTTATAATATTTGGTGAAAGAGGCAAATTATTGAAATTTCAATATCTTAAGTTTTGTTATTTTGCTAAAGTGAAGACCCAGAATAGATTTATTTATAAGATACAATAGTAAAGCTAGCACCAAAGATTAGGGAATTTTATTGCATTATATGACTAGAATTTGTAGAATTTCTGATGGTAGCTGATAAAACACATTCCAGGAAAAAAAATCAGAAATATCGCCAAAGAATTGGGTCATAAAAGTACTCTAAGAAAATAGAGGTAACATTATAATCTGAGAAGGTAAGAGTTCTTTTTGTAAAAGATAATAGAGATACAATTAGGAGGGGGAAAATAAATTTATCTACACACTATGACAAAGTTATTGTTGTGCTATTAAATACTTTAAAAAAGTCAAAGAAGAAATAGTATATAACATACAAATATTACATTCAATTTTACATATTATTTGATAAATATCTCTAAATTATTTTATTATCTGAGAAAACTTAAGATCTAGCTCTGGTTAATCTAAAAGAAATTTAAAGGAATGCAAATATTTTATCTTATAGCAAACTGAAACATTTAAAAGATTGGATAAAATATAGAATTGATCTTATAAAATTTATTTTGATTTGACAAGTTTAAAATCAGCAGACTCTCAAAAACGAGTAAAAACAGGAATTCTGAAGCACAAGCTTTTACCGAAACTTCAGCTATTCTTACAAAGGGTAAACAGGGTGCTTCAGGGGTGAGAAAGTGTGAAACCCTAAAGGCTTGTGCAAGCTCCCTACTCTCCACATACAGTCACTAATGCTGGACTCCCAAGATACACCCTCACTTTTACAGGTGAATTCCAGTACACACAGGTTTGTAGCAAGGAAAATTACCTGTTTTGAGTTGGCATTGTTTGGAACAACAATATCCTCCCTGTGGTTTGTTAACACAAGCCACCCTGAGATGGATTTTCATTCAATTAAAATACAAGCAAGAAAAGAAATGGTTCTGACATAACTTTCCTAGGTACACATATGAATACACCATAGTGAATCTCTACATCATGTACAATGACAAGACTGGGATCCTAATTAGAATAAGATGTACTCCATGTTTGTATAAATAAGTCAAATTATATTCTGCTGTCATGTATAACTAAAAAGAAGAGAGAGGGAGGGAGGGAGGGAGGGAGGGGGAGAGAGAGAGAGAGAGAGAGAGAGAGAGAGAGAGAGAGAGAGAGAGAGAGAGAATATGATGTGGCTGAGCATGGTGATGCACATCTGTAACCCCAGGAGGTTGAGACAAACCAACCTCAGCAATTTAGTGAAACCTTGTCTGAAAAAAAAATTAAAATAACTCGGATGTGACACACTCCTGGGTTCAATGAAAAAAAAAAAGAGGAAGAGGAATAAGCAGAAGCAGCAGTGGCAGCAACAACTTATCCTAGCTTCAAAGATTTATCACAGATAAAATTGCAGATTAAATGAGTAAGTACTATTTACTATGAAATAATTATTAATATCTTAGGGTCAGTATAACACTCCTGCTTCAGCTTTCTGAGTAGCTAGGATTACAGGTGTGTGCCACTGTGCCTGGCTCAGCCTTGTTTTTTAAAGCTAAACATCCATATTGTCTCTAACTTAACCATTCAACTAAAGAATAACTATTACAGATTGGTAATTAATTACATAGAAAATAATTATGATACCGGGAAACAAGCTATTAATGTAAAACTTGGAAAGAATTCAGATGCCATTGAAAGAAGAAATAAATGAGTCATGTGGTACTTGACAGAGTGCACATCATATACCAGTGAAACTCCATGAACTAGTAGCACATCTAAACAAATATATGAATCTTTATAACACTGTTCTGATAACATTATAGATTTTTTAAAAATTACAGATGCAAAATTTAATGTAGTAGTAATAAGTGGATTTGAATAATGGAAAACAGGTATGTGGAAAGTATAAATTGTATGTAAATCAAAATAAAATTTCCATACAGTGTGTATGCTGACATTAAAATTAATATAAGAGGGTGGGGCACAGTGGTGCACACCTGAACTCCAGTGACTCAGGAGGCTGAGGCAGGAAGATCAAGAGTTCAAAGCTAGCCTCAGCAAAAGGGCAGTGCTAAACAACTCAGTGAGATTCTGTCTCTAAATAAATACAAAATAGGACTGGAATGTGATTACGTGGTGGAGTTCCCCTGAGTTCAATCTTCTTGAGTGTTTGGCCAGTATTGGTAATATACTTTAAATCAAATATACTTTAAACACAATGAATAACCAGTTTTGCAATAGTTAATAAAATTGAGTAAATGATTATAACCAAAGAATATGGAATTATTTAAAATCCGGAAACTATGAAGCAATAAAGTAATAACAGATAACTCAGAATAGAAAACTATCTGCAAATATCTATAACAACAATATGTTGTTCTGTGAGATAAATCACATATTTTAAAATTCTAAGCAATAATATATATAAATGCACTATATATGTGATGTTTTCCAAAGAACATGTCATTACATATAATATTGGATATACACATATAAATGCCAAACATAAATAATTTGTGTGTATATATGTATATGTGTGTACGTGTGTGTATGCACACTTATGTGCATAACATACATACATAATATTTTAATAAGAATTCTGTTGTGGTATCCTTGCATAGCACGATAACTATAGATAATGAAAATGTACTGTATATTTCAAAGAGTTAGAAGAAAGGAGTTTAATAGTTTCACCATAAATGATAGTATTTATGTGTGCAGAGTGTGGGGGGCTGGGGGTACTGGGATCCAGACCCAGGGCCTCTATACCACTGAGCTGCATTCAGAGACCTTTTTACTTTTTATTTTGAGACAGGGTCTCACTAAGTTGCTGAAGCTAGAATCAAAATTGTGATCCTCCTTCAGGCTCCCAAGTTGTTGGAGTTACAGGCATGTGCCCCTCATCCTGCTAAGAAATGATAAATGTTGAGTAGTTTGATATATTTAACTTGATTTAAACATTACACAATGTATACATTTATCAAGTCACCCCAGCACACCTCATAAATATGAACAATTTTTATATTTTATACATTGGCTAAAAAGAAATTTAAATTAAAAAATAAAATTAAAAAAGTAGAACATCCATATGTAATATATACAGTATATAACAGATAATATATAATATTATCTTAGGTAATGATATTTATTTTAGAATCAAAACAATGTAAGAATGATAAATACAACACTATGGATAGTTCTTAAAACAAAACTTATTTCACAATCACAAAGGAATTTTCTGTGTAAAATACTATTCCCTTGATCTTGAATATATGAGTAAAATAAAAATTTTAAAAAACAGCATTGAAGTTATTTTACTTAAACAGTTCTTAGATTTAAATGTGACTTTAAATGTTTTAATGAGCATTTATCAACAGTTGCCACTGTAGGTATTTTTTTTCTCTTAAAATTGTTGACAATTTTCTCTAGTATTCCATTTTGCAAAAATATAACATTCTTTTCTATTCTAAAAAGGAAAATCAGTTTTACCGGTCTCAATTTTAAATTAATTTTTACTTTATATTGATTTATTTTTAAAAAGCAGATAGCTCAGGCTTGAGTTAATCATAAAACTACTGAGCCACTTGGCGATTGTAGTGAGATCAGTTACGTGGACTTTGGATGTAAATATACTTCCATTCACATACTCTGCAAAATGGTTTGTCATTTTGACAAATGATTGCTAATGAGAGAGTTACATCATTTCTCTCAACTTTTATTTTATCATCCACAAAAATGGAATTAATGATACTATTTTGGTAACATATTATGAAAAGTAGTAACAATGACCCATATGTATTCTGGCATTGATACTAAAAAATAGAGACCAGATTCCAAAACAACAGAATTAAAAATGCTATTTTAAAAATCTACATGATTATAAGATCCACAAAAACCAATAGAGAAGAAAAATATAATGTTGTACCATTAAACTGAAATATGTAAATCAAAATATCTCAGCAGCTTGCAATTAGTCATGGAAGGATTTATACTGCTATTTGGAAAATGCTGCCTTTTTTTTTTCTTTTAGCACAGAGGACCAATTGTTACATATTTATAGGACACCATTGGATACAGAAATGTAGAAAATACAGTGATTATATAAAGATGAAAACAAAGCAGAGTTCTAGGATTGCTGTATGGAACAATCAGGACTAGAAGTCATCAAAGAGTATTCTTGCATCACAAACTAACCAAATTCTTACTGTCTTAAAACAACTTTCTATTTAGCTCATGATTCTGATTTAGGCAAGATGGAGCACTTCTAAGCTGGCCTTGCTCATCTCCGTGAGTGAGATTGTCCTAGGGGTCATCCCTGGCAAGTTTTACTGGTGGCTAGCTCCTACCTTTGTGGCCTCATATCATAGACCTATGTGCTTCTGACCATCCAGAAGATAGATTTAATCACAAACACAAGGTTTCCAGAACAATAAAAGTAGAACAATATTTTTTAAAAGGCTACTTATATTACATTCACTAAAGTTGCACTACTGTAACATAAAATAGAATTACAATCATATTGTAAGCAAGTGACTCAGTGAATCAAATATCAAAATAGACAATTCCCCCATAGGTAATTGTTGGTAAAGATAAATAGTGCCAACATTTAACTTAATGAATGACGAAGAGGACAAAAATAAGCATTCCTGTTCAAGTTCAGATTAATTAGGCCATCTTACCTAGAATACACGTTATGCAATACAGTTTTTTAAAAAAGAATTTTCTGTATCTTTATCGCTTTCAAAATGTAGTTGCTATATTTTTCACATAAACTAAAATTCAACAATATTATTATAAAGAAAAGATTCAGTGGTTATAAATTCCTAAGTATATATAATGAATATAATCATTCTTTTCATTTGTAGAACTATTTTCTAATTTAGCTTCCATTTTTTAGCTCATTTTCTAAAAGACAGAAAAGGTGATAAATATGTCTAGTGGTTAATTTTCAAGATGCAAACAGAATAAACAAAATTCTAGTCTCTGAAAATATAAAAACAGCATGCAATAAATTTAAAGATGTTAAGTCAATGTGACTTAAAGGACAAGATAGCTACTTTAGTAATAAAATACAAAAGATGATTTGATATCATAACAAAAGTAAAAACTAGTCTTCACAAAAGTTACGTCTTATTCTATTTTCTATTGCTATTACAAAATACCTGAGGCCAAGTAATATTTAAAGAAAATGTATTTACTTAGCTTACAGTTTGGGAGACTAAAGCCCAAGATCAAGTCTAATGCCCAAAGATTCTGACGATGGCCTTTTGGCTACATCACCAAATGGTGGATGGAATCATGGAAGAGTCACATGAAAAAAGGAAAGATCAATCACAGGGCAAGGCAGAGAGCAAGAGGGGCACAGGGACTAGATTTGTTCTTATTATATTGACTTGCTCTCACAGAAACTAACCTGGTTCCTCCAGAACTATATTACATAATGCGATGTCCCCAGTCACTTGAGAACCTTCCACTAGTGGAAGAACTTTTCACTAGTCCCCATTTATTAAGTGATCTATCAACTCAACACTGCCACACTGGAACTATTTTTCCAGCACATGAAATTTTGGAGGACATACTCAAGTCATATCCAAACCACAGCAATTAAGGACCAAATTTATAGCACTAATGGTGTTACTATTAATTTTCGTCTCTGAGATAAAGTCATTTTTCAAAATTTTTTTGTTGGAAGGTTATCTACAAATAATACAGGAAACAGAAATATACTTAATTCCCTTTACGTGCATGTAGCTATTTTGATAGGTTTAAGGCAGTCTCTGTACAATTCCAGCCGTTTTTCATAGAACAGTGGTTACATTATAAGCAATGATAGTTTTGTTGCAAGGATATGTTTGCCTTTTTTTTTCATAGAGAATACATTTGAAAAACAATGAGAAATGTTTATACTATAGAAATAAAGAATATACACTAGATTTTGCTTTGTATTATGATGTTTACTTTCTCTTTTGTTAAGACATCTAGTAGAAAGAAGCCCCTTTTACTGAATGTCAAACAGTATATTACAGTACTAAAAATTTAGTCCTTTGGTCAAGGTAAAGGTAATTTTATAAAGGTAATTATTTTTAAAAAGATAATTTTGGTAATTTTATTGATATGTATCAATAAAAAATAAGAAAAAAAAGGAAACTGGAAAAAAGGCCTAATATGTAAGAGCAGTACCTGCAAAAATAACTGAGTAAAAAAATTGATCAGATATTCTTGGCAGATCACAAACTAAAAATATTTTAAATATTTTATCTTAATACTGCCAGGAAGAACTGGCAAAGTGGGACCTTCCAGTTGCCTTATCTTTTTAACCACTTTCACTTTGGTATCCAGGACTCAGCCTTTCTATAGCTTAGCAAAACTCATCCTCAAATACTATTCAAGTGGGCCGGGGATGTGGCTCAAGCGCTAGCGCGCTCGCCTGGCATGCGTGGGCCCGTGTTCGATCCTCAGCACCACATACAAACAAATGTTGTGTCCGCCGAAAACTAAAAAATAAATATTAAAATTCTCTCTCTCTTTAAAAAAAAAATACTATCCAAGTGAAATCTATCTATGTACTGTACAAAGACCTCTCAGAAATCTCTAAAGAGATCAGACAGTGCAATTTGAAGGTTTCACACCAGACACTTGGACTGAGGCAGATTTATTAATAGATTTGTAAGAAAAATTTAGATTCTTCCCTGGGTCTGCAAAGGTCTACTAGGTCATTAAAAGCAGGATAACAAGCTTGATCTATCTGACTCAATTTTGCCTGTCTTCTTTGCTCAGCATCACCTTGGATCCCAGGAGCAACAGTTCAGATCAAATACATATTACGATGAGGTGAAACCACCCCCAAGTAACAGTAACTTTCCTATTATTGACAGGGCCCCAGTTGACCAATCCTGAGATAATGGTCAACCTTACCAGTTTGGCCAAGACTGCTGCTTAATTATGCATATTTCTGGCTCACCTTGTCTAAATAATAATTACCTTGGAAGCTCCTGTCAGTGCCTTGGAAGACAGGGCTAAGAACATGTGTACCCTCATCTTCCTGGTGAAGCTACACTGATTACAACTCCTTTCCTGTTTTTCACCATCACTTTTTTCACTCGGTTTTTGACAAAAGTGGCTGGACCTGATTTGTTGGCATCCCCACAATTGGGCCTCTCCCCTAGGACTTGGGTAACAGATTTACTTCTCGATATGAGTAGCAATGATTTTTACATTCCCTAATATTCCTTCTTCATTAGCTGTTTGAAGAATATTTGAAAACAGAGATTAATTTTATCATTTCATCCATAAGATTTAAGATCTCCTAATACAGAAAAGAGGCTTCTGGATCAGTGTGGTTAGTTGTGTTCTTGCTACTTATCTCTCCTCTTTAAAACATTTGCAGTTATTATTTAGCATAGTTAAACATATCATTTTCCTTGTCTGTTTTTCACACACAAAACTGAAAAACAACCATTGTAAGGAAAACTCCACAGAAATTTGACAAGTTAAATCTCCTGTGTTCAAACACAATAATATAAAATATAAGGTATCTGCACTCTTTCAGTATCAGTGTCTACTTACAGGATGTTGCTAATACTTTAACAATGAAATTGCGAAATAAGACAAAGTAGATTTTACTAGTTCTTCTTGGCAGTATACTAAAATAAAGTATTTAAGACAGTTATTGTTATTCAAATATTTTTGTAAGATGAGGAGCATAAGAGATTTATGTAAATAAGATATTTAATTTCTTAAAAGGTAGGATTTCTGAAATTAGATTATTATCCTTGTAAACATGAGAAGCTGGGAATTTTTTCTTTTACAAAGGCTTTTTCACAGATTATATAATTTGTCTACGCTTCCTTTGAGAAAAAAAAATATTTATTGCATACTATAGGCCATTTACATTTTGAAGGTATTTACTGACAATTTTCTATGTATAGAGCCCCATGGTAGTGTAATTAACAATTTGTTATTTAAAAGCCCCTGAGTCGTTTGGTAAAAAAAAAAAAAAAAAAAAAAAAATTTCAATATAAGCATAATTCATTATAATTGACACTGTATTCCACATATATCATATTTAACTTCTTAAATAATACAGTAAAATTATTATCCCCATTTTGCTAATGAGAAAGCACTTAAACTAGAAGTTAATTAAATTGCTCATTAGACAGTAAGCAAGAGTAGCCAGAACCCAGAACCTCGGGGGCTTTCCAAGACCCTTCACCATCTTGATTTTGTAATCTTCTTATAAATAAAGTGTTTTGTTATCTTAGTACCCCAATAGTCAGTATGTGATATACCATAGGCAGTGATAAGTATTACAGAATACATTCCAGATAGCTTGAGAAATAATCAGGAGAATAACATCTTAATTTAAATCAAAATGTGTTTTTGTGGTATATAAAATTTAAAAGTCTCCCAAAATATAGTTGAAGAATATAAAATATATAATTTTACTTACAAAATTCTAATTGCTATACCTCCAAAATCATAAGCAAATTTTAATTACTTTAAACACATTTTATTTTATATATGTGATATGTACAATATCTTCTCTCTAGACAAATTCTATGGAAAACTTAAAAATTTTAAGTGATGATGATTGAAGAATATTCCAGAACTCTGTTTTACTTTTTTTTTATTATATAGCATGTATACATATCTGACATCCTTTACATTTTATGTATTTATTTTACACTGTCTCCTCTCGTTACAATGTAAGCTCTATAGAGGTGGAGACTTTATTTACTTTGCTCATTGTTGTGTTTCTAATACCTAGAAAACTGACAGATAATATATTGGGGTTAAATAAATATTTTTTTTCAAAAAAAATTCCACAAAAGAAAGAGGGAAGAAAATTAGAAAGGAATGGAGGGAGGTAGGGAGTGAGAGCAAAAGGCGCAGAAAAGGATATGATTGTGTACATTATATTAATAAGAAAGTACAACTGGTAGCTTAAACTGTTAATCTCTGCTACTAATTAATATTCCTGGGTAATACTGACAGATATGGAGTAAAAATCATTTAGAATAAAATAAGTTTTAAAAAAATTAAGGAAAGAAAGCTCATGAGAGAAAGAAAAGTGATATTAAAAAACACCCATAACTATTTCAACAATTGACATTATTTTATTTGATTCTTATAAGGAATCTATGAAGTAAGGAAACCTGAGGCTTGCTAAAGGATACAGAAAGATTATTTTGAGAGCTCACTAGCCCATATAACCAATAACCCTAATGATGGATACTGAGAGGCAGAGTAGAGTATTAAGTCAGGTTCTTTAATATCTAATTTTAAGGGTTTTTTTTGAATTTTTTTCTACAAAGACTGAAGACTAAAGAAGAGAAAGTAAATTATTTATTACCGCAAAATATTTTCCAGACCACTTTGGGGCAATGTCATAGTTTTTGCTAGTAAATGTACTTACATATTTGAAGTTTTATTAATACACTGTGAAACTGTTATCTTAAAACACACAACATTATTTCCATTAAGAGATATCAGCAATTAGGCACAGTGGCACATGCCTGCAATCCTAGCTATTCAGAGGCCAAAGCAGGAGGACTACAAGGTCAAGGCCAGTCCTTGCAATTTAGGAAGAACCTGTCTAAAAATAAAAAATAAAAATTTGAAGGGGTGAGGATGTAGCTCAGTGGAGTGCCCTGGGTTTAATCCCCAGTATCCAAGGGTGGGGGGTTTGAGAGAGAGAGAGAGAGAGAGAGAGAGAGAGAGAGAGAGAGAGAGAGAATAGCATACAACTTAATACCACCATCTCATTTTATTTTTGGAATTTATCCAAAGACAATAGGGAATTTTTTAGAGATATAATAAGTCCAATTACTTCTGCTTATGCATCCAAGGATGGAAAATTTTTGCTGTGTTGACAATAAAAATGAAAGATCTGGAGTCATTAATGAGAGATAATTTTAGAGACTTACCTAGTACTTTGCTGTAGTATGAATTCCATTCTCCCCAGTAGGATTGAAATATATAGTCTTGCAGAGAATATGATAATGTATTTTTAACCCTTTCACCAAAGGTCATCTGGTCAGTGAGCTCTGACAAGGCTGCAGGAACATAGGACACTGGTGCAGGGATTTTCCCACAGTTTCTCTCCACTGTTGAGGCTGGAGAAAACCTTAATGTGTACATAAATGGGATTCCTAATTTGAGAGCAACAAGGTCACCACAGATTGTAACTGGGTCTGCTACCAACACATCAAAACCACCGTTCTGAAGTCTTGCCATTAATGAAGGGTTGTTTAATACACCATCACAGATTTGTATATTCATTTGGAAAAAAGTATCTAGAAGTTTTCCTAGTTCTTTGTAGAAAGTCCACATTGTGAAAGGAGTTGGTCTGTGGTTTATCCACAGCATTATCATATGTTCAATTATGGAGTCTAGATTTCTCGTCTTGTAAGAAACAGGTATCTCTTCAAACTTCACAGGAAAATCAGGACTCGAGTTGATGAGCAGAGTTTCTGATGAAGCCAGTATGGTGACACTGTGATTTCTTTGAATCAACTCTTCTATTATAATCTTAATATTTAACCAATGGCTACAATCTGTAGGCCAAATTAGCACGTTCCCACTTAGAACTATTTCAGTCAAAGTAAGATTTAAAATCAGCAGCTGGACAAACTTCTTAGACATGGTGATATTTACTAGGGAAATCATTCTATTGCAGATCTTTTAAGATGAAAAGAAACCTTCCATATATATTTAGGTAGATTTTTTTTTCAAATAAAACAATGGTTAATGTGATGAATATACTCATTCACAGGTCAATTGATCTATAGGTCAAAAGGAAAACAATATAATTCAAATTCTTATGTGTATAATATGATTGTTCCAATAATAAAAGTGATATCTACTCCTATTTTGAGAAAAAGAATCAAGGAGGAGATAAGCCTAGTATCTGTGTACTCTGAGATAATAACTATTAGTAGTAAAATGTATCTTTAATATAGATTTCCCAAATTTAGATTTAAAAAGATTTTAGAATCCTTTATTATATAAGCCATTGTGACAAAAATGTTGGTTGTCTACATTATAAGGCATCTTTACATGTATTATCTTATTTAGTTTTTTTTTTTCACAATCTTGTATGGCAGAAATTATTTGCTTCATTTTGTGGGTAACAAAGTCAAAGGTTGAGTTCCATATCTGAAAGTGGATGACAAAGTAGTACAACTGGAGCTATAATCTAGCATTTTATTTTATTAATTGCTGAACCAACATTATTGTCACTTCCCCATAGTTCATATTTTTGGAGAAAAATAAAAATAACATCCTTCACTTAAAGGATGTTTGCTCAAACATTTCAAGATATTTCAGATTGACTCCATGATGGAGTAAATTTCTAAACATTTGATAGAAAACAGTTTTATGCTCTAAAAGAAATTATCATTGTATCCTATTCACTTCTTACAAGAGATTTTTCACTTTCTCCTATCTGACATGTTCATACACATTTTTTTTTAAAAAAAGGAGACACAGCCTTTTTAATTTAGAGGTGTGGAGTAGATTAACTTAGGAGGATTCTTAAGTACAGTACCCTGTACCCCTAGGTTGAAAACTATTCTTTTACAAGCTATCAGACTAGAGAATTACCTCAACATTTTCAGCTTAAACTTGCTCAAGAATAAATGAGAGATAATAACACCAATTTGTTGAATTACTTTGTAAATTGGCAATCATATCTGCAGAGCCACTTTGCAAACTCTTTGGTTCAGAGCAAGGGTATAGACATGTCAGAGGTTTAGTATATTTTCCTGAAAATTAGGAATTCAAAAACATTGATCAGCCAGGCATGGTGCCACATGCCTGTAATCCCAGAGGCTCTTGGGGCTGAGGCAGGAGAATCGCAAATTCAAAGCCAGCCACAGCAAAAAGCAAGGCACTAAGCAACTCAGTGAGACCCTGTCTCTAGATAAAATACAAAAGGGCTGGGTATGTGGCTCAGTGGTTAAGCACTTCTGGGTTTAATTCCTGATACAAAAAAAAAAAAATCAACTTTGATCATTAAATCAGTGATCTAGCAATATAACAACTAATTAGACATGTATATAGAGATATCAAATTCAATCCTTTGTGAATCCCAAACTGAACAAGTATATAACAATTCCATTTTAAAATTATTAGAGGCTGTCATTAAAAAGATAAATGAGAACACAGTGATTTTAAAGGATAAAAACAGAAATTAAGAATGTAACTCAAACGTTGGGCTTTCCATTTAAATTTGGCTACTCTTAAATTGTGTAATTTTAGGCCTTTGGGTAACAAAAGGATCCAGAAGACAGATAAAGGAAAAAGGAAAAAGAGAAGTATACTTTCAGAATTAAATTTGTGTCCTCTGAAGAGTCAGCCTCGGTGGACTTCCAATAAAAAATACTGTATCATATAAGGCAGAATCAAAAGTCTTTTCCATTGAATGACTGATATCTATATGAGTAAAATATAATTATTAATTTAGAATTACTAACAAAAGCTTATCAAAATACCTATCAGAATTTCAAATGCATTGTAACTACCCCTAAATTATTTGGAATCTAAAATAATGTAAGATTTCAAAAAGTGAATAAGCTACTTTTAAGTGTTCTCTGTGGGACAATATAATAATTGTCTAGTTTAGTAAAGAGCTTTAGGTACTATAATCGGTTAATAGTGAATTTATATGTTTTAAATTTGAAATTACACTTGAATGTTAAAGGATTTAATTGGTATTAACATAGATGTCTCTTATTTATTCTCTGGTTTACTATATATCTAAAATGTTTCATAATTTCAAATAAAAAATAAGTCACTTTTGAAGACATATGTGTAATTTTAGAGACTTAAATATCCATATGTAGAAAAATAATAATTTGTGTCAAATATGTTTGATCCCATGACAAAATGAAACAGTAATTTAAAATTATTATGCTTGTTAACACTATGGTTTCACTAATAGCTATTCTGAATAAGGTATGAGTAAGTGAGTTACAGGGATATTGTTTTGGAGAGAGTTTAGGTCCAACTTATGGAACACTATCATTTGCAAGAAGTAGGTCAAGAGAACTTTAAATGACCTCAGAATCACATGCCTAGAAGGGGTAAATTAGATGATTATGTTATTATTTTGGTTCTGTCCAATGTTCTTCAGTGTTTTACTTTTAAAATCAAATAGTTGAGATATATCTCATAACAATAAAAATACCGCATTTCACAATTGTGGCTATTTGAGAATGGAACACCTTAAATATAACTGAAGATTCCAGGAAACAACTAATACTTTTAAAATGTCTGTGAATTATCAATGTAAAAGTGCCACAAGTGAACAAGCCATAGAAAAATTATACCAATTACAGTATTGTCCTTGTATTCTATATTAAGTAGCCATTTTCATTCTAACATCTATATACTTTGAAAGAGAGGACTATGAAAGGTAATAAAACAGAATCACTTTTCTCAGAATCACATTTAATAAGATTGTGTATTTTAAACAGTTTCTAGTGAATGCTTAGTTATCTGCATGAAATTAAATCAGGATAAAAGTTTCTTAAAATGTGTGTGATGTTATTTAAACTGAGAATTCTTCAAATAACATTTGTATAAAGTTTCTTTTTAAAAAAAAAAAAATCCCTGCAAAGATACTTTCTTGCCTGATAAAAGTTTTCTTGCGTTACCTGAGCATCACACTGGCTAAGAATTACCTATGCTGATTCTTGTTTTCATTGTCTCCCA
This sequence comes from Spermophilus citellus, assembly GCF_964194105.1. Classification (NCBI taxonomy): domain Eukaryota; kingdom Metazoa; phylum Chordata; class Mammalia; order Rodentia; family Sciuridae; genus Spermophilus; species Spermophilus citellus. The sequence continues at coordinate 54,892,244 of NC_138189.1, forward strand.
AATTTTAGAGATGGTCCCTGAGGCCACAAAACCTGGAAACCAGCCTTCATGATGTTTAAGAACAGGCATAATCAAAGCTTCATCACCTTAACTTTTATCCTCCCAATGTTACTGAAATGAAAGTCTGGCTACCCAATGCTTGAATGTCAATATTCAGGAGATGAGAGTTGGAAGGAAGAATTTAGGATTTTTGTTTATTTTGGCTGTACTGGGAATTGAACCCAGGGGTGCTCAAACACTGAGCTACATCCCCAGTCCTTTTTATTTGTTATTTTGAGGCAGGGTCTTGCAAAATTGACCAGGCTGGCCTCACACCTGTGATCCACCTGTCTCAGCCTCCCAAGTAGCTAGGATCACAGGAAGGCACACCATACTGAACCAAGAGGCAGCATCTTGAGATAAAGGGCCAGTATCTTTAGAAGATTCAGGGAATAACTCAAAACTCCATCTCTGGGTGGGAATATGCCTGAGGCATAAAGGGCTTTTATAGAAAGGGAAGGAGGAGCAGGTCAGGAAGGAGTGGAGTCCTGGTCACCTAGGCCTTGTCTTCTTTTTACTTATCATAATGGACCTTGACTTCCTGGTACTAGCTTCTATAGCTAATTTGAGTTTTTCTTTTGCAAAACTGAGATTCAACATAGGAGTGGTCTACTACTGAGATGTATTCCAAGTATCCCCCCACATTTTCTTTTTCTTTTTCTTTCTTTCTTTTTTTTTTTTTTTTTTTTTTGAGACAGGTTCTTGCTAAATTGCCCAAGCTGGCCTCAAAATTGTGATCCTTCCATCTCAGCCTCCTCAGTGCTGGAATTGCTGTCATGTGCTACCTAGCCCAGTCAGGTGGGTCTTCTCTTTAGAACTTACAATGCCCAGACAAAAGGGGGTAGACTTAGATTATGCAAAAAGGAATAGGAAGAAGAGCTCTGACAAGGACAGTTTCCCGGAAGGGCTTCCCAGTTCCACCATCAGGGCTTCAGTTTGATTGGAGTTCCTTGCTTAGTGTTTACTTAACTTTTGAAAGCTTAAATTTAAATTTACTTTTTTAAAAAAATAATTGTGTATAGAAACGGATTTTTTCCAATGTTTCTTTTCAGTCTAGATCCTGAACTCAAATGATTCTCTACTTTCTGGATTGTAGCCTCAGCCTTTCTGGATAGCCTCATCATTTGCAAACCCATGAGGACAATGAAACCTATTTCTTATAGTTGTGAGGAATGAGCAAAATACTGCATGTAAATTATTCAGAGTAACATTTGTGCTCAATAGATATTTGCTATATATAATACTGTGGTGGAAATAATTTTACTTTTAAAATGATCATATAAATCAGATCTGATCACCTTGACCTACCACATCTCCCTCTTCCTACAATGGCACACGGGAATATCTGAAATTTCCTGAATAATGCAAGTCAGTAATGTTCAGTCTGCAGGCACATAACAAATAATGTGATATCAATAAAATTACAAGCACCAAAGTTCACAGATGATTTAACTTAATAAACATGCACATGAGTATACTCAGAAAAATGATCACCTCCATTTCTTTTCATTCTGAAATACTTTCATAAATGGGAACAAAAAAGAGTGGCTGCTATCTCTTGAAATTTTGAATGTCTGACAGCCAGTTCCATCTCTAATGCAGTGCCTCTGTCTGTCACCCAGCTCATGGGTCACTGCCAGAGAGTATTTGAAAGATTCTAACCAAGCAATATTAATGTAAATAAAAAATAATGAAAGGAAGGAAGGAAGGAAGGAAGGAAGGAAGGAAGGAAGGAAGGAGAGAATCAAGTAAAAGATTAGGAAGAAGGAAAAATAGGGAAAAGAAAATGGCTCAAATAGAAATGCATTATTTTTCAGGGAAAGGACTACAATATACTTTTTTTTTTCCTTTAAAATTACTTCTAGAAATCAAGGACCACAGAGACTTAAGCACTCAATATATTTATTTTCCAGAACTTTATTTTACATTGACCACTTCTGCTAAATTATTTCCTAGTTTCACTCAAATATCTTAAGAGCATCATTCTTCTTTCTAAAGATTGTCTATAGTTATAACAGATGGCATTAAATCTTAAAGACTATTAATCCAGCTTTCATAAGTAATGCTATATTATGGCACTGTATACATAATATATGAATCTAATAAGTAAAGAATATTCTTTTCAAATCCTGCAGTTTTAAAGTGCCAAAGAGTTAAACTGCAGATAACAATATACTGTGCTTATAGATTATAAATATTTTCACTGTCATACAATTGTTATATTCTTCTCTCCTTAAATGTGGACACAACTTTGATGACTTTTTACTGATATTATGAAAAAAAATGAAATTCACCTGGTTCAATTTTAAACAAATGTTTGAAATCTGTAGAGGCATTTCTTACTCTCAGAAGCTGCTTATGAAGCTCTTTTAGAGCAGGAAAGAATATTCTCAAACAACACACCTAAGGCAACAGAATCACATGGAGACCTATACCTTAAGGAATACTGAGTTACCTAGTGATAACATGGCCCAATTAAACTCTGTTCATCAAATTAAGAACAGGCAAGACATGGAATGAATAGTTGATTCCAGATACTAAATACATTACAAGGAAAAAAATCCAAGAAAGTTTACACCAAAAATACTCCGAATAATTGATGATGTCAACTTGAAATTTAAATTAAGAGAGAGAGAGAGAGAGAGAGAGAGAGAGAGAAGAGAGGAGAGAGGAGAGAGAGAGAAGCTTTGACACCTAGCTAGGAAGGTGCAGACACTCAGAGATTAAAGATCCACTTTGAGACTCTCATTACATTCTTTTGCAAAGAGATAATCTTAGGGAAATTTGGTCTGTTTATTTACTCAGGTGTAAAAATTTGAGACCTGAGTGGATATAGGTTCATTATTGGTTTAAATTCTTTAATGAATTAGAAAAGTAGAAAATAAATTCAAACTACAATTTAGAAGGAAAATTTCACAATCAGTTCTATGCATCATACTACATCTACGATGGCTTGCATGAAAATAAGCTACTCTATCATGTGAGTACTTTTACTTCTTACCTGGTCTGTCGAATGTGAGTGTTCATGTCTGTGGCATGAATGAGAATATGGTGTTTTAGTAAAAACAAACTTAAATAGTCATTCTAACTCGGAAGAGTATAATTCAACTAGAAACATGACACTGAATATCAAGATTAGAGCTGTACAAATCTATATTGCATTCCCATGAACAAATTAAGGAAGATTAGTATCATGTCTTAAGATGGGAGAATAGTGTGATATTATTACCAGCATTGCCTTACAGACAAAATACAATGGAACATGTGATTTTTAAATTCCAGCCTAAGGTAAGTAAACCAAGGATAACACAAATATGAATGAGTAGCATTGTATCCACATGAATTATAAATTAAAACTTCAGGATGAATAGGTGATTAAAAACAGACATGATAGGATAAAAAATAAACATTTAATATGACTCAAGAATATTCCACATACTGTTTTCTCTTCCATTAACTGAGATGCTACACATATTCAGGTATCTCTGTTAATTTACACATGCACAAGGACATGAAGGAGATTTTTTTTTAGGAACTTGAAAGCCTCATTGCTTCATAAAATTTCCATTTGTTCTTTACTTATCTTTATTTTTAATGACATTCAGTTTTAATGCTATGATGCAGACCATTTGTTTATGTCTTCATAGGACACTGCAGGCTTCTATGTAATCATTGTACCTGTGCTTTGTTTTGTCTGAAGGGAAAGAGTTGGGTTTCCTTCATAACCAGGAGATAAACATCTGTTTTGTAAGTTGGGGGCAACTGGTTAACATATCCAGAGAAGGTGATGACTTTTGCTGATACAAATTGATTTTTAACTACAATGGGCTCACTAGTTTTTGATCCCATTCATTCACCTTTCACATCTAACACTTGTATCCACATGCTGTCCCATGCATGTTTGTTTTGGTTCATATAGATCAATTTTACAATAGTTTTATAACACAGAGGTTTGTAGAAAAGAAGCCAATGCATGTCAATAGCTATCACCACACAGGAACTTCAAATTTTCTCTTCCTAACATTTACGTAAAATACTGTATACAACTTAACAAAAGTGAGAAACATTTTGATGTTTCTGTGCTTACCAGGTTTATCATGAAATCAATATAAAACAGTAAATATATAACATTAAGATTGTCCAAAGTATGAACTATAATTATGGAGTGTGAAATACCCATTGTTGGCTGAGAAGATAATCAGGTTTACAATAAACATGATTAAGCCCACTGCTTAGCTTCAAATCATTTGAGTGTGGACAACTTCAGAAATGTGCTATGTATGAAAATAGAAAACTAGGAAGCAAACTTCACATTACCAGGAAAGTGGAAAACATGGCAACAAAGCTACCATTAGAGAGATAAAGTGCGTATGTAGCATTATTATACAGATAATACTTAAATCTCTAACCCATTACATTTCTTCAGATTTCACCCCACCTAACAATTGCTTATTGGATTTCACCAAATATTCCCATAAGTATCACATGCACAACATTTATTTACATTTTTTATTTTAGTTGTTGTTAATCTAGGGATTGAACCTAGGTCTCACACACATTAGGTATCCACCACTGGACTCCATTCCAGTGACAAAATCTCAGGGTCTCACTGAGACGGTCTCAGGGACCTGTTAAGTTGCGCAGGCTGGCCTTGAACTTGCAATCCTCCTACCTCAGTCTCCCCAGTTACTGAGATCATAAACAGGCACCACTGTGTCCAAAAACATGTACAAAATTAAATGTGTTATTTCTTTTCTTGAATTTTCTCTCTCCTATATTCACATCCTGAGTGATTTGCACCATTTATCACTTACTGAAGTCAGAAATATTGAATCAATTTTAATTTCTTCTTCATCCCTCTTAACAATCCTCATTAATTAGCCATTGGTTTTAATTAATTAGACCTAAAAAAAAAGCTAACACTAATTGAATGGTTAGTATCTCTCAGATTTTATTCTAAAATTCCATCATGGATTAATTAATTTAGTCCTTTTAGAATTCTCTTAGAAATAAAATAAACCAAGTTGGGCATGATGGCACATGCCGGTAATCCCAGCGGCTAGGAAGGCGTAATACACAGCCGAATTTGAAAAGACCTTTAAAGAAGAGCTAATAGATACTCTTTAATTTATTTTAGGAAACAGAAAAAGAGGGATCACTTCAAAACTCATTTTATGAGGCCAATATCACCCTGTTTCCAAAACCAGGCAAAGACACATCAAAGAAAGAAAACTTCAGACCAACATCTCTAATGAACATAGATGCAAAAATTCTCAATAAAATTCTGGCAAATTTAATACAAAAACATATCAAAAAGATCATGCACCATGATCAAGTAGGGTTCACCCCACAGATGCAAGTTTGGTGCAACATACAGAAATCAATAAATGTAATTCATCACATCAATTGACTTAAATATAAGAACGATATGATCATCTCAATAGATACAGAAAAAAAAATACAGCACTCCTTCATGTTCAAAACACTAGAAAAACTAGGGATAACAGGAACATATCTCAACATTGTAAAAGCTATCTATGCTAAGCCCAAGGCCAACATCATTCTAAATAGAGAAAAATTAAAAGTATTCCCTTTAAAATCTGGAACAAGACAGGGTGCCCTCTTTTACCACTTCTATTTAACATAGTTCTGAAAAACTGGCCAGGATAATTAAACATACAAAATAAATTAAGGGGACACAAATAGGAAAAGAAGAACTAAAATTAGCACTATTTTTCAATGATATGAGATTCTGTACCTAGAAGACCCAAAACATTTCAAAGAAAACTTCTAGAACTAGTAAATGAATTTGGCAAAGTAGCAGGATATAAAATCAACACCCATAAATCAAAGGCATTTCTGTGTATCTATGAATAAATAAAACAAAACAAACAAGCCAAAAAATAACTTGGGAATCAACCTAGCAAAAGAGGTAAAAGTCCTCTACAATGAAAACTACAGAACACTAAAGAAAGAAATTAAAGAAGACCTTAGAAGATCAAAAGATCTCCCTTGTTCTCAGATAGGCAGAATTAATATTATCAAAATGACCATACTACCAAAAGCATTATACAGATTTAATGCAATTCCAATCAAAATCCTGCTGACATTTCTCATAGAAATAGAAAAAGCAGTCATGAAATTCATCTGGAAAAATAAGAGAACCTGAAAAGCTAAAGCAATTCTTAGCAGGAAAAGTGAAGCAGGTGACATCACCATACCATACCTTAAACTATACTATAGAGCAATAGTAACAAAAACATCATGGTATTGGCAACAATGGTATAGAATGGTATAGAATAGAGGACAAAGAGACATGGATTACATGTAATTGCAGTTATCTTATATTAGACAAAGGTGCCAAAAAACCCATACAATGGAGAAAATATAGCCTTTTCAACAAATGGTGCTAGGAAAACTGGAAATCCATATGCAACAAAATGAAATTAAACCCTTATCTCTCACCATGCACAAAACTCAAATCAAAGTCAATCAAGGACCTAGGAATTAAACTAGAGACCCTGAATATAATAAAAGAAAAAGTAGGCCTAAATCTCCATCATATTGGATTGGGCCCCTACTTCCTTAATAAGACTCCTACAGCACACAAATTAAAATCGAGAATTAATAAATGGGATGGATTCAAACTAAAAAGCTTCTCCTCAGCAAAAGAAATAATCATTGAGGTGAATAGAGAGCCTACAGAATGGGAGCAAATTTTTACCAATTGCACATCTGATAGAGCACTAATCTCTAAGGTAAATACAGAACTCAAAATGCTAAACACCAAAAACCCAAATAACCCAATCCATAAATGGGCCAAGGAACTGAATAGAAACTTCTCAGAAGAGGATATACACTCAATCAACAAATATATGAAAAAATGTTGAGCATCTCTAGCAATTAGAGAAATGCAAATCAAAACTACTCTAAGATTTCATCTCATTCCAGTCAGAATAGCAGCTATTAAGAATACAAACAACAATGAGTGTTGGTGAGGATGTGGGGAAAAAGGTACACTCATACATTGCTGGTGGGACTGCAAAATGGTGCAGCATTGGAAAGCAGTATGGAGATTCCCTGGAAAACTAGGAATGAAACCACCATTTGACCCAGCTATCCCACTCCTTGGTCTATACCCAAAGGGCATAAAAAACAGCATACTACAGGCACACAGGCACACTTTGTCTTTCTTTGTCTCACACATGAGCTTTTGAGAGATACCTCATATCAAGGACCATTTGTAGTAGGAAACCAAATAATACCAAGGGATACTTATTTACTTAGTTTTTGTGGTGCTGGGAGTTGAACCCTGGACCTCATGCATCCTAGATAAATGTTCTTCCACTGTAAGTCACTTTCTTAACACATGCCCTCACTATCTCTTTCCTAGGGTGATGCTATAACTTAGCCTCAAGTTCTCTATTCTGTCTCCATATCTGTACAGGTATTTTATATAAGATAAAAATCTAGTCACAATCAAAATATCATTTTAAACAGTTCCCAATTGCTTATTAGACACAAACAGAAGTACTAAGCATAATATTGAAGATACTTCAAAAATACTTATTGAATTGTTTCGGTCAATTCTTTTTTTTTTTTTTTTTTTTTTGCATTACTGAGGATTGAACTCAGAGGCATTTTACCACTTAGCTACCTCCCCAGGCCTTTTTATTTTTCATTTGGAGACAGAGTCTCATGAAGTTGCCCACATTGGCTTTAAATTTGTGATCTGCCTGCCTCAGCTTCTTGAGGAACTGAGATTATAGGTATGTGCCATTGCACCCAACTAGTTCATTCTTTCTTGTGTTGATGTTATTAGCATGTTTTTTTTACATGTTTATCCACCTCACATTTTGACCTCAGAAATAGTAAATTATCAGTAATGCCCAATGCCATTTGAAGTCTCCAACACTGGGCACAGTTTCCTTCTCCACACTTACTTTGCAGGAAAACTAATATTTATGGTCTAAAATTTTCTTTATGTATTGCATTATTAAGTTTTTCAGAATTTTATTCTCTTCCTATCATATATTCTCTCCCTTCTCTTCTTTTTTTTTCTGTATCATGTATATATTATCTACGTAATTGATGTTGCAAATATTTTTTTTGTGTGTGTTGTACATGGTATGGAGGATTGAACCCAGAGGTGCTCTACATTGAGCTACACTCCCAGCCCTTATTATTTTTTATTCTGAGACAGGGTCTTGCTAAGTTGCTGAGGCAGGCCTTGAATTTGTGATCCACCACCTGGGCCTTTGTGTAGCTGAGATTATAGGCATGTGCCACAATGCCTGTGCAATGTATTTTATCTTATTTCCTGATATCAAGTGATAGTAATAGTACATCAATATATAGAACTGTGAAACAATAGTATAGGGGCATAAAGAAGAGTTTACTCAAGTCTCTGCTTGTTCACATTCAAATCTTAAAGCAAAAAAATTTTACATACCTAAAGCATTACTATAGTAGGAATCCCATGATTTCCAAAGAGTTTCAAACATGTAATCCTGTAGATGGTAGGAGATAAAATTCCTTACTCTGTCAGCAAAAGACATTCTGTCGGAGAGTTCTGATAAAATAGCAGGAACATAGGAAGGAGGGTATGGAACTTTACCACAGTGCTTTTCCACTGTTGAGGCTGGAGAAAACCTCAAAGAATAAATAAATGGAATTCCCAGTTTTAAAGCTACTATATCACCACAAGGAAATACTGGATCTGACACCAGAACTTCAAAATTGCCGCTCTTCAGCTTTTCCATCAGCTTTTCATTTTTAAGAACACCATCACAAATACCTCTGGACACCTTATGGAAGTCCTTTATGACTTTGGTCATCTCCTGATAGAATCTCCAAAGGGTTGAAGGAGATGGTCTGTGTTCCAGCCACGTCAAAACAAAATTGTTGATCAATCTTTCTACAGTTTCTTTGCTGAAGGGTACTTTATACCTTTCAAATTTCAGAGATGGGCTAACTGTTGGGGTGATGAAAAGTGCACCAGAGGCAACTAGAACAGTCACATTATGCTGTTTCGTAATTAGCTCATCTATGATTATCTTAATATTTAGCCAGTGACTACCTTCCATTGGCCAGATCAGAATTTTCCCGCCAAGCGTGGTTCCTAGGAGACTTATTTGAAGAGACAAAAGCAGAATTTTGTTGAACATGATGTGGCTGATGCGGAAGACTTGAGGCAAATGAATTTATCTGATTTTCAAACAAAAGGGAAAGACAAAGATATTTCTCAATATTAATCCAACATTGATATCTATAAGAACAATCTCTCTGCTGAATGATATTAGAAGTATTAGCTCCATATTTTATGGCTATTACACGTTTGAGAGCAATGTGTCTTACCTTTCAAATGTTTGCTCTGGTTTGGGTTATAATTCCTGTTCTCTGATCCTTCTCTTGAACCTGATCCTTTAGCCCTTTTTTTGTACCTTATAATTGTTCATTTCTTCCCATTAAATGGAAGCCCTTGTATATCTCAACTCTATACTTGGGATTACTTACTGTCACCTCAGATAGGACCAGAATTCACTCAGACTTGAATGGATGCTAATGTTGTATGGGTTTTTAAAAAATATTTAATAGATCATATAATTTCATTAGCAATAATTGAACATTATTATAATAGTATTAACAGGTATGATTATTATGAAGAATATTATAAAAATGTGAAGTACATATAGTAAGTGTAATATTTGTTACTATTCTAATAATGTTTAAGAAATTATTTTGTTAATCACTGAGAAACATAATTAAATGAATAAAATATGTGCAAGTAATATATTCAGGAAACAATGGAATATGGTGCTAGTGAATGCAGTCTACTCAAAGAGAATTGGTGATGCAAGCACACTTTACCAAAAGTTTTCTTCAAAAGCTAACTAGCCTACTGAGTGCAGTTATGCATGCCTATAGTCTCAGCTATCCAGGAGGCTGAGGCCAGCCTGGACAATTTAGCAAGGCCCTCTTTCAAAGTAAAAAATAAAAACAGGGGTGGGGATATGACTCAATGGTAGAGAACTCCCCAGTTCAATCCCAGGTACCAGAAAAAAGTAAAGTTGGTCTGGGTGAATAACAACTATCTTGCATCTATACACAGCCTTTAATAATAGTGATAGTATTTATTAAGCCCTTTCTATGTGATAGACACTCTACAAAGTGTTTTGCATATGTTAATCTCATTCATTTCTTATTTTGAAAATATTCAGTTCACTATGTGCTATAATTATTTCCATATCAAAGAAGGAGGAACATGTGCTCGAAGAGTTTGAGTAACTTGAAAAGTTCGTACGACATAAGAAAAGATTTAGATTAGCATAGCAACCTTAAGGATTTCTGGCTTTCAGAACCTGTTGTATTGACATGAGGATAGATTGCCCCATCAGAGTATACTATATCCTCTTATCAAGTATCAGGAATTTATACGAATTACAGACTGCCCAAAACATATAATTTTGTAACACACACGGAATAGCATAAGACCATGTTATCAAAGTAGAATGATCTCAATGAAAATTGTGCATGTATATGCCTGTGTTTGTGGATAAATAGAGAGAGCAAGCCATAACCTTTGGCAAAGTATTGTTTAAAGTTTAGCAAAGTGATCATACAATTCCTGTGAATGGATTTCAACTTAAAGTTCTCTGCAAAAGATTGTATGCTGTGCCTGCTGATGTCTGCTTGCTCCATAGTCACATGACAGAAGACTTTGAAATAATGGTCATTGTCCACTAGAATGAACATTTGACTGGGATTCACTGTTACTGTTTTATTCATTTCACTTACTAGCAAAAAGTCAATTCCAGTATTAAATTAAAATATAGTATAGTATTCAATTCCTCTGTGTGTGTGTGTGTGTGTGTGTTTGTTACTTACTACACACAACATTCCCTACAAGGTAGAAGATGAATATAATGGATCTTTCTCACATTTATTTTATGGTCTATCAATTCAACATAAGAGAAGGACATACATAACCATAACAAAAATCAACATAGTATATTTTAGTCAGCATATTATAAGAATAATTTATATTTCAGAATCAGTTAAGGTAAAGAACATAGCTTAATGTTATTCTTCATAACATTTATGAAACTTAGTGTTCTCATCTATAATATAGTAATTTAAAAGACAATTTAAGAGACTGTAATATGTAACAAGTAATACAATAAAAAACAAAATATACAAAGCATGTGTAACTATATAATAAGATCACAAATTACTATGTAAAATAATACATTCACCATATAATTATGTAGGTAAATAAATAAAATTATATTTATTAAGTAACAAATATAGTGCCTGAAATAAAGAGATATTTAAAATTTATTATCTTCCTCTGTAATTCCTTCATCTTGTTCTACCTAGAGAAAGTGACAATTATCTTCAGATGAAATGACACAGGTAAAATATTCAGAGTTATATAGGATAGGGATTGCTGCCAGCTTTTCGGAGGGGAATATAGGAGGAGCAGAGGATAGAAACATCATGAGTGAAATGAGTTTGATAATTACTTTGAAGTATGGAGCACCTTGTTGTGTATAATAAGCAGAGTTCACAAAGGCAAGCCATATTATGCCCTACAAAAACTTTGATATTTGTTTAAACATCTCAGAAACATGATCAGCATTAACAAATTTCTCAAACCATGGCTGTTAAATTTTTTACATTGATTTGTGTTCTTGAATTAGATAGAAAACTAAACATTAAGTATTGAAATATTGAAAAATATTCTAAGAAGCTATAAAATATTTTGTCACAAGTGAGGGTGTGAACTTGTGATCATGAAAAATGAATCTGCTCTTTCCAGAAAATTTTTGAAAATTTGAAAAGGGTATGATTAAAAATATGACTCATGTGTTTATGAAACCTTATGAGTTCAGGAATAAAGTTCAAATATTTGAGAGAAAGAGTATTCAAATATTTTTATTATAGAGAATGACAATAAAAGATGTACTTTGCCTAATTGATCACAAAAGGAGCAAGAATGGTATTTATGTTATCAAAATGGGTTATTGTTTTTATAACAGAATTTTCTTTAGAAAAACTTTGCTTCCTTTCCCTTTATTAAATAAACAAACTTGTCTTTAAAACTTACTTCATATATTTTAAAGTATATGAATTCTTAAATAATATGAGTATTAAAAATTCATTACACAATATTAAGGAAATGAAGTACCCTAAATGGCTGACATCTTGCATTCCCTTCTACAAGTATCTTCATAAAGATCATGGAGGTAATTTCTGAGACTCATCCTCCCTTTACCATATATCAGATTAAATTTTACATGTTAATTGACTTTCTGTTACCTAATGAAGGAATGAATTAACTCTCCACTAGAAGGAACTAGGGGTATAAGATGAATGTTTAAAGAAAACGATGAGTTCACACTTGGACCAAGACTCTCAGTTTAATGCTTTATAATGCATTTCCCTTGACAACTAACAATTAATTTTGAGATATAAAATCTGAGTAGAAAACCCCTACAAATTATTTCAGAATAGAACTTAAAAGTTTTTAAGTGGAAGCAATGAAATAAATCAAATATTAACCCAAAAGCTTATATTGATATTTGTTTTAGAAGAAAAGATAGAATAAGTCCAAATGTACATTCTACATTGACTTTCATGAGGTCTACAAATTTCTTACCTTAGGTTTGCAGCAGGAACTTCAGTAGTTCTAATTTGTCATCAGGAAGAAATTCAACTTAAATAAATCCTAGCAGGATAAAAATGATACGATGAGTAATATGGTCCTCAATGAAGAAAAGATTAAACAGATTTTGTTTACACTTAGCAATCCTCCCAATTACAGTATAAAGCTTACTAATCTCTTGTTAAAGGTATATTCTTCTATTGGTTCTCTGGAAACTATTTGCATTGAATATTGCCTTAACTATCTATTATTGGTATATCTGAAATAATGGCTGACAATGATTATTAAGATTGGAATCATTATTAAGACATATATGTCATAATCTCTCTAAATCATGCAATATAAAATTACCATTTTTTATTCTTAACTATAAAATAATTTTTAATAAAATATGTTTATTCTAGGCATTTATATGAACCTTATAATGATGAGAGTGAATGATTTTATTGATTTTTGTTTTATTTTAAAAGGTATTATTTTTTATTTATTTACTCATTTGGTATCCAGGATTGAGCTCAAGGGTACTTAACCACTAAGCCACATCCCCAGCCTTTTTTGTATTTTGTTTAGAGACAGGGTCTTGCTTAGGGTTGCTTAGGGTCTCATTAAGGCTGGCTTTGAACTCAAGATCCTTTTGCCTCAGCCTTCAGAGACACTGGATTACAGGTATGCACCACCATTTCTGACTTAAAAGGTAGTATTTTAGATCATTAAATAAATATTGTTTTAAGATTACACACTTTCATTTTGCAATATCCTTGGGAAAGAATTTACCATTTTTTGTAACATGTTTTATTTAATTTAATTTTGAGGTGCTTAACTAAGTCACATACCCAGTGCTCCTCAACTATTGTGTTTTAAATTTTGAGACAGGGTCTTGCTAAGTTGCTGAGGCTGTCTTCAAACATGAATTCCTCCTGTCACAGCCTCCCAGTTGTTGGGAGTACAGACATGTGCCACCATGCCCAGCTTTGTGTTTTAATGCCAAATAGAATAAATTAAGTTCATATGTCTTTTGGCATAGGGTCCCAAATATGTCATGTTTAATTATAATTAAGTACTTGGGCAGAACATCAGTATTTATTGGTAAACAAATGTGACAATAAATGTCATACAGATTCTAAATAGGAAGCACTTTTTAGAAACACTCTTTGCATGATGATCCTGGAGAGGATACTAAGGAGTCACCACATAGCTCTTCCAGTTAAAGTCTACTTGGATTGCACAAACCTGACTGCAAATATTCTTGTTGATTCATAGAGTGCAAGTTCAAATTAGACAAAAGAGAATTGATGCATGTTGTATAAAATGATCTATGTTATTCAATTGCTGGCATAATTTAATTAGCAGTTAGTAGAATGGATCTTCAAGAAAATATTTCAACATGAGATGTCAGATTAAAACTTCTGAGTTTTTGGACAGTTTATAATAGATTTTTTGTCTTCATATCTGGAAGACTGCATGAGTGATAATTTGTTTCATTCCTATATTTTTTACTATAAATCTGTTAGATCATGCCCTATTATCTTTTTATGATCTCTGTCACAAAATATAGTTTCAAAGTCAATGTTTTTCCTACCAAAATGCCAGCATATGTGAGAGTATGTATGCATATTTGATATACATTATCAGTTTAAATCATTTTATTATAATGTGTCCAAGTAATAAAATCATTCAGTAATATGTATTCATTTTAACCCAACAGATTTTCTTTGGTAACTTTGATTTTTAAAATAGTTAGAGCTGGGAATATAGTTCAGTTGGTAGAGTGCTCGCCTCACATGCATAAGGGCCTGGGGTTCAATCCCAGCACTGTTAGGGTTTGTAAACAAGTCAAGATGGTGCCATCTTGGCTCACTGGCATTACTTCCCAAACCACTCCCTCTGGCAAAATGCCAGGCGCCATCTTGACTTGTTTACAGACCCTAACACAGCACCACACACACACAAAATAAATACATACATACATACATACATACATACATACATACATGGTTAATTTGGGGCTAGAATGTAGCAAAATGGTAGAGCACTTGTATGTGGTAGGCTCTGAATTAAATCCCAGAACCACAAAGAAAAAAAAAAAATCAAAGGCAGGGTGGGAAAAAAGCAGCAACTCTCAATTCAAATATATCAACTATAACGTAAAAGACACTTTGTTTTCTCAACGAGGAGTTTTACTTGCTATAAATAGTTAAATGTTCAACTTACAATGATTCAAGACATTAATTTTGAAAATATTGAGTAGGGTGATGTCCAATTTGACAAGAGACTCCAAATAAGGAAAACATGATGAAAGTTGACACACTAGACCTAAAGACTCCCAATGATTCTAATAAGTTTCAAGATGGAAAAGGGAACTATTCCTCTGTAAAGAGCATCTGCCATAGACATGTTGGGACATGCTGGGACTCACTAAGTTGCTGGCCATAAAGAACAGCAACCATAGAGATGCTGGTTGCAATTGATAAGGAGTTGTAAGGGACACTAGCCATAGGCATACTTAACAATGACTGGTTACAATCGATAGGAAGCACAGTTCCATGGACATGCCCTATTGCAATTACATCATCTCACTGGACATAACCAATGGACATTGACTTTCACTGGGTGTAACCAATCATCAATGTGCACCACCAACTTGGTTATATTTAAATCGCTTGTCCACCACATCAAAGAGGCTGCTTCTAGGACATCAGTCAGACTGGCCACCTTGATATCCATCCTCAGATGACTCCATCATTCCCTGTCGTCCAACCATTGGCTGGAGAGAACCACTGGACAATGACAACAACAACAACAATGTCTGCTCTTTGGCTAAGGGAAGTCACTTAGCCTCTGTCAGGGAGCTTGGGATTGCCCTAGGACTGTGTGATTTGCTTGTAATGGTAATTAGTGTGCATCAAATGTTAGTTGGGGTGCTCCAGCACATCCAACACTTTTTGCATTAATTGTTTATGTTTGATGAATAGTGTGATCCAATATACACTTGCATTAATGAAAATCTGCCTCTTTGTAATTATTAACAGCGCAGCTTGCGACATCCTCCTACTCACACTCCCTCACAGATTTGTAGGAAAATTCACCTAATTACCTATCTAGCAAGAAAATTGTTGAAGTTGATGGAGTTTTCCATGGGAATGATCCATTTGACCCCAGTCCAATGACACAGCAATATTTATTGCTTATCATGAAGAGGCTAAAGTATCTCTAATATCAAGGTTTACAAATAAGCTGATTTACAAGACAGCAATATTGCTTATCAGTATTTAAAAAGCACTTGACAAATTCTTATCAAACATATTCTTATCATTTTAAGAGTTATGTTTTCCCATGTGTATAATTTATCACTATGAAAATTTCATCACAAAACTTAGTAACTTCAAACAACAATCATTTTACCGGCTATCAGTTTTGTGAGTCAACTAAGTACTCGCGCACACACACACACAAACACACCATGTTGGTTCTACATCTCTAGAAAATCCTAATTAGCTAGGTGAGGTGGCCTGTGCCTATAATCCCAGTGATTTGCAAGGCTGAAGTAGGAAGGTCGAAAATTCAAAGCCAGCTTCTGCAACTTAGTGAGGCCCTGAACAACTTAGTGAGACCCTGTCTCAAAATAAAAATAAACAGCAGGCTGGGTTTGTGGGTTAAGCCCCCTGAGTTCAATCCCTGGTATAAAGAGAGAGAGGGAGAGAGAGAGATAAATAAAATCCTAACCAATTAACTCTACTTAGGTTGTCTAAGATGTCATTGATAGTGTCTGCTGCTCACACTCTTGTAACAGTGTTCTGTGACTGTCCTGTGAAGAGCTGCCACGTAGCTTGGACCTTAGCACTAATCTAAGAGAGTGAGAGTGATATCTGCAAAGCTTCTTAAGGAGTGTACTTTGAAGTCACATTTTACCTCTGTAGAGTTCTATTAGGTCAAATAAGTTCACTAGCCCAGCTTAGAGTCAGAGCAGGAGCAGTTATGACAACCATACTGCAGTCTATTGCACAATGAACTCTCAAGGAGCTCCTCTTATTTAACAGCCTCATGAACAATTGTCTTCTCCTATGATCAAGTTCATACACTTTATTTTTTTCAATATGAATTTTCATTGCATCCCATTACACTTTTAGATTGCTGTGCTTTAACATTTATGGAACACTTCCATGTGCTATTTTCAGTACTTTATGTAAATTAAGTAACTTAATTTTACCACAGCTTTTCAATTAGGTAATATTATTATTTACATTTTCCCACAAAAACAATCTAGGACATAGAAAGTTTATTGACTTACCCATGTGACTAAAAGATTTAATGATTCAGTTAGGATTTGGATGTAGGCTTTACAACTACAACATCTACATGCTTAACCAAAATGTGATTAAAGCATAATTTTTAAAACTTTATCTTATTTATTATTTTCTATGAATTTTGAATGCAAGAATAGATAATATTCTCACTGGTCAAATACATTAAGATCTATTAGACTATGACTGATAAATAACTGAAGAGAACATTGCCTTTGTCTTTTTCCTACTTGATACTACCAAATTCCTTTCACTCCTCTTTCACTCCAAACAAAACAAACAAAAATTTAAAAACCCCCAAATAAAACAAAACAAACCTTAAGCCAACTATTAATAATATATTCCAAAACTATTGTTAAAAATAGATTAAATTTAAGTTAGTATTCATTAACAGGAAATCCATTACGAAAATGTGTAAACCAATAGGACTAAAAATAAATTTGTATATTTAATTCCATGGGGAAAAGGAAGTTGATGAAATCCAACACTCAATTCTATATTGAAAAATAATGCATTCAATAAAAGAGAAATTAATTTTCTTCAAATGACTTATAAATCAGTTTTACAAGGAAATCTTAGAATCATTTCTATGAAATTTTAAAATAAGACAAAAATGGAATTATCTTCATTACAATTGTAAACATAATTTTAGAACTACAAACAATAAAATTAGACAAAGAGGGTAACTAGTCTTGTAAATATTGGAAAGAAAGACATAATTTATCTTTAGTTTTAGTTCATTTGATGTATATTTGGAAGAATATTACAAAGTACAAGTGAGTACATACAGGAAATTGAAAGATATAAAATTTAAATTGAGATACGAGCAGAACTTTATACAAATAGTGAATAGTAGACATACTATAAGAAATATAAGTTTTTCATAATACCAACACAAAAGATAACAGTACTAGGTTTTAATTTAACCAGATGTATACAAAACCTATAAAGAAACAATTGTAAACACCCAGAAACACAGAAAGAGTCACTTTTATTAAATTAAATTATTGATTTTCTTTCCATCCTTTTCATATTCTCTTTCTCCCTGCTTTGCCATTTTCAGTCTCTTACTCTGAGTACTCATGCATTCAATATTGAGAAACAAGAGAAGATGATTGCCTATTTAATATAATTTATCAATACTGTCTAAAAGTGGAGAGGTGGTATAATGAATATGGTAGAGGAAAAATTAAAACCCAGGGTAACATTTGCATCTTGTAAAGCTTAGCAAAATATTCTTATATCAATTAATCTGCCTTCTTAGGGGGAAAATTACAAATATATTTTCCTTTTGATTGCAGGAGATTTTCATTGATTTTATAAATAAAAAAGTAAACTTTCCTATCCAGACCTTCTCTAGAAACAAATACGCAGACACCAAACCAGGTAGGAATAAAGGGAAACTTGGTATTGAGGCTATCTTTATATTCAGCTACTTTGGAAAGCATTGTCTTGGCATTTTTAATTAATAAATTAATTTGTTTATTTTTATGGTACTGGGGATTGAATGCAGGGACACTCTACCACATTGTTCAGGCTAGCCTCCAACATGTAAATCCTCCTGTTTCCGTCTTCACAGTCACTGGGATTACAGGCATGCACCACCACACCTAGTGGGATACATGATTCTACATGTATTTTACATGATTTTTACATGTATTCTTCATGATTTTATGATGAGTCACACAAAACACTCAAAGGTGTTGAAAGTGTCAATAAGACAATATTAGAAGTTCCCCAAAACACATACCTATATCAATTTACATTTGAAATATAAATACTCTGTTAGCACAATTTAACAATTTCTAAAACTACTAGATCCCTAACAGGTATGCTCTAGTATCTATGATATTGATTTCAACGTAAGTACACAAAGGAAACAAACTTCCACTGAAAGACAAAAAACAAAAAATGAATGGGGGTGTGAAAAATATATGGAATAAAAAGATAAGAACATAGCACTGGGACAAAATAGGATCTTCATAAATAGATAATAAAATTTAATGATTTGGAGATACACTTTATTTCTAAATTAATTCCACTTTTTTGTGCAATAAATGTTATCCATGAATTTTCTCCAAAAATATTCACAGATGTGACAACTGATCTTGGGAAAACAATAAGATTGGATAAAGTCATTTCAATATGCTTGTACTAAGTAGCTGGCTACTTAAAAAGCTTGCTGCTGAAAGTCATGTTTTAATAACATGGAAATATTTTATTTATAACACTCTCAATGATCACAAGTAATAAATGAGACATTTGTGCAGGTAGCTTACTAAAAACTACCTATTCTTAGGCCCATTTTTCCTTCTTGCCTTTCTCAGTTGTCTGAAGAACTCTAGCAAAATAATTGGCTTCCCACATCTCTTTAATATCAAGTATTTGAAAGAGATTATATTAACTTCTTGTCTGTATATGAAAAGGAATATGTAATATGGAGTAGAGTGTTGTCTTGATTAACGTGAAATGGGGCATATACTCAACCGTCAAAATCCTCAAAGGGTTTAACTTTTTAGATAGAACATAAGATCAATGGGAAAAGAGATTAAATGGTGTGGGTAGGACAAGTTAGAACAGATCTCATGAGAACAGGGTAGAGTGAAATGAAATAGATATCATTTCCCTTTGGGAAGTGAGGGCCTAATTGTGCTCTGATGAAAAAAAAATCTTTAAGCTGTTCATTGAATTTTTTCTTGTTGTTGTTACTATGGATTGAACTCAGGAGGCACTTAACCACTCAGCCACATCTGCAGCCCTATTATTTATATTTTATTTATGCACCACTTCACTTGGCTTTGTTGACTTCTTGAAAAACAACCCTTGACCTGATGAATGAGACTTGCCATGGATGAGGGAATAAGTAAAACATTGCCAGACATTTGTTCTTATTGTCCTTATGTCATGGTACATCAGTTAGGGGAAAAACAAAACAAAACAAAACAAAATAATAAAAAAAAAAAAAACATTAGAACGAGGTCAATGTAACTGTGTCTTATTTGGAAACTGAATAAGAAATAGAGATGAAAACATTGTTTTAGAAAAATTAATTTGGTGGCAATTTTTTATAGAGTTTCAAAAGATATAAAGCACTTCTGAAACTAAAATCTAGTAGGAGTCTCACTGTATGGTGCTGAGAGTGAGCTTAAGAGTGAGGGAATCTGAATGGATATTTGAATCATAGACTAAGAAATGAAGAAGAGGCAATAACCCACAAAAGAGTAAAGGAAAATCTAATTTTTTTGTACTTTTCATTCAATGCACAGAAAAATATCTGGAGAATAGTTTAATCTTACAGTATTTTTTGTTGCTGTTGAATCAAGTCCAGTGAGAAACTTATTCCAAAGAGGAAAACTAGGGAAAGTAGGAATTATTATATTCTGCTAGTGAAATTAGTTAGTGCAGCCAACCCATTACAAAGATTAAAGTCTAGTTCAGATTTTTTTTTCCCCAGTAACAGACTATAGTAGCAGAAGCCCATATGTATTCAGGCAACATTTACTCATTGTTAGTAAAGATAACAAATAAATAGACACATGATTGGCTTACTTTACTTCCTTCTTAAAAACAATATTCTACATAGCTGGTATTCATAACATGCG
Source organism: Spermophilus citellus (assembly GCF_964194105.1). Classification (NCBI taxonomy): domain Eukaryota; kingdom Metazoa; phylum Chordata; class Mammalia; order Rodentia; family Sciuridae; genus Spermophilus; species Spermophilus citellus. The sequence goes on from NC_138189.1 coordinate 54,912,853, forward strand.
TAGACTTATAGAATTAACTCCTTCAAAATATGTTTCTAAAGAGCATGAACACAAGTTGCTTATACTAAAATAATTTATAATATACACTGTAAATGTGTAGAATATTTCCAGAATCAGAGGCAATCATTTCTGGGGATTTAATACTACTTTATTCTTCTTCTGGGATTGAAAAGGAGTGTAGTTACAGGGTGAAGGAGTGTTTCAACTATTCCAGACTGAGAGTGTATATTTGCAAAACTGCAACCCACTGATATTTGTATTATGCCTCAGGGAGTCTACAATGCATTTGAAGTTCCAACTCCTGGAACATGGAAAGGCCCAGTCCAGAGCACTCTAATGAGCTTCAGTTTAAGAACTGTGGCTTTGGATTTAATTTGGCACATGCACAAAGTTTTTGCTGCACTTGGATAGAGGCATAGTATACCCTTATCTTGGGTGCTATTAAGGAATCCAAATCTATTCGGAAAAAGATCAAAGTGACCAGAGCACTGCAATGTGTGATCTATAGAAATTGAAAAGGGTTTCCTAAGAGAAGAGGACTGTCCACAAGAAGCAAGTCCTGGTGCTCATGGAGACAGTCTCTAAGAGACAACCTCCAGTCCCCAGGGAAGACCTTAGAGAGAATAATATAGGTCTTTGCCCTTTGGAGACCTGGACATTAAACAAGGTACAGAAAAAAAAAAATTATAGGATCTGGAACATGAACTGTGTTATCCAAATAGAGGAATATGAGCTATGACTTTAGGAAGAGTTTGACACACCGGGTAAACAGCAGTGGAACACAGTGTTCTGGGTCAATAATTCATCAAAGGAAACCAGTAGAGGCAGGAAATATAGTGTCAGGTTATAAACAGCAGTCATAAGATAGGGAGACTGAGGAGGGTAAATACTGTCTTATCTGGTCTAATCTAGGAAAAGGCAGGATTAGCCTACAAAACAGGAATGATGGGCCTTGGCTTTGGGAATTAGGAATCTCAGAGGCAGAAGAACAAACTGAAGCCTGATTAATGATGCTGAAAAATTCAAAGTTTTAAAATATGCTTTTTCTTCTCTATAATCATTTGATTGCTCAGCCAAGTCATAACTGCTTTGTTTCTAAAAACTACAGGTCATCTTCTATTTCTTCAAGTTACAGTTTAAATCTCTGTGCGAAATTGAAGTGTAGTTCCAGATATTTCGTTTTTATAAAGGGCATCAAATTTCTCATTCTGGGCCACTGTAAAGTAATTTTTCCAGTCACCAGTAATCCCTAAAAATAAAAAAGAAAACATATGAAAGATAAAAACATATCCATTATGAAGAAAAACCTAACATGTACCAAAGGAAAGATTAGAAGCCTTAAGAAAAAACTTGTATATGAAAACTTTAAAATGTCATTTCCTTAAAAAGTTGGACATTTTCTCTCATCTGTAAATGTGACTTATATCTAAACATACAGTCTAACCTTTAAAAAGTTAGAAAGGCTGATTTTCTTATACAAATACATGGAAGTAATTTTTTTTCCTGAGAGAGATTTTTTTTTTTTTTTACTTTCTCTGACTGTTTTGGGTCATGGGGTTATCACTGTATTCTCTGGATCAATAGTGAGGGCATAGTATGTTTCCTGAGTTACTTTGGGAAAATGTACAAAGAAGATTCATTAGCCCAAAAAAACTATGAAACAGAAAGCTGATGAGTATAGTTTTCTAGTATTTATAAGTGAAAATGTGATGATATTTGGAAGATACTTGTTTTCATCAGGTTTGCACTTTTTTGCAGTTTTGGTAAAAATCATAATAATAAAATCACACATATAACATCCCTGAACATCTTTTCAAAAATTAAATGGGGGGTATAAATTTACATTTAATTTCTCATACTTGGATGGTTATAAAAACTATTTTTTTTAAAATGAATGAACTGTTAATGTGCAACAAATGTTCTTGTAATAATACATTTCCCATTTTATAAAATATTAACTATACCACATTGAATTACAAACTATGTTAATTCATGATACTTTAATAAAACTTCTAAGTTCTCTAAGTGAAAAAGTCCTTCTAACAAGGTTGTTTCCTTGGTTATTATACTTTATTTTATGTTCACCAGATGTCAGTAGCTCTTTGTAATGTACATGAAGATCAACACAGACATATTTGGGGTAGTGCATCTTCAAAAATGTCATTAAAAACAGAGAACACAAATTTAAGAAATAAAAGGTTGTACATTAAGCATTATAGGGGTCTTCTGATCTGTGAATAAATTATGCAATATACACAAACACTTTGTAATAATTTTTTAAATAAACTAAACACTAACTAAAGGCCAGATATTTGTTTTGTTGCAATTTGGGACATTGGATATCATCTTTCCCCTCCCTATTATGGTGTCTGTTGTGCCACTAAATGAGGACATTGATTTTTCCATGAAGTAGCCTTCAAAACTGGGCGTGATTGACTCCTGTTTCCTATACCCGTTTCAGCATTCAATTTTATGATTCTTATACCCCATCATTAGCTCTGTGAAGCAAATGTTTGTGTCATTTATCCCTAAATGGCCTAGATAATAGTGCTGCAAATAGGTATTCAAAAAGAGCTTTTCCTGTATGTGAATTTTTGAGTGAATACATGAAAGAGTGAATGAATGAATCTTGAACTATGTAGACTCATAATATTTATTTATTTATTTTTTGGTTGTAACTGGACACAATATCTTTATTTTATTTATTTACTTTTTATGTGGTGCTGAGGAGCAAACCCAGGGCCTCCCACATGCTAGGTGGGCACTTTATAGCTGAGCCACAATCGCAGCCCCGACTCATAATATTTATTACTTCTTTATGTGTAGTTTAGAAAATGCCCTAAATGCTTTCATTTCATTTGCTACAATCCTCCCACAAAGCTTGAGCCATAGGTGTTAATATTTTCCCCATTTTGTCAGTGAGGTAGGCATAATTTTGGTGGGGGGACTTAATGTATTAAATGTCATAGATTTTAGCAAATGCATAGCCTGGATATATGCTTTAGATCTATCTAACCACAAATGTTTGTTCTGTGTCACCACTAGAGGAGATACAAAAGCTGACCCATTATTAGACAGATACTCTTTACTGTTGAAATTGGAGAAGTCATAGCATCCAAATAAAGAGCTGGTCTTCTCTACTTGTACATCTTATGAGATACCATAGGATGGCCTCTATTTTCATGTGATTGGAGGTAAAACTCTCCTGGAAATTATGTAACTTTAACTCGTGGACAAAATTTGCATAAGGAAAAGCAACAAATAATTGATTTCCATCCTGTCAAAAACTACTATAATATTTATGTGTTTATTCCACACAAGACCAGTGTTCATCAAACAGAATAACCAGTTACTATTCCCAACTTTATGCTCAGGAACCTCAGCCCTGACACTAGCCAAAGTAACCAGTGGTCATAGAAAGAAGGAGAGTACAAAAATACTCTGATGTTTAATATTAATATATCTTCCTACAAATAGGCAATTCTAACATCGTAAAAATAATCCAGGGACTGGCATGTCATGCTGAGGACAGCCGTGTTGAAAGTCCTTGATATGCTCTCACATAATTGATTTTGTTACAGATGAGCTTGACTGATATTTATTCTTTCTCCCTCCACCAGCATGATAATGTTCCAGAAGTGGAGGAAAAAAATGGACAATTTGTATTCATCTGTTCAGTCCTTTTCAAAATATGAATTTGATGTATTTTTCTAAACTTTGTGGTAAAGGATACATACTACCTTTAAAAATCCATTTTGAAGAAGGAAATATTAAATGTGACTCCTTAAGAAATGATTTTATTTACACAATTTTCTTAAATGAGGTAAAACTGTATGTCAAAAACAAATGCTACATTCTTCTATGTTAAATTTGTACCCTATGTATCCTGTAATTCAGATAGTATCTATGGGGAGCAACAATTTCCCAAAGTGCTAAAAATTTTTAAAAATGCTTTCTTTTGGTGAATCTCCTTAGTAAATTTCTCACTATTGTCTAAATGAACTGGTGGCTGTAAAGAACAGAGTTCTGTAACTGAGTAAAATTCCTATATCATTGAGGAGTGGAAAGGGGCCTATGCCAATGTAGACAAAGAATTAAAGAAGTAAGAATGACAAACTTGGAATTATATCACAATTGTCAAAAAATCACTCTCACTTAACAGAATAGTAAATAACAGGAGAAATATTCTTCAGATATTTAATGTTTTCTACAAAGAGCTTTCACACATTGCTTCATTTAATAATGTTGACCCTAATTGAGCAAATTTTGGTGCTAGGTAAATATCAGTGTCCTATTTTTACAGATGAAGAACTGAAGCCTAAAGAGGCTAAGTAATGCAGAAGAGGTCATAGAGATAATCCTCCAGAAGAAAGTAAAACAGAAAATTAAAATGAACAAAGAATTTACCTTTACGCATGAAAGGGGATTTGCTGTGATCCAACATTGCAGTGGGCAGGTGTGTGTAATTCACCAGAGGATTGTCCTTCATCACTTCAAATGAGGTGTGATGGATGATCTTATCCAAGATCTCATCATTTAGGTTCTTCTCTAGAAATCTAGTAATCTTCTTGATTTCCTCCTTTGGATTCTATCAGTGGGTAAAACACACATCCAAGGAAATGGAAATTGTGTAAATGACTATCATAATGTAAAAAAAATACACATTTATAATTTTCTTATGGGTTGATTCTAAATGTTGAAGGAAATTTAGAGTTGGTTGGGTGCATTCTCCTTAATTTTTAAAGTAATTAAACATTGACAACTCAAAATATGTTCACTTTGAAAACTAACTGAGTATGCCCAACTTTATTGGTAATAAACTCTTAAGAAATACAAGTTGCAGAATCACATCAGTCACACATCCACATTTTTACATAATACCATATTAATGACTGTTGTATTCTGCAACTTGTATTTGGGGTAAAAAATGGGAGTTCATAACCCACTTGAATCAAATGTATGGAAGATGATATGTCATGAGCTTTGTAATGTTTTGAACAACCAATTAAAAAAAAAAAGATAGTAGATTCCAGGGCTCAGTGGTAGAGTATTTGCCTAGCATGCTTAGCCATGGGTTTAATCTGAGCACCTCTAGGAAGGAAAAAAAGAAAAAAAAAGAATGATTGATTCAAAGGTGCAAAGATATCAAGACCTAAATTACTCATTAAATATTAAGGATAAAATGAACAAAATATGAAAAGTGGATCATTTTCAGTTGTTAATGACATAAACTTATCTTTGTAACTTCTTTGGAAGCATTTAAGCCTATGTGGATGTGTCTAGAAAGATTTTGGGAAAGTTAAGCTGAAGTTGAGAATGATGAGTTAGAATTTACTAAACTGCATCGTCTATTTGTATGTTGGAGAGTGACATAAATATTCATGGAAAAAGTGAACATGGAATGATTGCTCAAATGTAGCAAACAATCAAAAAAATCTTGAGTTGATGGACAGTATCCAAAGGCTACTCATGAGTGCAAAATCTGGGTAAATGTAAATTTAGAAGAAAAATTTGAAAAGAAAGGATGGTCAAAAGAAACATAGTAATGAAGAGACAAGAATAATGAATATAAGTCATTGATTTTATAATTAGAATGTTATTAATGATGGTATAAAGATGGATAAGAAGATATAGGAGATAGAAAAGCAATGATATTATTTTGGACTTGATAGATTAATTTTAAAAGTAAACATTAATCTTTATATCCTTGGACAGGGCAGGGATGTTATCTAGAATAAATATCCACCACTTTTACCTCTTTCAAATCTTCATAGTACAAGAAAAGTATTGGATGTTCTTCCTTTTTATTCCACCAGCCCTTCACATGATTAAACCAGGAACCATAGGCCACTAAAACCAGGGGGGAAAAAAGTCTATTTCCATAAGCATTTATTAAATCAATTTTTTCCTGAACAATAAGTTAAATCGTAAAGACATTTTGTGGAATTTGGTTATCATTGGAACTGAGAATATAAAATCAATTTTTAAAAGGTAAAATTACATATTTTTACATGTATAAGCAATTAAATTTTTTTAAATGTGAAATACAAAGGAAACATTTCAAATCAAAATGCATTGACTGCTAATAAATTACACTCGACCTCACAAGGAAGGAAACTATTTTTATACACATTGTTCACATCATATATCTGACTATTATAAATACAATTCAAGCTTAAACTTAAAACTTAAAACAGATCTAACTAGTGATTTGGGCAAGTTAAACAATATTTATTGTGAGCAGAGAATGAGAATGGATTTCTAGCAACTGAGAAAGGATTCTAAAATACTTTCATTATGATTCATATCAAGTTTATAAATTGAATATCAGAGTAAAATGTTAGATATATTTCATTTAATTTTCTAAAATAAAATTCGAATGCATTTCTCCTGGATTTGAATGTACTGACTTGAAAAAAAATTTTTTGAATGAAAAAGTCATAATAGTAATGGTTAATAGTATTGTTTAAAAATTTTAAAAATTATAAATTATAAGCTAAGGCCTACTTACCATCTCCAGTCATAAATTTCTCCAGATATTCTTCCCATGTTCCAGGAAAAGGTTGCAAATTATTCATTAAGTCAAAATGGTAAAATGATACTGCAACATCCTTGGCATTTCGAGCAAGATAAATCATCTTCAGGAGGAAGGAAAAAGAAAATGAAATGGAAGGTATTTTTACCAAAAATAAAATTTAAAAACTATAGGTAATTAAAATGGCAGAGTAGGTTTTCTCCTAGAAACTCTGGGACCATAATGTTTCTTCATCAACACCTCAAATATAGAATCAGTTTAATTGATTTTTTTCTAGTAGGGCAATGCTTGTATGAAATGAGAACCTGAGATATCTGTATGCTTTGGAAAAACCTTGTTAGTTTCTGGCTCCCTTAACTCTGTGGTCTACAAAGAAACCATGACATCTTTAGGGAGCACAAAGAATACCAACCAATTTGAAAATAACAAATTGTGAGACTTTGGGGCCCTAAACTCTACCACTTAAGTACCTGGAAGCACACGACAGGTTGAAAAAGATGACTGCAGTGGAAAGCAAGGACAGGCATTAAAATCAGTTTATAGGGGTTATCAGTTTAGAAACTGGAAGACACAGATCCACTTGCCCTTGCTTTTCTCCTCTAAAGATCACTAAAACCCTAGAAATTTTTCAACAGACAGTGATATAGGAATACTGAAACTATATGGAATAGTCACCTCCTAACTTGAGGACATCAATATAGTAAGCTCCCTCTGTGGGGTTTTTTGTTGTTGTTGTTGTTGTTGTTTTTAAATCTCTTGTATGCTGTGAATTGGGCAACAAGGAGGTTTGTGACCTGGAACTATTAGCAAGCATAAACCAAATAAAACAATACCCAGAAAAACCTGATCCTAGACAAAGGATCAGGAAATATAAGCCTAAAAGAGATATACTGGAAAGTCCCAAACTCTATTCTACACCTGGGGCCCATCTACATGACCTGACCCACTGCCAGTAATAGCAGTGACACCCTGGGCTTTCATAGCTTCTGTTCCACAGCTGGGGCCCTCATGGGTAGTTCCATGTACCACAGCAGAAACAGCAGCAGAGCTCTGTTTCTGCATGCCCTCCACCAGGTGGCACAAGGAGACCCAGCCATGAAGGCTCTGTCCTCCTTTCAGAAAGTCAGTCAGCACTAGCAGGTCCAAGGGGGTACCATACGCTTCTGCATAGCATGAGCAGGGACAAAGCAAGATTACCAACAAACCCAGAATGTCAACACAAGAAAAACATTGCAGGGACTCGTGAAAATAAACTCCTATAGGAACAAAGTTCCCAAAATACAGTAAAAATTTATATGCTAAACCTCAACCAGATAAACAACTACTAAAATAATCCCCAAAACATAATGAAAATATGTAGGATCCAAATAAAAATCATTTGTCTTACCCAAAACTAGGAAAATAATAATTTAAATGTGAAAAGACAAAAGACACCAATACTAATATGTATTAAGACACCAATACTAATATTTATTAAATTTTGACTTATCTGGCCAATATTCTAAAACAACTTCATAAAGCAGCTTCAAGATTCAATTAAAAGTTTTTTTGAAACAAATAAAAACATAAGAAAGAATCATTTTATACATGAAAAGTTTTATATACATGGGAATTATAGATCTAAAATATATAATAACTGAAATAAAAAGCTTAATAAATGGACTTAATAGTACTATAGCTGTAATAGAGAATAAAATCAGCATGCCTGAAGATATATCAATAGAATTTACCAGATGTATGAGACAGAGAGAAAAAAGACTAAACAGAAATGAAAAGTACCTTGGGGATCTGTGAGACAATAACAAAAGATTTCATGATCTTATATTCAGAATACCAGAATGATAGGAGAAAGAATAAAAAAAAAATCTGAACAATGATTTGGAGAATTAATGAATAAAACCATCCATATTATTATGGTTTGTATATGAGGGGTCCCCCAAAAGCTCCTGTGTTAATGCAGAAATACCCAGAGGTAAAATGATTGTCTTGTGAGAGCTGAAATGAATCTTACTTTGAATGGACTAACTGGTTGGTAACTGTAGATAGGTGGGGCATAGTTGAAAGAAGTGGGTCACTGGGAGTATGAGTTGGAAGGGTTCGATTTCTCTGTGGTTCCTCTCTCTCTCTCTCTCTCTCTCTCTCTCTCTCTCTCTCTCTCTCTCTCTTTCATGGCCACCATGAACAGAGCAGGGTTCCTCCACCATGCCTTTCCTCCAGGAAGTTCTACTTCTCCTTGGGCCCAAAGTACTGGAGTCAGTCCACCAAGGAACAAACTTCTGAAACCATGAGCCTAAAATAAACTTTTCTTCTTCTAGGTTGCTCTTGTCAGGTATTTTGATCACAGAAACAAAATGCTAACAATCATGCATATTTACAAAAATAAATCTATAGATCCAAAAAGCCAAAAGAACTTCAAAAAGGAGAAACCCAAATAAAGTCAGACTGTTATGGTCTGAGCTTAATCAATATAGATTACAGATTATAAGTTATAGATTATAGGTTATGAAATATTAATTAATAAGTAGGATGATAGGATTATATAATAAGTGTTATAGAATGAATAATGTTAAACTGTTTCTAAGATGTTAAAAATTGTTTTTCTGTACTTCATATGCCCACAAATGTGCTCAAACCCAGGATGTGTTGTCTGTTTTGCTCTGCTAACTGCTGTCTCCGCCCTTGTATCCTGCTTGCTTGACTGCACCTACATTTCCTAGGATATGTTTTTTTTTTCCCCTTATAAACCTCACAGAACTGGGACCTGATGCAGTTCCTTGCAGAGACAATTTGGGTCCTGCAGGGAGCAGTCCCATCTGGCTACATAAAAGACTCTAATTTGGACAAAATTCTAAATGAGAGTGTTTTCTGAGCAATCAGCCCACAATAAGACCAACACAAATTTGTAAATAAACTTCTGAAATATAAGGACAAATAAAAATATTAAAAACCAGCCGGTGAGATGCAACACTGCATACTAAACACCATTGATTTGAATGGCAATGAATTTCTCAACCAAAAATCATGGAAGCCAAAGAAGTGGCATAATACTTTTCAAGTACAGAAAGCAAAATATTGTCAACTCCAAATCTATATGCAGTTAAAACTGTACTTTAGGCAGGAAGGGAAATAAAGATATTCTCAAATAAAAGGGAGGAAAAACTACTACTTGCAGATCTATCTTAAGAAATGGCTGATGGAACCTCTGAAGAAAAAAAGAAAATAATCATAGAAGAATTAAATCTTCAAAAAGAAAAACAGCAAGAAAATGGGTAAACAAGAGGTAACATAAAAGAATATCTTTGACTTAGTGAGTTTCTTCTTTTTATTTTATAATTGAAGCAAAGTTGCACCAGCATCTGATGAGGCACTTTTTTCATGTCCAGGAAATACTTTAGACCATTATGTTTAACATATGGGGAGGAAATAAAATTGAAGATATCTATATTTTCTTTGAAGGAGAAAAATATTGACAACCATAGTCTGTGATAAGTTATATATATTTATACATTTTAGTGATATCTAGAGCAGTCACTAAGAAAAAATATATCTAAAAACAAAAACAATAACAAAAAACTCAAAAACATTATAAACAAGTCAATATGAAACTCTTTTTAAAATAATTCTGGTAAATGGTTCTGGTAAACAAAAAAATGAAAAAAAAATAGAAACAATGGTATGACAAACAACAAAAAGCAGAGGAAAAAACATGATGGATTTCAATTTTAAAATCTCAATAAGGAGGGGAGGGAGGGATAGGGAGGGCAGCAGAATACAACTGACACTAGGATTTCTGTATGTATACACATGGATGTATAACCAATGTGATCCTGCAATCTGTACACGTGGAAAAATGAGAATTCATACCCTATTGAATCAAATGTATGATATGTCAAGACAATTGTATTGTCTTGAGCAATAAATAAATAAATAAATAATAAAAAAAAATAAAATATACATAAATTATATACCAAAAAATAAGCATTTTAAATGTAAATGGTATAAGTATATGTAAATTGGCAGAGTACATTTTAAAAAACAGGATTAAATCACATGATGTTTACAAGAAACTCACTTCAAAGTGACAATAAGTTGAAAGTGGATGGAGAAAGAAATCTAAGGCAAATATTCATTAGTAAAATCTAGGAGTGACTGTATGAATATGAGACAAAATAAAATTCAGTACAAAAAATTACTGGGGACAAGAAAGGACATTGCATAATGACAAAAGGATTAACCCACTAAGGAAAGAATACAATCCCATTGCTCCAAAACAATACTACTTCAAAATACATGCAGCAAAACCCGGTAAAGCTAAAATCAGCAATAGACAAGTCAAAAGTTATAGTTTTGGTGTTTATAGTCCACCCTCACTAGCTGACGGAACCATCAACCAGTAGAAAACAAGAAAGGATAAAGAACTGAATAATATTATCAGACAACAGGGTCTAACCAAAATCTATAGACCATCCCAACTAACAAGGAAAAATGCATTCTTCTTAAGTGTCCATGGATTTTTCACAAAGACAGATCAAGATAAAATATATTTTACAGAATAAAATTATATAATATATGGTCTTTGATGAAAATGGAATCAAGCTAGAAAGCAATAACAAAAAGGCAACATGAAAATACTTAAACACTTGGAAATTAAACAATATACTTTGAAATAATCCTACAGCAAAATAATACATTTCAAATGAAATAAAAAGATTCATAGTATTGAATAAAAATTAAAGTAAAACATATCAAAATTTGTGGAATGGAACCAAAGTAATTCTGAGAAGAAAATTATTACACTAAATTCTACTCTAGAAATAAATGAAAGACACCAAATCAATAATCTACATTCTTACCTAAAATATTAGAAAAAAAGAGTAATTAAACCCAAAGTAAGCAGGAGAACAATAATAAAGATAAGAGTACAAATCCATGAAAATAAAAGTAAAAATGTAATAGAAACAAAAATCTGGATTTTTAAAAAATAAATTAATAAAATTGATAAACTTCTAGCAAGAACAACAAAGTTAAAAGAGACAAGATACAAACAACCAAGATCAAAAACAAAATGGTGGATATCATAACATATCCTAAAACCACTATAAGAATGAGGTGGGTATGTATTATGTGAATAATTTTTCATTCATAAATTCAACAGCTTGGAAAATTACCTCACATTCACAAACTAGCAAAATCAGGTAAAATGAAATCAATAATCTTAATAACACTATAGCTATTGAAGAATTGAATTTGAAATTTAAAACTTACCCCAAAGCAAATATGCAGGCACAAATAAGTATTCACTGAAAAATTTTACCATACAAATAAGAACTAGCACTCTCATGTTAAGTTTTTGAAGAAGGCCACAATATCTAGGGACAGCAGAGGAATAAAAGTAATAACACTGTCTTGAGGTTAGGATTATGTTGCTACTCAAGTTTAGATATGTTAGGTATGAAAGCTTACACTAATTTTTTTTTTAATTGAAACAATTCCTCATGTAGCTCAGTGCTCATGGTCACAAGTCAATTAAACAACTGGCCATTTTCTGACTGTGAATGGGTAAAGAGACAGGGTCACACTCTAAAATCAGCTTGCAGTCAAGAGAATACCTTGCAATTGTTCTCCCAGAAAGACTTAGGAAGGAGGTCAATTGGTAGATGTGTCTTGATGAGACGAGGTGATGGATTCTTCTCTAATTGTTCTATACCTGGGGAATTTTAGTTTGGTATTTAGAAATATTAGAGTCTCCAAGGAGCCTGCATTTCCTTATCTTCCCAGCCAATTTTTCAAGAAGCTTTTGAGTAGCATATCATGTAGCTAAATGTTGTGCCAATTACAGGCATTTCTCTATATTCCAAGAGGTAGTATTGTGTAATAATTAAGAGTTTATAACTTGAGACTATCCTTCCTGTGTTAAAATCCTGACTATCTTTTATTCCATTGTGAGATATTTTTAAAATATCTCTATGTTTCATTTCCCCCTTCTTCAAATTAAGGAAATGTAATTCCCCCTTTAGTAATTTAAAGGTTTATCATATCTCCTTCTTCAGGTCTCTCATCCAGTAAATCTTAAAGTCCTATGCATCCTATTATTGTTTTACACAGTATTACTTATATTCAATCTAACGTGTAAATTACCTGTTCATCCTACATAATCTTGCCACATCCTGCATAGGAAGTTCTGCACACAAAAAACTGTATCTAATTTACCCATTGAAAATAATAATGGTTTCTGTTGTTTGCAATAATTTATTATATATGTTAAGTCTCTCAGTTACCATTATAACACTCTTCAAATGTTCCATATGACACATATTTGTGTTTGTTTACTTCCTTGTTTACTGTTTATTCCCATACCCACTTCCCATCCTCACTTCAAACATACACAATACATTTGAGACTCCAGCAAAGTAGGTAGATACTTATTTCCTTCACCAAGTGATGTCCAGTACAGCAGAGAGAACAGCACATGATTAGCATCAATAAAAACCTTCTTACATCAATAAAAATAGGATTGGCAGAAGCAAAATGACTAGTTTAATTTTAATTTCAGATAAAAAAGATACTTTTTAGAATAAATATCTCCCATGCAATAATAGTCAGTTCTCTGAATTTTCAATTTAATTGAGTTTCTTGTATTTTATCGGAAAACCAATTAATTATAGATCTATAAAACTCAACCAGTGGGCTGGGGTTGTGGCTCAGTGGCAGAGCACTTGACTAGCATGTGTGAGGCCCTGGATTTGATCCTCAGCACCACATAAAAATAAATTAATTAATTAAATAAAGTTAAAAATTAAGGAAAAAAAAACCTCATTTGAGGATTTTATTATACTTCTAATCTGGTAGCTATTGTCAATTTCCCTAGCATAGAGAAATGAAAAATTGTAATATCCATAATTCACTACTTCTGAATGTCCATGAATTTATCTCTGTTTCTTTTATGAAGTTTTTCCAATATCTGTTTTTCCAGGTTCTTCCCTGAGTGTTCCTGAACAATTGCTTTCCCTTCTCTGTTATATCATCATTTCACCATATGAGTCTCTTTAAATGAGCCATTTATATCCATAAATATGATTGTTAAGAAGTATCACAAGTATCCCCATTCAGGATGCAGAGTAAATCTCTGGGCCAGAGTTTACCTTCATTTCCTGGTGGAACAACTATTCCCTCTCTGGCAGCCCTACCCAGCTTGTCTCAGTTCCTAACACTGCTTCATACCAATGACCCATCATCACTTGTCTCAGATTATTTGGCTCAATCACTGTTTCATTTTATACTTTCCTATGAATTTGAAGTCTTACCCCACTTGGGAAATCATTTTGGTTACTTCCCCAGCATAATCCTTCAGTTCCAAGCCTTAGCAGTTTATCTTCAGCCTACAGACAACCACACCAAGGATTGACACCTTCCCAGTTGATCTCTGTTTGCCTATGGAATTAATCAGTCCAGCCTGTCTGCTGAGGGATACGTCATTTATGGGAGAGGATTTGGATTCTGCTCTTGACATTCATAAGCAGGTTTACCACCATCCATCTTCTTATCTCTGGTTTCCAACAGCACTTCAGAGAGCCAAGCTTCCCTTCAGCTACCTTTCTCTCATGTCTGTAGGACACCATGCTCTTTCATTGCCTCTTAGGTAAATGACTCTTTCTTTTCTGTGTCTTTGACAACTCCTATCCCTGTACTAAGCCTCCACATCTTGGTGGTTTCCACAGAGTCCTGCTCTTCTCAAGTTTTTTCTCTGGCTTTCCCTGGGCAATAGCATGGCTTCGCATGCCCAATAATCCTGAGAGTGGCCTAATGCATATATTTCAGCATGTTCCAAATACTATAATTTTAATTCGTCATTTAAAATTTCCAGTGTCATGTCAAACCAACCATTTCAAAGATGAATTATTAACAGTCTTACATCCAGATGTATTCCTCTCCAAATATTTTCCATAATAGTAAATGATTCCCTAGTCCACTTGGTTTTTCAAAATAAAACTCTGGGAATCACCCTTGATTCTTTTATTTCCCTTACATTTCTTACACAGTTCATCAATACAATAAGAACATCATATGTCTTGTCTTGAATCCTCAGTTCCATCCCCTCAGCAGCCAGCGGAATCATTGCATTTTAAATAATAAAAATAACAAAGCTCTATAAGCTCTTCCTTGCTTAAAACACTTTTGTGTCTTTTGCACTATGTTTAGAATAAAATTGAATAATGCATTAAGAATCACAAGCCTTACACAATTGGTCTTTGCTTAATCTCTGTTTGCTTTACATGCCCCTTTCCCCTCTTTTGTTGGTCATGTTTTAATCCGTGTCCTACACCAGAGTCTTTTCTGCATCAAGGACCTCATGCCTAAGGCTTTACCTTCCTGGAATGTGCTTTTTCTGACTGTGTGCATGGCTTTGAGTCTTAATTCCAAGTAGCTGCCCCTAACATCTAACCTAAAGGAAACTCTCCTATCTTTCCATTTCCTAACATCTGATACTTTGTAAGACTAATAATATGGATATATTGTTAATGTATTGACTTTTTAAATATCACAGTATTATTGTAAGCTTCCCAGGAATGGAATATATAATTAATATTCATTTTGTATCTGATTAACAGCAAAATGAAGTACTTTAGAAATACTCAATAAATATTTTTGAAATGAAAAATTAATTTTATAAATAATAAATTCTCTTCCTAAAACAGGGATGGAACTTCTTTGCTTATTGATGTAATTATAGAAATGTCTTAAATTTAGAGTTTTTGCTTTAGTCTGCCAAATTCTACACAATAAAAGACAATAAAACATAAGAAGTGTTGTTTATATTATTAACCAAATTTTCAGTTATTAACTTCAATCAAATAATATCATCTTTGGTATCATACCTGGATATGAAATGGACTAAACAAGTTTTTTTTATATGCCTTACTTATCATATGGCTTGCAAACTTTCATTTCTTGCTACCAAATCTACTTGATTCTTGAAATGGGCCATTACAGATATAATAATACATATGCTGTGTAAATAATATTACAAAATTATAATCACCAGGTGACTTAAATTTACCTGACATTCTCATTCCAGGAACAGCCATTTCCAGCATGGGAACTTTAGCAGTAATAACATCTCGCTTACATTTTTCAACATCTCCATCATTTAGAACCATGTCCAAGATTTCACTAATCCAAGTGGTACCTGTGGGGGAAAAGCAATATTTTTATAATCAGTACTTAATTCCAGGGAGTAAAAGTAGAAGCTTGTGCTCTTACTACATTTTATTAGAAACTTAATCCTCGTTGTTTCCATTTCTATATGACAATATCCATTTAATACACTGGAAATAGATGGTGGCACTAATGGATAGGAATGTTAACTTTACTTAGGATGATAATTTTACAAAGAAGTTGATTCCAGAAAACAAAAATTGAAGTCAGACCTGCATCAGTCAGGCTGCAGAGCTTACCTGATTTGGGGTAAGTGGCTATCACAATGTCATCTGGCCTGCTGCGGAACTGTTCAATCCTTTCCCAGTTGTGTGCAAAAGCATAAACCATGGGGCAGCCATGGACCATCTTCAGATTTTTTCGCAGGACATCACTTGGGGAAATCATTTTTGTGGAGAGTTGTACATATATATATATATATATATATGTGTGTATATATATATTAGACTTCCTACTAACAGTTAAATCATAGAGAAATAAAGAGAATAGACATCAGAATCTGAGTGAGAAATGTCATCCTGGAGAAAATGCAATATAACAGAAAATAAAATTGGCCTTTAACACACTGAGTACACAAAGATCTAAATACAAAGAGCATTTTTGTGAGCATAAGGCCACAAATTGCAACAGCAGCAACTGGCTCAGTGACAAGCAGAACAAAGGTCTTTAACAGAAACTTCGGAAAGATATAGAACTACACATCTTATTTTCAATTAAAATCATGTTTCACAGAAATATACTAAAAATCTGGATTTAGAGCAGAACAAATCTCTTACTGATCATTAACTTGTACGTTGTACCTCATTTTCCTTTCAGAAAGTCTATTATCATTCTTACCCTTGCTCTGTAGGTAATGCATGTGTTTTCTCTATTTGCTTCTAAGATTGTTTTCCTTATCACTAGTTTTGCACAACTGAATTATGGTGTTTCTTGATATGTTATTGTGTGTGTGTGTGTGTGTGTGTACACAAGTATAAACTTTAGCTATACTGAGCTTCATGGAATTGTGAGCTTATGGTTTCTATTAAATCTGAGTGATTTTTGCCATTGTTTCTTCAATTTTTCATTTTTATTTGGTACCGTTGCTTTATATTTATCAAATTAATTATTATTATTCACTGCAGTCCACATGTAAGCACCATGTGCTATTGGTCCCATCTGAGTTTGTTATAACTGTGGAGTCCCAGGTCTCAATCTAGAACCAGAATTTAAATTTTAATAAGATCTTCAGATAATCTCTATTCTCTTAAAACTTTAGAGGAGACTTTAAACCACCTTTAACTTACTCTCTGACAGTGTAGGGTGTGTATAAATGGTTTATCACAATGAATTCAATACTTCCTAGAAAATACATTGCCTTGATTTTTGTCAACGTGCATTTTTTCTCCCTAATTCTTATCCACTCTGAAGATGAATCTTTCATTTTATAGACAGTTAAAGAACCAGAGCTTTGGAGTGTCTGCTCAAAGACAGAGAAAGGGTGACAACCCATGAATGGACTTTAGTCTGTTAACTTGATCATTCTGCACAGACTATGGGCCCAACCCAGAGTTAAACATTGTCTAGTCTATCTCATTCAAATAAGGGTGTTCACAACTTGTAATGGCATTTTTCAACAAAGCAATTCCTCTCTGACTAAAAGTTCAAGCTGTTCATGTTAGAAAAATGTTGCCAGAGAAAGATGGAATGAGTAACAAAACACATCGAGGAGGCCAGTTCTGACACATACCAGTCACATCTGGGATGTGGGTGTGGCCAATTCAGGAAGCTCCAGGGGATTAGACATGAGTTAGCATTGTTCACCCTGACCAGTGGCTGATGAAAAGTTCAGAATTATAGGGGAACAGCCACACAGAGGGGAGGGGGCTGGAAAACCTAAGATGACTAGTGTCATTGACCAGATGTTCAGGAGGATGGTTTTCACTAAAATATAAAAATTATGTTGTAAAAACCTTTTAAACCTACAGGAAAGTGGCAGGCAATTTTTGTGGTTGTAAAGTGTATTCTACATGACATATAAAGTCTTCCTTCCTGTTCAACTTAAGCCATAGGCTGAAAATTAAAATGTCTAAGACTGACTTAAAGATTAATGGATTAAAAGGGAAAATGAAAAACAATACTGCTCTTAGAAGAAACTGAATCATTGGCCATTAAATATAAATAATTCTTTATAAAAAGACACTTATTTCCACTCGTTTAATTCTAACAAAATTCAACTGTATTAGATCCACATCCAATTCCAGCTCCCGAAATCAACATAAAAAGAAAGCATATTCTGTATTCTGGAATGTGCTTTAAAGTGGTATGTCTGTATGTATGCCTGTGTTCACACGTGTGTGCATGTATGTGAAGGGAAGATGGGAGAAGAAAATTGAGGACTTGAATAGGATTTCTTTATCTGAAAGTACCTTGAAGTGTCAAAAGAAGATCCCCAATCCTGGCAACACTACGGAAGTATCCCAGTGAACCCAGAAAAAATAAAAGTGAATATTGAAAGCTTGAGAGATTTTACATAGCATAAACAGCAGTACTGAATATCCCATGGGAACAATAAGAATCATGTGAAAGATGTTCAAATTATGAAACTGATAAAAACAGAAATTGTTCTAATGGGCACAATGCTCTGTAAATGTAGGACAGAATCTTTAAGAAAACAAATCAAAAAGCAAATTTTACCTTCCAATTTAACTTCCTTGTTCAGTTTTGTTTTCAGTCAGTGGTACTTACTGTGATGAGTCCTTGGAGTCAGTGGTGGCCCTGGGGACTTCAGCCGTAACACTAGAAAGATAAACAAGTCTAAGGACAGATCCAACACAGCAGTCAGTGATAGCAGTCAGCGACTCCACATGCAGTTACAATGTGAAGAGTTTGAACTACACACACACATACACACACCACACCAGGGCCTTGCTGTCTCCACAGCTGGCAGAACCAGGAAGCCTGGGAAAGGAAATGGAGGAGGGTGGTGACTAGAAGTCAGCTCAGGCCAAGTTTGATTAGATTTGAATTCCCCCACAGGATACAAAGGGTCTGAGAGAAACTCAGCTGGAAAGCACATGAAGGGTCAGTGGATCAAAAATATTTTGCCTCACTACTAAGAATGTCTTGTAATAATTTCAATTATAATGAAAAGTGTTTTTATAACCAAAAAATGTATTGTAATATACACACTGATTTTAAGCTGAATTTTGCTATTATTATAAAAAATTATTTGTTACTTTGGAATAATTTTTAAAAGAAAAATAATTAAACCAAGTGAAATATACTTGGAGAAATCTGCACTAATTTAAATTCACATCAGCAGAATATCAACATACCTTTATCCATCACAGTGATCAATATTTGATAAAGGTGAATTTGTGGTGGTGTATGATCTTAAAATTTTTTTTTGTAAATTGTTTTACGTGGCTTTTTTTAGTTACATTCAAGCTGGATTGACTTATATTATTCTAATATTAATTTTTAGGGGGTATCAAGAAAGCTGCTATTAGTCCATTCTTGTTTTACTACTGAAACATATACGTTATTGTGATAGCCATGTGTACATAAAAGACATTTATATTTTTTCTTCTGTTAATGGAATATCTCCCCAAGTTGCCATTTTCCTTTTATTTTTTTCATAGACTGTTACATGCAATGAGAGCCTGATATTAAGGAGAAATTTTAGTTTTTGTTATTTATTTTATAATAGAAAAATTTTTGTAAGAAAGGAACTATTTCTTAATGCTTTTATGAAAGTATATTCTTAAGGCAAATTTAAAGCAATAGTAATGCATGTTTGCTGGTTGTGTCTGCATTGGTGAGGAAAAGGGCTCTAAATTTTAGTCACATAAAATTTTAATTATCATCATGCATATTTTTCACCCCATGATTTTTTGCATATTTTTATATAAGACCCTCAGTAGATAACCTACTAATAATGAATGGATGGTCTAAATATTTTAAAGAGCAGAAAAAAAGGAGTGTAAAGTAGAAAGAAGCCTTGAACCTGGAAATGCTATTTTTGTTATATTTAACTCAAGGCAAATCAATGATAGTTTGTCCTCAGATTGGGATTTTTTTCCTAGTTGTGGTTTATATTTTGAGTACATATGGATTATTTTTCTGATCAAGTCACACACATTTTCAAGTCAGTATATGCAAGTTCTCAAGTTTCTATACCAGCAGCTTCTGCATGTCTGTGTGTGTATGTGTGTGTAGTTACTCTTCTTATGAATATGTGAGTCCAAAGAAGAAGCCAGTCTCTTATGCAAATATTTGGCTCCATAAAATTTACTGAGTTCAGGGCAATCTTTTTCCTCCTGTGATAGAAATAATGGTGAGTCACATCTTTGAAATTTCTTCTGTCTCATGCCTCATCTACCTCAGAAGGCAGGGATTAGGATGGAGATGAAACTTCTTCCCTCTCAGAAGTTTGGCGGCAATCAGAGGTGTCACCAGAATGCTCTTCCTCACATCCTTTTTCACAACCACAGAGATCCCTCATCTGCACAGTGACATCCTTGTATGCCTCAGTCTTCTTTAATGAGGAAGAAGGATGGCAAGAGTACAGGAACATTATTAGAATAATAAACAATGGATGTCTCCCAACCAAACTGTAGATCCTGTGGAGGGCTTGCTTTTTAGCTGCTGAGGAAAGAAGCTTTGTCTGAGGAGTTTGTGTTTTATATATTTGTGTGGCCTCTCATCCCTGGAAAAGGAAATAAAGTCTGTTAAACAACGCCCACCTATGCACAAGTCTCCATCCCACCTATACACACCCCATCCCACCCCAACACACATACTTTCTTTCTCTCTCTCCTCTCTCCTCTCTCTCTCTCTCTCTCTCTCTCTCTCTCTCTCTCTCTCTCTCTCTCTCTCATACATCAAATCCTTTTCTAGGACCCAAAACAGGGGAAGAGATTTCTACTCTTGGGAACCAGATCAAGACAAATTCTGACTCAAAATGCAAGGCAGGCGGCCCCTTCTTGTTCTCCTTTGGAGTTCAAGGGCTTGGGTGTTGGACACCTGCTCCTCATTCTAGGAAGAGGAAAGAAGCAAGTAAAAACCCAAGCTGGGTCTTTCTTCAAACTAGCAGCTTTGGCAAAGGTGAGTGTCTCCCTCCACCATCTATACTTCTGCCTGTGGCTGCTGCCTCCTAACAAAGAAGCAGGAGCTCTCTTAAGTAATGTGTCATGGGTCTGAGATCTCATATGCTGCATCAGGAAAGCACAAAAAATGACACTCTTTATTATCATAGGAGTTGTACTTCGACCTTCCCAACATTTACCCCATCGTTCCTCCCTCCCTGGCCTCTGCAACTTAGGAGAAACTGCCCTACCTCTGATCCTCATCTAATCTCAACCTGATGAAGTGGGTAGTAGGGCAAGGGTTCCTATTCAATACATTGCTTGGGAGAAGTTTGAAAAAGCAAGTATTCAGTGGTTTAGGTCTTACATTGTGGAGGTCTTTGTATAAATATCAATAAATAAAATATAATGTAACCATTTTTTTAAAAAAATCTTTAGAAATTAAAACTTCATGGCTGAACAAGTCTTTAGAATATTTTTCTACTGTCTTGCCTCTATCTAACTTTTGGATTTTTACCCAAAGTGTTTTGGCAGATAATTGTATTCATTTATTCTTTTATAAGAAGTTATATTCATAATACTTTTCAGAATTCTTATTTTCATAAGTGGATAATGTAAACACATCAAGGAATGACTAGTCTTAAATCGTTGGTTTTAACTATTTGATATAAAAATAAATAATAACTTAGCTTGGGAGTAGCCCAGTGATACAGCACTTGTATACCATGCATAAGGCCCTGGGCTTGATCCCCTGAACCCAGGAAATAAACAAACAAATAATAAATAAAAATCTTTCTTGGAGAAAATGAAATGCATCTTTTTTTTTCTTTTAAAAGATAAAATATGATTATATTTTGGTTTTACTAAAATTAAGGTGATGCTATACATTATAGCTATTGACCTTTCCAAAATTTATATTAAGTGTCTTGAGATCCAGGATTAAGATTTGTTTATTTTTTAAGAAATGAAGAAATGAGTTTAGGATTAATTTCACATTACCTGGCTGTAGTACAGTATTATAAGAGATATAGTTGGCTTAATATACACCCTGCAAATAACTCCATGTGGTCATAAAATAATAAAGAATTTTAGCTAGGAAATAAACACATAACAAGGAGTTAGAACTCTGCCCATACAGCCAGGAGGCATATTACTATTCTTGATATTATCTTGAATCTTTCCTGAAGAGCTGTAACTTTAAGAGCCAGGCTGAGTGCACTGAAAATCCACAAGGGTCAAAGCAGAGAAAACAGGATGATGCATTTCACTCACCCCTCACCCATGCAAGACATTCAGGAGTCTTTCTTTCCAGTGTACACTCAATCACCCTTTATGTTTCCAGAACTTCATTTTTAAATCACTTTCACTTTCCCATTTGTGCTACTTTTTGCCAATTATATTAGAGATTAAGGGTTGAAGATCAGAACTAAAGAAAGTTTCTATCCTGTTCTTTGTTACTTTGCTATTATAACCTGGCAAATATTCATTAACTTCTTTAGTATCAATTTCTACTTTGTAATATGTTGATTTAGAGTCAGGACAAAGTAGAATTTTGTATGAAAGAATTGTCTAGCTTTTCTTTGATTTCTGCTTAGGCAGTAAATATCCCAAGGTATTACCTAGAAGTTTCTTCACACACGCACACGCACACACACACACACACACACACACACACACTCATGTTTTGTCACTATATTCATTAAATATTTTACACATTTTATAAAAGTATATAATCACTATAATGGCCTTACAACATTATGTATCAGCAGGTTATTAGTTTGCTGAATTAATATCACAAGAAAAGTGACTACTCCTACATTGAAACATTATAGGACAGCTACTTTGAGCAATCACCTACAATCTTAACCTTAGATATATATTTCTTATTTGTTCATTTAAGTTTTAACAAGTGACATGTGATTATACTTCAGATGACATCTGGGAAACTGTCTTATCATTTGTGATAAGACAGGTAATGTGAGATAAATGTGAGACAGAGTAAAATTACTACATTTTCTAATAAAGTTTATGAAGATGCATTCAAATGAACGTTTCAGATAAGCAATCAAATGAACAGTTTATTCAATTGAACATTTCAGACAATTGATATGAATTTTTTGACAGAGTGCTGTAAATGAACAATATTTAATATTTTAATGCCAACAGTGATATTTTGATTGAAATTAATTTTAAGACTTGTTAGTGTAGTTCTGTCTTCTGAATGAAAATTCTGACTACCTGTTCTAAAATTTACCTGCATATATTTGAGGAAAAGAATAGAAAATGTCTGAAATGAAAGGTTATGGAAAATCCAGGATGTGTGGTTACTAACATTCATAATTTTCTTTTCCTTTTTGTTGAATGCTATGCTTAAAGCTGTACACTAATATCTGATTGGGATTTATGGTTTAAAATTTCATGACAGTTATTTTCTTTATTATAAAAGAACAAGTCATTTAGTTGTATTATATAACAGAACTCATTACTTTATAAATTAGGAAAAATCATTTAAATTATTTGTGATGCATTATTTCCATCAGTAGAATACTCACAATTATTAAGAGTATCTGCAATGTGAAGAGAAGCAAAGGATACCTTCAGACCAGACCTAGGTAAGTCAAATGGAAAACTAAACACAGATTTTTAACAAGTTCAAAAATTCAATTCATGCCATCTAATACAGATTCCTTCATTATTAAATTTCTACTGTGTACATCTGCCGCAATCAAGGAAAATAAAAATAGCATGAAAGAATAGTGTTGCAGTTTTACTTAAATATTATTAAAGCAAAAAAAAATTTGTTGTTGTTTAAAATGAATGTCTTAGGGGGCTGGGGTTGTAGTTAAATGGTAGAGTGCTTGCCTAGCACCTGTGAGGCACTGGGTTTGATCCTCAGCACCACATAAAAATAAAAAATAAATAAACTAAAAGTATATGTTTATCTACAGCTAAATAAAGAAAGATTGTATTCTACAAATAATTCATTGTCTTTGTAACAAACTTCTGCAATTTACATGATAACGATTCTCAATAGTTATAGGCAGAATAGGCAGGCTCATTAACAATGATGCCTTAAAAGCAAAAGCACAGATGATGTTCTAATGCCAAAAAAAGATCTTTGGGGCATACAATATGCTGTTATTTTCATAGTTGAAATATGGATTATAATTTGGTCATTGAGTGAATCTGAGATTTTATTAAAGCATTGCACAATTAAGTATTTTAATTTGCTTGCTAATTGGCAGTGTAATTTTCTTATTGTTAAAAACAATAAAGACAGCTTTCTCTTTAAAATTTTTTTAACCTGGAAGAATAAGTTTTCTATTCACATGTTGAATTTGAATAGATGAGCACAGTTAAATAAATCAAAGATAATGAAAAATATGACGATAAAAATTATCTTTATATGACAGGTAGGTAATTGTAATATTCTAAGCTGCCAGTAGAGAAAGTCTAAATTACTTTTGGAATTTTTTACATAAAATATGGCACTCTAAAATTTTAGAATTTGATGCAAACAATATTTTTGTTTTCTTCACAAACTACACTTTTGAAATAGGTAGTACATCTGATTCCATGTTGGAGAATCCCTTACATGATTTGCCTGAGAGGCATTTGTTTAAGGATAAAAAAAAGTATATGTAATTGAGAACAAATAAATATTAAACCTTGCCCAAGGAAAGAAGGAAAAGATTTAGTTTCTCTGGCTTAAAAAACTTAGTCTCAATTTTACAGCATGGATATATTCTTTCCCTTTGGAACAATCTGAATGTAGATTGTTCTTTTTTTCTTCCTAGGAACTCAATCTCTTTAATAAGCTTACATTAACTCTTTCTTCTGATATGATATCAATAGATAAATCATTAGCTTACTACTTTACACATAACTGAATAACATTCAGCCATTAATGTAACATGACCAGGTGCCAACAGGTATTCTTCTCCTGTACTTGTTATTCTGCAAACAACATCTAAAATTTCAAATACTGAGAAAAATATTTGACTCATCTTGCCCTCAGATACAAGACATAAAAAAGGAATTGTTTACATACAAACACAATCTTTAAAGAAGTCAGACAATGAAGCCCAGAGTAATTAGAAAATAAATTCCATACTGTTATCATGTGAAACATGAGATAGGCTAAGGCCCCACAACTGTGACTGTCATCATCAGAACAAGAGATATTTTATCTTTTTATCTTTAGAACAGAATATCTTGCTTTTATTTCCTGAGTAGACTAACTGAGCACTCAAGACACTGCTTTACCTAAATATGACAAGAAAAGAAATAGGAACATCCTAAAGATCTGCCTCGACTTTGTGGCTTTTGAGTAAGATAATAACTTCTTTTTCTCTCTCTCAGTCCTCTCTTCCTATTTTGAAAAGACTATATGAGTGGGTTATTTTCAATATTCTGGGAATTCTAGATCTTGAGACAGAGAGGCTAGCAGGATCTATGTCTGAGATCTCCTGGCCCAAAGGGATAAATAAAAACAAACCAAAGAAGCATGGCTGAACATTGGGTTTGAAGGCTGGGCCCCCTACAACAAGTGGCTCTTCCCTTGCAGTAAGTCTCTTTTCATTGGTGGGTTTTGGGGGCTTACCTATAGTTTTCTGCCTCACTGAGGTAGCTAAGGGAGACAGAGTTGTAGAGGTGAGACATGGCCTATCAAATCTCCTTCAGCATCTTGAGATAGATGCTATATTGCTTATTGGAACAGAACTTAGTAATGTTGAAGCTGGGGCACGAGGCCTGTGGACCATGTAGGTGTAGAGCAGCACAGTGAATGCTCCTGCACACCTAGTTCCATGATGTGATCACTTTTGTTCAGCCAAAGTCCACAAAACTTCAGTCATACTCAACAGTTACATCTCACAATGTGCCACTCAAAATCAGTCTTCCACTCAACCCAGTAAAGTGTGGTGGAAGTTCCCTACCTGGTGAAGTTGTTGAGTATGTGACCTTTCATCCAAATGTAGTACCTGAATGTGAGTAGAGTCTCACATCCTGCACTCATAGCAACTCCCCTGGTGACTGGTGACAAGGGCAGTAATGCAGCTAGAATGATCATTTCTGTCTTGGTGTTAGAAAGGTTGAGCCAAATGACAGATTTTCTAGGTACTCATTAACCAGTTCATGGGCAGGCAGTTGATGTCAGACAGAAGCATGTAAAGAATGCAAATGGAGTTTGTGGAATTAGGGAGTAGGTTCTCAGGGTAGAACTAACCTTTTATTACACTTGTGATATGGTAGCCTGCATTGTGCTAATAAAGGTAGGGCTGGACACTCATGTCCAATAGGTAGAAGACCAATCTAATGGACTCCTCCCAGTGCTCTCAGATGATCTCCAGCATTTAGATCCTGACTACAGAATGTTGAGCTACCAGGGTGATATACACATTGTCTGTAGCAGGCTCATACTTATTCTGTAGGAAGTACGCTGGGTTCTGTGCAAGGTGAACTCAAGGACTAGAAACATTTTTTCATAGACTCTCTGCTATTCTCCCTTCTCTAAACCAGCACCTAGCACTTTGTTAGTTTCTTTAAGCAGGAATTAGAAATAGAAAGGAGTGGAATCCAAGCATTTCACCACAGGGAATATAGATGTCTTAGATTATGGCACTGCAGTACCAACAAAATTAGAAAATATAGATTGATTTATTGTAGAATTTTTTTGGCAAACAAATTCCCATTTCTACAACTCAGGAAATCTTTGGGCTTTAGAGTAATTGTATCACTAGGTCTACGACTATCAAATGTATGGGTTTCTCCAAAGATAAGGGACACGAGCTTTTATGGATCCACTTTTGCTTTTTTTCAGCTAATCTTTAGCCACTTTCCAAACTCATTCACTGTTTCTTCATCTATTTCTGTAACATTGTTCACTTGGGGTAGAATCATCTTCAATGTCTCTTCTGTTAAGCAAAAATCCTCTTTCTTATATACAATTCAAGTGTTCTCCATCTCTGAAGTCTTTAAACACCACCATCACCCTGTTTTGCCCTTAGCCACACCAGAGTCAGTCAAAATCAGTGTATTAATTTCTGTGTTTATTGTTTTAATATTTGTCTGTTGAAACTAAAGGATTATGAATCATTTAATAGAAGGGCATATGCTTCTGTATATCCCTTGGGGATAGAGTCAAGTGAGTCATGTGCACAAATAGTTGAGTACCCGGTAACTAGCTAGTGCCTTTCATTTCAGGGGTTCCCCTCTGCATGCTCTTTTATAAAGCCTTAGCACTCCTTTAAATGGCTTTATGGCTTATTTTATTTGACTATTTTTTTTAATTTCAAGTTCTAATTACTATCATTTGCTTAAAACTGCTTTCTATTAAATTAAGTTTAAGTCATTTTAAGACAATTAAGCATAAGAAATTTAAGATAATTATAAATTTCAAAAAAAAATTGTCCTTTTTTTGTACCAGGGATTGAACTCAGGGTCACTTAACCACTGAGCCACATCCCAAGCCACATCTTTTTACTTTCTCTTTTTTTCTTTTCTTTTTTTTTTTTTGAGACAGAGTCTTATACTCTTGCCTCAACCTCCTGAGCTGCTGGGATTATAGATATGCACCACCAAATCTTGCTAAATTTTAAGAAATGTTAAAATAATTCACAGGAAATTATACAAAGATTCGAAGTTCCTTTTACCAGCATTTCTCCTATGATAAACGATAAACAACTTGCAAAACTATAGTATAATATCAAAACAAGAATATTATTAAAGTTAAAATATAGACTTACTCAATCACTACAGGATCCCTTGTGTTGCCTTTTTATAGCTCTACCTACTCTCCTCTAGTTACTTCATCAAATCCTGGCAGCCATTAATTAGTTCTTCATCAGAAAGTTCGCCATTTCAAGAATGTTATATAATAGAATCATATAGTATTTTACATTTTGGGATTTGTTTTTCTCGTCAATATAATTTCCTGGAGATGTATCAAGATTGTTTGTATATAAGCAGAACTCTTGATTGTTCAAAAGTGAGTCTTGGAATGGTTGATACTAGAAGGGTCCATACTATAACAAATGTGGTCATATCTGGTCCAGAATCCAATGAAAGAAAAGAGGTCTGACTGCAATATGATTCTTATATATATTCTTTGAGATGACCAAAATCTTGTTTAATATAGTGGACAAAAGAATGGTCATTTCTAGGAATAATTTGAATAAATATCACCAAATGAAAATTTATCAAGCTGTGTACTTTAGTAGTCATGAAATTTTCTCTCTGAATGCTATGTTTAAACAAATATATTCATTAAAATAGCAACCCAAGATGTATTCATAAATATTTATTGTTATGTATAATTTATAGATTACAAATCTATGAATAATTTCATGTGATGTAGAAATTATAATTAATTTTCTATATTATGAATTATAAATTATTTTTAGTTTTGTAATCTATAAATTATATGTATTTATAAATATGATTGATTTTATATATTATAAATCTATAAAATAATGTATTTATATATTGAAATATATATTTAGATATAAGTATAAATATGATTCATTTTAGAAATATATAATTGTCAATCCATATTTGCAAATTATTGTTATGTGAAATATAAAGAAGCAGTTTTAGTATTATTTGAATATCAATTGTTTGAAAGTATTTGAACAGTGATTAACAGGATTTAGCATGACAGAAAATATGACAGAGTCTCAGGGGTTGGGCATTGGATAAAATCCTTATCTCCTCATTGTTCACTGGTGCATTTTGATCTTGGAAATATAGTGGCTACATTATTATTTTTGCCATGAATTATCCAAGGGTTCCAAACTCTCACCTAGTATTTCTGAATAATTAGTGAAAAGAAATTGTAACACAAGAATTATTATTTTTTTAAATGTGCTACTTTGCAGTTATTCTTTCAAAATGAAGAAGGGAAGTTGAACAGGTATCAGACGTTTTTTTCAAATCAAGAAGACTGTATGTTTTCAACTTTTCAACACTTATAAGGATAAAAATTAACAAACAACATTATAAATGGGGAATCATAAGGGTTATTTACAATTAAATCTAAAACTGTCTAAGCATTAATACCATTTTATGGTTTGATATATTTATATGGCTATGTGGCTCTCTCAATTCATGTATTCCTAAAATCTCCAATGAGATAACAAATGAATCCCAGTTAATCAGACTGTTTTATTGCCAGTGAGTAAAATGATGTAATTATTTTTATAAGTATTTATGAAATTTTTCCACCTAACATCTCAATAAAGCAGAAACAATAGGAGGTGGAGTCAAGTTTTCCAGAAGTTCCCTTCATTTATCTTTCTCTTTTTCTCATTTATGTTAACAAAAATTTGAACTAGAAAATTTCAAAATCTTTTCCAGCTCTTTCATATCCAAATTTATGACTGGATTATGCCATAAGGCTAATGATGTTTTAAAATGTTAATAATTCAAGACCAAAAATTCCTATAATCTTTCTTCTTTAATTTCTAAGTATCAGCTAACTAGTAGTATATGTGATTCTATGTTGTATCAAACATTAAATTATCTTTATATAATGATAACGCTGTTTAAATCTTGAAAAATTCCACATATTAAAAAAACTATGGCTAGGCACAGTGGCTCACATCTGTAATCCCAGAGGCTCAGGAGGCTGGGCAGGAGGATCCTGTGTTCAAAGCTAGCCTAAGCAACTTAGTGAGACCTTATCTTTAAATAAAATATCAAATAGGGCTGGGGATATGGCTCATCGGCCAAGTGCCCCTGAGTTCAATCTCTGGTACATCCCACACATACACAAAAAAAATCTATGCTATATCAAAATCTTCTTTATGTAGATATTATCTTTGGGTAGAAAGGAATATACTATGTTAATGGCACAACCAAATTCTGACTTTTCTGCTATAAACCCTTACAATTCAGCTGTCCAACTTCTTTCTGTTTTTCACTGTGACTCCGCTACACATCACAAAAAAATAGGAGAATTTACTCCTATAGTGACAAGGACCATTCAGAGAAAATACCATATTTCATTTCAGTAACTGCAATATGTGGCATTCTGTTTATATTTCTCTATATCACCGTTGTTATATATCAAATCAAAAATTTTACTGATCCAAGTAATTCATAAGAAAAAAATTAAAGAATCTCTAAATTCTTCCGTCAAAAACACCTGAGGTAATCAACAGAAATATTGCATAGTTTCTAAAACAAAAAGTGTTATTTTTACTCCTTTTCCCTTCTCATTCTTGTCAATTGTGAACATAGACATATGTTGTGTGCATGTTTTTTTTTGTGTGTGTGTGGTGTACAATCTGATAAAAATAATCACAGAATTAATATTCATAAATTAGGTAAAACCAGGGGTACTAAAGAGACAGTATGTAATAATGATAGCACATACTTCTGAGTAGAATGGGTGGAAGAAGCAGCTCACTTCAGTGAGACTTTTGGTTCATACATTTCCTGTTAAGATAAGAAGGATTACTAGGCATTGAAGAGAATTTCAGAGAAAAATGTTCAACTTTTCTGGAGGGTGAAAAAGTGAAACAAAGAGAACCTTAAAGTTTCATATATGGTGATCAGTGTTCCATCCACAAATAGAAGACACTAGATCCCGATTAGGCATAGTGAATCAAGTCACTTTGACTTCTATGGTATTGTATCTTACCAGTCCTTTGAGAAATGGATCTAAAGTGTATGAGGATCTGTTGAGGGCCACAGACAAGTCAAAATGGCGCCTGGCACTTTGCCAGGAGGAGTGGTTTGAGAAGCAACGCCAGTGAGCCATTAAGATGATGGAGATTCCTTAATGACTGACTGCTGTATCTAGATGATGTTAATTAAGTTAAGCTGTGTGTAATTATTAAGATGATGAGGATTCCTTAATGACTAATTGATGTATCTAGATGATGTTAATTGAAACAAGCTGTGTATAATGAGTTAGGTATAAATACCTCTGCTGTCCTACAATAAAGTGGCTCCCGCTGTTTCAATCTTCACCAGTTGCTTGTCATCCTCCCCCCCCCATCCCCCCCCACCCCCATTTAATTTGCCCAGCCAGACTTCGGCAAGGATCTGGTCTACTTAAGTGCCTGTAGCATTCAGTAATCAGATTATTGAGTCAACACTAAAACCAATTATAGTACATAGAAGAAAATTATCTTTCTAACTATTCTCTTTGTTTTCCTCTTTAGAAAAGCTGTTCAACAGTTCCCAAATTGAATAACCAGAGGTGGTAACTAAAAATTTTATGTAAATTAATCAATTTATTCAACTATGAACACAACATTTTTCTTTTTTTCATTTAACTGATTTTATTTTTTAAATACATGACAGCAGAATGCATTACATTACTTATTACACATATAGAGCACAATTTTTCATATATTTTTTCAAGAGTGATAAACATGTTTGCACCTTTGAATTGGCTCCAAACATTAGAATATGTTAGGCCCCTCTTTTAGTCCTTTCTTGTGGTCATTTCTTTTCTGCTTGTCCCTAAATCTTCTGTATTCTGTCTCTGACAACTATAGAAACAAGGAAAAAGGTGAGCTAATCCAATGAACATTCTGTTGCCTGATCTGGCTCAGGCTTAAGCCAGAATTCATTAAGGAAAGAGAGACCTAAATTCCTAAGTATAAGGTAACACATTTTCATCTTCTATGGTTAAAATTGTGGTCCATGAAATTTTGATTGTAAAAAGAAATGACATTTTAGCTATTTTATATGTTTTGGGAAAGTTTACTCTCATAATTTTTGAAAACAAGATTTAAAATAGCACATATATACTTATTAAAAACTTTTAGTTCAAGGAGATAATTAACTTTAATCTCTAATAACAAAACTAACAAGCCTCCAATGTATTAACAACTTTAAGACAAGATCTCATCAGCTTGTGAAGGTAGTGAGAATCAACCAAATCCACCAGAAAGCATGTGGTTAAGCTATTTGTAACCCACAAAGTTTTTACTATGTCAGAAAAAAAAATCAACTTTAAAAGAGAATTTTCATAGATATACTGCTAATATAATGGCATCTTTCAAATATTACTTAATGGTTTCCTGCTTTTGAATATATCCCCCAATACTAGAAACAAATAATATGTACTCAGTGTCTGGCTTCCCTCTTTAAAGCCTTATCTCAGCAAGGACAAGTACTTCTGGTCTCAAACAGTTTGGGCTTAGTGACCTGTTCAGAGAGCAGTGTTAAGCAGTGAAAAAACAAAGAGGCTTTGCTAAAAACAAGCATATATATATATATATATATATATATATATATATATATATATATATATAATCTCCACACGTCTACATCAATCATTTGTTTATTTACTAATGGAAGGCTTTGTTCTCATGCACTGTTTGTGATTTGGGCAGATTAAAACTGCCTTGACTCTGGGCTGTCTCCCAGGATTTGTTGCGTCTTTGAAATAATCTTAATATTTATAATTTTAAAAGAAGGTCAGTAGCCAATATAAAAAGTTTATTAAAAACTTTTTCCTTTAAGGATGAAGGTAGAAATATAAAGGAAAGTTGATTTTAGAGTACTTATTAATTAGAACAATTGATTATGTGCTGAAATAAACTGAAGAATAAATTGAATGAGAGTTTTAACTCTATTCTTTCTCTCTGTTCATCTATCACTTGGTGAATCAGAAGACTATCCTAAGTAGATCTAAAAAATTGTTGATTCTTATTCAGTCATTTTATATTCTCCTTTCTGAGGTTACATATTGAATACAGAAATTGTTTGATTTTGTAAATAAAATATTTGAACATTGAAAGGCATATGAATAGTCTATATATTTTAGCACATACAAGCATATATTAAAATAGGTTAATATTAAATTTAATAAATATTGTATTTAATATATTCTAATATATACAATATATTCTAGAATATATGTATCCAAATCACTCAAACATACACATATGCAAATATAATTTTAAAAATTTTCATTTGAATTTTAAAAGGTAAACAAAACAATAACAAATTTTTCTCTCCAACTGAGCGCTATAGAATAAGAAGGGAAATTGAAGATCAGTAATCTTAAGATCAGTGATTTTACAAATATGGATTATTATCTCATCATCTAGTATAGACAAATGAAAAGTACTTGCCAAATTTGGGATAAGTGGAGATCAGAAGGTCATAGGGTTAGGCCTCAACATCTCCAAGTCAGACCACTGCTCAATGCTGCCCCCAGAAAAGGGGAAAATCCTGAATATCCACTAGCTCTCTGCTGAAGAAATCCAGCTCCTTGTCCACTTTGAAAACCTAGATTTTACACAAAGTATAGCATACAAAAAAATAAAAATAGTTTCTATTGAAAAGTATTATTTTTATGTATTTTTGACAGTAACCAATCAGAGTACTGTGTATTATTAGTCAGTGAAAGATAAAAAAGTGAGATCTTACACAATTCTTTTCATAAATAGTGTTCAGACATTGCATAATTTCAGCATTTTCCATTTGTGCACTGATGCTAATTACTGAGACAGATTTCTGGGATATATGTTACAGTTACTGAAGTTTGGGATCAGGAGGAAAAGCTCTTAACGGCAGTGTTCAAAGTTTATTGTAGTGAGAGCTTGAACAAGCCCCATAACTCCTGGATCTTCTTACTTGTACAACCAAGCATGGCCTAAATTAGAACATCACTTCCTTAAATTATATATTGGAATACTAAATTATTCTTTCTAAATTATTTAGAACAGGCCACAGGGGTGAGAGAAATGTATGTGTGAGATGGCAAGGTCTAACAAAGGAATTAAATGACAGAAAGGACAAGGTAATAAAATCTTAAAGGATGTAAAATCTTAGAGATACATAAGACATCTTGCCATAATGAAATTGTTTAGCATTAACTTGTGATTTATGATGTTATTTAATATTCTCAGTAAGGCTATAAATGAAGGTTTTTTCTTTTAACAATCAGGTAGAAGTGGAAGAATAAAATAAAGCTGAAATCCTATTTCAAAACATGCTCCTCCACTCTGAAATTTAGCATCAACTGAGTGGTTAATTTTATTTGCATAAAGTTTTAGTTCAAAGTTCTAGCAAAACAGAAACTATCAAAAAAAAAAAGATCTAAGGCTCTATATTAGCCACTTCTACCCTATCTCATTTAATATATACTTTTACATAGTTTATGTATAAGTTATTTCACAATTTCTAATTGAAGTTCATTCTATAGCATGATAAAAATACATTATCAAAAGTAATTCAGCTTTATAAAACAGAAAACATAAATTTATGTAGTCTCCAGATTTTTTTTATGTTCCCCAAACTGTTACCAGTCAAAGCTATTACCACATGGGAACAAGAGCCTGGGCTCCATTGCTGCATCCTTATACTCCACCAATCTTGGAGTCATATTGATAGGAAAGTCAGTTTTATTCAAAGCCTACTATAGGTTCTTTGTCTCACAGATGTGAAGAATGAGACCCATGGACAATGGAGGGTGAAAGTAAAGTAGTAGAATTTATTTTGAAATATAAAGAAAGTGAACTCCCACAATGGAGGGGTCCTGAGTGGGCTGCTGTTGAGTGGCTGCTGTTTAAGGGTTTATGTGGTGTTGATGGAAGTGACCTTTAAAGCTATTGGCTGATGACTAATTTTAGAGAGGGGAGTTGGAGTTTCTATATATAATCAGAGTGAGACACTTGGTGATCATGTACCCCATGTGCAACCAGGAAGTTGATCATTGCAATGAACAAGGCCTTGATCACCTGCCATCTGGCTTACCTGATACTTTTCAGTGAATTTGGGCATGCAGAGATAAGAAATATAGAATTGTTGCATCAAGGTTTTTGCCATGTCTAGCATATCATTTCTGGCTCCTGCTTTCACTTCGGAGGAATACAGAAGAAATTTTAATGTTTCAAATTTCCATCTTCATCTTTGGAAAACTAAAGGGGCCACTGCCCATCAACCTACAGTTATCACTCAGTACTTCATTCATCTATTAAAGGATTAAAACAGCAAGTGGATTAATCCACTGATGAGGTCAGAAACGTCATGATTGACTAAAAGCCCCACCTCTAAACCATGATACTTTGTGGATCATACTTTCAAACATGAGATTTGGGGAAGACATTTCAGATCCAAACCATAAAACAGATGGAATATCTACTTCTATGGGTCTTATAATATAGTGTAGAATTTAATAAACAAAGTTAGAATGGATAGTGTATCATATGGAAATAAATACTATGAAGAAAAATAAAACATGGTAAAGGATAACAACTCAAGAGTTAAATGGTAAGGGAAAAATAATAATAACTACAATTCATGCATAAAGGATGAATAAATGAATGTCCACACCAATATAGAAAGCAGTATGGAGATTCCTTGGAAAACTGGAAATGGAACCATCATTTTACCCAGCTATCCTACTCCTCAGTTTATACCCAGAGGACTTAGAAACAGCACACTTCAAATGTTTATTTGCAGATAAATGGATGGAGTTGGAGAATATCATGCTAAGCAAAGTAAGCCAATCCCCAAAAGCAAAGGCTAAATATTCTCTCTGATAAGTGGATGCTAATCCATAATAGGGTGGGGGGCATGGGACAAGTGGAAGAACTTTGGATTGGGTAAAGCGAAGGGAAGGAGGAGAGAGGTCATGGGGATGGGAATGATGGTGTAATGAGACGGATATTATTATCCTAGGTACATATATGATTACACTAATAATGTGACCCTACTTCATGTATAACCAGAGAAATGGAAAACTGTGCTCCATTTGTGGACAATGAGTCAAAGAGTTTTCTGCTGTCATCTATAACTGATTAGAACAAATTTTAAAAAATGTTAAATGTTAAATGGTTTCCTCAGACAACCCTCTTCTCTGAAAATGTCTCTTGAATTGCAACTTCCTCTGGAGGATAACTAGAAGGTCTCAGAGACAATTGGACATTCTGTATGTTACTAATAGTCAATATTAATCTATATTAATCTGAAAAAAAACTATGAATTCTTCTCCCCATTGATGAGTTAAAATAAACAATACTGTGTTTCAAGATATTCTGTGCCTTAATCATAAAAAATATGTTAATCTGATGAGAATCAATACATTATTCTCCTTGAAAGTTATATTTTGATATACAACAGATCCTTGATTTGGAATGGATTTTTATTAGCCCTTTTAATATACATAAAAGCTAATGTACTCCAATGATAGGGATGAGTATTTGTGGTGCATTTCTGAGCCTTATATTGGGAGAGAGAAAAGCAGCATTTAGGTCCAGTTTTCCATAAAACAACACTATCAGGGGAGCAACTTATTTTATATTTTTGCATTTTCCTTGTCTAAAACATTAGGAAATATACAAAATGGTCATCCAATTTGTTAAACTTCTTAATTATACAAGTTTAAATAAAATTAAAGCTTTCTGATTAATAGGTCACAATAGCAGGAAAAAATGAAAGAAAAAGCAGTGGATACAATACATTTTTATTGCTGGAAAAGTCCATCTGGATGCCACTAGTTAGAATGATTGTATAAAAAAAATCAAAGTTCATACTTATAAAAGCAAAATTTTATAAACGTAAAAGTAATGTAAACATTATCCTTTGTTTTTCAAGAACCCTTCATTAGTTCATCATTGTGACAAATAACCTAACTACATTACTAGTGACTACTGCTGATTTGTTGTTGTATACCTAGAAATAGGCCATATTCTTTTCCCACACACTCTATATTCTAATAAAAAAATCTTAATTTACATAAGATTATCAAATCTCCATCAGGGAAATGCCAATCAAAACTGTAATGAAATATTATCTCACTCTAGTTAGAATGGCTATTAAATGGATAAAGAGATACAAACACATATAAACACACGTATGCACATATGCATACATACCCAAATTGAATGTTTTTCAGCTAAAATAAAGAATAAAATTCTGTCATTTTCAGCAAAACGGATGGGTCTCAAGGACATTATGCTATGTGAGATAAGCCAAACATAGAGAAAGATAAATACTACACCTTCTCTCTCATATACAGAAATGAAAAATTTGACCTGTATGTAGAATAGTGGTTACTAGAGGTTGGGAGTGAGGTAAGGAGGAGGAATGAAAGAAGACTGAATAATGGGTACTAAAACACAGAGAGAAATTATAAATTCTGGTGTTTCAGAACCCAGTGGAACTACAGCTCATGATAATCTATTATATATTTTAGGAAGACTCAGAAGAAAATTTTGAGATAGGTATTATCTATCCTTATTTTACTGAAGGAGAAACTAAAGCTTGGAGAAGTTTATGAACATTTCTCAAAGTCCAGTAGTCTGTAAGTACAACAATGAAAAATCAAAACCTCGGGAAAACATCTGTTTTAGTTTCCTTTACTTAACTAGTAGTTCATTTTCTTTTAAAAAACATAATATAAAATAATTGGCCATTGACATCAACTTTGGTCAAATAATAGAGATCTTAGCATTTTTAGTTTTTGTCTACTAAATAATTTGTGTTAAATTATATAATGACTGTTGATTGAGCAGATTATTTTGGAAAAAATTGATTTTGACTTCTCAATCAGTTTCATTTTAAAACAAATTTTAATTAGATTCTTTATGTTAATGTGCTTATCTAGCATATATAAACATTACAATTTCTTTCATTTGGATTTGGTTCTGATTTTTTGTGCCATTTAATCATAATTTAGTTTCAAGCTGTGTATGCTTGTAGTTTAAGCATCAATGTGTGTATATATCCATACAAATGAATTCAATATCATTGTACATCTTAAATCTTTCTGTAAATTTAAACTGTTGTATATTAGTATTGTGTAGAATCTCCCTCTACATTTACATTTCTATCAATTTTTCTCAGAATTTTAACACACAGGGCTGGGGATGTGGCTCAAGAGGTAGTGCGCTGGCCTGGCATGCTTGCAGCCTGGGTTCGCTCTTCAGCACCACATACAAACAATGTGTCCGCCAAAAACTAAAAAAATAAATATTAAAATTCTCTCTCTCTCTCTCTCTTTAAAAAAAATTCTCTCTCTTTAAAAAAAAAGAATTTTAACACACATAGTACAGTTCATGTACTGTAGTAAAACATGTACTAAATAACCAAAATATTTTACAATTGCAAATAAAGAAGTTTTCATAGGTTTGGTTTTTTTATATCTCTTGGATGTTTTTCTCGTGACTTTTTACCTGCCTTTCTGAGTTGGTTAGACTCTTTTCAAGATGATATATTTTGTCTTAATTATCTGACGTTCTGGCTTCTACTTGCTCCACTCTGTTAGTGATACTCTCATTTGAGTTTTTAATTTGGTTTATAGTTTCCTTCATTTCTAGAATTATTGTTTGATTTTTTTTATAATCTCTATCTCCCGATAAAGATGCTTAACTTCTTCTTTTATCTGTTTATGTAATTCGTTTTCAATGTGTTCTTTCACTGTTTGAATTTGCTGTCTCATATCCTCTTTAAGGTTCCATTCCATCTGTCTAAGGTGTTCCTTGAGTTCTTTATATGACCATTTTTTCTGATGACTCTAGATCCTCCTGAATATTTAGGCTGTCCTGCATTGTTTGTACTCCTTTTCTTCCTTGCTTTTTCATGCTGCTCATGTTACTTCTTGTTCTGTTTGACTGCTGAGTTACTGTTTACTCCTATAAATTTAATTGATGCTTAGGAGGAAAGGTGTTAGAAGGGAAGGGAAGAAGTCACTAAAGAGAATGAGAGTAAGCAGGTAGAATTCAAGGAAGGGGGAATAAGAAAATTGAAAAGAAATGAAAAGACAAAAGAAGAAAAAAATAGGAAATAAAAAAAGAAAAAAATTTTAAAAATAATAAAAAAATAAAAATTAGAAGAAAAAAAATTTAAAAAAAATTAAACAAAAAATTTAAAAAACAACAAGAAAGAAAAATGAAAATGAAAAAAAAAAACCCAAATCAAAAAAAAAAAAAAAAAACTAATAAATGCAGTCTTAGAGTTTGATTAACTTCTCTTCCAGTAGGTGGAGCTGTGCCCACCAGGCCAAGCTTCTCCTGTCAATACGCGGGAACCAATCACTGTGCAGCAGCTCCTCCTCCCAGACTGGGTGAGTCTCCAATCCTGAGTGCCTAAGGCCTCCTCTTGTGTCTAGTCACTTCCCCACTTTTACTCTAGCCAGGCCCCTCTCACGGGTGACGCTCACCACAATACTGGCTACACGCCAGGTCTGCTGCTACTGGGAGCCCTGTTTTCATGAACGACTGGGCACACTCTCCCTGTTTGCCATTCCCTCAGACCCTAACTTTGTAGAGCTTGGGGCTGAGAACCCTCAGCAAATTTTGCTTGCCCTCCGGTAGCCACGCCCCCGGTAGCTGGTGCAAGAGACCTCAGTTGTCAGCACTAGTGGGAGCAATAGCCGGGAGTTCCGAACCGCGGGTCCCGCGCCACTTCTGATTCCCTCAGTCTGGCTATCTCGCTCACGGGAGAGCTGGGAGGGGCCCTTAAGGTTTATCAAATGTATCTACCTAACTTCTATCCAACACATTGTTTGGGGAAATCTATAGAAACATGCAAAAGCAGACTTTTTCAGTTTTTTCATTGCTTAGATGATGTTTTCACATTCTCAAACACAGATTTTCTTAGAACTTAGCCTGGCAGGGAAATGTACAAGGATAGTTCTCTAAAATGAACAGAAATACTGAGAAAATAGAAGAATAATAGCCTTTACAATTAATTTTATTGTTACAAACTACAAATTAGTAGAGCAGACTACTTCAATGCAATTTTAATTATGGAAAATAATCCTGTATCTTTCGGATCAAAAATCTGGAGGTAAGAATTTGCAAATATTTCCCTTGTGCAGTGAAACATCCATATTATAATTTTTTGTTGTTTTTTATTCTGTAATTTTCACTTGTTGAAAATTATTCAAAAGCAAACTTGATAAATTACAAATGCTTGCCTTGAGGAACTAGGAATCTAGATGTAGTTTCTGATGCAATTAATTGGTGAAAGTCCCTCTTTGTATGTTTCTTTAGTCAATAACAATTAATTTGTTTTATGTAATTTGGAAGACAAAAAGTGAAGTCTAATGAGCTGTATGAAACCATTGACTAAGTAAGCTGTATAAAGTGCTGTTGTTTTAAGCATGAAAGGCTGAAGGGAAAATCACATGGTTCTTGGTTGCAGTGGTAAATAGAATGAAACAAAGAGCCCATGGAAGTACACCAAGCTTAGCATCTGGAAATACTACTATTAAATAGTCCTGTTTAGTAAATTCACACTCTTCATTTTCATGTGTTTCTTATTTCAACTGTAAGAGCAAAGCAAAACACAGATGC
This sequence comes from Spermophilus citellus, assembly GCF_964194105.1. NCBI lineage: Eukaryota > Metazoa > Chordata > Mammalia > Rodentia > Sciuridae > Spermophilus > Spermophilus citellus. The sequence goes on from NC_138189.1 coordinate 54,952,941, forward strand.
TCTTTTATGGCTCTAGTACTCCTATTAGAAACCTCCAATTAAATGCAATTTGTCTGTACCACTAAGACTGCATGTGCAAGTAGAAGAGCCAAGATAATGTTACCTGTGAGGGACAAAGGGGAAAAGGAAGAGCAGCCAAGGAAAATTGGAGCACATTCTGTTCCTTAAGCGAAGCCTGCACCATCTAGAGTCAGGTTGCTCTATCATCTTTCTTAATCTCCTATAATTCTAATAACATCTATTTCAAAATATAAAGAACTGACCTGAGGTTCTTTTCATTTTCTATATGACTGAGATATTTCTACAGTGATTCCCTGTTATTTCTAAGTTTAAAATTGAATTACAAGAAGAAAAAATTTAAAAATTTCCAAATTTATCAATCTGTACTATAATGGAATTTGAAGCTGAATACTTCCATTTAACAAAACATGAAAATGCAATTATTTTGTCATCATCCTCTCTGAATATCCCAAACAAACTTTTTTCTTTTTTTTTGACTGCAGTGGAGAGATCTTTGTCAGAAGCTGCGAATGAATTACAGGTCTCTTTGAGCCATCCTAGGCAGAGGTTGAAACCCTTCCAGTATCTCTCAGAGTGAGACTACTCAGACCCTGGTGGCCAATTGTTAAAAAGGAGTTCTGAGTATCACAGAATTTACTGGTTCAAATAGCCTTGGGTTCAAATGCCAGCTGTAGGGGGTGGGGGAATGGGATATATGGGCATCTCAACAGCCTTAAGATGCCAGATGGCCAGAGGCAGGAGACATATGAGTGTAAGCTGATAAGCTTTTAACTCCACTGTTCCTGCTCACAATAAACACTTTGAATTTTTTGCCTATAAAATAAAGTACTTGGAGTCCCTCTCTCTGTTAGAGATCAGATCCCCACCAGGGTTGATCCATCCACTGGCCCTCTCTATCTCTTCTATATTTGTGTATTTGTCTTTATTTCCAATCCCCTCATCAGCCCTAGTTTGGAGAAACTGAGTTATGAGAGATCTTGATTAAGATATTTTCTTAATCTGTTTTAGGGAAGAAACCAAGAAACAAGCTGAATTTCATGTTGTTATATAACTATAGTACAGAAAAAGCAATTGAAGGCAATTAAATAATTTCAAAGATTAATCTGATAAAGAAGGAATAATTATTTCTAGATTGCCTCCCCATGTGCCTTGCAGCCAGAAGAGGCTCCTCACACTTTCAGCTTGATGCACATCTGTCTCTTGCAGATTGAAAATTTATGTTCTAAAAAGTTACAGCAGTTAGGGATTCCAGGTGTAAATTCACTAGTCCTAACTGTAGTAAAATGTTATTTCAAAAAGAGGGAAACTAAGAGATCAGATCCTTCCAGCTAATTTGACTAAAGGATGCAGCTCATTTGATTTGCTTTTGTAGGAAAGAGGCAGGAAAATAATCAAGTTGATTTTATTCTCTTCTCTTGGAAATAAGAGGACCCAGGATTCTGATGGTCTAATGTGTACACACCAGTCTCCCAGAGTAAAGAATGGGATGTAAGAAGGTGAAGGGTGTGTTTTAAGAGGGTAAACTAAAAATATTTATCACAATATATTTAAATGATTTTTCAGAGGGTCTACTTTCTCAAACTCTAACTGTTCTTGACAGTTTGGGTAAAAGACATTTTAAAACTGTTTTTGAAAGAAAAAAAATTACAAATTTGCAGAATGTGTGTGTGGTTGTGTGTGTGTGTGTGTGTGTGTGTGTGTGTATGTCTGGGCATACAGCATATAGAGACCAAAAACAAAACTGAAACAAATTCAAATAAATGTTCTGGTCTAAAGCTGAATTGTAATGGAAAAAAATATGTGTTTTTGAGAAAATGTATCATACTAGCAGATTTCATTGACACTTGTCTGACTGGTACAAAACTGAATCTGAGGACAAGAAGACATAGATTCCTGGTTTCTTCTGTTACACAAGTTTGGCAGTATGTATGTACAATGGATTTTTGTTTTGTTTTGTTTTGTTTTGTTTTTGAAGGGCAGGGTACTGGGGCTTGAACTCAGGGGCACTTGAGGGCTGAGCCACATCTCTAGTTCTGCTTTTTGTATTATATTTAGAGACAGAGTCTCCATTAGTTGCTGAGTGCCTCACTTTTGCTGAGGTTGGCTTTGAACTTCTAATCCTCCTGCCTCAGCCTCTGAAACTGCTGGGATTACAGATGTGTGCCACCATGCTCAGATCAATGGATTGTTTTTTAAGGTGTGAAATTGTATGGTTTTGCTATGATCCAGGACTCTCAGATGATTCTAATACTTTGGGCCAAACATCAGCAATGTCAAAGACCTTAATGTGATCACTATGTGATAAATTCACCATCTCACAAGAAGAAACCAAGGAACTAATATGTACTGCATCAGAGGGTTAAAAAAAAAAAAGAATGAAAATGAGTAGCACTTGAACTCTTGAAAGCCAATTCTTCCTCCAGGGTATCATATAGACAGCAAAAGCTCTGATTTGAAAGTCTACAAGATGGTAAGAGAAAACCAGGAAAGTTGATTATAATAATGTTGGCAAATATGCACTATAATTCCTTTGGACTATGGGAGGAGTATACCCTTTCAGTTCAGTGACTTGAGACTTGACAGTATATTTGGTCAATGAAATGAGAGCAAAAGTGAGAACATGTCAATGATGCTTTAAGAGGAATTGAAATTTTCTGTTCCTTTCTATGTCTTGCAAATAAGCATTCACCTCAAAGATGCTGCTCCTTCAGCCTGGATCCTGGAATAAAAAGCTTAAGTATCAGTCACAACCTGTCTAAAGGCTGGAACCATGTGTCAGCCACAAAGTAACAAGAAGAAGGAATAAATAACCTTTGTTGCTGGAGGTAATGAGAGATTTGAAATATTTTTATTTCTTCAGAAGAGCTGAATAATAACAATCCCTTTTCACAGACAAAACCTTTCCTAAAATAATCACTAAATTGGAGATGTGGGTAATCTTTTACCTATGAGTAGCTGTAACTAAAATATGTATAATAAATCTTCCTCCTTCCAGACAACTTTGTTCCTGAGATTCAGAAATTGGCAGAAATGTACTGGACAATACTGCTATGTTCCATTTTTGGGTTTTTGTTTTTGTTTTTTTAAGAGTTAATAAAAATGTACATAAATAACATTTTCTTTGCTAAGTAAGTAAGGAATTTCTAAAGTTCCTGTGAATAACAGCGGGGTACCTATGTGCCTTGGTTGTCATTGATTTATTCATTCATTTGTTTATTCATAAAATATTATGACTACTTACTATGTACATATTCTGTTTTATGCACTTGTTTTTTGTCAGTGAATAAGAACAAATTCACTGTCTTCGGGAGGCTTCATTTTATTTGGTTGAAGAGAAAGAGAAAATAAATGTGATCATCAGTCACCTGGTTAAGCTAGATTCTAATAGGTTTTTGTATCTTCATCATGTATTTTCCTCTTTGTAAATGATTAGCATTTTTTAGAGAAACACAGCTAATCTCTGCAAATGTACTATTCCACATTGAATTCATTATATTATCATAGGGTAGCAAATTACCTTAAAATACTTAAAGCAACAAGTATTTATCATCTCACAGATTTCTAATGTTTAGGAATCTGAAAGTGTCTTAGGAGGGTAGCAATGACTCAAGGTCTTTCATGAGATTGTATTCAAATTATTTGTTGGTGCTCTAGTCATTGGAAGGCTTGAGGATTTGCTTGCAAAATGTTGCACTTGCTTGGTTGTTGGTAGAATGCCTTGGGGTCCATGTCAGCTGTTTGCCATATGCCAAGATCCTCTCCAGAGGGCTACTGATTATTTGCATAATGCATTGGCTTTATTCATTTCTTTACAATCAATGCTTTTTCTTTCTTTTTCTTTTATTATTTAAGTGGTTAGAAATTCTAGCACTGAGCTGAAAAAGAATAATCCATCCTTGATTTGCTCCTGAACTTAATGGTAAAGAATTGAGTCTTTCATAATTAAGTATAATGTTAGTTGTACCTTTTTGTAGATATTCTTGTATTGGGTTGATGTAATTCCAATGTATTCCAATTTCTTGAGAATATTTACCAACATTGAGTGTTGGATTTTAGCAAATCCTTTCTCTAAAACACTTAATATTATATTGCAGAGTCTTTAGGATATTGCTGCAGAGTCTGTATGATATCCTCTGTTTCCATTATTAATTTTGGTGATTAGCATCTTTTATATTTCATCTTTGTGAGTCTTTCTAGAGGTTTATCAATGATGCTAAATTTTTTTAGAACTTGTTTTGCTTTGCTAATTTTCTCTCTTGTTCTTGTTTTCCTGTATCCAGTTTCATTAGTTTATGGGTTTTTTTTTTTTATTTTCATTGTTTCCTTCCATTTATTTGGGGCTTATTTCACATTCGAGAACTAATAAAAAATTTTTAAAATCTCAGGTCAAAATACAGAAGAAACAGAAATACAGAGAGTAGAATCTTGCTCTTCCCATGAACATTTTTTATTTCTAAAAGTCATCTGAGAAGTTTAGTTAGAGCATTTGAGAATCCTGTGGGCTAACAAAGACAAAAGCTGGATTTCAGGTGCTACCAAGGACTAGAATGGGAATAGGAGGGTCTTTTGTGATCTCTGTTTTTTATTAAAACTTGATAACATTAGACCTCAGAAATTAAGTGCAAATCAATCAATCTTCCTTCCTTACTCCTTCCTTCCTTCCTTCCTTCCTTTTTTTTTCTTTCCCTCTTCCTTTCCCTTGAAGATGATGCCATGATGCAGGGATGTGTTCCTGGGGCTTATCAGACAAAAGCATGCCTGGGGGATTTGAATGTAATGTGGAGTCCAGAGGTCACATAGGCAGCAGGACAGAGGAGGTGGTCAGCATGGTCAGTTAATTGGGTTACACACAAGGTAGGAATTAAGCAAACAGGTAGTATCTTAAGGACAATGGGAACCACATGCACAAGTTATGAAAATTAGAAGATTAGGTAAAACTACTTAGATTTTGGATTATATTGGAATTATATGTATCAGTTTAAACATGTATTTTTACAGTATATATGGATAAACTTAGAAATTGTGTGTGTGCATGTGTATCTGTGGGGGAGAGAGAAGCAGAGAAAAATGTAGCTGTCTACTAAGATGGTCTAGAAGCAATGATAGCCTACTAACAATGAGCACACAATGAACTCAGGTCATGATTTCTAAATGTTATTTTCCACTAAAATAAATTCTAATTTCTTAAAAAATCAACGGATTCCAGGGTTGGGACAACAAAATACATGATCAGCGACAAAACAAGTTCCCATACAATTATAGCAAAACATCAAAAGGTAGCAAGGATGTGGGCAAAAAGGTACACTTATTCATTGCTAGTAAGACTGCAAATTGGTGCAACCACTCTGAAAAACAGTATGGAGATTCCTCAGAAAACTTAGAATTCTTAGAACCACCATTTGATCCAGTTATCCCATTCTTTGGTAAATACCCAAAGGACTTAAAATCAGTATACTGCAGTGACATAGCCACATCAATGTTTATAGAAGTTCAGTTCACAATAGCTAAGCTATGAAACCAACATAGGTCCCCTTCAACAGATGAATGGATAAAGAAAATGTAGTACATATATACAATATAATAGTACTCAGCCATAAAAAAATGACTTAGCTGGGCATGATGGCACATGCCTGAAATCCCAGCAGCTCAGGAGGCTGAGGCAGGAGGATCATGAGTTCAAAGCCAACCTCAGCAATTTCACAAGGCCCTAAGCAACTCAGCGAGACCCTATCTCTAAATAAAATATAAAAAGAGCTGGGATTGTAGCTCAGTGATTAAGCATCTCTAGGTTCAATCCTTGGTATCACCCCTCCCTCCCCACAAAAAAAAAAAGAATGACTTTATGACTTTTGCCAGTAAATGAATATATCTGGAGACTCTCACGCTAAGTGAAATAAACTTATCCCAAAAAGCAAAAATCGAATATTCTCTCTGATATACAGATGCTATTCATACAACAAGGGAAAAATAGAAGTTTATTGGATGAGACAAAGAGGAATGAAGGGAAGGGAGGAAGAATGGGAATAGAAAAGATAGTAGAATGAATTGGACATAACTTTCCTAAGTTCATATAAAAGTATACTACCAGTGAAATTGCACATCATGTACAACCACAAGAATGGAATCCTAATTAGAATAAGTTATAGTACTTGTATATATAATGTGTCAGAAAACACTTTACTGTCCTGTGTGTGTGTGTGTGTGTGTGTGTGTGTGATATATATATATATATATATATATATATATATATATATATATATATAGAGAGAGAGAGAGAGAGAGAGAGAGAGAGAGAGAGAATAAAGAAAATCAAAAGGACCCAAAGCCAGTATTTAGAGACTCCCATTGGCCAGTGTGAATACTTTTCCCGTTTGGATTTGTCTGATGTTCAATAACATTAGACAGAAGTAGAAATAAGAAACGGTCACATCCTTGGCATTTTGGCAGACATAGATCATCTAAGAGAATGAGATTACTTATTAAACCATTAAATAGTTTTTCAACCATATCTCATTAAGAATTTAAGATTTATGTTTTTGGCTATATACATTACTTTAAGTCAGTGATATAAATTAAGGAGAATTAAGTTACATCAATATAATTTAAGCCAGCAAGACTATTACTGTGCCCAATTTATAAGCAAAAACGCTAAACTAAAATTGAGAATAAATCAATGAGAGTAAATGATTTGACAGATTGTTCAGTCAGCAATGCAGTCCTCTGTTCTTTATGCCACACCAACACTTGCAATATTAGATAAAAAGAAAAAAAAGTTTAGGTGGTTCTATTTAAGTGCATATTTATCTCAGGAAAATATAACCTCTACCAACAGGTTTTATTTCACATATAAAATGAAACACCATTGGATGAGCAATCAGGAATATGAAGTTCTACCTTTTGGGGTAAATTATTTTGGACCTAAATTTTCTTCCCACTAAATAAGCTGTGTCAGATCTACAGTTTCCTCTAGGTCTGATACTCAATGTTGCAAGACCAGGTATGTAAAAATAAACTTCAGCATCTGTGGTTTTCCACTTAGTTCCCCAGGTACATAATAAATGCCAGCAAAGAAGGGTGCTTTTGAATGTCCACTGTTACTGGTTATAATTCGGCTTACTGATCTCTTAATCAAGTCTCTCCATTTCCAAACAATTTAAAAGAAATCTAGTTTATTATTGTTCTCATTTTAAAGTTCTTTGATAAAAATATTCAATTGTTGCTAAGCAAAAGTGAACTTTATTTTATATCAAAGCTATCTTTAGTTATACTATACTTTCCCAATTTCATTTACAAGTTTATCTAATTCTCTTTTCCTATTAGCTTAATAAATCTTTTGCCACCATATGTATGAATTTAATTCTGAATTTTCACCCCTAGTCCTTTTTTCTCCTATTCCTTCTTTCTTAAATGTCCTCTGTATCTCAAAATACTATCCATATTTTACAGATTAGGTCTAGGTCCTCATAAGTCTCTTTTTCCTCACCCATTATGGAAAATAATACTGATCTCTCTTTCTCTAAATTCCTACTAGTTCACATCATCTCTATTTTGGCAGACTTTTTTAATACCCTAATTTTTCACTACACATTTTCTCCTTTCTATCTTTAAAGAAAATCGAGTTCTTCCTTGAAGATGCAGCTTTTCTCTGCACCTTTCTCTAAAGTTATTAGTTCGCTCACAATCCACGTGGAATTGTAATCTATCTTTAAAATTCTACTCTTGAAAGAGTGATACTCAAATAATTCCCACCTCTCTTTCTGATGCCTTTCTGAGTTTGTGGTCATTCCTTTGTTAAAGATTTTAACTACTACCTTCTGCTGTTGTTCTCCTTTCCAAATCATTTTATCGTCCTGTGGTCCTTTTATTATATTGATGCAAGAGCTATCTGATTCACTAAGTTCATGGGCCATTGGTTTTTATTTTTATTTTCCTTCAGCCAATCATTTAATAAGAAAATCTTGAATTTTACCATTACCCTGAAGTTTCACTTCTGAAGCTCTGTACTGAAACTTGGTGTTTTACTCTAAGAAGGCCCTTCTTCTCCCTTGTTCCTCATAAGTTACTTAATATACCCCCTCAAAACACTCAATTGCCCCAAATCTATTGGCCTTGAATATTTTTCTTATGATTAGCCTCTCCTTTCTGGTCATTTGAATTAGTAGACAAAGTAAAAATGATCTTTTCTCGTCAATCACTGATGTGGACAGGCATCATCCAATGTTTAGGGTCTGACTAGCACAATGGTGAGAGGAAGATGAATTCTCTCTCTTACTCTTTTCTTCATCTGGAACATCAGGGTTCCTGTTTCTCAGGTCTTCAGATCCAGAACTTACATGAACAGATCCTCATTTTCCCTTTCCTTATATCCTATTCGCTCTGGTCTTTGGACTTGTACTGGGAGTTGTACTCTGTTCTGGCTTAGATATGTGGTGTCCCCCCAAAAGTTCATGTATGAGACAATTCAAGAACACTCAGAGGTGAAATGTAGCTTTCTGTCTATGAACTGAGACCTCTGGAACTGAGAGCCAAATAAACTTTTCCTTCTCTTAAATTGTTCATCTTTTGGTAACAATGGTAAAAAAAAAAAAAAAAAAAAAAAGATGATTAAATACACTCTCAGCTTGCCTACTTCTCAAACTTTCAGATTCAAATTTTATTACTCTACCAGTTTCTTCTTTCTATAGCTTGCAGAGGAAATATGATGGGACTGTTCAGCCTTGGTAATCACATGAATCAGTTCCCATTTTCTATTAATTCTATGAATCATTGCTTGTTCATGTTGAGTCTATTAATTCTGTTTTTCTGGAGAACCCAGATGAAACAGTCCTCAAAAATCTAATCTTCAAACATAGATTATGTTTGCAAAATCACAGAATGTTCTTTGTGTGTATTGGTTCTTCCATTCTTGTTCCTAATCTCCACCATTAGATCAGAATGTTCCACTTAGTAGGTACTCTCTTATCTTCAGTCCCTAAATACTCAGAAGAGACAAACAGTGTAAGAAAGAAATGTTTCTTGTTATAAGTAATGTTTATAAATTTTGTTATTTTGGCCTAAATGCTGACCCAAAACTAGGGGGTTCTGAAAAATAAGGCTATTTGTTTTCAACCTTCCTTACTCAATATCCAAATTAAAGCGCTCTCTTTCTGGGAACTGCCACACAGGACCTGAGCGCCCCCTAGCGTCAAGTTATGGAAATATGGAAACTGGCTTCCCTGCATGCAGAAGCAGGTAGATCCCCATCTCTGCTCAGCAGAGTAGTAAGGCTTTGGGAGTGGGCATTACCCAATGGGAGTGGGCTGCCTTCTTGTTCCTCTGTAATATTACCCTTTACTTTTTTTGGATGCAATGTTGTAGAAAGCGGTGACAGTGACTGGGAGACCAATGTCTGGTTCCCTGATGACTTCATGGCTGTGGCATACTTGGTGACTGGGAAAGTTTCTGTGCAAAGGCACAGGATGCCTGATTGCTATAGAGATGTCCTCCATGGTAGTCTTATCAGCTTCAACCTTATTCTCAGGCATGGCAGCTCCTGAGAATGAAGGAACTTCCTTCCTAAGAGTACCACAATTTTTCACCAGTTCCAGTTCTGCTGCTCCTGAATCTACCAGCAAATTAGTAACTTTAAACAGTGGACTTTCTTGAGAGCTACACAATGCTCCTAATATTGCACATTGCAACTTAGAATGTAACTAAGGAAATAGCTGCATACTGTTGCTAACTGTGTAACTTTCATAAATACAAAGAATAATTCTTGCATAGTCTTTAATCCAATTTAGAGACATGTATAATAAAGATTGTTGGTGTAATTCTTAAGACCTGTTTCTCCACCAGAGAGCAGTGTTTCACCTGACCCTAGCTGTTTTATCTTCAAAATCTGTGTGTGTGACTCTTAATTTTTTCTAATCTCCCATTGCCTCGTGTCGGAACCTGCTAGTTTGGCCACACTGGTTGTGGTGTGGCAGAATGTTCTATCGAATGACTTCTCTCAATAAATAGGGCTCCAGAATGTGCTCCTTTATCTCTCTTGTCTGCCTCTCTTGCTTCCCTTGTGGGAGCTGGGGCTTAGGAGCCGTCACTGAAAGACCCCAAGAAAAGGTACTTTCTGCATTTGTGTGATTATTTGATAGTCAGCCCAGTTCACTTGGAGTGACCCTGACTGATTTAGTAGCATGTCTCGACAATCTCAGAATCCCTTGCAGAGTTCTAAGAAGCCTTACAGGTGTCCTGATGAAAATGATTCCCTCAATTATGTCTAAGCATAGCTAGCCATGCAATTATTCACCTCAGGGCAGTCTACCTTGCCCCAGATGGCTACTCTCATCTGCTTTTGTTTCAAAAGGAAAATATATGAACTTATTCATGCATATCAGAAGGCCCAGTATGGGGGGAAAAAGTACAAATTTTCAAAGAATGTTGATTGTATTTTATACTTTCTAATAGCTCTTTTAATATAATTATTTGAAGATCATATTATTGCCTGGCAATGATGAGGGGTGAGAGGGGAAGGGAGGAGGCAGGGAATGAGCAAGGATGGTAGAATGTGATGGACATCATTATCCAAAGAACATGTATGATGGTGTTAACCTACTTTATATACAAACAGAGATATGAAAAATTGTGGCATATATATATATATATATATATATATATATATACACACACACATATATTACTATATATATAACAATAAGAATTGTAATGCAAAAAAATACATGTATAAAGACATGAATTGGCATGAATACACTTTATATACAAAGATATGAAAAATTGTGCTCTATATGTGTAATAAGAATTGTAATGCATTCTGCTGTCATGTATTTAAAAAAATAAAATCAATTAAATAAAAAAAATATTCCTGTGGGTTTTCTGTGTAAAAAATCAACCTCAAAATTTACTAGAATAAAAGAGCTATGTTACAATACTTACAATTTATGAGAGTTAGTAATATCCAAGGTACTATAAAAATGACATATCTGTACATGACAATGTGTGAATCTATTGCTGGGGTGGCTCACGTGGCTGGAAATGACTAGAACAGTGCTTCACAGGGTAAATATATTTGGGACCTTAGTTCCTGCATTTACTGGAGCCAGAAAATCTAAGATCCTCCTTCAAGCTCATTTTCAGTTCTAGTTTGAGATGAATGAAGCACCGAGATGAGAACTAGCCAGCATCAGTCTCTTTCCACAAAGCCTCTTTGGGTTGCACACTTTAGGTTTCTGAGTAGGATAGACTCTAACAATGGAAATTAACATTCCCCGGGGTAAAAGTTATAAGAGTCTCACATCAAAATTGTGACACTTCTTATGATCTAGCCTCAGCAAGCATACAGTATTATCTCTCAATTCTAATTGTCCAAAATGAGTCACAGGCCCATGGCTAACCAGAGTGTTGGTTTGTTGTGGCACCATTTTTGGAGATTAGTTTCCTTACACCCTTAGGCCAAACTTTAAACTAGATGACCTTCTAGGAAATCCCTGAACCTAATATTCTACAACCCTACAAGTTTTCTGGTATTTTGTCCAGGGCAAGTACAGGAATTTTTCATGACATTATTTCTATAATAAACATAGTAGATTTACATATTTACTATAAAGTTTATTCTACCAATTCTGTGGATCAATAAAGTGTCTTGTTATCTTCCAAAATCAGTATATTATTGCAATTTCCTAAGAGATAGAAGTAAATTTCAACCAGAGATATGAAAAATTATGCCGTATATGTGTATCATAATGCAAAACAGTACATGTATAAAGACATGAATTGGCATGAATACATTTTATATACAAAGATATGAAAAAATGTGCTCTATATGTGTAATAAGAATTGTAATGCATTCTGCTGTCGTGTATTTATATAAAATAAGATCAATTAAATTAAAAAAAATAAACAAGATTCCTGTGGGTTTTCTGGGTAGAACATCAACCTCAAAATTTACTGGAATAAAAGAGCTATGTTATAATACTTACAATTTCTGAGAGTTAGTAATATCCAAGGTACTATAGAAATGACACATCTGTACATGACAATGTTTAAATATATTGCTGGTATGACTCAAATGGCTGGAAATGAAACTTAAAACATGCCTGTAAGCCACTCTTAATTTTTAAACTTTTCTAAGTAGCGTGAGAACCCTACTTAGTAATAAGAATTGTAATGCATTCTGCTGTCATTTATTTTTAAAAAATGTAAAAATAGATAAAAAATTTTAAAAAGAAGTAAATTTCTAGAGTAAAGGGTACATTTTTCACTTTGTATGAAGGTGCCAATGTGTCAGCAGTGGCCTTGACTGGCTGTAAGCTTTGTGACCCAAATGACACTGAAAGTTCAGTCCCTAAAGGTTTTTCAATTGTGGGAACACAGTTTTGAGAAAACAGGAAAAATATGTTTTATTGATTTGTTAGTAAATGAGAAAAACAGCAGACTAAGATCACAAAGGCTGCAATTCTGTCAGGGATAGCAAAAGGCATTTAAAAGGGGAATACAAACTCTGGACTTCAAGTATAATTATTATCAATACATACAACTAATGTCCAAATGATGGCCTTCAGAGAGAGCTCTGTCCTGAGAACCACTGACATAGTAACTGCCTGAATTTCTTTACTCTTGTGTTCCTTGAGCTAAAGGACAGATAACTTGGCCTAGGATGGGAAGCATGTTCATCATGTTTCCCCTAAGTTGGTGGAGGGGAAGAGGCAGAGGAGGAAGAAAAATAGAGGGAAAATATTGTCATTGTAAAAATAAGCCACCTGTGATAAAGCAGCAAAGTTTATACTTGGAGCATGAAATGGCCTCCCATTATATTTCCCTACTATTGACAGCGTGGTGTTATTAACTCATGTATCTCCTACAAGCAACCATTAATGTATTTGTCAAAACAGCTGGACCACATGACAAAAAGATGTCCCTGCTTCCTTTGTGTGATGGCTACCATTGTTATTTACCACAAGAGGTTAAAATTTCACTCTAGGGTCACACTGTGTCTATTCCTTTCCAATTCTGGTCCAGAGGTGGTTACTGGCTGACTACTGGGAGGATGGTGAGATACCAGGTGACCCTTCAGCCAACTTGAACATCAACTTTATAACTATGACCACCTTAAATTTGGAGACCCCATTGCCAGCAGATTTTAATATGCCAGTACAACATGGTGATTGACTCTAGTTGGGGTCCCACTGTCAATTGTTCCTCGGGTCATGTTGTAGCTTTTTCATTCAGAAACTTCTGGAGTGCCTCAATCCCTTCCCTTTTAAGTACGATGCCACCTCTGTCAAAATGGTCTTTTAATGGGTAGTGGCCCCTTCCCATTCTTTTCTTTGGGCTTCTTTGAGGATCCTTTTATTGGGGCTGTCAACAAAACATGTGTTGGCTTTAGATTTTGTTTCTTCTGGGCTTTATACAACTTACAGGAAATATCAACTAAGAGTGAGGTGTTTAAGTCAATTTTCCCCTTCACCTGCTGAAGTTTTTCTTTCAATGTCCAAGGTATTCTGCCCAGTGAAGGTCATTTTGACCATATGGGAATTTTTAGGGGCTCCTGAGTCTTCATCAGTGTATTTTCTTTGTCCCTGGTAGATTAGCTCAAAATATTTGGAGGGATCCTCACACTACTTAGAAAAGTTTAAAAATTAGAAGTTGCTTACAGGCATGTCTTAAATTTTATTCTTCAATTGTTGAGTTTGTCTCTGCAGAAACTAGCATCCAAGATACAAGTTCTTTCACATGTAGGAACTCCGGAAGGCCCTTGTCCCTCCTGGACTTTACTGGCAGAACATAGGGCACCACCCAGAAGTGTCTGTTGGTGGGCAGGAAGTGGGAGAGCACAGCATTCAGGGCTCAATTAGGTATTTAAGTGGCAAGTTCAGAAAGAGGGTTGCAAAGGAGACTTGCCTTTTTGTCTTCTACTATCCTTGTGCACTGGAGGCTGTGTCTTTGTCTACACTATTATCTTAGCTCCTGTTTAGGCTGTTTAGGCTCTTCATTAGTTAACTGCACCAATGACTGAATATACAGAATCTCTTTCCGTTTTTCTGTTCATAGGTGAAATAATTAGATGATGATAGCTATAATATAATCAGGGTATTAATTCATTTGATGTATTAATAATATAAATGAGTTGCTGAGTAGTAACTATAGGCAAGTGGGTCATGGCTAGAAGAAGTATAGAGCACCAGGAGCATGTCTTTGTGGTTTATATTTTGTCCCTGGCTCCTTGCTCTTAATCTTTGTGCTAGCCAGCTGCAACGATCTGAGCAGCTTTCCTTAACCATGCTCTTCCACTATAATGATGTGCCTTACTTTGTGCTCAGAGCAATGGAGCCAGATGACCATGGATTAAGCTTCTGAAACTAAACCCCAAATAAACTTTTTCTCCTCTAAGTTATCTTTGTCAGCTATCTTGGTCAGAGCAACGAAAAGTTAATCAAAACATCTCCAAAGCATAAACCACCTTTAGAAGCTGCTGGAGTGCCTCAATCCCCCCCCCCTCCTTTTTAAGTAGGATGCCACCTCTGTCAAAATGGTCCAACCTGAGGTAGATTTATCTCATCATCTAAGCCCTAAGCAGTGGACTCTCAACAAGCTCACCAGCCACTTTGCATCCTTGGCATGGATTGCTCGAAGTGCTGGACCTGCCCAAGAAGTCCAGAAGATACGCTGGTCTTGGGTCCCATCTGGTCACCACCAATTCAATACTGAAAACTTGGTCTTTGTCCCCAGTGCCAGTTAAATAATGACAACAGGGCTTTGAGAGTAAAGGAAAAGATATATTACTTGCTAGGGAATGAGAAAACCAATGGACAAAGGTCACACAAGGCTCAATTCTAACTGCCAGAGGGGGGGGGGAATGCTTCTTAAAGGGGAATGTGAAGACTGTAAATAAAAAGTATGGGCTTCAAGTATAATTATTATGAATAGATATAATTTATGTTCAAATTGTGGCCTTGAGAGAGCTCTATCTTGAGAAGCGCTGACATCAGTAACCAGGCCTAGATTTCTTTACTCTTATGTTTATTGAGCTGTTCACTGAACAGATAAGTTGTTCTAGGATGGCAAGAATGCTAATCTTGTATTCCCTAAATGTATGGAGGGGGAGAGACAAAGAAAGGAGAAAAGAAAGAAAAAAAATGTTCATTTAAAAATAAGACACCTATAGGAAAGGTAGCAGAATACAACAATTACTAATAGGGCATTATGTAAAATTGTGGATGTGTAACCGACGTGATTCTGCAATCTGCATTTGGGGTAAAATTGGGGGTTCATAACCCACTTCAATCTAATGTATGAAATATGATATGTCAAGAGCTTTGTAATGTTGTGAACAACCAATACAAAAATTATTAAAAAAATAAATAAATAAATAAAAATAAGACACCTGTGGTCAAGCAGCAAGGTTTATAGTATGAAGTGGAATCCCCTTATACAAAAAGTGAACTTTTAACAGATCAAAGAAAATTTAGACATTCGAGTGAATGTTTGTTCTTGTTGCCTGGTAATCAACTGTCCATTTCATAGAAAGGAACAGAAATTTTAATCTCAGACACAGCAATACAAGGATTGAAAAGAAATCTTGACATAAAAAGCACTAATTCATTGAACTTGAGCTTTGAGCAAAGTACTTGAGTCTTGAAAACAAGCAGTCTTAAGAACACAGTCTATGAAACACGTTTCTAGCCTCTGTGAATTTGCTACTTTAATATCTGTCTTATGGGCATGTGCCAGACTCATCTTGTTCTAGGCCACTTGGATAATATGCCTGAGTCATTTAATCTTGGCCTCCTTCCTCCTTTAGCACCACTTTCTCCTCAGAAGAGTCCTTAGGTTATATGCCAACACTGCTGGGGTCAGAGAAGGCTAGTTAAGGTATATTCCCTTCTGTAAGATAATTTGTACTCCAAGGAAAATTATTACTTTATTATCTTATAAAATTCTATTGTCAGAAAGGAGAACAAACTCTAATATTCCACATCCCTGCAGATAAAGAGGTTCAGTAATTGTCTTTAGCATTCTGGGCTCTATTGCATTAGGAGCTTCCTTGTACTTTTGTATTTGAAAGCACAAATAGATTTTTTTCCAACCCCAAGAAAACATCACCTACCAAGGGGCATGGATTTGAGCATGATTTGAGCATCCATGCCCAGAGAGTGGCATGAATAGCATGATAAATGTGAGTAAAGAGCTGTAATGAGAAAGTGGGACAACTTTTCATGAAAACATTTTTAAAAACTTGTGAATAGCCTAAAAGTTGTTCTAAAAGGTTTGTATTGATAAGTGATACAGGCTATAGGATACTTGCCTTATTGGATCTAATCATTCTGTCCTTTCTAGCTCAGAAGAAGGAATTGTAGTAGTTTCCATCAGTAAATGAATCTGGCAATCTTTCTTTTCATTTTCTTCAGGACAAAGCAAGGAGCAAATTTATATTCACAGTCTAATAAGAAATAAAGGAATTTGCACATAATAAAAACATTCCTAATTTTAATTACATTTAAAGTTCAATCTCTTTAACTTTGACCCTTACTTCCTACATTTAATTGATTGCAAAGTTTTATTATTGAATACAAATTTCTGTTGTTTTATCATTACAACTCTTCTTCCCTTCTATCTTGCCTCTTTCGATAACCTTTAAACTACTCTTCTTGTCCCAATTACTCTCCATTCCAATCTATCCTGCAGAATTTGCTTATTTACTTTATAATCAAACACATCCAGGGGTCCCTTGAATATCTCAAATTGCATATTATCTGGTGAAACAAATGCCAAGGACTTTCAGTGTCCATCTCTTTGCTAAAATTAATCATTTATCTTATATTATTCTAATATGTATCCCCAACATTTTCCAAAATGGTTCTTCTAAAGAATTTCTTATTTATTCTACCTTTGCAACCTATAATAGCTGAATGCTATTCCCTTGTTTTGTTTGCAAATCCATTCAATTATTTGAGGTCACCTGTTAGACATATCCCACTATGACTTCTGTTAGGAAATAATTTCTTTCAAAACAACATATGTTTGTAGATCTCTTAAATATATTTACATTTTGTCATTAAATTTCTATATTCTTTCTTCTGTGAAATAAACACTTATTCGATATCTATTGTGTGCTAAAAACATTGCAAACTGGGTACAACCAATAGTAAATAAAAACCACAGATTTCTGTCTTTTTGAACCTCTAGACTATTACTGAGACAGACATACAACAAATAGTGGCCTTATTAACATATGTAATGATATAACATGGGAAGGATGCTGTGTTTGGAAGTATATTACAGGGTACATTAAAATAATCTAGTAGGGGCTAGGGCTATTGCTTAGTGGTGGAGCACTTGCCTGGCATGTGTGAGACACTGGGTTTCATTCCTTAGCACTACATTAAAAAAAAATGAACAAATAAAATAAAGGTATTCTGTCCATTAAAAAATATTTTTAAAAAATAATCTAGGAATTATATACTAATGCACAGATAAAGAAGTTGGTTCCACAGAACAATAAAAACTTTCTCTAGGATATCAGCCCATATAATTACAAATGAAGAACAGATCTGAATAGCCTAGAATTTGGTGTTCTGAGGTAAGTTGGGCTCTGCCAGGTACTTCAGAATTTAAATCAGATATGGGAATAACAACATCAGATAAATGTTTCAAAAGATAGAATGAACCTATATTTAGAAGACTCTAAAAACGCCACGAGAAAACTTCCAGAACTCATAAATGAATTCAGCAAAGTATCAGGATATAAAAATAACACCCATAAAGAAATCATTATCCTATACTCCAGTGATGAATCTGCTGCAAGAAAAATTTGAAAAAACATCCCATTAATAATAGCCTCAAAAAATTTGGCAATAAATCTAACAAAAGAGGTGAAAGACCTCTACAGTGAATACTATAAAACACTAAAGAAATTGAAGAAGACCTTAGAAATTGGAAAGACTCCCCTCCCCGATGTGAGGCAAAGCAATGCTTATAAATGAAGCAGGAGGCACAGGAGGCATCACAATACCACATCTTATATTAAACTACAGAAATACAGTAACAGAAAAAGCATGGCACCAAAACAGGCATGAAGACCAATGGAATAGAATAGAAAACACAGAGACAGACCCACATAAATACAACTATCTCATGTTAGACAAAGACGCCAGAAATATACATTGGAGAAAAAGATAGTCTCTAAAAAATGGTACTGGGAAAACTGGAAATTCATATGTAGTAGAATGAAATTTAATTCTTATCTCTCACCCTGTACAAAACTCAACTCAAAGTGGATCTAAGACCTAAGAATTATACCAGAACCCTTGAAGTTGCTAGAAGAAAATGTAGTCCTAACATTCCAACATATCATCTCAGGAACTCACTTCCTTAACAAGACTCCTAAGCACAAGAAGCAAAATCAAAAATCAATAAAAGAAAGAGCATCAAATTAAAAAGCTTCTTCACAGCAAAAGAAACAATGACGAGTGAGAAGAGAGAGCCTACAGAATGGGAGAAAACCTTTGACATCTGCATGTCAGGACATTAATATCCAGGATGTTCAAAGAAATATAAAAAACTTAACAACCTCCACCCCAAAAAATTAATAAGTGGACAAAGGAACTAAACAAATACTTCTCAAAAGAAGAAATATCACCAATCAACAAATATATGAAAACAATTTCAACATCTCTAGTAATTACAGAAATGCAAATTAAAACTAGACTGAGATTTTATTTCACTCCAATCAGATAGTAATTATTAATACAAATAACAATAAATATTGGGGAGGATATGCAGAAAACGGAATACTCATACATTGTTGGTGGAACTGCAAATTGGTGCAACCACTCTGGAAAACAGAATGGAAATTTCTCAAAAAACTAGACATGGAACCACCATTTGATACAGCTATCCTACTCCTTGATATATATACAAAAGATTTTAAATCAGCATACTACGGTGACATAGCGACATCAATGTTATAGTACCACACTATACAATAGCTAAGCGATGGAACAGACCTAGGTGGCCTTCAACAGATATATAAATAAGGAAAATGTGGCATATATAAACCATGAAGTATTACTCAACCATAAAGAAGAATGAAATTATGGCTTTTGTTGATAAATGGATGTAACTGGAGAATATCATGCTAAGTGAAATAAGCCAATCTCCCCAAAATCAAAGGTCAAATATTTTTTCTTATATGTGGAAGCTAACCCACAGTAAAGATGGTACACAAAATTCAATTTTCCCCAAAATATGACACAACTGTAAATGTATTAAGATAGCAAATCAAATATCTGTCATCTCTTCCCCTGGAACCCCTTGTTGCTCTTCCAAGTGTACTGAACGGCATGGAAGAGAAGATGAGGGCAGACCTGGTAGGCATCCTGCATGGTCTGCTTATAGGAGCTCAGTGACTCATAGTTAGTTGTTTTTTTTTGTTGTTGTTGTTTTTCAAGATGCTGATGGGCCTTTATTTTATTCATTTATTTATATATAGTGCTTAGAATAGAACCCATTGTCTCACACATGTGAGGCAAGGACTCTACCACTGAGCCATAACTCCAGTCCTTCAAAGTTTGTCAGGGGCACCATGCACACAAGCTAAGCACGCTCCCCACCCCCAGCCTTGAGTAACAGGAGGTATTGGACTGGCATCCCAGGCCACATGCTGTTTGAAGCAAGTGGCCTTACCTTTGCTGTTGTTTTCCATGTCTGCAATTATATCTGCAAGATAAATACCCAAAATTAAATTTCTGAGTCAAAATATATAATTTTTAAAAAATTGATAAGTATTGGTCACTTGTCTTTCTCAGGAGTAATAATAACTTGTTATTACTATTTAGAACTTTGTGGCAATCTGATAGAAAAATGGTACCTGCACAGTTTTATTATCTGTTACAATGAGAGAGGCTGAACTTTTCTATTCATATGTTTATAAGCCATTTGCATTTCTTTGTCTTAATTTAGTTTTTTATTTCCTTTGTTCAGTTTCTTATTCAGGTGTTGATCTTCCCCTAATCAATTTTTTTGAGTTATGCTATGCTCTAGAAGGAGTGGAAAAATAGCTTAGTGGTAAAGCCCTTGCCTAACATGTATGAGACCCAGGATTTGAACCCCAGAACTCAAAAAAAAAATAGAATAAAAATTCAACTATTTTCTTCTGTTTGTCATTTATCTTTTAACTCTCTTTCTAATTCTTTTTTAATTCAAATTCTCTTAATTTATGTAATCAAATTTATCTAATATTTTATGTTCTCGGATCATGAGCAGTTACAAAATCTTCCCTAGTTCCAATTTACTCAAAACAAAATCAAACAAGTAAACAGAAAACCTGGATGACAAACTAGTAAGAATGCAGTCCCACACTAAAGGGTTTGTCTAAAAATAGTTCAATAGACAGATCATTTACAGAGATTCAGGCTAGATTAAAGGAAGTGATAAGGAACATGAGTCACCCATGGATTGCTTCTTCTGCTCAGAAAGGAAAAGAAGAAAGATGTTTCTGGAACCCAGTGAAAGCTGAATACAGGGTCATCTTGAAGGAGGTTAAGCATGGCTATTCTTATTGACATCTAGAGGACCTTAAAATCAGCATGGGCTGATTCTAATTAAAATACAAAACAAAACTTTGCATTTATTCTTTTTCTCCCTTAGGAAGAAGTGTGATCTTTATAAGTTTGTGACTGCCTATGAGAAATTACAGACTCTTTCAACACTCAAGTCTTGATTTTCATCCTTCTCTAGGTTTCATGACTTTTTCATAAAAGTTGTGCATGATTTCAGCTATATGGTAAAGATATTTGAGCTTTGTTCTGCTTATTGTGTTGTTATTACCATTGCTTTTACAAATGGTTATTGTTCTCCAATATCTGCTCTAATAAGTTCAACAGTTAACTGAAAGACATTGCACTGGGAGTCACATTTCACTTTTCCCTCCAAGACCCCAGACTACTGTGTGGTCACCCATGAGCTCTCTTTACTTCTTTTCTATCACATTTGGCCAATCTCAACTGATGCAAGCAAAGTGACACCAAAATGTCTGATTTACTCCATATTTATACTTTAATTATAAAGTATATGAATGGTTATTGTAAAAAAATCTATAGAAACAAAAAATATTCCTCTAATATATGAAATGTAAAGAAACATCCATTCTCCTTCCTAGAAATAATCACTCATTTAATTTTTATTCTTTCATGGCCTATATATGTTTTCTAAATAGCCTCAAGTACATGGTCAAAAAAGAAGGCATATGAATAAATAAAAACCAGTCAAACTTTGCATATTTAGGCTTCTGCTTAAATCTTACTGTCTAGCAAGGTTTGGAGAGAGTTGGATTCCATGTCACTAAAAAAGTGACACTTTATATAAATATAAGCTCCTTCACAATTTTTTTAATATTAATTATTTTATTTTTATCCACATGGTACATGTCTAACCAAATAAGTGAAATAATTTACTATTGAAGATTTTTGGTCACCTAAAGATTTTGTGTCACCAGAATATTCAGAGGCATTAGATCTTGTTGGCAGTACAGGAGAATGCTGCCCTCTAGGGGCACATATAAATATATACAGCTAGGTTGTCCTAGCAATGTTTGTTCATTTTGGGATTTCAGGCTTGGAGCACAATAGAAATCAGATGTAATCAGAAAGTTTAAAGACAGTTAATTCTATTCACTTTATGATCGTTTAAAATATTACGTGGGAGTGCATCACAATTTTATTTTTATTCAAATTATATTTAAATTAATATAGATTAAATAAACATTTTGTTAACAACACCTAAGTGCCAAGTAATTGAGCACACCCACTTCAGTGAGAGGTAGGCCTTACCTTTGAGCAGCTCACACTACAATATCACTGCCATAAAGTGTCACACTGCATATGATAGCAAAGCAAAAGAAAGTAAATGTCTGCTGTTGGCTCCCCCTATCCTTGACTAATTTGAGATAAAGATTTTCATCTATGGTGGTATTATTCCCTGCAGTACTAGAAATAAACTTGAGCTTGGTAGAATAAAATAGAGACTTAAAAAGTAGTTTTCTCATCATAAGGTTATTCTTTAGAAAGCCTCCTTATTCACCATGCTACAGCTTCTTCATTAATGTCAAAAGTGCATCAATCTATACTATCACATGCGTGATTTGTTTCAGAGCACAAATTAAATGACAATATTTTTACTTTATTAATATTGCATCTGTTTATCAAGAGCACAATAGGTACAAAATATGGTAGTACATAAAAACAAATATCAATTACAATCTGTTGGGTTGAGACAGATGGTAAGGAAACAACAATACATTTAGCATGTCAAATAATGTTGAATTATCATTTTTTAAAATAAAGCAGGATTCTGGAAAAGAAAATAAGTTTATTTTAAATATCATGGTCAGGAAAGTCCTAAGAAAGACACATTTGAGTAGAAATCTGAATAAATGGGTAAGCTGTAAAGCTATTGTGAGGAAGAGAATTTCACACACACACACACAAAATGGCAGACAAGTTACAAATGTCCCAAGTCAAGGACATACCTTGTGTGTTTGGAAAAAAGCAAGGAGGTTACTCTTGTTGGAGGATACAAAAAAGGAAAGATGGAAGAGATGAAATAATGTGATAAAAATAAACAAATCACAAGGGGTTTGCAGGCCACTGTAACTTCTATGTTTTTTTTTACCTTGAAAAATGCATCACAGGGTTATAAGCAGAGAAATGAGAGATCAAACCTCTATTTTCCCAAAAGATTTATCCTGGAAACAATGCTGAAAATAAAGGTGATATTGGAGGTGGAGGCAAGGGTAAAAGCAGAAAGAATGCTTGGGAGTTTTTTCCACTGTACAGGTAATGGACAATACTAACCTAAGTAAAATGAAAGTAATGATATGGATAGATCCAACAGGATCTCCTTATGAATGGGGCATTGTGAGAGAGAAAACTAAAGGATGACTCCAAAACTTTGGGCTGAGCAATTCAAAGAATGCTTCAGTTGCAGTTCATCTATTTGGAATAGAAGTTTCATGAAGGAGAGGGCAAGAGTATAAAATGTTTTTTAAGATTCATGTGTTCAAGGCTTTGTCCCCAGTTTATTGAACTATTGGGAGATGGTAGAAACTTTGCAAGGTTGGAAGAAGTTGGGTCATTTCAGGATATTGGGACATCAGCCTCTACTTCCTTCTTTGCTTTTGGAAACCATGAAGTTGATAGACCTCCTGCACTATTGCTTCTGCCATGATGTATTGTCTTACCATAGGCCTGAAGTTATAGAGACAAACAGCCATGAATTGAACCCATGAAACTATAAGCCAAAATAAACTTTTTCTCCATTTGTCTTGACATAATGACAGAAAGATTACCAAACACAGGAAATTGGTACCAAGAACCAAAGTCATTATTATGACTATACCTGACAGTATGGTTCTGAAGCCTTTAGAATTGGTTTCAGGAAGAATTTGAAAATTTGAGGGAAGCATACTGTGTGCTGTAAGTGGAGCATAAAAGGCCATTCTGATGAGAGCTCAGGAGATTAGAATGCTGATGAAAGAAAGATAATAAATATTATACACATGAGGTTTCAGATAGAAATATTCACTCTTTTAGAATTACACTAGATGACATTCACATTATATCCTGGTAAAAAAACAAAACTCATCTATATTTTGTCTATGCTCTGAGAATTTTTAGAAGGCTGAATTTAAGGGTGATGGACTAATTAATTTGGTGGATTAATCTGCATTCAGGCTGTGTTATGGCTATTACTGGTTGCTTTTAGAAAAATTTACAGTGAGAATCAGGAGCAAAACGAAGAGCAGAAAAATAAGGAAAACTTGGTCATGAAAAGAGCATATTTGAAGTTGTGGATAATAAGAGTACAAAATTAGCTAGATACCGTGGTGCACACCTGTAATCCCAGCTGCTAGGAAGGCTGAGGCAGGAGGATTGCATGTTCAAAGCCAGCCTCAGCCAGTTAGCAAGGCCCTAAGCAAATCAGTGAGACACTGTCTCTAAACGAAATATAAAAAAGGATTGGGGGTGTGGTTTAGTATTTGGATACCCCTGAGTTCAATCCCTGGTACCAAAAAAAAAGTGCAAAATTAGCACCCTTAAAAAGAAGCCAAGTGTTTTTGACCTGTACAACAAGGAAGATTCCACTAGAGCATCTCAGGACCCCAATTTTTTACTTTACACACATTTCAAATACTTTCTTTTGAGACAAGAGTCCATCAGTGCCCCACCTACACAGGCCTACCTGGGATATGTTCCCTGGGATATGTTTCCCATGTTGAGTCTCCCCTGCAACTTTCCTTTTAATTTATCTTTTACTTTTGCTCCTTTCCTTGTTAGTTTTAATCATATTTATAGGTTTGGTTTGTTTCTGTGTTGTCATTGTTACCATGGTTCATTTACTCCTTTTTGAATAGTACTAGTGATCAAGTCCTCGAGACAATGTTAATCATTTAGAAGTATTAAGAAATATCCATTCCAACAGATGTTCCATTCTCAAAAGAAAAAAGAGAGAGATTTATAAAAATACAAGGCAATGTTGCACCTTTAAAAGTTCACAACTTTTTATTAACTTATTTCAAGGATATTAAAATGAATAAAATGCTGGGCGAAGTATTCAAAAGGTTGATTTTATAAATAATCAATTAAGAGGTAACAAATAAACTTCTGAATTAAGGTAGGCAATACAGGATTTGAGAGAGCCTCAAAAATAACAAATACCTGTTAATAAACCCTTAATAAGCAGGAGAAAACATCTATAATAAAACTTATGAAGGGAGAAAAAAACAGGGGAAAGAAACTAAAGAGGCCATTAGAAGATGGAAAGATCCCATGTTCATGGATTAGAATAATTAAAAATATGAAAATATCTATACTATTAGAAGTCATGTACACATTCAATGCAATACTCATGAGAATACTAACGAGGTTCTTCACAGAACTAGGAAGAACAACAATTTTAATTCACATGGAAGCCAAAAGACCTTGAATAATACAAGCAATCTTCAGCAAAAAGTACAGTGCAGAAGACATTACAAAACCTAGTGTCAAAATATAATGGTGAACCACTGTAACAGAAAGAATAAGGTATTGGCATATAAATAAAGATGTAGACCACAGTTAGAGAACTGAGGACTCAGAAATAAACCTACATATCTATTTCTATCTGGTTGAAGATAAAGGTGCAAAAAACATATGTTGGAGAAAAGATAGCCTTTTTAACAAATGCTTCTTGGAAAACCTGTACATCCACATTTAGAAGATTGAAACTAAATCTCTCTCCTCCTGTATAAAAGTCAATTCAAAATGGATCACAAATCTTAATGCAATACCTGAAACTTTGAAACAACTGAGGGAAAACAATTCTATATATGGGTATAGGTTATGAATTCCTGAATAGGACTCTAATAGTTCAGGTAACAATAGCAAGAATTGACAAATGAAATTAAATCACATTAAAAAACTTCTGCACAGCAAAAGAAACAATCAGCACAGTGAAAAGACAGTCTAGAAAATGTGAGAAAAACTTTGCCAACTATTCATCTTCAAATGTCCCAAATATATAAAGAACTTAAACAATTTAATACCAAAAGTACATGAAATCCAATCAATAAGTGGGTAAATGAGCTGAACAGATACAGAAGTGCAAGTGACAGATAAATATAAGAAAAAGATGCTCAACATCTCTACCCATCAGGAAACTACAAATCAAAACTATATTGAAATTATGTCTCATCCTTCAGAATGGCTATTATCAAGAAAACAAAAATCAACAAATGCTGGTGAGGATACAGTGAAAAAAGGAACTCTTGGTGGGACTGTAAATTAATGCAACCACTATAGAAAACAGTACTGAAGTTCCTCAATAAACTAAAAACAGTACTGCCATATGATCCAGCTATCCCACTTCTAGGTATATATCCTAAGTAAATTAAATTAGCATACAATACATAACTGGTATACTCTTATTTATTGCAGTAGTATTCACAACATCCAAGATGTGGAATCAATCTATGTGTCCATCAACAAATGAATGGATAAAGAAAGATGGAGTCTTATTTAGGCATAATGAATAAAATCATTTCATTTGCAGCATAGATAGAACTGGAGGAGATTATATTAAGTAAAATAAGTCACTCACAAAAATACAAGTATCACATGTTCTCTCACACATGTGGGAACTAGAAGAAAAAAAAATCTTGACCTGAAAGTAGACTGGTGATTCTTAGAGACTGAGAAATGTGCAGAGGATGAGGAGCAATAGTAGAAGAAGGCATTGGGTATGATCAACATGTGTTATAAGTACATGTGGAAATATTACACTGAATTAACAATATGTAGAATTAATATGTGCTAATAAAACATATTGTATAGTATTTGCTATTTTTGGAGAAATTATTGTTAATCTTTTTCCATGTAGGAAAGCTAAGTTTTAGTTTAAATTATTAGTGTCTATGGTTACAAAGATAACAAGTGAACATTTTAATGCAAGTTTTCATCATTATAAAGCTATTTATTTGGGAAGAATACATTTATATTTTTCTAATACATTGATTCTACTCATTCTACAGTTAACAAGATACTTTTAGAAATGTGTAATTCGATGCAATATCAACTGCTGAAATACAGTGGGTGAACAGCATATATTTGTCCTTCACCACATCTATCACAGTTCCTTATATTTAGCAAGTTTTGAAATATTTATCAAATTAATCATTACATAAATTTGTTTTTAATTGACAAAATTTCATTTTGGTATCTTTTTGGTATCATACCTTCATTATTCTTCTCAAATCTCTAAACACTTCTTGCAACCACAATAACAACATAGTTCAGAATTACGTTGGCTAGGAAAAAAAAATTGTCCTATCTACTAACAAACCTTATACACTTCTGAGTACATGCATTAAACTTGCCATTTCTTTCTATTCTGTGAAAGAGGCATTTCTTTTCCCATTAAAGGCCAGTCCTATGACTTGTGCTTTGACACTCCCTACTGCTTTGTTAGGGCAGACTGAATGTAGTGTGCTACCCTAGATGGGGCCTTAGGACAGAAGAAGGACATGATACAAAAATTAGGAAAATTTAAATACATTATGGACTTTAATTAATAATAATAAATCAATATTGGCTCATTAATTATAACAAATAACCTATACTAATATAAAATATTAGTAAAAAGGAAAACTGAATGTGAATGTGATATGGGATCTTCTTCCCATTTTGAAATTTCTCTGTAAGTATAAAAATATCTATTAAAAAATAAATGATGAGATAATGATTCAATCTAAAAGTTTGGAGAAAGAATAATGTATCAGGATAAATACAAAGTATACAGAACTCAATATTAGAAACAGGAGCAAAAAACAATTGGAAAAAAAGATATAATAGATAAAATAGTTATGATTTTAAAAACTAAAAACTAAAATTGAATAAATTCAGGTAAAATGGGTTAAAGGAAAAGTATGGAACATTTAAAATATATTGGAAATGAGAAAAAGTGATTTATAAAACAGGTGTTATAGAAATTTATGAACACATTTGTCAATAAATTAAAAATATATAAAATGGAGATAATGTGGGTAAAATATAATTCTAATCAATAATTACTTCAAAGGAAAAATTAGAAAACACTGTTTTGATTATACTTCATTAACAAGTATTAAGAGATTTGGCAAATAATATTACAAGTATTAAGAGATTTGGCAAATAATCCTCTCACCTTTAAAGAAATTAAATAAGTAATTTGCTAACTTAAATATCAAATCAAAATGTTTCTATAGGAAATGTCTATTCAATATTGGAAAACATTGCTAACGTTTTATAATTTCTGTGTTAAAAGTGATATTCTCATTGGTTCCAGTAGGAGGAGGTAAAACCTAAGGATTTTAAATGAAGCCAACAAGAACACTGAAACTCAGACTTCAGGATTTAATTCCCAATATTTTTATGAGATGCACTCTAAGCTTAAGAGTACAAAGTTTTCTTGATAATTGCCAATATGACTGGAATGAGATGAAATCTTAGGGTAGTTTTGATTTGCACTTCATATATTTGTTTATTGATTTTTATATCATCTTGTGAGAAGTGTCTGTTCAGTTCCTTAGCCCATGTATTGATTTGGTTATTTATTTATTTATTTATTCATGGTGTTAAGTTTTTTGAGTTCTTTATATATCCTGGAGATTAGTGTTCTATCTGTTGTGCTAGGGTCATACTTAACCTCATACTGGCACTCCCTTAACTTCAAGCAATTCATAGCAATGGTACTGGAGAATAGACACCCAAAGCTTTACCACTTCAATCAGCAAAGAGGTAGAGCCCTCAGTGTTCATATTCACCAATGTTAAATCCAGTACACTTGATTCTTCATGTTTACTCTATTTCTATTGTAATATTTTAAGACTGCATCTGATTGGCAGAATCTAGGTCACATACCTCACTGAAATAGCAAGGGAGACTCAGAAGATACATTTTTAGGCTGCAACTTTGAGAAGAGAATGAATTATACCATAGAAAATGCCCAAAATATAGGAATGGTGTTTCAAAGATGTTGAACCTCCCTCAATCACATACACATATGCACAGCAAACATTTGCTAAAATGTTCAGAAGAAACCTCTGACAATTCAACATAACAAGGAATGGTAGGGAAGGAGGGCTATCTAAAGAGATCAAAGATACAGTAGGAAAACCAGCAAAGATGCTTTATTAGAGATGATGTAAGGAGAGAGTACTCATTGAAAATAGGAGTGTCAATAATTCAAATTGTGCAGAGAAATTTAATAGAAAAGAGTTTGGGGAGTATCCATTGGGAACCAGCAGAAACAAGTCATTAGTGTTCCTAGAATCAGAAGTTTTTCCGAGGCAGAAAGCATATTATAGTACATTCGTGAGTGAATGGGAGGTAAGAATGTAAAGAGAAAAATTGTTGAAAATTATTTCAAAAAATAAACTGATAAGAAGATGTAGTAGTATCATATGAGGTTAAGGAAGTTATTTTTCATATGTCACAACTTCAACATGTTGCATGGACCATTAGAGACAGAAAGGTTGGAAATACTGAGTGAAGAAGATAACCCTCATAGAGCAAAGTCTTGTTTTGTGGTACCCAGGACACTGGAGGAATTGACTTAGAGACATGGGAGGTGGGGCTCATTATTCTGAAAATGGAAGGAAAGGAAAGACAAACTTGCAGGTTTTATGGAAGTAACAGTAAGGGCAATGAGGTTTTGTGGAGTAGAGAGCATTTGGAATAGCAGAATGGAAAATAGGAAATACATTTCTTTTTTTATGAGCAACATGTATGGTTCAAATAATTATGGAACTCATGAATATGTAGAGATAAAAATGTGCATGATTTTGTGATTTTCTTTGATGGGATTCAGTAGTCTAATTGTTGGGGCAGGAAATTCAGAAATGTATCCAATAGACACTATTCTTTATTATGCATTACTGTGTACATTTCAAAAGGTACCCTTAGTTGCCCTTTTCCAAACATGATAAAATAATGATTATGTTTCATATGAAAACACTTCAACTCCCTGGAGCAACTTTTAGAGAAGGTGACAAATGGAGTTTGAAACATTGATCTATTGTCTCAATTGATTCACTTCCCTGTTTAAATGCTATATTGTTGACCCACATCTCATTCTTGTGTTCATACAACTCTTATTTACTGTCCACTTTGTTAGGCAAGGTGCAGTTAATCTCTTTCAGGAACTTACAACTCAATCCTGAAAAAAAATAAGTAAATTACCAACCTAAGTGAGAAAATGTGACAAGGACAGGCATGAAAAATATTTAGAAGAGACACCTGCTCAGACATCAAAGACTGTTTAGAATCAAATAGAAAATGTTTGTGAACTTAGTTCAGCCTAAAACACTAAGGGATAAATATAGATAAATTTGCCAAATGATGTTTTCAACTATGAGAGTCTGATATATCAACAATATTAGCAAATTAGAAGTAGAATATATTAATAGATTATAATTTGATTAGATGATTTTCTAGTCCATTTTTTTTCAAATTCACCAGTGATTTGAAATTTCAAACATAAACAACACAGGTAAAACAATTACAGGCTGCTTAAAGATGAAAATATAGATAATCTATGGATTAAAAGACTGGTTTGTTCTTTTTTCAT
Organism: Spermophilus citellus; assembly: GCF_964194105.1. Taxonomy (NCBI): domain Eukaryota; kingdom Metazoa; phylum Chordata; class Mammalia; order Rodentia; family Sciuridae; genus Spermophilus; species Spermophilus citellus. The sequence continues at coordinate 54,983,094 of NC_138189.1, forward strand.
ATTTAGTTGGTTAATTATGTCTGAAGGAAGATACACTGGAAACCTTATGTCTTGGAAATCTTCCCAGTAATGAATTTCCTGGGGCTAAGTTTACTTTAAACTAATTGACAATGAATTCAAAACCTTTCTAGGAAGAAGGTTTCTTTGTTTTCTGAACATTTTATCTGTAATATCTTAATTCCCTCATGTGCATTTTAGCACTTTTTATTATTTCAAGTCCATGTATAACTACATGTGAAAGACATAAATTATTGTAATCACCTTTTCCTTATTTAGAATTAACAAGTCTTTTAAACATAGAACTCACACAATTATAAAAATAAATATCTATAAATTTAATATGCTCAGAGATTATAAAAAAATTAATTCCATCCTGCTCTTTGGAATAATGACCACATTTGAATACTATAATTAAGTGAGGATAGCTGAAATCAGAAATAAAAACAAATTTGCAGGTTTTATGGAAGTAACAATAAGGACAGCTCTAGAAAGTCTGGTACAACAATGCAATGTGAAATAATCTTTATGTTATTTAGTTATCTCTAAAGTGCTGCTCAATAACCATGCTTCTTTCTTTGCAGTGTTGAGAACCTATTTACTGGAATGTATTGCCAGGCACATTTTTTTTTACTATTTATGGTACATTAGTGGACACCCTTGTAAAGATCATATGGTACTAATATTATAAAGAAGCATTGGCAGAATCTGAATTATTAATCAATATATTAAATTTATGTGTTAGGACCAAGTGTGGTGGTGCACACCTATAATTCCAGAGACTTGGGAAACCAGCCTGGACAATGTAGAGAGATGCTGTCTCAAAATAAATAAATAAATAAACACATAAATCAGGCTGAAGGTATACATCAGTGGGAAAGAGCCTCTGGATTCAACCTCTCAGTGCCAGAAAAGAAAAGAAAAATTATGCATTAGGTTAGACTATCATCCAAATATTAGACAGTTACTAAGGAAAGAAAGAGAAAGAGAGAGAGAGAGAGAGAGAGAGAGAGAGAGAGAGAGAGAGAGAGAGAGAGAGAGAGAGGGAGGATGAGAGGGGAGGGAGGGGAGAAGAGGAAAGAAGAGAGGAGATGAAGGAGAACAAGGAAAGAGAAAAAGAAAAACAGAAAAAAATTAAAAAGAAAAGCAAAGAGAGGAGAAGGCAGCTAAGGTAGGTTGATTTATTGAGAACCCAGGTGAGATCTATTATAATGATTTATTACAGATCTGTGAAAACTCATTGTGATGTAACTCATTGTGATGGTGAAGTAAGTTGCTTATCACTTGGTGTTTGTTAAATGGCAAATATAATTAGTTTTATTTGCTATAATTTATTTATACTTAAATATAAATTTATAATTTATACTTTCATTTAAGTAAGTAAATTTAAAATTTTTTTCTTAAACCAGTATAAATAATATTTTCTTATTTAATATTTTCATATTTTCCATATGGACTCATACTTCAAAGGTTATTCATTTTACTTGTTTTTTTTTCCAATTAAAATGAATTACATGCATTTGAAGTGTTTTGTATATTTTTAATTTGGCACCAAAGACCTATTCCTGCCTATATACTATGATCTTTATATACCACAGGAAATTGATACCTCTTCAGAATATTGCTGAGGATTTCTAAACATTTTCAATCATTTAAAAGTATTGCTCCTGATTTATCTTGATTACCACAAAATTATAATTTCTCACAGTAATGAAATAATATAGCCTCTAGTCCATACCAGATGATGGAAATGTAAATATCTATACTATTTGTAACTCTAGCTCTGTTGTCCATCTCACATCTGTGTTATAATATAGCCAAAGAACAATCTCTTCTTATCTCTTGACTTATAACTATTTTTCCTACTGGGGAGTCATCATGGCCTATGCATTACTGATGATAAACCTGAGTGACATTAATTAAATATCATAAATATTTGCAATCAAATATATATGACTTATTGATTATTCAGGCTACTGATTATTTCACTTATTAGCACAAATTAATTGAGGCATTTCTGTTTAGGTAGAATTTATATTGCATAAATCCTTAAACTTCTACTTTGTAGATGGGTCTGTCAATGGCTTTTAAGGATGTGGCTTGTGTACATATCTGAATGCCTACAAATTAAGATGAAAGATCCAAATTCTAATTCCCCATTATATTTCACAGGAAAACACTTTGAATGCTTTTATATAGTCAGCATAACCCAATAGACAACCTAACCCCTCTCCTAGTAGTGTGAATCTTGACAGAATAACCCCAAAGTAACAAGTTTCAGTAGTTTACCTCAGCTCAAACCATTCCAGCTAGACACCTTTGCTGTGCTACCTTATACTCCTAAGAGCTACACTGATCATATAATGTTAAAATATTATTCATTAGTTTTGCATCTTTCTTTCCAATAACATTTTGTTCAAGATAGTCTGCCTGGTTTTAATGGCCCACAACCAAAAACCCTAGAACTTGTGATGTTAGAAATGTCCCTGGATCCCTTGTTCTCTAATAAATATGTTGGGGAAATTTAGATGCTTAAAGGAAAATGATGACTATGAACCTGATTCTGGGTAAAATGCATATGTCTCAAGTTCAGTATGTTTCTAATCTTTCTCTGACCACTTAGGAGACAGCATCGTAACACCACCACTGCTGTGGAGTGATAAATGAGGCCCCCAGAAAGCTAGCTAGTCCCTTTCACCATGTGAGAATGCAGCAAGAGATGCACCATCTTTGTGAAATGGGACCATACCAGACATCACACCAATTGGCGCCTTGATCTTAGAATTTCCAGCTTCCAGAACCAGGAGAATAAAACCTATTTTGCTTATAAATGACACAGCCCATAGTATTTTGTCATAACAGTCTGAAGACTTTAGGTTGCCCAGGACCTCCTACTACAAAACACTTCCCCAAAATCACCTGAACCAGGCACTATCTTCTGCTTACCAGTATTTCAAAATTTCTTCCTGCCTAACAAATTCTAGGTATCTTTTGTTTCTCACCAGCACAGTCTTATCTCTTCTAGGTTATCTATTCTGAAAAACAAAGAAGTGTTTTAGTATTACTGGTATGGAAAATTATGATTTTTTTTAGAGATACACACAAGAGTCTATTTGTCAGAGCTGATGTTTTGATACTGGCTGAAATACAATATCTTTACCAAAACTCAGGATTAAAACAGATGAAGTTATGATCGTCAGGGTAGCCCTTGTTGTATCACATAAGGATAACTGTCTAGGATTGACTGGGCTTTTTTGAAAAGCAAATGTCAGAGCCCTCCATGGATTTCACAATGGTCCAAACGTTTTTATATCGGTAGGCCCCTTTATTCAAAATTCTGGAAGAAATAAAGTTGCAAAATTAATCTACGTAACTGATAGTGAGTGGAAAATTAAAAACTATAAATCAACCAAATGTATGCTGGAGTAAGAAGGGAAAATAACAACAAAAGAAGGTTTTAAAAAATAAAGGAAAGCCTTTTCAAGAAAGTAAGTCCATGGCCTGTTTCATTCCTTCTTTTTATTCTTCTTTGTGCATTTTATTCCCCTATTTTATTTCTTTGCTAATTTCTATTCTACATTTTAGAAATTTTTCTTTCTTATTTTTGTTAATATTAACATATGAAATGATAAAATCCAAAGGCCATAGATTTCCTAAAACTTTCTGATTAGAATATGGAATCATTATAAATAAAGCTGGAAGTCTTGATCACTAACAAGATTTTTTTTAAAATATATATTTAAAATCTTATAAACTGTCAGACAATTCTGGCTTGTAGATGCCTATCCTGACAGTTTCTTAAGCCAGTCTTATTTTGAAACATCCTTTCCCAAGTCATAATTTGGAACTGTAATGTCAATACCCCACAAATACTAGTAGAAATTTTATGAAAATTATCATTTTTCAATATAAGACTTTAGCTAACAAAAAAAGATCTTTAGTATTCCTTTCAGGTGATGCCTTAAGTCTTGGTTTTCTCTTTCTCTCTCATTACTTTCCTCTTGTTTATAGAATTTTTTTCTTTTTCCCCCAGGTTTATTCATCAGACAAAGGTTTGACCTCACTTCTGATGGTCAAACCATGAGAATTTCCCTGGCATTCATCTCATTCCATATTTTCCCAAAAGCAAGAGCCCAAAACTAGATAAGTAAACTTGCTTGACCTAAAATAATTCCCATTGAAATGGATGCAGAAGTATTCTCTAATTTCTCTGGACCTCAGTATCAGAAACTTCAAAGTGTCTGTGCTTTCACTCTATTGGCAAGCTCACAAGATAGCCTGCCATAGTTAGAGGGATGCATGCAGCATGAGATGCATAGACCAAGGCAAAGAACTGTAGTATTCACAGAAACAGATGTAGACAGAGTAATAGCATTGGCACCTACTCTTTGAGACAAAAGACATTCTCTGACTGTTTGGATATTTTATAATTAAATCCCCTGGGTTTGGAAAAAATAATTTTTCTTCAATAAAAATAATTTTATTGAAGAAATATGATATTTTTAGTCTCCTAAAAGGATTCTCCATTTATTGTGTCAACTCAGTAGATAAAATAATATAGTTATGTAATTAAATAGTATGCTTAATATCTAAGAAAATACACACAGAAATAAAAACAGTATGTAACAAAATTTAGATTTGTTTGTGTAAACATTGAAGTCTCAGCACCAAATCTACCATAACACTGAAAGTGTGAGGGTGTCTCATGAAAATGGAAGGGAGATAAGCAAAATAGAGGAAGGAGACGAGGGGAAGGGAGGAAAGAAGGGAAAATGAAAATAGTGGGGAATGTTATTGACCAAATTACATTGTTATATTGTATGCATGTATGAATAGGTAACAACAAGTCCCACCATTATATGAAATTAAATGCACCAATAAAAATATGGAAAAAAAGGAAAGACAGGATATGAAATAATTCAAGAGCAGTCACTGACAATGTATACTCAGAAAATGTTCAATCTTGCCTCCAATAAAAAAATACTATACACTATTAATAGAATATAATTTTCTGTCTATAAGTTATGAAATATGAAGCAAGTAAATAAATATAAAATCAGATCAAAATAATTAATATAAATCTATTGGCCAAAATGGTACTTTCAAACATCATTTCTGCTCTTATAAATGGGAAAAAATATCTTAAGGGTAATTTGAAATATTATGTAAATATCAGAAATGCTTGAGTTCTTTAATTCAGCAATTTCCCTTTCCTTCTCCAAAAGTGCATAAAAAGACAATAATATAAGGTAAAGTAAAAATTGTGTACATATTTGCATGTTGAAGAAGAAAACAAGCAATCAAAAACAAACTCCCAATATGATATAAATGTCATTTTAATGGTGGCTAATTACTGCTATAACAGTAAGATGAAATGTTATGTAATCATTCAATAAGATTATCTAAACCATGGTTTATCATCTGTCGTTCATAGACTTTCTTCTTGTTCCCAGGAAAAGAAAGAGGCAATCCTTTACTGGGGAGACAGTAGTTCAACTCAAAAAGTCTATATTTACTTTTTTTATGTTTTGAACTTTGAAGAACAAGATTAATTGTTTGCAATTTATTGAAAATCATTACTTTATAAAAAAAACTATGAGAAATTGATATAACAAAAAGTGAAACAAGGCAGTTTACTGAATCATGTAATATACTAAGCCAAAATACTTAAGGATATATGTCATATTTTCATTAATGATCATTTTTCCTTGTGTGATGAGTTAATACATAATTTTTACCAGTACATATTGTCTTATTTATTTTTAAAATGTTGTACATATTTTACTAATAATGAAACTCAAATCTATACTTGTTCCACCATAAGTAAAAGCATATAACTCAAAATTTATTCCTTTCATTATACATTGAATATAGGCAACTTCTAAAACTAACGTTAGTATTTTATTCATCTATTTGGTTATTAAAATTTAAATACTAAAACACAAAAATATTATAAAGTCATTTGGCAGACTCTCTGCCCAACTCTTTATCTAGAGCACAGTAAGTTTTCTGACTGTAATGTTAAAAATAAAGCACTGTGCTTAAGAGATGGGGCTATGGAATTAACGAGCCTGATACAAATCCCAGCTTAGTTATTTTTGCATCTACCTAGGAAAAAACATTTAATCTTTACTTTCTTCATCTCTAAGTCTGTAATAATAATATTTACTTCTGAGGGTTGCTGTGAGAAAATCCTTATAATGAGAAAGGGCTTAAAATGCTAACAAAACGTCTGAGCACCTGGATCATTTTAAGTGCTTGATAAATGCCAGTGCTTTCTGTTGTTGGGAACATCTAATTGCATTAAAGGGTTGGCACTCTGATAAACAGTACTTTGTTGTGAGTGCCCTTCCTTGTCTCAGCTGAGTGCTTGACAACAGGGGAAATGAGGCCAGAATCATGACAAGTGAATTGTTGAATCAAGGAAAGACCTAACCCAAATATTCTCTTCAGAGATCTATCTTCTAAGCAGAGGAAGAGGAAGGCCCCGAAGGTACGTCGGTTGGAACAACCCACCATCAGAATTATTTGAAAAAACAAGAGGAAGTTATGATATCCTGGAAATAACTGGGGTCAGAAGGCATGGGGTAGGGGTAAAGAACACCACACCTCAGAGATTCGGCTCAAGGCCTGAGGAGAGAGTGCCAACTTTTCAGGCTCATTTTAAGAAGGCAAATTTCCAGTTCTTAAGGTCAGGCTCAAGTTCTTTTCATACTGTATGGTCTTCCATGTTCTGCTTTTTAACTATGTCACTCAGCTTTCCCCTACTAGCTCTGTGGTAAAGTCGACTCAAATCACTGCCTTTAGCAGACCTTCCTGCCTCCATGTATGATCCTTTCCCTCTTTCCTCACTTCTTCACTTCACACCCTCCTACTCATATTTCAAGACTCTTTTCTGTATTTTCATGTTAAGAATAGCACTTCCTCTTTTGTAAGCCCCGAGTTTTATTATTACTCAATAAACACAGCACCTTTCAAAATGTTAAATTTATTAATTTGCTGGTTTGTTACCCCAAATTAGAGTTTTGATTTTATGTCTCCAAACACCTGCCATTAACATTTCCCTTATCTGTACATTCCTCTTCTTAATTCTCAGTATTTTCAAATTTTACCCAAACACCAAGTTTCTTTAAATTCCTGGCCTCCTCATCCCATCATATGCTATCTGCATTCTGAACTTCTATGCATTGCTTCTTATGTAGGCCACTTAGAAATTAAATCCTCAAGTAACTCTTAGTTGTTAAATTTTTTTATGAATTCCCATGTGCCTCTGTAAAATTTTTCTACTATATTACATTCTTCTTTTCTGTAACTTCAAATCACCAGCCATGTACAAAAGAATACTGGCCTGCTATTGCCTCTTCCAAATTCACCTCCTCCACTTCTGTAATAGTCTGGATTCACAGGTTATTTATGATCCCTTTCACTGTTCATTAAAATTTAATTCATTGCTAATAACCCCTTTCATCTCTTTTGCTTCCAAGAAAGACCAAAATTTGAAACTTGATATCCCTAACAAAACCATCCCATATTATAGCCATCTTTGGTGGGGGAAGATTTCCCTTCTCTGTTTCCACTTCTATATAGAGGTCAGAGAAGGGGAAGGAATTTCATTATACATTCACTTTGGCTTCCTGATTATCATTTTGTACCAAGTTCATTCAAGTGGACTTCTGGCCTGGAAGACTCTGTCATTCCATAATTTGCTCCTCTTTCCAGGCTCACTGCTACTATATAGAATCCTTCAGGGTCTTTTTTTTTTTTTTAAAGAGAGAGTGAGAGAGGAGAGAGAGAGAGAGAGAGAGAGAGAGAGAGAGAGAGAGAGAGAGAGAGAGAGAGAGAGAGAGAAGAGAGAGAGAGAGAGAGAGAGAGAATTTTTAACATTTATTTATTTATTTTTTTTAGTTCTCGGCGGACACAACATCTTTGTTGGTATGTGGTGCTGAGGATCAAACCCAGGCCGCACGCATGCCAGGCGAGCGCGCTACCGCTTGAGCCACATCCCCAGCCCCAGGGTCTTTACTGATATCCTGATCAGAGGTTTTTTTCTTCATCCCATTTTCAAAATTGTCAAGGACTAGGCTCTCTCAATGCTCACAGAAAGTGCCCCATCAAATTGCTGATCACTCTTATGAACATAACCTACACATACTTGTTAAGCTTCTTATTGCCATTATTGAGAACCACTAAATCTTTAAATATTTTCACACCTAAAGTTCCCTTTCTGAGCAAATATTTACTTTCAGATATTTCATTTTTATATGACTTCCAGTCACTTTCTATTAAAGTTTACTTACGTAAAAAACTTCTTTTGTTATTTTTTTCTTTTTAGATATACATGACTGGAGAGTATATTTTGATCTATATATACAGGGAGTACAACTTATCCTAAATAGGATTCCATTCTTGTGGTTGTACATGATGTGAATTTCACTGTGGTGTATTTATATATGAACATAGGAAATTTATGTCTGATTCATTTTACTCTTTTCTATTCTATCCCTCTTCCTTCCCTTCATTCCCTTTTGTCTAATCCACTGAACTTGATTCACCTCCCCTTTTCGTGTGTTAGCATGCACATATCAGAGAGAATATTAACCTTTGTTTTCTTGGGGATTGGCTTAATTCACTCAGCATGATAGTCTCTAGATCCATTCTTTTACCAGCAGAATTCATAGTCATTTGTTTTTATGGCTGAATAATATTCCATTGTGCATATGTACCACTTTTTCTTTATCCATTCTTCTGTTGAAGGGCATCTAGGTTGGTTCCATAACATTGATATTTGGAGTTGAGCTGCAATAAATATAATGTGGCTGCATCACTGTGATATGATAATTGCAACTCCTTTGTACATATACCTAGGTGTGGTATAACTACGTCAAAGGGTGGTTCCATTCCTAGTTTTTTGAGGAAGCTCCATACTGCTTTCCGAGTTGGTTGCACCGATTTGTAGTTCCACTGACAACATATAAGTGTACCCTTTTCCCCATATACTCCAAACACTTATTGTTATTTGTATTCTTGATAATTGCCATTTTAACTGGAGTGAGATGAAATCTCAGTCCAATTTTAATTTGCATTTCTGTAATTGCTAGAGATATTGAATATATTTCCATATATTTGTTGTCCGGTCATATTTCTTCTTCTGTGAAATGCCTGTTCAGTTTCTTTGTCCGTTTATTCGTTGGGTTATTTTGGGTTTTGTTTTCCTAGAGTTCTTTATATATCCTAGAGATGAATGCTGTATCTGAGGTGCAGGCGGCAAAGATTTTCCCCATTTGGTAGGCTCTCTCTTCATGCTCTTAATTATCTTCTTTGCTGTGAAGAAGCTTTTTAGTTTGATACCATTCCATTTATTGATTCTTAATTTATTGCACTTTAGGAGTCTTGTTGAGGTCATTTCCTAAGCTGGCCAGATGGAAAGGTCAGCCTATGGTTTCTTCTAGTAGGCAAAGGGTCTGGAGAGTAATGCCTTCGTCCTTGATGCACTTTGAATTGATTTTGGTACAGGGTAAAAGATAGGAGTTAAATTCTGCTATTTATGGATTTCCAGTTTTCCCAGCAATATTTGTTGGAGAAGCTACCAATTGTCCAGTGTATGTTTATGGTGTCTCTAATATGAGATAACTGTACTATCTGTATCTAGTATCTGGCATCTGTAACTGACAGATACATGAGTCTGTCCCTTGATCTTCTATTCCATTTGTATTCATGCCTGTTTTGTTGCCAATGCCATGCTCTTATTTTTACTATAGCTTTGTAGCATAATTTAAAGTCTGGTATCATGGTTCTTCCTGCTTCACTTTTCTCGCTAAGGATTCCTTTGTCTATTCGGGACCTCTTATTTTTCCAAATAAATTTCATGACTCCTTTTTCTATTTATATGAAGAGCGTCATTGGAATTTTAATAGGAATTGCATTAAATCTGTATCACACTTCTGGTAGTATGACCATTTTGACAACTTTAATTCTGCCTATTCAAGAACACGGGAGGTCTTTTCATCCTCTAAAGGCTTCTTCAATTTCATTTTTTAGTGTTGTTCTGTTGTTTTCTTTAATAAAAAAATGAAATTTATTTTTTAGTTGTAGTTGGACACAGTGCCTTCATTTTATTTATTTATTTTTATGTGGTGCTAAGTATCAAACCCAGGGCCTAGCACGTGCTAGGCAAGCACTCTGCCACTGAGCCACAACCCCAGCCCTGTAGTTTTCATTGTAGAAGTCTTTCATCTCTTTTGTTAGATTGATTCCCAAGGGAATCTTTTACTTTCCATTTTTTTTATACTATTGTGAATGGGATAGTCTTCCTGATATCTCTTTCTGTAGATTCATAACTGGAATAAATAAATTGATTTATGTGTGTTAATTAATTTTTTTAAGAGAGAGAGAATTTTTTAATATTTATTTTTTAGTTTTCGGTCGACACAACATCTTTAGTTTATTTTTATATGGTTCTGAGGATGGAACCCAGTGCCCCGCACATGCCAGGAGAGCGTGCTACCGCTTGAGCCACATCCCCAGCCCATGTGTGTGTTAATTTCATATTCTGCTAATTTGCTGAATTTCATTTTGAATTCTAAATATTTTCTGATAGAATTTTTTGGATCTTTTAAAAAAAAAACGTCATCAGAAAATAGTGATAGTTTGAGTTCTTCTTTTCCTATTTGTATCCCTTTAATTTCTTTCTTTTGTCTAAATGCTCTGGCTGGCGTTTCAAGGACTATGTTGAATAGATGTGGTGAAAGAAGTCATCCCTGCCTTGCTCCAGTTTTTAGGGGGAATGCTTTCAATTCTTCTCCATTTGGAATGATGGAGGCCATGGATTTAAAGTAGTTAGCTTTACAATGTTAAGGCATGGTCCTATTATCCCTAGTTTTTCCAGTGTTCTAAACATGAATGGTTGCTGTGTTTTGTCAAATTATTTTTCTGCATGTATTGAGATAATCGTGTGATTCTTGTTTTTAAATCTATTGATTTGGTGAGTTATATTTATTGATTTCCTTATGTTGAACAAACCATACTGAATCCCACTTGATCATGGTGCACTGATTTTTACCATGTTTTGTATGTGATTTGCTAATATTTTATTAAGAATTTTTGCATCTATGTTCATTAGGATATTGACCTAAAGTTTTCTTCCCTTGATGTGTCTTAGGTTTTGGTATCAGCATGATAATAGCTTCATAGAATGAGTTTGGAAGGGTTCCCTCCTTTTCTATTTCATGGAATAATTTGAGGAGTATTGATGTTAGTTGTTCTTTGAGGGTCTGCAGAACTTGGCTGGGAATATGTCTGATCTGGACGTTTTTTGTTGGTAGGCTTTGGATGGCTTGCTTCTTCAATTTCATTTCTTGAAATAAATCTGTTTAAATTATGTATGTCCTACTGATTCAATTTGGGAAGGTCATATGCCTCTAAGTATTTGTTGATATCTATAAGATTTTCTATTTTATTGAGCACATAAATTTTCAAAATAGTTTCTGATTATCATGTGCATTTCAGTATTGTCCATGGTGATATTTCCTTTTTCAGTATGGGTTTTAGTAATTTGAATAATTTCCCTCTTTCTTTTGGATAACTTGACTGAGGGTTTTTCAATTTTATTTATTTTTTCTTAGAAACAACTTTGTTTTGTTGATTTTTTGAAGTATTTTGTTTCAATTTATTGATTTTGGCTCTTATTTTAATTATTTTCTGTCTTCCACTTCTTTTGGTGTTGATTTGTTCTTTTTCTAAGATATAATGTTAGGTTATTTACTTTGTGATTTTCTATTCTTTTAATGAATGCACTCAATGCAATGAATTTTTCTCATAGAACCACCTACCAACTTCATAATGTAGTTCTTCCCTTTGCTGGCTTTCAATTTTGTTTTCCAGTTTTTCTTCATGAAATATTTTTTTTTAGTATGTTAAGTAGTACAGGCTTTCTAGTTGTGAATTCTTTTAACTTTTGTTTATCATAGAAGGTTTTTATTTTTTCACCAATTTTGAAGCTTAATTTTGCTGGGTATAGTGTTCTTGGTTGGCTTCCTTTTTTTTTCTTTTTCTTTTTTTTTTTTTTCTCAGAGGTTGGTATATATTATCTTAAGACTTCCTAGCTTTTAGGGTCTGCGTTGAGAAATCAGCTGTGATTCAGATTGGTTTCCCTCTAAATGCTACCAGTCATTTTTCATAGAAACATTTCAAGTTCTGTCCTTATTCTGTATGCTGGATATTTTCAGAATAATGGGACATGGTGTGGGTCTGTTGTAATTTTGTGTCTTGTAAGCCTCCTTTATTAGATTTCCTTTTCATTCTTAAATTTGGGAAGTTTTCATTGAAAACTTTGTGCATGCTTTGTTTTTTGGGTTTTTTTTTTTTCCTTGTCTGATAAATCTTACATTTAGTCTTGTCATGTTATCCCATATTTCTTGAATGTTCTGATCATGGTCTCTTAACATATTTTCTCATGCTAAACTTACTTTATTTTTAAGATTATTTTGTTTCCATTGCCTAACTCTCTTTTCTTTCAGGTAATCTAACCTGCTGCTGATGTTTTTCATTGAATTTTTCATTTGGTTTATTAATTTCTTCATTTGGAATATTTCTGTCTGATTTATTTTCAGAATCTCTATCTCTTTATTGTAGGTATTTTTCACTTCCTGTATTTTTTTCTCTGATTTTACTCCTTACATTGTTCTTTGCCTCACAGATCAGTTTAACTATGAACTTTCTAGAATTCTCTGAAATTCCTTCCACTGTGTTGTCAATTGATTCTGTTATTGAATTATTTTGCTTTGTTTTGGGGAGTTTGTTCTCTTGGTTTTTGTTTTATGTTGTTTGTGTGTCTAGCCATCTAAAATTTGGATCTGAGGCAGAAGAGCTTTTACCCTGTGGACTTATAATGTCCCTGAATGTTTCTAATATCTCACAATTTGGGGGAAGACAGATAGTAACAACCACCAATGCAATCAATATACAATATTAGATCAAATATCTCCTGCTATGACCTCTACAGTGTTAATTGTCACAGTAAACAGAAATGATGTCATTAGTTATTGCCCACAGTAAAAATAATAAGTTTGCAGAAGAGTTTACAATTTGAAATTGTGAATAGGAAGAGAATAGAAAAGATAGAGGATGTGATGATTACAAGGATTGGGAAGAGAAAATAGAAGTAAATAATTAAAGGAGAAGTGAATGAGAGAATAAAGTTTGGCTGTTAATAGAAGAAAACAGAGAAACCAAATAAATAGAACAAGAAAAGTGAGAGAATCAAGTATACATAATAGAAATTTTAAAATACAATATAATAAAAGAATAAAAAAATTGAATACACTACTAAAAATCATAGCCTTTAAACCACCAAGTATGGAAAATCCCTGCCTTCAAAAAATTCTACAAATGAGAAAAAAGAGAAAAATATGTATATTTTAAGCATCCATGAACCATTCAGCTCACAATTAAATAAAGAAAAGAAAAAAAGTTATTGTTTTTCATGTAAAGTTAAAGAATTTTTTCCACAGGAGTTTAAAGAATTCTCAGCTTCCCTTCTCAGAGTGTTAGGTGGAGTGGGCTAGAGTGTGATGTCTGCCCCACCCTCTGGGTGGGGATTGATGAAATGTTCTGTCAGACAAAATCCCATAGGCCCAGCTCCTGGAGGCAGTGTTTAGGCCTAGGTAGGCTCCAGGTTCTCCATTGAATAGGTGAAGATTTTAAATCAGCACAGTTCCAGGGCTCAGCAGTTGCTAGTCCATGCTGGGAGACTGTTTCCCCCCAGTAATCTCCCCTGTGTCCTAGTTATGAGGTGGAGGAGCCAATCCTTTGGTACCCCCCATGAGACAAGGACCCCACATATCCTTGTCTCTCTGGTTCAGGGAGAACTAAGTGTACTCCAAACTCACTCACTCCTGCCCTAGCCCTTTCAAGTTTCCTGCTGGGAACTCCTCTCCTAGCTATTCTGCAAGTGGCCAGACTCAAGGGAGATGGAGGTAGCCAATCTGTATTCTCCTCTGTAAACCCCTCTCAAAATTGGTTTTCTCCTAATCACTAAGGCATGCTCTATGTCATGTAGCATGAGTTTGTCACCCCTTTATTTTGAAACCAGCTTGAGTTTGCCAGGAATCAGCTCTCACAGCTGCCAATCCACGGGGCATGGCTGGAAAATGGACCCTTCCTCTATTTTCTGCAGGCAGCCATGAGAGATGAGGCTTCCTTCTTGTATAACAATAGTGTGGAGCATACCTTTCAGGTTAGTCTGGCAGTGTTTTTGATCTCTGGTCTCTCTATACCCAGACACTCCACAGGCCTCATAAAATGTGGGTTCCTTTAATGCCCTTATCCCTTCACTTTGCTCTTGAGGAGGGGTTCCACTCCACTGGCACTGGAGGAAGTAATAGTGGCTTGGGGTATTTCTTCCTTGTTATATTTTATCCAGTCTCCTGAGTTTATAATCTGCTTTGAATGTCCAGTGTTAATATACAGCGAAGTCCCCTTTTTTTCACCCATCTTGCTGAGAAGCTGCCTATATGCTTTATTGTTTTCATGCCACAGAGCAGTCAGGAAAGTGATCTCCTCTATTACGCCATCTTGAAGCATGGAAGAATTTTAAAAAATTATTATTGGTATTGTTAAGGTAACTAAAAGAAAAAGTGAATTATAAGTTTATATTTGGATAATGTGAGATTTAGGAAATCACATATCTAAAAATCTGTGGACATCTGCAAAAATATTGTGAAGTTTTGTTTTTAGCAATCCAGTAACACTTTTTATTCTACTAGTTCTTCTTACACTAATACCTTCCCTTAATGTTTTAAATATGTTCAACTTATATGTAGGAGAAGCATTTCCCATTCTTTAAGATTTACTTTCTCTAACAACTATCCAAAACTATGTTACCTTGCATAGGCAAGTACTCTCAATAAGAGAAATAGTGGAAGAGCATAAACTCTGATGTTGGGAGAGCCAATTTATTATTTGTTAGCTGATGCATAGCTAACAAAATTAATTCACCGAAGTTTTGGAAAGTTTGATTTCCCTATGTATAAAAGAGGAATTAACACTTTCTTTCCTCATATTACACACATGTAGCAAAGAGAATAACTATAAGACTTCAAACATTATAAAGGACCTTATTGATTAATCAATAAATAAATATATCCCATATTATTCTGCTAATAAATGGCTTATTAATTATTTTGGCACATTGTGTTTTTATTATTAATCTCTGTTATATGGATGATATCCCCTTAATATTGTTGTTAAATAAGGATACACAATAATTATACCCAGGAAAGTATATCAATTATAAAAACTATATTCTGGTAAACCAGAAGAAGATATATGATTGATAAAAATCTCTTTATGTATCAAATTACACCATCTTTCATAAAGAACTTATTATAATACAATAAATAGGATTTAGTTATCAGACTTAAATTTTGATCAAATTTTTAGGGATGCATTGGGGAGTGGCAAGATTGATAGAAACAGGAGAGTGGTGACGTAAATATTATGTAGACAAATAATTGTGGGAATATCCTCCCTACAATGAATATTTATAACTGGGTAAAGAAATATTTTATTTTTGCCACTGTTATGAAGTTAAATAATTTTATGAAAATATTATTCATAATTTTAAAAATATCTATTTTTGCTATAAGTGCTATATGTTTCTACAATTTTCGTGTTCTTTTAAGTATTTTATAATAGTATTTTATATTTAAAAAACTCTTGCTATTGGGTAAGATTAAAAGGGGAAACTATCATTTTCAGAAAAAAAGAATAGAACTCAGACTCAGAAAGTCAAGGATTGTATGTTTTCTCTTATATGTGGAAGGTAGGGAAAAAATGGAGAAAAGGAGAGGAACTGTCATGAAAATAGAAGAGATAAGAGGGAGAGGGAGAAGGGGAGAAAAGTGAGAAGTACTGGAGAATGAAATTATGTCCCAAAGACCATCAAGAATTCTCATTTGAACACTTGTTAAGAATACAGAATCTCAGGATGTACCTTATCTAAATCTGATTCTGAGAATTAACAAGAGCCTGATGAATTCATAAGTGCATTAAAGATTGAGGAGAACTGTTTTAATCACTATTCTTTGAAAACATCAGAGAGCATAAGATTTCATCAAATCAAAATTCAGAGTTACCCTTTCTACTCCCCTCTTATTTTCAATGCTAAACCTTTTTTGGTGGTCTCTTATGAATTTGTCTTTATCCTTCCACATGTCTTCCAGTTATATACAAATATAAATGTTTAACTCATAAATTGTCAAAGTTTCTAAATCCACGAAGCAGCAAAATAGCCTAGGAGCTAAATAGCATTTGAATTCATATACTAATAATAGAAAATTTGAAATCTCCACTTTATTTCGGGTACTCTTCTAAATGTGTGATCTCAATGGATGTGTATATTACTGAAGATAAGGAAACACTGAGTCACTGCAATTTACCCAATATTACACAGCTATTCAGTGAGAGTAAGGAGTTAAACTTACAGCTTGACCCAGAAAAGCCTTGTCTTGTAATCACAACATTATACTATCTTAGACTGTATGCTTTATTGTAGATCTCCACAGCCCTATTAACACAGCATCGCAAATTTTTTAAAAATCTATCTAAATGCAAAGATGAAATTAAGCATATGTCCTTTATATTGATGCTATCATACATGTATCTGAGATAAAACATTCCTGGAAACAGTTCTACTTCCCATTCTATCAGTTATCGGGTGCCAAGGTTCTATTTGTACAATAATTTGTACAATACCACAAAGCAGTTACTAAGTATCCATTGTCAACCCTCTCTTAGGTTCCAAGTAATATGTAGATTTCTAGAGAAAATAACAACAACAAAAATCTTTCACATGTCTCACTGTTTCAGGAGCTGCTTGTTGCATAATAAAAGAACATTTTCCTGGAAGACAGAACCATTTTTAGCCAAATGTCCTAGGAATGTCATAACAAATTACCTTTGAAATGTCTGGCTCTAAGTTATGGACTGCTTCATACAAAATGAATTCCCCAAAGCAGGTTTAATATGGAGCAGAATTACATAACAGTGTACATAACATTGCATACTAAAATCTGCCTCTTGACATCTGAATATTTTTCAGAAAAATCTATCTACCACTAAAGAAAGTTTTCTTTCATTATTGTACTAATGGATTTTCTAATGAGTACAAAATAAAACCCATAGCTTTTTAATATCTAAAAGCTGGAAAACAGAGTTTTCTACTTAGCTGTCCCTTATCAATATGTTTCCACTTTTGTTTGGAGAATCTGATGAATTTCTAAAGGCAGTTGTGTGTTAAGACCAAAGGTGATCATGGCCTTGTTTTTCTGATTTATGTTCATTGCTCCATTATAATTAATAAAAGCCAATGTTTCATTATCAAAAGCATTCATTGTTGACTAATCACATGTTCAGCCTAAATATGACCTAATTCACTAGAAATTGATATTGACACTTAGGTAATAATTTTATTTTTTCTTTAGTCATAGAAAAAAGGCTCAGCTGATCACAAATGACTTAAATATATGCTTCAAGTTTGAGCTTTGTTAATGGTTGGAACTGATCAACTTTGAATGATAAAAACAAATAGAAAATTATTAAGATAAAGCAACTACATCTTAGTGAAAATCTTGCAGGATTTCACAAATCAACATTGAATGTACAAAACTAGGTTTTTACAAATAATAATGATCAGTTATATTGTACAATGACAAGTGTTTAAAAAATCACACAGATTTAATTAGTCTTGTTCAACATTCAACTCAGACAAAGTAGAGAGATAATCCTTATCCTTATGAGATAAGGGATAGAGAAACCTGGATTTTAAATACATGAGTAGATATAAATTCTCTAAGAGGTGGTTTGTCATATGATGTAGATAAGACATTTTTAAAAATCGGTCACCCTTTGATATGTGACTTTTTATTATAAAATCCATCTAAGAGGCCTTGTCTAGTCTCAGCTGTTCATGGGTACTCCCGAGGCCCTGTTTAAATGTCTATTTTTGGACTATTTGTTACTGGTAAAAATTATTTGCTTCTTACATGTTAATTACCCCTATAACATTGGACTGGGCATTTTCTCTTACTCAACTTTTATAACCCAAATACCTTGTTTAGGTTTTCCATCTCTCTGAAAGGATATATGAATAAAGAATGAATAAACAAATGAGGATACAGTAAATTTTCAAAGTCCATGATTCTGAGCTGGGAATAAAATAAACCAACCATCCTGGGTACATACCAAAGACAAAATAAAAGCAGGGTATTAAGGCAGCAGATGGTGCTTGTTGTCAGCCCCATGAGTGAATCAAATAGAAAACACGGTAAGTTGTTTAAATTGATGTGAATCAGTCAAAAAAAGACTATCCATTTTTTAATTTATTTTTTATTTTTATAAGACAGCAGAATGCAGTACCATTCTTATTACATATATAAAGCACAATTTTTCATATCTCTGGTTACATACACAGTATATTCACACCAATTCGTGTCTTCATACCTATACTTTGGATAATAATGATCATCACATCCACCATCATTAATATCCCCATGCCTCCTCCCTTCCCTCCAATACCTCTGCCCTAATATAGGGTTTGTTTATTCTAAAGAGAACTTCAACATGAAAATCCACAAACTCTTCCGATCCTCATTGTGAAGATCCTGAATCACTCTGAAGTTTCATTTAACACAGAAAAAGGCTCCTGAGATGACTGTGAATAGGTTATAAATGATATTATGATTTTTTATAATTTGAAATGATGGGTATTAGTCCTAGCAAAGTAACAATCAATGAAAATAATTCTTTTAAATGCATTCTATGTATGGCTAGTTTCTTCAGCACACAACTTTTTTCTAAAATGTACCTTGGTAGTTCTAGAAGTAAAAATGGGGATTAAAGAGAGGGAGTTTCATATTTTATCCTTTGTTTTTTAATAGATGGAAAATTAGAAGTATGAATGCAATTTTGAGTAATAATTCATTTTAGTTGAATAATGGAAAAAGATAAAAAAGAGTGGATACTATCATAAACTATATTCATAAAATAGAACAAATAGCAAGTCTTATAATGAAGTTAAAATACCATCAAAATTTATAAGGAAGTTTTATTTTCTTCTTAGAGAAAAGGATCAGAGAACATAATAAAAGTTACTTTATAAAGTAATTAATCAAATTAATCAAATAATAGAGGAAAAATGCATTTTTTAAAAGGTAAAATAAATAATAATACATTTAATGGCCCAGTACCTTATTAAAATTCAAAAATTTATAATCTGGTACATGCCTGTGTTCTCAGCCACTTAAGAGGTTGCAGAAGGAGTATTGCAAGTTTCAGGTCAGCCTGGCTAAATTAATGAGACTATGTCTCAAAATAAAAGTAAAAGGGGATGGAGAAATAGCTCAGAGGCAGAGCACCAGTGGATTCAGTCCCCAAGCACCACCAAATAAATAAATAAATTTGAAAATTTATGAGGACTCATTTTTGTCTCAAGAAATTCCTTTATAGGAATTAGATTTTTCAAAAAATATAAAAGGAATTATATTGACACATTAGTCTTTTCAATTGACCATTCAACATAAAATTATATTCCTACATAATAACCATAAATATGCACATTTTTGTATTTTAATTTTTAATAATACCACATTTCCTGTATAATCTGTTATCATCACAGGAATCATTCCCTTACTGAAAACTTTTCTAAGAATTTCCTGGGAGAGGAATGGGCAGAAAGTTCATTTCCTACTTGAGAAAATTTTTAGAATTTCAATCAGCCTATTGGTTGAACCAAAACCACAAAATTAGCATTTTACTAATCCCTGTGTTTAAATAGCTGTGAAGCCAACACATCTGCCATCATCTTGATCATCAATCCAGCTTGCTTCTTCCCATTCTTGGGTTCAAGGTATTGTATCTACATGTAGTAAAATTGTTATGATTTCACACTATCTAATCTCTCTTCCACTCTTTTAAGATATAAAACTTTTCTGTTTGCAAAAGTATTAATACCTTCTTATAACATTATGGCAGTTTAAAAATGTACATGCAAATATTGATGCTATCTTAGAGCTTTAAGTGGGATACCAATAAATTTTTATAAAAAATCATTTTCTGATAATTTTGTAATGAGAATATATGCATTGAAAAACTAGATACATAATAACGATAGACTCTTGAGGTAATAAATATTGAATTTATTTCCAATTATATGGAAAACTGCTATGCAAAATATTTTCTGGCCTTGATAATTATCACAGACCATTTGAAAAGAATACTGAAGACATTTTTGTTCCAT
Organism: Spermophilus citellus; assembly: GCF_964194105.1. Taxonomy (NCBI): domain Eukaryota; kingdom Metazoa; phylum Chordata; class Mammalia; order Rodentia; family Sciuridae; genus Spermophilus; species Spermophilus citellus. The sequence goes on from NC_138189.1 coordinate 55,003,384, forward strand.
ATGATTTGGTTAATAATCTATAATGTGTATCAATAAAACTATAGATATTGATGATTACTTTTATAAAGATGATAAAGATTGCACATTTATAAGAATAAAAATGGACATATAGTACATAAATTGGAGTTTAAAATAAGTCTTTCTTAAAGCATTTATATTCTTTACTTTGTATGTATAAGATATGCTAGCTGTCTTTTTTTGACTAGGGTATGAACAAATTGCATATGTAATTTGACTTTTCACTCTAATGTTTCTGGAATCCATTTCCTCAGGATGTGTGAATGTCAGTATTTTGGGGGTTCTTTCAATTTGATAGAATTCTAGAACTCTACATGATAAGACATCTAGATCTCATAACCTATCCAATTCAATCATCTTCACATATTAATGTGTTAGATGTGCAATGCAGCAAAACATAAAGTGATGATTAGATCCTTTTAAAAATTAATTGATAGAACTTAATGCTTTCTACATAATGAACTGACAGCATTTTTTTTTTCACAAAGACTCAAGGAGCAGGATGCTCTCAAATAGATTTAAAAGAGAAACACATTTTCAAAATTTTTCAGATAACAAATGCAAATTTTCAATGTGTTTTAATTTTTTCCCACTTCAGCAAATATGATAATCTAAGAAGAAATCTTTTTTTAAACTATTTAACTCTTGATGCTTCCTTATTCCTCTAAGGAAACCATATCACTACATTAAGAAGTGTTTTAAAGCATTAGTAATAAAGTGTTGGTAAGAAACTGTATATCTAAATAATATAAAAGAATAAAGATAACAAAACCAATACATTTTTACTTGGAGTAAATTTTATACAAATACCACTTTTCAAATACACTTATTTTATCAGAATTTGCCCTTATGTTGTAAAACAAGTTTGTTTGTTTTCATGGAACAAAATTCATTAATGTAAGACCTAATTTTTTCTTTCTTCTCTCTCTTTCTCTTAGAGGCCTTGGCAACCATGAAGCTTCTCATCCTCACCTGCCTTGTGGCTGCTGCTCTTGCCAGGCCTGTAAGTACAATGGAAAATTAAGAAGGTTCTACATTCTTGTTAGGGTTGAACTGATATCTCATCAAACATGAGACACTGAGAATGATTATCTTGAAGCATGGGATTAACTCTGACTAGCTAGTGTTGATGTTAGAAATATCATAATGCTTCACATTTTGATCTTCATATGTAGTTCATCCAAAGTTCTTAACTCCAAATTAAATGAGCTGAAATATAAGCACCATACAATAAAAATTAAAATTAAAAAGTAAGAAAAGGAATAAGGTATCACATAACATAATAAACACCATAAAAGGAGGGTGTTAATAGGTATTCAATATTTCTTTACCAAATATAACATAAAATCACATGTTCCATTATATCCTACCTTTGGAATCAGATGTACCCTCTTTTGATATGGTTGGTGTCATATTTTTCCTCAAGAGATACAGTACAGTTATTCCAAACAAAGGTATTTGTTTATGACACCATTTAACTAACCATAAGTTTTGATTTCCACAGTCAAAATGCAGATTAAGATAAAGTGTTAAAACATTTGATGATAGAAATAAAATTTAAAGACTAGAAAAGCATAGATTTTTGTCCCTGAGTTTGTATAATGCTTTAAAATGACATTTAGAATGTGATTTTACATTCAATAGAAGTAGTTCCGAATTTTTAATTGTTTTCTTAATTCTTTGCCATATTCTGAAAAAGGAAATGATTAATTAGCTTGTTAGTAAAATAATTCTGATTTTTTTTCTCCTTGATCTCAGCAAAACTTGATCTGACAGTTTTTTCTATTAAATTAAGCACTTTTCTTAAACAACAATGTTAAAATTCATAATATTACATGTCTTGTTGTGTCATTATTGTCATTTTTATTGCTTTTTGTTTGTGCATTACAATTCTTGCATTGTTTTTTTTCACAGAAATTTCCTCTTAGACAACCAGAACTCTTCCAAGTAAGTAGACTTCACTCTAATCATGGCACTATGCCTTTTTGCTGAAGTCTCCTTTCTTCAGTTCAACTACTAACAGATACAATATTATTTATTCTCAAACAACTTCTTAAAGAGTTGAGAGGACATGCATATATATAAACTTTTGAACTAATAAAAATCTTATAATTATTTAAGAGAAATAGTTAATTAACCAGAATGTTAACATGATTCAGTCTAATGTATTCTTGTTTCTACCTCTTTTACATGAACTCAAATATTTGATGTATAATTTAGTCTCATTTAACACAAAATTTTGAAATAATTTCCTTTTTTATTCCCTACTGCAAGAGGCATCCACTCTCTCCAGTAACTGAACAAGTCTCATTTATTATTTTTGCTTTTTTTTTTTTTTTTTTGCAGAATCAAGTAGACAGCAGAGAGGTAAGCCATTTGTATATTCAAAGATACCTTTCCCTTACCTCTTTCAGTTAGCCATAACAAGTATTGAATGTTTTCTTCATTTTAATTTTATTTTTACCTTTAATTACTCAAGTATCTGAATTACTCCCCCTCAATTCTATTTTGATGAAATATCTATCCAATATCTTCTTTAGATATTTGGTAAATATGGACTCATTAAATCTATAGACCTCAAGAAAAAGCCATTTAAGGTGTTTCCTTTAGATTTAAAGATTACATTAAATGAAAATACAGGGGCTCAGGTTGTGACTTAGTGGTAGAATACTTATCTAATATGTGTAAGACCCTGGGTAAAATATCCTGCATTGCACAAAACACAAACAAAATTGTTGATTTTTTTTTCCTCTAAGAAATCTACTGGTTTATCAAATTAAATGGAGCACTTGTGTTCAAATGGAAAAAAAAATGTTCATTTTTTTTGGTATGCTTATCTTTTTTTCACATATTAATGGGATGCCATGTAATGTTTTAATGCATGAAATTGTTTATCACTTTTATAATTCACAATTTAATTTCTATAGGAAATTCTTAAAGAAAGAAAGCTTCACAGACTTGTTGAGGCAAGTATTATGTTAAAATACAAACACTTTGCTAAGAAAATTGCTTTCACTTTTAAAAATACTTTTATCACTTGAATTGACCAATTCAAAATTTCACTAAAGAGCTGACATAAATTTTAATTTACACCTAAATTGTGTTTCTTTCTAAAACACTTGTAATGTGCTTTACATGACCTACATGGAAATGTGTGATTTCCATAGTCCATGGAATATTTCTTCACTTTTGGTAATACTCCATATGTGTTGCAATTTTCTATAATTTTGTAACTGAGTTGTTAAATAGAAGAATTTCAAATTTTAGTTCAAGGTGATTATTTTAAAAATTTGATGGATAACCCAACTTTGTCTGAACGCATTTTAACATAATCATTCTTTTTTTTTTTTTTTTTTTTTGATAGACTATACCAGAACTCAGAGAGGTAAGAAGGACTCCCCAGGAAATACTCCAGAACTGAAATAGGGAAGCAAGTATTAACATCAAGAGACCTCAAAGTTGTGCTTAAGAAAAATAAAATGCAAAAATAACAAACCTGAGTGGAACAAATTTTAAAATATTTTAAATGTACAGTTACATACTGACAGCTTAAGCAAAGAAAGCATAGCAAAAAAACATGGTTAGCAATAATATAATGAGAAATAGTAGAACAATGATTTGTTTTTTGTTTTTTTTCATTTGCAGCATCATAATGTGAGGTACTTTCTTATAGGTTCTCATTAATTGATGTCCTTTTTCACTAGTATTGTTTCTCTCTTGTTTTCTATCCATATGTCCATAAGGAATATGTCAATGAACTGAACAGGGTAAGATACATTAATAAAATTTAAGCTATTTTTAAAATATGCCATTTTAAATAAGTTTTATAAGCTCTACTTCATTGATTTTTAGCAGAGAGAACTTCTAAAAGAAAAACAGAGTGATGAAATCAAGGTATCAGTTTTTCTTAAAATAATGTGGCAAAATTATATAATCCTGAATTAGGAAAAATATTTATTTGGAATTTTTTTTCTCTCTGCTACTTACCCTTTCTTTGAACATCTTAAGTCACTCATTAAAATGACTAATGAATTTAGTTGAAAGTTATAAAGACTACTGATTTTATTGGCATAACCATCTCTGTGATAAGACAAGGAATTAATAAGAATGAGTAATAAACAAGTAAAGGCAATCATGGCCCAGTCAATTGTTTGCAATTATCCCCAAGGTTGAAGGAATGTTTAATTAATCAAAGGGATTATATAAAGCAATTTAAAACTCAAGAATATTTTACATAGTCACAGCTAATTTTCTTTTTTAAATTGATTTTCTTACATCTGAATTGTGTTCTAATTTTAAAAATTAACTTAGTATTGATAGAGAATACAATATTTAAAATTTATGAAATTAAAAACATATCTTTTTGACTGAGTGTTTTTTTGTGGCAGGTAAACACAGATGAGTTTTCTCAGGTAAGAGCTTTTGTTTAAAAACCATGGAATCCAATAGGAGAAAAAGAAACACATAACAAGTGTTTCCTTTAAATACCTACCCAAAGTACACAAATAATTCTCTAAAACAAAAGAGACAAATATCTCTAATTCAAAGAAAACAAGATGTACTGTATCATGTGTTGGCTAGAATTAGTAACAGAAATATTTTGAACTTAAGTTCTGTGGATAATGGCTCCACTTTTTATACTATTGTGGTCATGACAACTGAGGACAACATACTAGGGAAGAAAATGCATCTTTCTCAAGTATGTCTATACCACTGAACCAATGCTCTCCTTTTCTCTGGTGCGCTTTTATTTATGATATCATCTTTAATCCAGTGCTTTTCCTTAATTTCCAGTAACTAAGTTAAAAAACAAGTTACTCTGATTAAAGAAAAATTGTGTCTTATTAGTATAGATCTTGTATTGAACTACCACAGGGTGGAGGAATTCAACTTGATTTTCTTAAACTCTAAAATGCAAATTAGGGAAGTATATCCTTCAGTTAGCTCAGGCCAAAGTAGGTAGGCCTTTTTGTTTTACTTATCTCTTAGATAAGTAAATATCTTTAACATAATGCCTCTAATTTCTATTCTCTTTGTCCTCAATTTTATTTGGTAATTTTGCATTTGACTATTTGTCATGAAAATTAAATTAATTCTGTTTTTTTTTTTTCCCAAGGAACACATCATGGCAGATGCTGAGGTAAGACACCCTCGTTTTCTAATGAACTATACATTTATATATCAAACATAGCATGTGAGATATACTTCATTTTAGAAAGTTGTCTCCTCAAACAATATAAGAAATTGAATTTTGCACTGTTTGACTTATTGAACTTCTCTAACACAGGTTTTGTGTCCCAAAACATACCATGTCATGCCAAACAAAGTCGGAAGAAGGACTTTAAGCCATTTAAATAACAATCAGTGAAAACATTGTTTACTAAAATGAACAGTAAAAAGCAAAGCATGTACAGAAAAGTTTAAAAATAAGACTCCAAGAGAGCCCTGCTCTTATAACAGGTCAAAAGTTTACTCTTCCCACTGTTGCAGTTATTTCTTGGGCAGAAAGAATCTATTGCAGCAATTATCTATGATCAATGGGCTATCAATGCTCTAAAACATGGGAGAAAATACCTGTTGGTCTATTATCCATAGCTAATAAAATTTCCTTGGAGATAAACAGTCAATTGAATATTATACTCAATCCCTTAAAGTATATTTTTAGGAATAAAATTATATATATATATATATATATATATATATATATATATATAAACATACTTAATTTAGAAGAAAGAGGAAATATTTCAAAGGGTGGATGTTTTCAAAACCTAATATAATTATAATTCTATCTTGAGATTTTTTGTTGTAATTAGTGATTCTGTTTCATTCATATCAAAGCAGCTTCAAGATGAGATGAGATTAAGTACAACTCAGTAACCAGCTCATTATGGCCTTTTGTTCAAGGTTTCCTTTTTTTAATCATAAAAAGATATGTAAATTTTGCATTCTGTACAATGATATACCTATGTTTGTTTTAGTAAGTAAAATATAACATTTTTAAGATTTTTAAGTTCCTGGGAAAGTTATTAAATTTCCCCTCCCCACCCCCACAGCATTCCCTTCCCCCCCAAAATTTGTATTACTGTGTGGTCTTAAATCTTTTCACACATCTTATTTTAATTCTGATATTCTGAGGGATAAGCAATCCCTATGATGATATAGAACTAAGTTTCCTTCTGAATATATAAATCCAAGGTGGGGTCATAACATTGCTATCTTTTTTTTTTTTTTAGCAGAAAGAGGTCAGCAGCAGTTCATCAGAAGAGGTAAAATGATTTTGATATTAATTCAGAGTCCCAATTAATTAGAAGATATTTATGTAAAGTTACTAGTATGAACTTAGGTATCCTATATTGTCTCACTATATCAGGCACTAGGTATGTGGTATTATCCTAATTTTCATATGAAATTATCAACTCAAAAATTTAAAATGTAAGAAAGCAACTGTTGGTCAAAGAAATTTACAGATTTATTTCTGGGCAAACAATACTTTCTGTCCAGCTATGGTGTCCTGTTTTTGCTGTTGTTGTTGTTGTGTGCTTGTTTTTCTTTTTTTTTCTTTCCCAGATTTAGTTAGAACTCTTATCATTAAAACTTCCAGCAATGATTATACTCCTAAACAAATGATGTATTTTGTTTTATATTCTGTGCATAAATATATGATTCTAGATTAATTCAATACTGCAGTCCTCCAACTACTGTCCACTCTGTGCCCCTTTGTAGAGAACAAAGATAGAGGATATAGCTGAAAACGAGGTTCCTTCTTTGACTCTGGAAAAAGAATTTTATTCTCCCATAATAAAATAAGACAAAAAGAAAACTAGCCCAACAGGGGCCGGGGAGGTTCTCTTAACTCAGTGAGATGTTTACTTTCCATCTGCTTCCAGAATTCTGCATAACATACTGGTGAAAGCAGTGAGAAAGGGAAAGACAGCTTGGATATAATCTCAGTCCTTCTGGAACGTGGGGCTAAAATCACTTTAGAATTATTAACTAAAATGTGAATTAATGTCATAGTATTAAAATTTTATTTATTTTTTAATTTTTCCAAAGGAAGTTGTTCCCAATATCACCAAGGTGAGATTTATTTGTTACATTTGAAATATATTCCCCCAAAATTCTGTTGTTCAAGATAAGTCAAAAACTCACTTAACCTCTACATATAAATTTTTTAGCAGAAACACATTCCAAGGGAAGCCATGCTCAACCAATACAATCTGGTAATACTTCATTTAATTTTTATTGAAAGCACAAATGCCAACTTTTTAATAAGTAAGAATGTTGTACTGATAAATTATTTCTCCTTAATATCTGTTAGAATTTCATCCATAGTAAGTAGTCTGATGTACTTTTGATGTTTATTCATTCCCCACGAAAAATAAAACCAACAATTTTCTTATCCCAAGTATATAATTCTTACTGTCAGTTGAGTTTTTTAAAATTATTTTATAGTCAACTTTTGAGTTTGAATAATGAAACATATAAGTTGGAGCCTATCAAATTGGTCAGACTTGAGTTTGACTTGAAGATCTACATGAAATATTAGATGGTTTTCTTATTCACCATAAGTCTATGACTTAAATCTTAAAATGACAGAGATAATAAGAAATACTAAATGATATAACGCAATTATTATAATTCAGGCAAATAGTAAACTCAATAAGCATTAGCTAGTGTTAGAAATACCATTAACTTGGTTCACCTAGTACTCTGATTTAATTTGGACAAAGATTTTTCACAGTCAGAAAAAAATATTTCCCATCTTATTTATAATTCTGGTTTAAGACAAACTGTAAGTAGAATTGTCTGATACCCAGATTTATATTTGACTTCATTGTAATAAGTTTTTAAAAAATTTTTGAAAGTAGTTTCTCTAATGCTTTATAAAAGGAACAACTAAATTAGTTCAATTTATTTGTGGTAGAAATAGCCTTTCAGAAGGATTAATAGTGCATTTTGGGATTCATTGCCTAAAAATGATGGGTCTGGATTGCATGATATCCAAGAAATTGAAAAAAAAAATTTCCTTTTAAAACAGGAACAGCTTCTCAGACTGATCAAATACAACCAACCTCAGATGGTAATATTTTCTTTATTATAATGCAAAATCATATCTTATTTTAGTTTTAAAATAAATTAAATTTTAATTGGATACACTTTTAATATGTTTCCACTTTTCCTAAGAAATTATTTACTCAGGTCTTGACCTTTAATAATCAATAAATTATTTATCTAACTGTATACATATTGACTGGGAAAGCTTGTTCTTTAAATTTATGCCTGAATTCAAGTGGTATATCATAGCCTTAATTACTAACTAGGGAGAAATTTATTTTTCTTTCATTCTATGTCAAATCCTTATGTAGCCTCCATAATTATACATTATATTCATGAATTTATCTTGGTGTTTATTTTCCTAAACTTAGTGCTTATTAAATGTCACATAAATGCACATAGCTATGAAATAGTTTACCTGTGAAAGCATAGACATGTCAAACTTTCCAATTGAAGAAACAGTGTAGATTCTAGGGAAGTAATCAGGAATACTAAATTCTAGAATTGCTTTTATCAAAATTATCACAACCCTCTCATCACTAATTTCATGAAGTTTTTAACTTAGGAGGACAATTTTCTTTTCTTTTATTTTAGCTATTAAAATATTTTTTTATTTAATTAAGACTTTAGGGAAAAGACTGTATCCCAGTTTAGCAAAATTGCATTTTTCACATTTGCTTCTATTATCAATTGAGAAAGATGAAAGTCAATAATGGATTTAATTTGGACCTAAATTGTTACTCCAGTTTCAGTTTTTAAGTTGCTCATGTTTAAAATAAAATCCAAGTAAATTTAAATATATCAATATACTATAAAAATTCATCATTACTCTTCTCAAAAATTAACTGAATAATATATTTTAGTACCTTAACTACACTAGCATTAGGCTATCCAATCCATATTTCTTGAACTACACTGGTCTTGCTCACAATTTTATAGTATTTCATAGTTGTGACCCAGTACTTGAAATAGTCTTTGAATGAATGTTGATGACCTAGTAAATGTTGGTTACTCATAAACAGAATGACTATTCTAAAAGAAACAATTTGGTTTTTTTTTCCCTTAGAATGTGGTCCATGACCAGGTAAGATTACTTATTATATCTAAAAAATATTGGTGTTCCTTTCACATTTTTTATAGCATATGCTTTTTTTTAATAAACAGAAATACATTCCAAGAGAGAGAGTGGTCTACTACCCAAATATGGTAATATTTTCTTTTAAATTTTCCAAAGTTAAAAATTTATATAATAATAATAACCAGCAATGCAGAATATAGTCTTAGACAGTTGACAGGTTATTTTTCTCCCAGAGAATCAACCTTATACATTCTTTATTTTTCCAAACCATAATGAGTTTGGCTTTTAGCTATTTTTATAGTTAAAAAAATATTTTGGTTTTTTTTTTATAATTCTATGATAGACTATATCCTGTTGCATTGTAAAATTAATGTGTCCTACCAGAAGATGTTTAAGTAAATGTATTCCATTTTATACAGGAGCAATTTCGCAGAATGAATGTACACAACCAAGTCCTAGAGGTAATATTTTCCTTAATATGAGATAATCATATACTGATAAGTTTAAATATGTTTGCTTTTAAATAGCCTCCCACTCTTGAAGAAATTCTTTCTTCTCAAACATTTTTTCTCATTTCCTACTATTCAAATCATATAATGTTAATTAATCTGAGTGACAAGAACGACTAGTCACTGTTCTTTGGAATGGGAACTGCTTGCAGCTGTGTGTCTCTCAGCTGATAAAGGCAATACATTTGTAATGATGAGCAATGTAAAGTATTCATCTCCAGGGTTACATTAATTTATTTTTGAACATGTTCCTTAGTTTTATAGTTTTATATTCATAAATTTGTCTGATTTTTAAATTTGACATATTTATAAATCTCACATTCAGTTAAAATGTTTCTCCTGTAAGCAGCACATATTGGAGATTTACTAGATTTGCTAGAATTTATCTTGACAGATTATCTCTGTCAAAATACTCTGATCCTTTATTTTCTCATCTGTGAAGTGATTTGTCACTAACACAGAATAGACACTGTTTCTTCCCCTCCCATACCTACCATTGATTCCACAGAGTTCTTGGGGCTTCTAATTTCATCAAGGTAATAGCCAGTTACTCTGAAACAGGTGTTGCCATAACAATTTATATTCTGTGAATAACTGGGTCAGTTTCATAGCATTCATGGGGCCCTCTAACCAGTACTCACCATTTCATAAACTTTGAAAGACGACTGAGGATTTTTTATGTGTCTTAGAAGAAAAATTGGCTCTACATAATCAAAATGCAATTGGCAAAATTAATGTTATTTACCAAATCTCTAACATTTAAAAAAAATATTTCAAATAAGTTGTTTCTTCGGTCTTTGAAGCTTTATTCAGTCTTAAAAGGCAACTTTCTTTTTCTTTCCAGAGACAGCCCATGAGAGTTGCAAATGAGGTAAATCAATGTTTTTATGCATGCATGTGTGTGTATGTATTTGTGTGTGTGTGTGTGTTAATACTGCTCCAAATACATGAGCAGTCAGTTCAAAAACAAGAACAGAACAAAACAAACAAAAAATACTGACTGGGGTCTATACTTGAGCTCAGTAGTAGAGCACTTGCCTAGCATCTATAAAACCCTAGGGTTCAAACCCAGAACCACTACCGGGAAAAAAAGAAAACGAAAAAATGAAACTAGTGAACCACTGAACTATTAACTAGTGTTTAGAAATATTTCTTACCTACAGACCAGTGTTTGTCTCTCCAGTGTTATTTCTAACATTGCTATAGGAGATCAATTTTAACAAAGAACAATGAGAGGATAATTCTTTGTCCATCCCTGAGTGAAGATAGCTCCAGGCCATTCAATATCAAAATTGAGATCAAAATCTCAATTTGATGTTGCCTTTGTCCAGATTTGAACTTTTATTGTAGTACTGTGTAGTGAAAACACCTTGGTTTTAAATCACGATTCTGACATCTTCTAATTATACGACATTGAACACATTCTGTATCCTCTTTAATTCTTGATTTCTTATTTGTGGGAAAATTGATGTATGTCTCTCTATTCAATCCCTTCCCCCAAACTCCCATATCCTGTTGTTTCAATGTTGTGTGTGTGTGTGTGTGTGTGTGTGTGTGTGCTTTTAACAGTAGTAGGTGTGCGTTCAACTCAATGACTCTGGGCCTTTGAAGGTTTAATTTATATATTTTATGACATGTTAATAAAAAGCATGTCATAAAAAGCATGTAAGAAAGCCATGGAGTTTTTTCTACTTGAATATGATTAGGGGATAACTGTTCCCTAAGATTCGAAAGTTTGAAGTTATCAATTGATTTTATGATAATGATTCTTCAATGTGCATCAAATTTTACCCTCAGTTCCTTCTGAAATACTCAGATCACATTCACTGAGCAAAGTAAAAGCAAAATGAACGCAATTATTCACTTCATTTGAGTGCCAAAGAGTGTACTGGTTACAACTTTCCATGTGATTCTTTAAAACAAGAGTGTGGTAACTGTATATGTGCTTTTTTCTTCTTAATGATGGTTTATGGTAGCAATGATTTTGTCTCTCATTGTGTTCAATTGGATGTAAATCACAAAATTGACTTTTTCCTCCCTCTGTTAAGGAACTGGCCCAGTTCTATGTTGAGGTGAGTTGACTTTATTATATTTAAATTTATTTTATCTAAATATATTTTTTGTACTGGGAATTGAACCCAGGAGCACTTAACCACTAAGCCATATCCCCAGCCCTTTCTTACATTTTAATTTTGAGACAGGGTCTCACTGATTTGCTTAGGGCTTCACTAAGTTGCTGAGGTTGGCTTTAATCCTCCTGCGTCAGGTTCCTAAACCCTGAGATTATAAACATGAAATTCAGATGTCATATTTGTTTTAATTTTGTATAGGTGTTCCCAGCAAAATATGATATGAATTCTGCTTTTTTTCTAATTCTATCAAAGTAAACATCTTTCACCTAAATGTGTAGATAATTATGTGTATTAACATAGAAACAATTAAATGAAATGCCATAATGACTCAACAGAGGCAGCTATTCAGAAGGAAAAAATGATATTTTGGTCCCTGAACTCTAGTTTTGGGAACAACACTATTCTAACAATTACTGAAATATATTTTTCCTGTTTCTGGCATTACTGAAAGTCTGCCGTGTTGACCCTGTGTGCGAGACCTTTATTCTTACCTCAGCATCTTAAAGGAAAATTAATGTGTAGATCTCAAAGACAAAACAAAACAAAAGCCTTACTGGTGCAAATGCCCTGAGTTTATAAACTAAGTAACAAGAAAATTCATGCTACTACTTTCTTCTGGTAATTGGACCTATGTGAGTATTGCAGATTCTTAGAGTTCAACATTGAATAGAGACCTTAAAGCAGTGATGAAATGATTCAATTTTTCAGAGTTTCAAAGCAACCATTGTAATGCACAGTGCTTTTCAATTGTCTTTCTCTCTAGCCTCTCCAACAGTTCTACCAGCTTAACACCTATCCCTTTGCTGCTTGGTACTATCCTCTACAAATGCAGGACATTCCTTTCCTACCCTTCCTCCCCATCTTTGGACCAATTGCCTCTGAGAATGTTGAAAAAACTGTTATGCCAGTGTGGTGGTAAGTTCAGTAAAATTACCAATTTTGGTGTTCCACTATAGGAAAGAAAAGAATGTAGCTTAGAGAACATTCCATGAGGAAAGATATAGAATGAACATTGCAAATAAATACTTAATGCATAGTACTAGCATTACCTGAAATAGAATATTGCCAATGCTTTCTGGCATCTGGGGCTCATATTCATTTCTTAGTAACATATGGAGGCAATGTTTTATCCATTCTGGGAGAAATGTTCATTCTAATGAAGGTAGGGAAAAAAAACTCCCCAAATCAAAAATATGAAAACTTCTGACATGAAAAATCAACATCATCCTCCTGTCAGTTTTACTAATCCTAAATACTTTTCTTTTAGTTATATATATGCTAAGTATAAAAATGCTATTTAGAGGTAAGGGCACAGATTTGGGCATCCAGTTGTTCTAAATTCAAGACTTGACCATTTTTACTTATTTGAACTTATTTGACAGTGCTTATTTTTTATAATCTTAAAGATGATAAAATGTAATATTCTTTGTTAAGTGTACTGATGGGAAAATAATGTGGATAAGTAGTAGTCACTTTTTTAGTAGAATTTTATTGTTGATTGCCTTCATTATATGATTTTAACATTTTTTTTTCCAGAAGAATTAAGTCAATTCTCAGGACTCCACAATTATGGAACTTGGTAAGTTTGGAAGTTACATATATGACCAACCCTTGATCCTACTTCCATTTGAAAGATTTTTTTTATAGTGATAATTTATTTAAATGACAACCCAAAAGCACCTAATTTTAACAAATATAACCCATATTGGAAATTCCTAAACAAGTATGGTGTGGATGCTACTAATTTTCCATGAGTATGGATGTTTCTGTCTTTGAAACTGGTAAAACCCATAGTGGGATTCTATTCTTAATGATCACTGTGATAGAAATCCATAGCAAGTCATAGAGTGGATTCAAGTGGTTTCCTTTTAACTAAAGTTGAAAAGGTCCACAGATGTGTTTTGATAACCTTAATATACTATACCAGAGACTCTAATGTGTGTGTGTGTGTGTGTGTGTGTGTGTGTGTGTGTGTGTTCCCTTTCCAATGGGTAGAATTCCTTCCAATGGGTCACATGAAGGAAAATGATAAAATTCTGAACTATGTGGAAGCAGTATCTTCGAATCATCTTGTCATACAATCTATGATACTACAAAAGATAGTAGTACTACTTAGTAATAAATTTTCTTCAATTCTCACAATCAAGAGCTATGTATATGTATGTCAGTAATACAAAAATAAAAATAACATTGTTATCTGATGTAATATGTATTATATCATAGAAATTTTTCTTACTCACAAAATTATTCAATATAACTAACCTTATATTTCTATTTCTATTCACAGATGTGACTGAGATTTACATTCTCTGAATTTCTCCTGTCTACCATGTGAAACCAACTGATCCAAAAGCTTTGGCTGCTATTTTAGAATAGAAAAATGCTGTTTTTAGGACAATCTTTCTTGAGTCATCTACTGTATTTTAGATAGCAATATCAGCCTTTTCTTATGTTTTTCTAAACAGTTTATTGTCCAAATTCCAATTGAGTCATGACAATATAGAGGGTAACTAATCAGAGAATATTACAGTCTTTACTAAGTTGCTATGATCAAAATTTTGTTTAAAAAGTTTTTGAATTGTTTCTTCTGCAAGTGGCATCATTTCCAATAATTGTCTGCAGTCCCTGAGATTTTCTCTTTCTTCTTTTCAATAAATTACAATTTAAGGCACAATCCATGTTTTCTGTCATTATTCCTGTCAGCAAGAATTTTTATAATCCTGTCAAGAATCTTCATGCATGTGACATTGTGTTTTTGCTGATTATTATAACACTCTCAATCATATTTAATGAAGATTTTAAAAAATATTCACCTCTGACTCATGCTGGAGTATTATGAAAGGCATTTGTAAACCAGGTCCAAGATATTTCATTTAATGTCAACTTTTATACAGTATCTCTCATATGGACATAATTACGGTTGCAGAAAGGAATAGCACTGTGGCAGTTATGGCAAACTGGGAATTTGAACAACCAGGTTATGCAATTTATTTATGCCATCTAAGTTTACTTGCGTCAAATCTACTTGATTAAATCTAAGTGTGTAGCTAGAGAGATATAGATATTGTCAAATAGGGCAACTAAAAAAAATAGTAAGCTGGTTTCTATGGTAAACTGTTCAGTGCTACCAAGAGCCCAACAAGGAGCTATTTCTCAAAATTGCAATTTTGTTAGTTGCTCTCATATCATCAAAGTTCCAGGTAATATGTACCTTACACTAAGTTTCCCACATAACCAGCCTGTCCTGAAATTTTAATGAGCGACTGTATCTACCAGATCATAGTATATACGTGGCAAAGACTCTTTCACTATAACTTAGATAATTTCTATAATTTCCAGCTGTTCAGCATCTGTGTTAGTCAGCTTTTTGTCATTGTGACCAAATTACCTGACAAGAACATCTCAGAGGATAAAAAGTTTATTGGGGCTCATGGCTTCAGAAGTTCAGTCCATGGTGGACTGACTTCATTGCTTTGGGCCTGAATTGAGACAGAACATCATGGCAGAAGATCATTGTGTAGGATATCTGTTGAGATATTGGAAGCCAGGAAGCAGAAAGTCAGAAAGCGTAGAGCACAGGAACAAAATATAATCCTCAAAGACATGTCCCAGTGTCTTACTTCCTCCAGGTATATTACTTGGTAATACATTAAAATTATTAATCCATCAAATGGATTAATCCACTTATTAGGTCACACATCTTATAAACTAATCATTTCGCCTCTGAACTTTCCTGGATTACCTAACACATGAGCTTTTCAGGGGCTACCTCATACTACCAAATAGATATAAAATACCTAAATATATGTTTTGCCTTAAAATAAAAAAATTGAGTGTTGGGTTTCCTGCTTTTGCTTAGAATTACAAAGTACAAAGAGAAACAATTTGCTTTTCAATCTGGAGATGTTTTACTCAGAATATTGAACCTGCAGAAAATTAATGGAGGAGGAATTTCCTTGTGTCTATATAAAATGTGTCTCTCAGTTTCTGCATCTTGTTATTTTCCAAGGCACCTATGGTATTTGGTACTTTCATGAATCCTATATGAATGAAGTCATAAACTTTATAGATGCATGATTAACCATGGGATGCTAAGAAAGTCATGCTTTCTGCAAACTAAATTACAGTGCAAGACTAGAGTAGACTTTCCTTTGAAACTGTTCAATGAAGAGGAGGCTTTTATTTGTAAGACAAAAAGAATTTATTTTCTGGCACTATTTTATTCAACTTTTTCTTTATTTTTTATAAGAATGAAGACAATGAATTTATGAGATTACTATCTGTAAAGCAAGTGCCAAGAATATAACTGAAAATTACCACATTTAAAATATTGCCTTCAATATGTATCACTCCCTCATTAAACTTACATGATCTTTTGTTATTCTCTGAGAAGCAATTGGAAATAGAATAATATTATTAGATGATTCACAACCATTTCATCTATTCTCTTTAACATTCATCATAATTTCCCCAGAAATGTAGTGTGCTTTTAATTTATTGCTTTAATATAAAAGAAAATACATTAATTATTTATTATCTTTTTCTCCCTCCTTATTCCATACATCAGGAAAACAATATAAACATTAGATTAGTTTCTATAAACATTTAAGCTGGGAATTTATTATAAATAGTTTATACTCTATGTGATTTAAAAAGATTTACAGGACCTGGGCCTGTAGCTCAGTGGCAGAGCATTTGCCTAGAATATGTGAGGCAATGGGTCCAGTCCTCAGCACCACATAATAAAATAAATAAAATAAAGGCATGTTGTCCATCTACACCTACAAAAAAATGGGACTTATGGGAGAAATTAGAAATGTGAATTGACATATAAAATCTCTCAATTTTTACATATGGTGAAATTTTTTTAAATTCCATATGTAGCCAAAATATGAAAAAAAAACATATATAGCCTCTTTTTCCTCAAAAAACCTGAGATTCATTGGCTATATTCAGCTCGCATGACACCAATCTATGTATCCTCTGCTGTAAATTAAATGAAGAATTCTATTGAGTTTTTAAATTCCTACTTAGAATATACATCTAGATTGAAAACTTGTTACAGTGAAGCAACAGTGTGAAATGGAAAATTAAGTTAGTCATCAAAGAAAATAAACAAAAGAATATGATTTCAACATGAAAAGAAGCTCAATGGGAAGAATTTCAGAAGCAATTCTGGGAGTTAGATATTCTCTAATTCTTTCATATCTTCCAGTATACTAGACTTAATCATTGGGATCCCACTTTCCTTAGTTTCACATGAGATCTACCAAAGTTGTGAATTCTGGTGTCATTTTAATTGCTAAGGACATAGGTTGGTTTTCAACATTTTTTTCTCCAAGCCTTGGGCTACTTTTTAATCCACTTGATCATTGTCAAAGAATGAAAACATACTTTGTCATGTTGAAATAGTTCTTAAAATTCTATCAGTGTGTGTCCTGTATTTGGAATTGAAGCCCAATCTCTCTCCTTCTCTGCACAATCCCATTATGTGATACTATACCTGTAATAGTTCTGAACAAAGTCTTCCTTTACTAACAAGTTTCATTGATTTTTTTCTTTAACATCTTATATCGAAGAATAGAACTATTCACAAGATATGCAGATGTTTGTCTTTAACAAAGACTGACATGTGTCCAAGATATTTGTGCCTATTTACGTTTACATTCAGTAGTTACCAAGCATTTTTCTGTGTGAATGTGTGTATGTGCATGCCTACACTCACAGGTGTGTTTGATTTTGCATTGCTTTTTTTTTTTTTTTGATATTACCAATTCTTTTCATTTTAGCCCCTCTGGTGGTCCTGGTATTATGTAGTAGCTATAATTTGATTTTTATGTAAACTGGTGATATTGAGCATATTTTCATACATTTGATGGCCATCAGGATATCCTCTCTTTTTTGATGAAATTACTAAAAGCATAAAGACTTAAGCAGACTAACTTATTTCAACAGAATGTAAGTCTGATGATAAATCCAGAAAACCCCTATATGCCTAGCTCATATTACTGTATTAGCCTATAAACTATTATAATGGTTATCTTTCTTACTGACTTGGGGTTCTGTGTATATTTTATATAATATATTGCATGGCTGGAGTTGTGGCTAATATCTTCTCCCTATCTCTGGTTTGTCTTCTCATCCTTTTAAGGGCTTCTTGTGATGAACAGACATTTTTAATGAAGAAAAATAATTAATATTTTAAACCAAAATGATATATTTTCCAATGTCATCTTCTAGAAGTTATATTATTTTACCATTCTTAATTTGTTGTCTACTTTGCACTGATTTTTGTGGAAACATTGAAACTTAATATATCCATAGAGATATCCAAATGACATCTTAATCCACTCAATTTAACTCAAAGATGATATGGTTCAAAACTGAGTTTCAATGAAAGTGATCTATTTGGGGTTCAAGTTTACGCTAAACATACTTCTTCAGTGACTCAACAAAAATCCTGAGAGCTTTACAAGTGCCCTCCATCCTTGGGAGACCTGACATCCAATTTTTATATGTTTCTGCCTCTTAGTTTTGCTCTAGTACTTACCAAAACCTTTATTTTAACAAAGATATCCATCCTGAACTTCTTTGGGGGGAGGTTTACTTCTTCTCTTAGATCTTGGTCTTATAAATATTTTCTATCTTGCTAGATCTCCAAAGTTTTTCAAAAGATATTTTTAAACATCTAATTCATATTTTCCCATTTCTATTACCCTAAGGATTGGTTAAAATCATCCAGTCTACATTTTGTGAGATAAAAATCCATCTGAAAATAAGTTGCGAGAAAATCTTCTTTCCTATTTATTTCTTACATTTATTACTTATATTTAAGAAAATTGACCCTTGCCTCTCAATTTCAAATACACATACCATTACATTGCAAATAACACTAAAAATCTTAGTAATAAACTTGATAAGAAAGTATTGTTAATTCTTTTTATTATTTTATTTTGAAATAATAATAGATTCTCAACAATTATGAAGACATGTGTTTGCAAATACATGGAATTATGTGTATCTTAGGAGATTGGCTTTCTTAGCATAATTTCCTTGAGATTCTTCCAGGTTATATTTATAAATAGTTCATTTCTTTTTATGTCAAGTGGTATCCTATGGTATGGATAATTTATTCAACAACTGATCCATTGAAGTACATCTGGGTACTTCCTAGTTTAGGACTACTCTGAATAAAGGTATGGTAAATAGGTGCATACAAATTTCCATAGGAAAGTTTTCATTTATCTGGGAAAATTGTCCATTTGTATAATTGTTGAATTGTATGGCAATAGCATTCCTCAGTATCTACAAATGTTTTTCAGACTGTATATATTCTTTAACATTCCCTCCAACCATGCATCTGTGGTCCACTTTCTGCATTATCACCAGCATTTGTGTCACCATATTTCATTTTTCTCATTCTAGTAATTTTGCAGTGATAGCTCATGATAATTTTGTGTCATGCTCTAATGGTTAATGACGTTGAACTTCTTTTTATGTGTTTATTTTCCAAGAATATATCATCTTAGGTTAAAAACTTTGACTTTGGCTTTTGACCATTTTTAATAGATTTTTTTTTAATATTGAGTTTTTAGCTCTTTTAATGCATTCTAGATGTCTTTTTCAAATGTATGGTTTACAGATATGTTTTCAAAGCCAGTGATTTGTCTTTTCATTCTCTTACAGCATATTTTTAATTTTGAAAAGTTGAATTTATCAAATTCCCTCTTATCATGAGTTTTGGTTCAAAGGATTCTGCCTATTATTCCCTCATGAAGACTTTCTTCTGTTTGTCTTCAAGTTTTATGTAAATCCAACTTAAGTTAAACATTGTATAAGTTATAAGGTTTAGATTGAGGCTTATGCTTTTGCCTCTGGAAGTCCAATTGTTCCAACACCATTTGTTGATAAGTCTGTCTCCATTCTGTTGAGTTTCTTTTTCATCTTTTCATAATTATATTGTGTACATTCATATGGGTCTATATCTAGATTCTTCATCATTTCCATTGATCTATGTGACTATGCCTCTACTAGTGCCATGTTATCTTCATTATTATAGTTACCCGATAAATCTTCACATTTGGAAGAGTGATTGCTCCCATATTTCTTTCTTTCAAAATGTCTTTGGCTAGTCAAGGAGCTTTCCTTTTCCACATTAATTTTAGAATAAGTTTGTTTATGCCTGACTATGAAAAAAATGAAATTGTACCAAATATAAACATCAATCTAGAAATAGTTGGTATCTTATTATATTGAATCTTTTAACTCATGAACACAGTAGTCTATTTAATCATTTAGATGTTTCTAGAGTTCTTCCATTAGTGTTTTGTAATTTCACATATAGATACTATACTTGTTTTAAGATTTATACTTAAATATTTCTTCTTTAGAGTAGTTACAAATTTTGTTGTTTTTTTTAATTTTGATTGTTGATATTTTATCTTACAAACTTACCAAATTCACTTATTAGTTCAATAATAGTTTCATAGATTCCTTAGAGTCTTCTATCTAGACAATCATCTTTTCTATAAATAGAGATAATTCATAAAAATTATATTTATTTTCCTCAGCTTTTCAAGCTGTTTAAAACTTCTAGTGCTCTATTACTAAATGAGTTGTGAGAGTAGACACCCTTGTCTATTCCCAAATTTAGAGGATAAATCTTCACTATTTCACCACTGAGTTTGATGTTAGTTGTAGGTTTTTATATAGATGTTCGTCATGGGAATACGGAAGCTTCTCTTTATTCCTAATTTTCAGAGGTTTTACTATGTACTGGTGCTAAATTTTTACAAATCCTTTCTTCGTATAAATTGATATGATCAGTTAATTTTTTTCTTTAGCATTTTGATAAAATAGTCTAAATTGATTAGTTTTAAAATATTATATACTTTATCTATATGGACTAAACCCCACTTGGTGGTGGCAGATTTTTAAATATATTTTGGGGGTTTGAATTGTTAATATTTGTTGAGAGATTTTGCATCTAATTTCATTAGATATACATTGGCTCTCATTTTCTTTGTGTATGTGTGTGTGTGTGTGTGTGTGTGTGTGTGTATACACATATGCATAGATATTAAGTGTATCAATGTGTTTGTGTGTGTTGTAGCTTTTTCTGAGTTTGACATCAGGATAATATTGACCTTATAAAATATGGTGAGAAATGTTCCCTCTCTTTTATTTTGGCATGCACTTTTACTTGAATGTTTGCTAAAGTTTTCCTATGAAATTATCTGAGCTCAGAAATATCTTTTTGTGAACTTTATTAAATTACACAATAAATTTATTTTTAATGGTTATGGTATTATGCATTTAATAATTATAGTATTATTTAATGGTTTTAATGTTATCTATTTCTTCCTGTATGAATTTTGGTATAGTTCTGAGCTAATAGATAAAAATTATATAGTACTTAACCTCTTAGTGTTTCTCAGATTAGCTTTAAAAATACTGATTTTTTTAAAATCAACATACCAACCTTGAAAATCAGTATTAGTATTACATTTTGGAAAGAGGTACTAGGGATTGAACCCAGGTCTGCTTTACCACTGAGCCACAACACCCACAGTTTTTATATTTTGAGACAGGGTCTCACTAAGTTGCTTAGTGTCTCACAAAGTTGCTTAGGGCCTCACTAAGTTGCTGAGGCTAGCTTCAAACTTTTGATCTTTCTGCCTCAGCCTCTCAAGACACTGGGATTACAGGTATGTGTCACCATACCTGGCTTTATGATTCCATTTTAAAGGTGAGCAAACTGAGGTACTGGAAGAGGAAATAATTTAGATAAGGACATATTTCAGTAAACATTGGAGCTCATGTTTAAACCTAGTGTGAATGTCTACAGAGTCCCTTTACCTCAGCCCCTCTACTCTTTCATAGGCTTATCCTTTGAGAAAAAAAGAATTTGATGTGATTGAAAAATATCAATAATGCTCATTTATATAATAGAGTTTAGTGAGTTTGTGTTGAATGTCACAATATGAGACTGGTGATGTGGGCCAGAGTTGAATAATATAAGATCTTATAGACAACAGCTTTGAGGGAATCTATGTTTATAACAAAATTTTATTCTGATTGCTGGGTAAGAAAGAGGGCAATTGTAATTCATTTAGGAAGCCATTTTAGCAGTAGAGAAATAGAAGATAATGAAGAATCCATATAAATATTAATTGTGGACAAGTGAAACTTTGGAAAGGTCAATACACATTTCCTAGTTGAGACATAGTGATAAACTGAATGTGAAGGCAGTAACAAAGTACCACAAACAAAGTGGCTTCAAACAATAGAAATTCATTTTTTTTCACTATTCTGGAGGTTGGAAGTTCATGTTTACTCTAAAAGGTCTGGGAGAAAATCTATTCCATGTCCTTCCCTTAACTTCTGGTGTTGCCAGCAACATCTGGCATTCCTTGGAGATAGGTGCATCACTCCAATTTCTGCCTCTATTGCACATAATATTCTTTCTCGTTTTGTCTCTCTCTTCTCCTCTCTTCATAAGGTTAACAGTCACACTGAATTAAGGGTCCCTTCTACCTTAATATGACCTCATCTTAACTAATTATATCTGCAACGACCTGCTTTCCAAATAAGTTCATATTCTGAGGTCCCAGAAGGACCAGAATTTAGTAGTGTAAGTGATATAACCCAGTATAAGGATTGAAGAAAAGAAAGGACAACACAATGACTTCTAAGTTTTCAGTTTGTATGTCAGAGTAGATTGTAGGGCCAGTTTTTGAAGGAAAAGATTAAGGGAAGAGCAAGTGGGAAATGGACACAGTGAAAATTTGTGATTTCTATACCAGTTATTGAGATATTAATTAGATACTTAAGGGTGGAGATAAAGAAGGTAGGTAAGTGCATGAATTTGGAGCTTACAAAAGACCTAAGTGGGAGATGTGTATTTGAAAGCCCTCAGCCTAAAGATATATTTTAAGATGAGAAACTGAACAAGTTCAGCCTGGATAAGGCTAATATCTGGATTACTCCAAAGCCTTGAAGCTTTGGAAAAGAGGGAATGAAAGAGGAAGATTGAGAAGTGGAAGGCTGGAAGTTCATGTTCACTCTCAAAGGTCTAGGAGAAAGTCTATCCCAGAAAGTTAAGAGAGAAACCAAGGGTTTATAAGGCTTCAAATGAAGAGACATAATATTTCAGGGAAGAGATGATCAGCTCTACCAAATTCCATTGATGGATTTAATAAAATGAACACAAATGAGCAAGATGAAAATTGTTGGTAACATTGAAACACAGTTGTTTCAATGGGGAATGTAATTTAAGAGAATAAATGAGATTATGAAAACAGAACCTAACGAATTGGAGGCTCAGTGTTAAAGACAAATTGTTATCTTTGAAGATGGTGGTATTAAGCATAAATAGCATTTACAACATGCTTAAGCTGTAATAAGGAAAGGAAAACATTGGGGAAATAAGAAGATGAAATAGTTTTCAGAAATGAGTCATTGCACAAACTTAGGAGAATGGAATCAAATGTATAAGAGAAGGAGCTGGTATAGAAAGAGATAGAGTTCATCACATAAAATGATTACTCCACAGTTAGAGACAATGGTTATCAATCTTACTTCTCTGGGAATTGCTAACACCATGTAAACCAGCTCATCTGATTATGAAAGAACACTTGTTTGCTAGTGTTCCTGTTTGCTAGTGTTAGTGGTGACAGCATTGTGGAGCCACAAAGTATACTCATCATCCACTATGCAGTGTAATCTTGTTACTAGTGTGTTTATGAAAACTTTAAGTCCTTTGCACTGACAATTTTAAAGTTCTGAGACTGAGGACTTCTCCACAGCATCACTAGCTACCATGTGATGGAGTTACGAAACCAATTTTACATTTGAAGCACTTTTCCTAGGGTGATCACAAAATTTATCACCTAATGCTAAATGCTTTTGAGAGTGAAAGGTACAGATATAATAACTACATATGGAAAATAGGTATAAATCAAGACTTTATAAGAACAAGTGGGGCATGCATCATCCTACATTTTCGTCCTCTTTTCAGATCCTTTAATCATCAATTCAAGACTTTCAAATCAAATTCAAAGCATTATCCAATAATTATTTGAACACCACTAATAGCCTAAAGTTAACATTAAAGACGTCAATAAGGTATGGAAAATTATAATAAAAACAAGACAACTTAAATATGCCTAAAGGATCAATTTATTGAAATGACTGGAAAGGAAATAGGTTCTTGAAGACATATTGGTAAATCCAATCCCAGAAACTATTCTTATATACATTTTTTGACATGTTTAGAGTATTTCCAACTCAACATTGAACTTACAATTTGGAAATTGCAAAGAGTTCATGAGTCTAATTCAAACTAAACCAATGACATAAAATGCATAAAATAAAAAGAATACAGTTTCATTTTTTCCAGGTAGTTCCATTCAAAAATACATATTTGGTAGCATGATACAAAGAAAAGATGTCTTGTTTCCAGTCTCAGTCAATTCTGTGGAATAGAGAACCAATATAGAATTAATTCTGTTATACGATAAAGCGGTTTACTTTTCCCCATTTGTATTGGTGTGACTAATTTAAAAAAAAGAAATTGTGCATTTCATTGAACCTTTCCATGGAGGCACACAAAGTACGGATCACATCAAATATCAGCTCACTAGGAATGTTTTAATAAGATGTCTAACCTATCATGATCACAAAAGGCTTTGTATCTAAGAATCTCAAACAGAATTTTCTCTCCCCTTTTGAACACACATACCTAGACCAATAATTTTATTTTGACTTGTAAATTAAAAGAAACAGAGTTTTAAGCAAACTAAATACAAAGTTTATGAACCTGGAATAACAATGGAAGTTTTCCTTTAATAAAAGCTCAAATATATTTACATAAAAGTGAAAGAAAATCTATTTTATGGTTTTGTTAAATATGATGGTAATCAAATCTCAGGATATAGACCCTTGAAAACTATTCAGTCAAATCTATCAATAACACATAAGGAAAATTAAAATTTTCTTGAAATTTTTCATGTTTCAGGTCAGTGGATAAGAGTAAACAGTTGACAACAAAATGATAATTAGTAAGTAAGTTAACATGTTGATGGAATTTTTCACTATCTGTAGGAGAATGAAATAGAAAAAATAATCAACTACAAAATGAATTGGTCTAATCTCCAAACTTCTCAAACTTACCAAAAATGAGGAGCCGCTAACTTTGAAATCTTCTTAGACCTTGAAAGTAAACAAATAATGAATAAATAAATATATCACTTATCTTTTGACAAAACAATTGCCTTAAGAATGTTCTAAACAATTAAATAAGCATCTCAAACTTTTCCCCTCATCTACAGATGGCAGGAATAAGGCATGATCTATGGCATATTGGGAATGCATGTCCATGAGGAAAACATTGAAAATAATTAGCTTTCTTTTGCCAACCTCAATCAAACTATCAATTTTAATTTTGATTTTGGTAAGTCTTAATGCTCCTTAAATAAGAATTCTTATCTGCATGTGGTAGAACATGCCTTCACTTCCATTGACCTGGGAGGCTGATACAGGACAAGAGCAAGTTCGAGACGAGCCTCAGTAAGTTAGCAAGAACTTGTCTCAAAAGAAAAATTAATAAATGAAAAGTCTATGGATGCATCTCAGTGCCATAGTGCCTCTGAGGTTCTGTTCCTAGAACTGCCAAAAAGAAAAAAAAAAAGATATTGAAATTCTTAACAGACAAATTGATTCAGAATCCCTGCAATCATTTCTTTCTAACACAGTCTACTCTACTTAGACAATTAGAACAACTTAATCAGAATCTATGTGGGTATGCCTAGGCATTGGAATTGTGGGAGGGTGGCTCTAGGTGATTCTATTGTAGAATCACTGATCTAAATTATAACTTCATATCTTTGTTCTTTCATTCTCTAGAAGTGCATATTCTAGAACTTCCCTCAACTTATTCTACCATCATATATACATCAGGAGAGAAAAGGCAAAGTAAGTAAGTATGGACTTACAGTAACAGGGTTAGAAACTGGGACAAGTGGGTTAGTCACAGGGTAGAGTGGGCGAGTAGGCTGGAACAGAAGATCTTGGTATTCCAGAAAGGCTTGGACAGGCATGTCTCTCTGGGGAAAGGGCACTACTTGCTGGGGAACAGGTACAATTTTGGATTGAGGGATAGGCACCTGGGGCTGAGGAAGAACTATGGGAATCTGAGGAAAAGCCTGGGGGACCTGGGGGACCTGGGGGATCTGGGGGACCTGTTGCACCACAGGCTGGAGCTGAGGCAGAAGGAGGTGCTGGTTTTGGAGGTCAGTGAGATGTGGGATTTGAGGGACAAATGGGGTTAGCTCTGTTGGTGATTTCAGGAAGGGCATGAGCTTAAGTTTAGAAAGAATGGTCTCTTTAGTTTTGGGGACTTCCACTATCTCAGGCTGAAGGAGAGACAGCACCATAGCCAGCTGAGAGAGAGTCAGGACGTTTTGGGGAAGGAGGGTGTAAGGCATGAACTGAGCATAAGGAAGTTGTGGCTGGGCAATGGGGTGGATTTTATCTTGGCTTTCATCCTGAAAAAAGAAGAAGAATCTTTCAGTCCATGATTTAACCATAGCTGTCATTTACAATCAATTAATCTATTGGAAAACTACAATTGAGTGAAGACAATAAAAGAAAGATTTTCATTTATGTCACTTAAGAAATCATTTTGGCTCATGTGAAGAAAAATGAGTAAAATGTTCCTTAAGAGATTTCTTCTTAAACTCCTCAAATTTTTGGTAGATCTGTGGTCCAAACTGAAATCAATGTTTAGGAATTTTCTTGGATTTTTTGACCTTTTCCTTAGTTATCAGGATAGTTGTAATTAATATGCTTTGGTCTTTATAGAGCACTGACTTTTCAACCTAATTATGCTAGCAACACAAAAAATTATTTTCATATAATGAAGAGACATCAATTTTAAAACACTTAGAGGGACAACTTGTGTATTTATTTTCACTTTCTTTTTATGAAAAGTCAGTCCTTATTTATGGCTAAATTCAGGGACTCACTTAACACTGGCCAAATTCTAGCATTACTTCTTTTGGTAAAAGGTAGTTTACTTGAGTCTTTAAAGTGCATTTATTTTTAAATTTTAATTGGTTTTAGAAAATATTTTGTGTGATAATCAAACCTTCTAATAATAAAACAGGAAGTGGAAATATTACAGTTCGGTAAATGTATGAACTGTAGAATTGTGTTATTCAAAAAATTCTTGATTTTTAAGCAAGCTCTGCTACTTAATTAACTGGATCATGTGGTCACATAGTGTGCACTCAATTCTTCTGAACCTCACTTCTCTCATTTGTAATGGAAATATCCTTAAGAATGTCATCATGTAGCCAATAAATATTGCAGTACAATTGACAAAATCTTAATGTCAAATCATTGAATATTCAAGGCAAATCAGCTCATCAATACATCAGGGTAGATATTCTTAAGAATATTCTCCATCTACACATGAAGAAAATGAAATACAAAGAAACTTGTGGCCATGGTTATGTCTGAGAAACAGACTTACAACTTGTCAACTTTATTCTGTTTCATCATCATAACATCTTCAGATTAAGAAAGGAACATAGTTCCCAGTTTGGAGGTGTTTGTACTAATTTGAATTTATTAAACAGATATACCATTAGTAATATCATTAGATAGTTAATCTCTATTCTAGAAACTGATTATGCATTTAAAAAGCACATTGATGACTTGGAAAATATATTTAACTTTGCCATTGTTTAATTTCTTATATTGATTGGTAGGTACATGGCATTTACTTTGCAATTCTTAAATTGAACATATACATTATGAATATTTTCATGGATTATGTTTTATAATAATATTAGAAACACAGTCATAAAAATTTACCTGTCTTTGCAGCTGTTCCACATGCTTAACCTTCTCAAGCTTCTCCTAAAACAAATCATGCATTTAAAATGCTATTATCTATGAAATTCTAACAGGAAATCATGAAAATGAGTACAGTTAAATATGAATATTTTACCTTGATATGTGTAACAGATTCCTTTAGAAAAATAAAAAAATTAAAAATCAGATTTAGTTTTGATTAATAATTCTTAGTTTTCAATATATATCAGAAAGTAAAGGCTTCAATAGGTTAATAGAGACACTTTCACTTGCTAATGTCCTTATGTTAGGATAATGACTGAAACTTTTATATTTAGACCATATTATGAAGCCTCTCATATAAAAAAAAGGCTGTCATATAAAAAAGTCAGATGAATGTAGTCAAGAGAGAAAAGAAAATTGATGATCATTGTGCAAAAATATGCTTCTAATAGATGCTAATTTCTCTGTACAATCATGGTCCTTTTACTGATAACAAATGATGTCTAAAACACCATCTGATTATAAGAGGGGAAAAAACTAATTGAAAACACAGCATAACAGCACTTGGTGCATTATACTAGTCATTATTAGTTCACTTGTTAATGTGTTCAATTTCAAATAAACTATAAGAAATCAATACACCCCCTAAAATTCTCAAGGCTTTGTGAAGAGACAATATAAATTGTCACACCACTTACTAAACAGATGACAACATTTTCAAGAGTGGTGCAAGGACAAATGTCCACCTGACTCTCTTGAGTAGATTAAGCTCTCACCAAATCCCACTGGCTTTTATTTATCAAAGTGACAATTCTAAGAAAATAAATGTGTCCTAAACATGTTTGCTTACCCACTGCACTGTAAGCTCTTGGTTTCATTGACATCCTAATCTTTAGTTTGTATCATAGCTCCTAATCAGTGTCTGATGCAGAGAAATCACTCAAATCAATGTTAAAAGTGAATGAGATCAGAGTACAGAAAGCTCAAGACAGAAAACAGAGCTGTATGATCCATAGAAAATGGGATGGGGAAGCAGTGACACAATTTCAATTAGGAAGCCCACTTAGAAAATTCTAGAGTACTAAATTCTCCAGGCATTTATTCTGTCTTTCAACATATATAAAGGGAATTTACATCAGAATTTGCATGTCATATGTGGCTACATTAGCATAATTACTGTAATGTAACACAATACAAGGCACAGGATTTTCTAGTTTTACAATTGGAAATTGCCTCTAAAAATCATTTTTACCTCACTGCTTGAAGTCTGTAAAGAAAAAGAAAAAGAAAAAATCAGCATTAAATCTACTAGATCATCAGAAAATGTTTTTATTTTATGGATGGAAAAATGTTTTCAAAAAAAACTTACCTCAGTGGATACACTGAGTTCTTCCTTCTATAAAGAAAAGTAACAAGTCCATTTTAGTGTCTGTAGATAATTCATTATTATACATTTACTCTTTTTATGCACTTTATATAGCATTCTTTTAAAAAGTTGGAGAAAGCTTTTTAAAATTTGCATGTTTTTGTACAGACATTAAAAGTAAAATTTTTATTATGTTTCATATTAGTAAATTTAAATTGGTATATTTCTCTATCACCTGAATTAAGAATAGATTTGGGAAGGATAACAGAATGTAGTTAATTTAATTTCTATTAAATACTTTTTGTTATGATTATGAGTATACTTATGATTATGATTGTGATTATTGCCTATATTCTGTCCTCTGGTAGCCTTTGGATAAATTCAAAAAGAATTTGACCCACTTCTCTACTGCAAGAGACATATATGTTTGAACAGTTTAATAAGATATATTTATATAATTTATGCATGCATAAAATTGTGTAATTCTACAGTTATTTGCTGTTTTTCTTTCTTTCTTTTTTTTTTTGTCTTGTTTTGTTACTAAGTATTTGTTTGCTTTTCCTTTAGCTACAGGGGGACATTGGAGTAGAAAACATTTGTCCCAGGTTTGAGACCCCACAGGAAAATTGAAAAAGTAGATAAGAGTGAATGATTTTCATAGACACCAAAACAAAATAACAAAAAAGCTGAAAATTCCATTATTTGTATGCTAACATTATTGGTGATATTATTTTCTACATTAGGAAGATAAACCCCTATATGTTAGTTTTTTAGGAATTTTCTCTGTACCTACCTCCCTTGCAAGAGCAAGAGCCACAAGGCAGGCAAGGATAAGGACCTTCATGGCTACCACGTCCTGTGAATGGGGAAATGAGAGATGGCGATAGATTAGTCAGTCAGATATATTTTGTTATTTAGGTAGAGTTACTTTTCCTTTAAAAAAATAAAAAAAAATAATATAATACCATGCTTTCCTTTTAAGGAAAAATACTATTGGAAATTCTATCATGTAACTAGTCAAAAATCTACTCTGGCTTCCTACACCTAAATATTAAATTCAATCTATTCAGATTTTTAGCTCATGGATCTCCAGTCTTTTTATATTTAAGTTCACTCAGAGTGTTATATTTTGAGTTTTTAAATGTATAAAAATATATAAAATTTACAGAAAGATTTATTTGTTCATTTGCTATGAAATATTTACTTAGCACTTTAATTGCCAGACACTGTCTAGGTACTGGGAATAGAGCAAATCGCAAACCTGATAGAGCCTCAATTCTACTGCAAAGTACTCATTTCTACTGCTGAATAATTTTTATGTTTATTTTTCTTCTACTTAATAATGCCATTAACATTTAGTTTAATCACACCTTCTCAGGTCCAATAAGACTATTGTTTTCATTGTAGCAGGTTTTGTTTGTTTGTTTGTTTTTGTTATACTCTCCAGATAGATGCTTTATTGTGCAAATAGATTTGTTTCTTCTTCATTTATACTCACTATGCAATCTTGATCCTTACATATCTAATGTATCTTCTCCTGTGTGTCCCAGGACATTGGAGATAATACATTATTTTACCTCTTTTTGTATAAAATGTGCTCATTAATATATTGATGATTGATCCAAAGGTCAAATTCTATTGCCCACTCTCAATGCCAATGCTACCTCTTCTTATGAAATAAATCTTAACATTATTTATCAAATAAACTAAATGGCCTTTGTGCTTGATTTTCTTGTATTTCATATAACGAATTTCAAAAAATAATTTTTATGTCATAATATCATTTGATAGTTTTTATTTTCAGATTTTTAAGCTAAACGTCTTAAATAAAACAGCTCATGAAAAAAATGTTTCTAATTGTCTGCAAAACATTCTCTCCAATATTTGAAAATTGAAAATAATTCTTCCAGTGCAAAAATATATTTTCATATTTTTCTAATAGATGTTATATAATTCTGAATTAATTTTACCTTGCCTAAATTCTCAAAAAATTTAAAAATAATTTTAATTGTCAGAGTTCAAAAAAGTATGTAATACTCCATTATAGATTATGGTATGGAGAGTGTATCCCATTGCATTTATATATTTTATTCTCAACATTTTGTGTACCAGGTTTTAAGTCAGAATTCTATTATTCACTGAAATTATATAAGCTAATTTTCTTTCATTCATTTTCTTACAAAGTAGGACACTTTCTTTTTAGCTTACTTATTTTAATTTTACTATTTTAATATTGTTTCGAAATATAGTAGGCTAGATGATAAACTGCGAAGTTGAAGGTACTGGACAAGTTTGATGACTATGCTCTTCTTCTATAATGATGTTTATAAATATTTAAAGTATTGCATGTTCCCAAACCACTAACTTCATTTCTTGACTCAATATGCTAACTCTATAAACTATTAGACAAGAGCTTTCCCAATAAATATTCATTGCCTCATAATATATTTAAATATATTTGTTTTTACAGCTGTGATATGTTGAATCAAATTGGAAGAATTAATTAAGAAACCAGTCATTAATGGGCTCTCAATACTATTAACTATTCTTATATTAAAGCTATATGCTATCTTTAGTGTATATACATGTGTGTATATATACATGTATACATAAACTATGTATCCACTTAGTGTGAATTACATTTTCTTGGACTCATGAAACCTACAGAGCCATTATAGTCTTTCTAAGCATTCCATCATTTCTAAAATAAATGTTAAAAATAGCTTCAGCACTACCTTAAATACCTTTATTTCCAAAACTGTACTTTAATCAATTACTTTCTTTCCAAAGAACAACCTAGTGTGCAATAAGTAATAAGGAAGGTATACTCAAAATTTATAGCTGAATTTCTTACCTTCTTCCAAAGTGGAGGATAGGAAGTGAAGGTGAAGCTGGGTAGATGATGGTCTAACTGCTTTTGTAGCTCTATATATACTGAATTTAATGACATGCTAATTTTGTGGTTTGAAATGAATTCAACATTGAGCTTCAATTCTAAGAAGTTTGCATGATTAGAAAGTGATTTCTGTCCAGTATCTGTCCCCAGAAATTCTGGGGAGCATTGTAACAAAGGGGTAATTCACAAGCTGATAAAGGAAACTTGTCCAGGAAATGCAATTGCTCACTAACAATGACTGGAGCACAGTGACACTCTGCCATAGTCCCCAAGTTATTGTGGGCACCATTAGATGTCTTAGAGTCTAATAGGGACTTAAGATCTCAGTCATGGGGCAGTTTTAAATGAACAACATAGATACACAGGGCTTCACAAAGGCCACAATTTCATGTTAACTTGAGCAGTTAGTGCTTTGTACTGCTGTGAAGTAACTAACAAGTCTATGGTGAGAGCTTAGTCAGGTGGGGAAAACTGTTTAGCACCCAGGGACACTTGACTTAGGAAAAATATATAATCCAATTCAAGCCAATAGTTTGTTTACAAAAGAAAAAAATATACCTTCCCCTGTAGTGAACAAATCAGAAACATGGATGGCTGGTATAGGCAAAATCCTCAGTAAAACTGTCATAGAAATTTTGCAAAATTTCATGAGGTCAATTCACCTGAAAAATATTGATTATATTTTCTATTTTAGGTTTAATCATTAAAATAATAATCATGGCTATCTTTTCCTTAGTATTAACCCTATACTGGGTCCTAAGTATTTCATAGATCAATATTTGTATCTTTCCCCAAACAGCATAAGTTAGCTATTTTTACTTAATAGCAAAAGTAACATTTCAAAATCATATTCTTTGTTAATAAATAAGATACATTTACATCCAGATGTGTCGAAGTCCCATAAACCATGTTTTACTTTCTGAAATTTTGTTATTAAAGTTAGCTGTCAATGTAGCATTTTGGCTTCAATGTGCAAAACTTAATTATGGCTAGTAGAGAAATGGGACATCTGTGTTACATGTAAGCAGGGGAGTTTGTCATTAAAGAGCTGCTACTTTAGTTATAACTTAAATTACAAGTCTCATTTGAGATGTGATTGAATTGCAATTCAGTAGTTTGATTAAAGTGAATAGATACACTTGAAGCAATGTAAAAACTGTAAGGTTACATAGAAGATGTAGAGTACAACTTAATATTGTAGATAATTGATGCAGTTATAACTTGGATACCTGTGAATTTCAAGTATGTAGGGTGACAAATTCACCAGATACAGAAAAACATTAGACATTTGAAATAAAAAAAGTATTATGTAGTGTTTTGTATTTTATGTCTTTGTGTCCATCATCAAAGGTGATAGTTGTATGATGTTATTATAGTAGTTGAGTATAGGCATTTGGATGCCCTCAGTTAGGGAGATGTTGCTGGACATCTTGCACAACAGAAAGGCAAACATTAAAATAGAAGGAATTTGAAAACTTAGGAAAATTAATGAATTAACTATGTCAGTTATGCCAGCATGATTAAAAAGTTAACCATGTCATAAAACAAGATATGCAAAGGTAAAATTGTGAAGAGGGTAATAAATTAATCTTGTATGTGATCAGTTTGAGTTATCCAAGCTGAGGTATTGTAAATTAAATTTTATATTCAAGGGAGAAGTAAAAAGTATAATTTAGGGAGTAAATAAATGTCCCTAGGGAAAGACAAATAAGAAAAGAAATCATCTAAGAATAAAATTCAAGTATGCACAGGAGAAAATAGAGTATCAACAAAAGTGTACAGTCTCACACTTTTTTCTCCTTGATTCTTTGCATTGCTAGAAGAAGCAAGTGGGGTCAAAAGTAGCAATGATTCAAGATGTGCAGCACATGACATTGTCAATTCAACTATTGAAATGTACTCTAAATGATTAAAATTAATTTGTGAAAAATTAAATATAACGCATGTATCCTGTTCTTCTGAAAAATTTAGAGTAAGAATTATAGACCATGAGACCATTTGGATAGGGACAACTGGAATCATAGGAAGGTGACTTTACGATAGGGAAGATTTGTAACTTAAAGAGGTCAATGGAGAAACAGTTGAAACACAATAAAGGAGTGGGAATAAATCAATGGTAGGAATTTCTCCAGTAACACCAGAGCTGTAGTAAAAAAATAAGACCTTGATAACATGTACCAGTTTTCCAAAGAAAAGAAAAAATGAGTGAAAGATGAGTAAATATAATGCATATTTTGAGATATAAGGTAGAGAAACTAAAGTTAAATGGTCTTAATTTTGTGATTATTCAGAAAATGGGTTTCTCACCTGAAATTTGGGGAAGTAGTTGTTAGTTTTGTGATCTCTAAGTGAAAAAGCCAGACACAAAACAGAAAAAGCACTGCATGATCTCACTTATGTATACAATCTAAAAAAGGCTGAATACATAAAAACAGAGTAGAATGATGGTTATCAAGGTTTAGTCGGGGGAAGGATGTGGAGATACAAAGTCAAAATTTTATGAATTAGTAGTCTAGAGATCTAATGTACAGCATGAAGACTACAGTCAATTATATATTACTGTATCATGGAAAGTTTCTGAGAATAGAATTTAGGTCCCCTTACCATAAGGGGAAAAATGATGACTGTGTGAGATACTTTTTATGTTAATAGGTTTGACTATAGCTATCATTTCACTATGTATGCCTGTGTGTATCAATGTGTATTTCACTGCAGATGTGTGGGTTGTATGCCTTAAATATGTAAATTAAAATACTACTATTTTTACATTTTTGGTGAATATAAAAATAAAATAAACTGAAAGATTCAAAAGCACCAGTTATGACTTATATGAAACTAGATACCAGTTTTGTTTTTACCCAAGTAGATGTATGACAAGATGATTTAGTAACATACCAGAATACTAAAAAAGAATTTGAATAACCAGAGATTGTTACTTTTTTTAAGCAAAGAGTCAGCCTATTGAGAATGAACAGTCTTAAGAGGTACAAGATTGAAGCTCTTTATTACACAGAAATTTTAAAATTAGAAATAAAAGAATTTCTTGACAATGAATAGATCCCAGAGATACCAAGTGTGAAAACTGTTGAAAATAGGTGAGCATGAAAGTTGTCTGTACTTTGTCAGGCATTTCCTAGCTGCCCAGGATACAGCAATTAAGGAAAGTCAAGGAGGTCAAACAAAACTTTGATGGGAAAACAGATAGGAGAACCTACTTGTTGGGAAAAGTAATATATATTTTAATAAATCTATGATAAGGTAAATGGGCAGAAGGGAAATAGCTAGCTCATGTTAGGTGATGGATAGGGGAAGAGAAGAAAGTCTACACAAAGCCACAAGTCCTGAGCTGAATCTCAATGCCTGATGAAGAGTCTGACCCATGGAGGAAGAGAATTCTGCAATACAAGGAAGGATAGATGGGAGCCATGGATGTGAGAAACAGGCAACTACAACTGCATCAGACAATAAATCTGAGCCATGAAGTACAAGAAGGAGCAGATGGATGTGAGAACAGAGAAAGATAAAAAGGCCCAGCAAGGATGTGTAAAGCACACCATGCTCCAAAGGCACATGTGTGGTGTTCTCTGCACAGTGGGGATCTGTGGAAGGTTTAGGAAGGAAAGTAGCATTTAGATAATGACTACTTCTAAAGAACAAATGACACTGGTATGGTTTCATTAAAACAGGACTGTCTAGATTTGGGGAGCCTGCTTTTTTCAGTGAGTAAATGTTTTTCCCTTAAGAACAGAAGATGGTGGCAAGAAAACTGAAGTCCAGAGAGAAGCAAGGTCTTAGCTGTCATACCACAATACAGGGTGACAGAGGCCTTGCTTTATGAACATTTACAAAAACAGGCTCCAAGTTTCTTTGCCTATTTAGTGATTGATGTTCATAAAAGTTTTTAGCTGCCTATATGTGATGCTACTCATACTCATAACAGTCTCCTTTATTCACTGCCTATAACAGATACATGTCCTTTCAAAGTAAGAAAGCATAATATAGGCCTAATTGGTTATTCTTATTCATAATGTACCTTGCATTCATGCATGACAGATTTGAGGGGAATTGGGACATTCTAAGTTGACATATACATTTTATATTGCTTTGAAAATCCAAGTTAATGTTTAATGCATATTAGAATTGCTCATCTGATATGCGTTCTAGGAAAATATTCATCCTTAGCCAGGAGGAAGCCAGGAGGAAGCCAGGAAAAGAAATGATGGAATGGCTCCAATGTCCTAAGTCAGTTGGGAAAGGCCCTGGCTGCCCAATGTGCCTTTGTGCTTTAGCTCTTGGTTGCCAAGGCCACAGGCAACAAAGTAGGATTTCTAAGAAAATGAACAAAAGCAAACCTCCCTTACCCACCCAACATTTCCTTTTTATTTCTCAGCAAAATGCTTTACATATTGTGCAATAAATACATCATTTCCTTGGGACTCTTACCAATTTTGAATTACATTCATCAGGATTCTTACAGATTTGACTGAGACAGGAAGTAGGCAAAACTATGATGAAGGAAAGCACTAACAATACACTAGACTAAGAAACATGACCAGAGAAGAATTGAAGAGCAAGAGACTTATGATATAACCAAGTTCCAGGAACCAGGCAAGCCTCAAAACACAATGGTAGGTAAGGGGCTAAGTGCCATGTGTAACAAGCCCAGCTTTCAAAACTTAAGAGTTACCATTTGCAGGAGTGTAAAATGGGACTTGCACAGACTGAAATTCGACGACTGCCCAGATGAGAAGCAAGATTCCTAGAACTATTTGTCATCAGTAGAGTTTGTTCAGCTAAAGCTCTTTCCAATATTGAGTGATAGAGCTGATATATACATACATGAGATTTGAGTCAAACATAAAGGTAATAGATGAACTGTATAAATAATATAAAGAAGAGAACATATAGGAAAACAAGGTATGGAGTAATATAAAGGCAACAAAAATATTCAGAAAACAAAATCCAGAAGAGACCCTGGATATCATTCCATATGTTGTTCAACAGATATTGTGGAAAAAGGGGTAGAGTTTAGATCTACAAATTTACATTATTTGCCCAAGATGCTATACTATTTAGAGATGGTGCTGGTGCATTGAGGATGTGGCTTGGTAGTAGAGCACCTGCCAAGTCTGAACAAATCCTTGAGTTCAATCCCCAATACAGCCACAGACATAGTGATGGTAAAAACCTCTGTCTCTTGAATAATATCTAAGAAGCTGTTTATTAACTTCACCAAAATATATAGGAAATGAAAGAAAATAAAATAAACAAATTGTATTGATTTATGTGATGCATCAAATTTATATATAGTATAACATATAATAAAGTGACAAATTTTTATATGGAGAGGGATACATAGCTTAGTAACCCTTATATAAATGAAATATATTCTTTCCATGATATTATGTAAATAGAGTAAAATGGCATTCTATTAGAAGTGTAGCCATGAAAATTGAATTCTAAAAGTAATCAAGAATCTTGGGGTGGGATGTAGCTCAGTGGTAGAGCGCTTGTCTTGGATGGGTAAGGCACTGGGTTTGATCCCCAGCTCCACATAAATAAATAAATAAATAAATAAATAAATAAATAAATAAATAAATAAATAAATAACACTGTGGGGGAAAAAGTAATCAAGAATCCTAGAAAAGCAAAAGTGTTTTCTAAGTGGGCATCATGGAAGCAGAAAGCCTGAGATGCTGATGCACAGGACACGTTTTCATCAGATCTTAATCAATCTTACTTTACTTACAATGACAAATAATTCTGGATACATTTCTGGTGTACATACTACATGCTAAACTAAGATTTGTCAACCTTGGCTCTACTGGCACTTCAGGCAGGAGGTTTATTGCAAGGTTTGTCTTAATCATTGTGGGATACTTGTGAGCAACTCTGGCTTCTACCACCAGGGCTCCACGAGCACAAGCATTGCCATTAGAACCAAAAATGTGTTGAGGAAATTTCCCTGTTCCCTGGTGGCAGGGGATCTCCAGAGTTACTACACCAGATGATATAGAAGACCACACAATGATAAAAATATGAAGATGATCTTGTTCCTGCTAATAAATTATAAATATGGAATAGCATAATGGTATGTTCTGTGATTTCAGCACACTACAATCTTAATATCAAGCTTCCAAATCTACTTTGCAATAGCCCCTTCAATTTCCCAAAAAGAATTTAATTTGACCCCACCAGAACTCAGCTCCTTCCAATGATTTATCATTTTCTCACTGCCCTTATTATTAAGTCCCCTTTTTCTCACTTAGAATTTTATGGTAATCATTGTTATCACACCTTGTTTTATATACTCTACTTGCCAAGACTCCTATTAAATATTCAAAGCAATAATACTCCTTACTCCATCTTCATGTTAAACATGAATACATGTAATTAACCCATTAGATACAGAGGTTTTTTTTCTTATTGTACTGAGAAATTAGAGCAATCTGAAATTTTGAAAGTTTGCTTACTCTTCTCTTCCCCACCTACATCTTTTCTCTGTATTGTCTCTGCCACACATGAGGACTTATTACTTCTCTCAGCAGAGCCAAACACTATACTGGCACAGAAGAAACAACCCCTCCACTCCTGCCTTCACAAACTTGTGGACACTTCCTTGCATTGCATTGTCCTTTTTTTCCTGTGTATATCATGAACCTACACATTATAAAAAGATACTCCCCCTTTTCATCACTTTTCCTTGGTAATATTTCCCCATTTCTCTCTAAGTTTTTGAAGGAGTGGTAAAAATAATTCCTTCAAAGTTCCCCATACTTGATATCTCCAATTTCTTTCATGCAATTTTTTTCTTCTAATTAGATTTTCACATCTACCAGACCACAAAATTCTCCTCAAGGCCCAAACTGGCATAGGCTTTTCTAAATCTAAAAATCATTTTTGATATTTCTCTTACTTATCCTATCACCAACATTTGACACAATGACATTTTTTTAACTCAGTTCTCCTTCTTTTCCTATACCTCTGGCTGTTCTTTCTCAGACTCATTGGTAATTTCTCCTCATATCTGAAATATGTGATGAAAAATAGTGTAGAAAGATCTGTTTCTGGACTTCTCTTTTCTGCCTATATTAACTTCGCTATTGAGTTATCCAAAATCATGTTTTAAAATTATCATGAGTTCATGACTTCCATATTTATATCCAAATCTATCCTCTACCCTGAATTCTATACTTCTGTATCCAATGGGTTAATTACATATCTTCTTACAGGACTTAGTAATTTCAAAGTTCACATATCCAACATGAGTTTCTTACCACCCCACAAAACCTGGCCCTCTTACACTCCTTGCCTTTTAGTCATTTGAGCAAGAGCCCTGTGGTTCTATCCTATTCCTCTTTATCACACCACTCATCTGATCCATTAGAAGATACCTTTGGCTCCATTTTCAAATAATATCCAAATCTGACACTTTCATCATCTTCACTATCACTCCATTGTTCAAGTTACCATTAACTATTGTTTGGATTATAGGAGTGGTCTCCTAACTTGTTGCACTGATTCTTCCTTTCAGGTTATCTTTAAATAACAATTCAGAGTGTTGCTCTTGAATGCACTTTATAATCTCTAATGTTTCTCTTCTCCACATACAAGCCTCCAAGATTAAAATTCAAAGCCATTGAAATGACCTAAAGTACCTCACATGGTCACACCATCTTTTACTCCTCTAAACTCATGTTCTGTACTTTCTTTCGGTTCCTCTGAGAACTCTGGCCTTTTTGCTTGCCTTCCTTGAGTACAGACAGTAGGCAAGCTGCCACTTGGGAACCATCCATTTGCTGTTTCTTCACTGTGAATTTCTTTTCCTGGATTAAAAACATGATCCACTCCCCTTCTTCCCTCAGGTCTTTACTCGCCTTTTCCATGAGGCTTTCCCTAGGCATGTTACACAACACTGCTGACATTTCCTCTCTCGTTTCCTTTACATATTTTTCATACTAATGCATAATTTAGCCTATAATACAGTTCAATACTATATTTTGTCTAATTTTATCATGTTTTTACTACCTCTCTCCAGTTGTTTGTGTGTTCAATGTCTGTAATGAATATGAGAATGTAAATTTTTTGAGGGCTATGGACCAAGAGCCTAATATATTTGGCTAAGTTTCTATAAGTTCATATTGTTTATTTACTTTATTAAATAATTTAAGAAAATTTTTTATGATACTGGGTATTAAAACCAAGATCTCATGCATGCTAGGCAAAAGATCTATCACTAAGCTATACTCTCAGCCCCAAATAACTATGTTTTGAATGAGTGAATGAATGTATGAATTAATTTATGTGATTGGCTAAAATAGTATTAATGTCAATACTCTGCTACTGAATGCACTGAGTGGACATGGTCTATACCTTTTTATGTTCACATTTCAACTTATTCTTGGATAATATGTAGAATTCACTAGTCAGAGACTATAAAAGAAGACATGCTTTTTCAGAAGGTATATGGGGAAAGATGTGAAATCATAAAAATATAGTCTATTCACCAAAAAAAAGTTGTGGATGAGGCATAAAGAAAAGCAAGGGGTGAGGCCAAAGTATTTCCCAGGAATACCACTGAAAAAACCTTTTGAATGTTCTAACTGATACCTTGGGTTATACTCTGTGGATGATAGAAAGCTATCAAAATGTTTTTATCTTCTAAAATGATTTTTCACATATGTTTTTGAAAAATAACTAAGAATAGTCTGGCTAATAAATTAGAAAAAGTCAAAGAAGAAGTAGAAAATCCAATCAGGAAACAAAGTACAATTAGACAGGATAGTGATAATAATATCAAGGAGGAAAAATTCAGTTGAATGCAGAATTCAAGCTGCAGAATACACAAATGTGTGTGTGTGTGTGTGTGTGTGTGTGTGTATTTTTTACCGTGCTTCTGATAATAAAGATTAGGAGATAATTTGACCTAGCTTTAGAGAGAGTTATGGGATGGTATTTATAGT
Organism: Spermophilus citellus; assembly: GCF_964194105.1. Taxonomy (NCBI): domain Eukaryota; kingdom Metazoa; phylum Chordata; class Mammalia; order Rodentia; family Sciuridae; genus Spermophilus; species Spermophilus citellus. Next base: position 55,044,265 of record NC_138189.1, read on the forward strand.
GTAGAAAGGGGAAAATGGATAATTTCTCTATGCTAAAAAAGACCAGGGGAGATTAAGTAAAGATACCAGAGAGAAGAAGAGTAACAAGCTTGGAAGAGGCATTAAGGGTAGATCTGAGGAAAGCCAATGACTGATGAGAGGGGAACCTCCTGATGGTTAGAGGAATGAGCAAGTATGATTAGCAAGCCCTAAGCTAATTCATAGGGATGCAAAGGGGAAGACAGATTTCTTGTATTCAAGAGACAGAGATTTTTGAATAGGTCCCTTAAAAACAGATTTATGGACAGGATCAAAGGATATATACATATCAAAACAATAAAAATTGCACTTTTAGCAAGAAAAAAAATCCATATAACTTTAAACTAATCAGTGACTACAAATAGCATATATAATGGTTAATCTTTAATGCTTCTGAGAATTGTAACACATGGCATACATTTTATAAATCCTTCTGTACAAAAATGTATTTTTAAAAAACATATTAATGGTTTAAAGTTAACTTTTGTGGCCTATGCCTGTAATCCCAGGGACTTGAGAGGCTGAGGCAGGAGAATCATGTTCAAAGCTAGTCTCAAAACTTAGCTAGGCCTTAAGCAACTCAGTGAGACACTATCTTTAAATACATTAGAGGGCTGGGGAGGTGGCTCAGTGGTTAAGTTCAAAAAAAAAATTACCAGAGCTGATTACATACTGCTTCTTGTACCTTAAGCTTGTACTATCTAGGAAGCCACCATCCATACTTCATCTGACCATGTTCATATCCAGCTCTATGTTAACTCAATTAAGTCATTTGCCTGGCTATTCAAATTTGTGCTAATTTATTATGTAACAATATTATTATATAATTTGTTTTTAAAAATGTTGTAAATGGTACATATAAATAGAACTGGTAGCCAGAGAAAAAGAGAAAGAGAGAGAGAGAGAGTCACCATCTTACAGATACAAAAACTAAACACAAAGATTATTTTCTCAATGTACAGCGCTAATACATAGTGGAACTGGGTTCTATTATGTCATTGTTATTCAGGAATACAAAGTTTTGTATTCAATAGATGTTGCCAAACTCTTAGGCTCTTCATTCATTATTTCTACTTTTAAATGAAGAAATAATAATTGTACCTATCTATATGGTATAATGTGGTATTTCAATATATTCTACTTTAAGATCAAATTAGAATACTAGCATATCCATCACTGCCAACATTTATTATTTCCTCTATGGTGAGAACATTCAAAAACTTCTCTTCTAGTTATACTGAAGTTGCATTATGACTAATTATAACCACCCTATTATGCAGTAGAACACCAGAATTTATTCCTCCTGTCTCACTGCAATTTTGTACTCATTGACCAACCTCAGTTGACACATGGTCAGTGTGCCAATGATCATTTTCATTTTATCTTCGAAAAAAAATAAACAAAAATAAAATAGCTCACCATGTTTTAAATTTTTAATTAAGTGGGGGAAAAACAGGTGTATATATGGAGCTGGGATTTTTTTTTCAAGTTCACATCTAACACTATTTTGAGGTAATTTTAAATATAAGGATTATCACTAATCTCTTTCTTGTTGAATTTCTCTGGAAATAAGGTACAATATATTTTTTTCTTTCACTTTAAAACAATAACTAAGCTGACAAATGTTATTTCACTTAAAATTATTTGTAAAAAAAAATATACATCTTCATGGAATAATTCCAATCTTTTGAAAATAGGTTGGTTTTCATTGTAACGCAGGTTTCTACAAGACCTCCATCATGTCCACAACATCAGCCTTGCACATTTCTCAGCATACAGTAGCAACCCAATACTATCTTTTTCTTTTAAAGATATATAGAGAGAATTTTTTTAATATTTATTTTTCAGTTTTTGGTGTACTCACCATCTTTATTTTATTTTTATGTGGTGCTGAGGATCGAACCCAGCACCACGCACATGCCAGGTGAGCATGTTACAGCTTGAATCACATCCCCAGCCCCCAATACTATCCTTTTTAACTGATACATGCAAATTATACATTTTTATGGAGTATCCACGTGATGTTTCCATGCACACATACATTGTGTAATATTCAAATGGAGTAAACTTGTCTATGTCCTTGAACAATTAACATCTTTTAAGGTGAAAAGATTCAAATTTCTTTCTTCTAGTTTAATAAAGAAACACATATAATGTATTATCATTACGTATAGTTACTCTACTGCACAACAGAACACTAGAGCTTAATTTTCTTATCTATCTTAGCACAATATGTAAAAATTATTTAGCAAAGCAAAACCTAGACCAGACATTTAAGTACTTTTATTTCCATATCTTCTAGTTTGCCCTAGCCATGGGGCATAAACACATTTAATTCTGTTTGCGGGAAAAAAAAATTGTCCCTCTTAATAAATAATAATTTTCAACAAGATAGATTCTGAACAATGAAATAGTATGATCCACTTTGATTGAGATTAATTTGATTTTACTCAATTCCTTTTTTCCAAGCTGCATATGGAAAAGTATGTAGTTTACAGTATGTGTTGATTTCCATGAGAACTCATATCCTTCCACCTCATGTTTCTCACATTTAAAGTGAAATGTCTCCAGGAGTTTAGTACTACACATCTCTCACAGGATATTGATGTTCATAATTGGGAATTTGATCTATTCTTTGAGTCTTAGGGGCTCATGTTACTCATCAGAAGCCATGTGTTAAGTAATATTAGACAAAAATAAAATGTTTTTACTATTCCTAGGAAAATTGGTATAAAATTCCTTTGCTTATTACTGGTTGGATAATTCATTATTAGGAACAGAATATTAGATGGGTGTCCCATATTATCTGGAGGCCTCCAGATCACCCGTGTGATCTGGATCCCCTGTGTTTTCCCCAGTCCATGGAAAACACCTAGAGGGAGGTTGGTCTCTTGGGTAGTAGGAGAGTGGTCAGAAGGGTAGATAAGATATCTTGGCTGTATAGGAAGACATGATATGCACAACTGCTAGTGGCAGCTGTCTGGCTATTTCAAGAGTCCCTGGAAGACCAAGGTGTGTAGTACCTTTCAGCAAGGGGGAAAGAGGATCCATGCTGGCTGAGCTCTCTCTCCAGGGAAATGCAACAGGGTGGTAACCTGCTCACTCCCCAGATGGGTTAAGGAACTGTAAGGACCACAGGCCTCTCCAGCAGTGAATGATTTACCTCAGGTGTTTCTGGCTTAAATGGGGACTGCCAGAGACTTTCTGATTACTCTTCCCTGATGAATGGGGTCTTTTTGGTTCAGGGTAGTCCTGGAGACAAAAGGGTCAGAGCCGCCTGTGTCTACCCCTTTTTGTGTCCACCTTGTATCTCTATGATCTAAATCAATGCTACCAGATTCCTATTGCAGTAGGTACTCTGTTTCATAGCTTCATTAAAATTGGTGTTATTTTCTCTTTTTCTGACTTTGTTTTGAGTGAAGCACACCAGGCATATCTACTCAGTCACATTTTTTATTTACCATATCATTTGATGTATCATTTCAATGTGATATCCCCCAAATTCTGCTTCCAACCACAGAAAATGGAGGATAAAAATGACACCAACTAAAAAGATACAAAAGAAGGAATGCAGGTAGGATTGGATAAAAATATTACTGAAGATCATTGCAGTTTTAAGAGACCATTAGTACATTATAAGTCAAGAATGAGATGGCAGGACTCCATGAAAATTGAAAGTAAAAATTTTCTCTTCTCATTGGGTGTGATGGCACACTTCTTTTTCTTTTGTGTATATGTAAGAAAACAATAGGCATATGTTACATCTACTATATTAACTATTCTCATTTAAATAAAAAAATCTGCATCCAATTCCATATATCAACCTATAGCCTTACACTCATGCTGAGGAACCACAGAGATGTCCTAATATACCAAATTTATGAAACATTTATCTCTAATCATGTAATAGTCAAATGAATAAAACAATTTACTTCTTTTGGACATAAAATTGAATCCATTTGGAACTACTATTTTAAGTATTCAATCTCACTCTTCTATGAAGTAATCTATGGCTCATTGGATCTCTAACTCTCTCCCTCCTGTTTTAAGATTCAAGGTGACCCTCCTGTTTGTTCAAAGAATTTTTGTTCTGTACTTTGTTTTTCATTTCCTCCATCACTTTTAAAGAATTGTTTTTATGAAGATCTTCTTGGAACGGGGGATATAGTTCAGGGAAACAGTTCTTGTTTAGCATGCTCAAAGCCCCAGAAAAAGAATATATTCTTCCCAATGAAGATTATGATGGTATAAATAGTTATAATGCCTAATGTTTATATATAAGCAATTCCTATTTGCAGCATCCCTTATACACATTCTCATTTAATCCTGCTCCAACTACTATGATAACGCTTTCCAGATGAGAAAACTGTAGTTTGATGACATTGAGAAATTTCAAAGCTCACTGAAGTCTTTATTTCTGGGCAATTAACTTTTCCTTCTTGAAATTTTGTCTCCTTGACTTCCACAATATACGAATTGCCTGGAAATGTTCTTCTCATCTACTATTCTTTTCCTTCTCTGAGATTTTCATGAACTTCTCTATTTTTTCTCACATATTACATTAAAAATACAGGGCATCTGCTTAGCCTACTGCTCTTTTGACTTGACACATATTTTTTGTACTATATCTTCTATTGTCGAAGTTTGAATAAACTCAATAAGCAAAATTCCAAATCTAGACTTGTATTGTGCACACTCCTCTCTGCAGTTGAAACTCACACAATAAATTTCTGTTCCTGTACTTGCCTTAACTTTGTTTCAGGGGCTTATAGAATAAGCCTATGAAGGTCAGAAACATAGCCTGTCCCTGTATATGCTCTGTGCCAAAGAAATTCTATGGCTATCTAGTAGACAGTCACATATTTTTCCATATTGTCAGCTGCAAGACTTTTCAGTCATTCAAATAGATACATGATATCCTGTTAAAAAATAAACAAGATGGATATTTTTCACAAATACAGAAGAAAGAGTAGGGGAGGAAAGTCCAGCACAAATATCAGTGGACTTCCTAATGTGATAACACTGGAAATATCTAATGTGATATTTCCCTTGTAAATGAACACCATGGAATTTTCAAAGAACGCAGTGTTGGTTATAGATAATAAGGTATCTGCTTTACTTAATTATAAAATGTCAACACACATTGTAATTCATAAGTCTTCTAAAATAATCTGCTGTTCCTGAGAATGGGATTATAATTAACACAAGAGGATACTTCTGTTTTAATAGGACACTATTCTCATTTCTCACTGTCATAAGCAATCCCTGTCCTTCCAAAATTTGAAGGAGAAAATGAAGGAATCAATGCCTATATTCCAACTTAGATATACTTGATGTAAGTTTTCAGGATTTTATTGAGACTACTTGTTCTCTGGGAAGATCTTATTACTTGGCAGTGCCATGGGAGCATTAGTGTGCTTGTTCATTATTCCATAGATCTATAATAACAACGGTTAAAATGAATGAATGAAGAAATGGATGAAAGGTAAGGATGGAGGGAAGGAAAAAAGGAAGGAAAGGAATCAATGGGGACTTTAAATATGACTACAGTAATGTTTATTCTTTAAAATCAGACATATTTCTATAGTCACTGAACTCTGTTTATCTTTTGTTACATTGAAAATTACTACACATTTAATTGGCATTCATATGAGAAGGAACCATAGATCTAGGATGATTAGGTCATATAAACAAAAAAGCAGGAATAACTTTAATTCAATGTGTTTCAAATTAATTTATTTAAGGAAACAATTTATTGTATGTTATCTTGAAGACATATTGGTAAATCCAATCCCAGAAACTATTCTTATATACATTTTTTGACATGTTTAGAGTATTTCCAACTCAACATTGAACTTACAATTTGGAAATTGCAAAGAGTTCATGAGTCTAATTCAAACTAAACCAATGACATAAAATGCATAAAATAAAAAGAATACAGTTTCATTTTTTCCAGGTAGTTGCATTCCAAAATATGTAATATTTGGTAACATGATTCAAAGAAAAGATGTATTGTTTCCAGTCTCAGTCAATTCTGTGGAATAGAGAACCAATATAGAATTAATTCTGTTATACGATAAAGCTGTTTACTTTTCCCCATTTGTATTGGTGTGACTAATTAAAAAAAAAGAAATTGTGCATTTCATTGAACCTTTCCATGGAGGCACACAAAGTATGGATCACATCAAATATCAGCTCACTAGGAATGTTTTAATAAGATGTCTAACCTATCATGATCACAAAAGGCTTTGTATCTAAGAATCTCAAACAGAATTTTCTCTCCCCTTTTGAACACCCATACCTAGACCAATAATTTTATTTTGATTTGTAAATTAAAAGAAACAGAGAGTTTTAAGCAAACTAAACACAAAGTTTATGAAACTTAACCTGGAATAACAATGGAATTTTTCCTTTAATAAAAGCTCAAATGAATTTACATAAAAGTGAAAGAAAATCTGTTTTATGGTTTTCTTAAAAATGATGGAAATCAAATCTCAGGATATAGACCCTTGAAAACAAGGCAGTCAAATCTATCAATAACACATAAGAAAATTAAAATTCTCTTGAAATTTTTCATGTTTCAGGTCAGTGGATAATAGTAAACAGTTGACAACAAAATGATAATTAGTAAGTAAGTTAACATGTTGATCGAATTTTCCACTATCTGTAGGAGAATGAAATAGAAAAAAATAATCAACTATAAAAGGAATTGGTCTAATCTCCAAACTCTCAAACTTACCAAAAATGAAGAGCCGCTAACTTTGAAATCTTAGACCTTGAAAGTAAACAAATAATAAATAAATAAATATATCACTTACCTTTCAGCAAAAACAATTGCTTTAAGAAACAATTAAATAAGCATCTCAAACTTTTCCCCTCATCTACAGATGGCAAAAATAAGGCATGATCTATGGCATGTTTGGAATGCATGTCCATGAGGAAAACATTGAAAACTCTTGAAAATAATCAGCTTTCTTTTGACAAGCTCAATCAAATTATTAATTTTAATTTTGATTTTGGTAAGTCTTTAACACTCGTTAAATCAGAATTCTTATTTGCATGTGGTAAAACATGCCTGCACTTCCGGTGACCTGGGAGGCTGATGTAGAGGAAGAGCAAGTTTGAGACCAGCCTCAGTAAGTTAGCAAGAACTTGTCTCAAAAGAAAAATAAATAAATGGAAAGTCTATGGATGCATCTCAGTGCTATAGTGCCTCTGAAGTTCAGTCCCTAGAACTGCCAAAAAAGAAAAAAAAATGAAATCGAAATTCTTAAGAGAACAATTGATTCGGAATCCCTGTAATCATTTCTTTCTAACACAGTCTACTCTACTTAGACAATCAGAACAACTTAATCAGAATCTATGTGGGTATGCCTAGGCATTGGAATTGTGGGAAGGTGGCTCTAGGTGATTCTATTGTAGAATCACTGATCTAAATTATAACTTTATATCTTTGTTCTTTCATTCTTTAGAAGTGTATATTCTAGAACTTCCCTCAACTTATTCTACCATCATATATACATCAGGAGAGAAACGGCAAAGTAAGTAAGTATGGACTTACAGTAACAGGGTTAGAAACTGGGACAAGTGGGTCAGTTACAGGGTAGAGTGGGCGAGTAGGCTGGAACAGAAGATCTTGGTATTCCAGAAAGGCTTGGACAGGCATGTCTCTCTGGGGAAAGGGCACTACTTGCTGGGGAACAGGTGCGATTTTGGATTGAGGGATAGGCGCCTGGGGCTGAGGAAGAACTATGGGCATCTGAGGAAAAACCTGGGGGACCTGGGGGATCTGGGGGATCTGGGGGACCTGTTGCACCACAGGCTGGAGCTGAGGCAGAAGGAGGTGCTGGTTTTGGAGGTCAGTGAGATGTGGGATTTGAGGGACAAATGGGGTTAGCTCTGTTGGTGATTTCAGGAAGGGCATGAGCTTAAGCTTAGAAAGAATGGTCTCTTTAGTTTTGGGGACTTCCACTATCTCAGGCTGAAGGAGAGACAGCACCATAGCCAGCTGAGAGAGAGTCAGGACGTTTTGGGGAAGGAGGGTGTAAGGCATGAGCTGAGCATAAGGAAGTTGTGGCTGGGCAATGGGGTGGATTTTATCTTGGCATTCATCCTGAAAAAAGAAGAAGAATCTTTCAGTCCATGATTTAACCATAACTGTCATTTACAATCAATTAATCTATTGGAAAACTACAATTGAGTGAAGACAATAAAAGATTTTCATTTATGTCACTTAAGAAATCATTTTGGCTCATGTGAAGAAAAATGAGTAAAATGTTCCTTAAGAGATTTCTTCTTAAACTCCTCAAATTTTTGGTAGATCTGTGGTCCAAACTGAAATCAATGTTTAGGAATTTTCTTGGATTTTTTGACCTTTTCCTTAGTTATCAGGATAGTTGTAATTAATATGCTTTGGTCTTTATAGAGCACTGACTTTTCAACCTAATTATGCTAGCAACACAAAAAATTATTTTCATATAATGAAGAGACATCAATTTTAAAACACTTAGAGGGACAACTTGTGTATTTATTTTCACTTTCTTTTTATGAAAAGTCAGTCCTTATTTATGGCTAAATTCAGGGACTCACTTAACACTGGCCAAATTCTAACATTACTTCTTTTGGTAAAAGGTAGTTTACTTGAGTCTTTAAAGTGCATTTATTTTTAAATTTTAATTGGTTTTAGAAAATATTTTGTGTGATAACCAAACCTTCTAATAATAAAACAGGAAGTGAAAATATTACAGTTAGATAAATGTATGAATTGTAGAATTTTGTTATTCCAAATATTCTTGATTTTTAAGCAAGCTCTGCTACTTAATTAACTGGATCATGTGGTCACATAGTGTGTACTCAATTCTTCTGGACCTCACTTCTCTCATTTGTAATGGAAATACCCTTAAGAATGTCATCATGCAGCCATTAAATATTTTAGTACAATTGACAAAATCTTAATGTCATATCATTGAATATCCATGGCTAATCAGCTCATCAATACATCAGGGTAGATATTCTTAAGAATATTCTCCATCTACACATGAAGAAAATGAAGTACAAAGAAACTTGTGGCCAAGGTTATGTCTGAGAAACAGACTTACACCTTGTCACCTTTATTCTCTTTCATCATCATAACATCTTCAGAATAAGAAAGGAACACAGTTCCCAGTTTGGAGGTGTTTGTACTAATTTGAATTTATTAAAACAGATATACCATTAGTAATATCATTAGATAGTTAATCTCTATTCTAGAAATTGATTATGCATTTAAAAAGCACATTGATTACTTGGAAAATATATTTAACTTTGCCATTTTTAAATTTCTTATATTGATTGATAGGTACATGGCATTTACTTTGCAATTCTTTAAATTGAACATATACATTATCAATATTTTCATGGATTATGTTTTATAATAATATTGGAAATATAGTCATCATGAAAATTTACCTGTCTTTGCAGCTGTTCCTCATGCTTAACCTTCTCAAGCTTCTCCTAAAAACAAATCATGCATTTAAAATGCTATTATCTATGAAATTCTAACAGGAAATCATAAAAATAAGTACAATTATATATGTAGATTTTACCTTGATATGTGTAATAGATTCCTTTAGAAAAATAAAAAAATTAAAATCAGATTTAGTTTTGATTAATTATTCTTAGTATTCAATATATATCAGAAATTAAAGGCTTCAATAGGTTAATAGAGACACTTTCACTTGCTAATGTCCTTAAGTTAGGATAATGACTGCAACTTTTATATTTAGACCATTCTATAAAGCCTCTCATATTAAAAAATAGCCTGTCATATAAAAAAGTCAGATGAATGTAGTCAAGAGAGAAAAAAAATTGATGAACACTATATAAAATAAGCTTCTAATGGAAGCTAATTTCTCTGTACAATCATGGTCCTTTTACTGATAACAAATGATGTCTAAAACACCATCTGATTATAAGAGGGATAAAACTAATTGAAAACACAGCATAACAGTACTTGGTGCATTATACTAGTCATTATTAGTTCACTTGTTAATGTGTTTGATTTCAAATAAACTATAAGAAATCAATACACCCCCTAAAATTCTCAAGGCTTTGTGAAGAGACAATATAAATTGTCACACCACTTACTAAACAGATGACAACATTTTCAAGAGTGGTGCAAGGACAAATGTCCACCTGACTCTCTTGAGTAGATTAAGCTCTCACCAAATCCTACTGGCTTTTATTTATCAAAGTGACAATTCTAAGAAAAAAAATGTGTCCTAAACATGTTTGCTTACCCACTGCACTGTAAGCTCTTGGTTTCATTGACATCCTAATCTTTAGTTTGTATCATAGCTCCTAATCAGTGTCTGATGCACAGAAATCACTCAATCAATGTTAAAAGTGAATGAGGTCAGAGTACAGAAAGCTCAAGACAGAAAACAGAGCTGTATGATCCATAGAAAATGGGATGGGGAAGCAGTGACACAATTTCAATTAGGAAGCCCACTTAGAAAGTTCTAGAGTACTAAATTCTCCAGGCATTTATTCTGTCTTTTAACATACATCACAATTTGCATGTCATATGTGACTACATTAGCATAATTACTGTGATATAACACAATACAAGGCACAGGATTTTCTAGTTTTACAATTGGAAATTGCCTCTAAAAATCATTCTTACCTCACTGCTTGAAATCTGTAGAGAAAAAGAAGAAGAAAAATCAGCATTAAATCTACTAGATCATCAGAAAATGTTATTATTTTATGGAAGGAAAAAAATGTTTTCTAAAATACTTACCTCAGTGGATACACCAAGTTCTTCATTCTATAAAGAAAAGTAATAAGTCCATTTAGTGTCTGTAGCTAATTCATTATTACACATTTACACTTTTTATGCACTTTATATAGCAATCTTTTAAAAAGTTGGAAAAAGCTTTTTAAAAAGTTGCATGTCTTTGTACAGACATTAAAAGTGAAATTTTCATTATGTTTCATATTTAGTAAATGTAAATTGGTATATTTCTCTGTCACCTGAATTAAGAATAGATTTGGGATGGATAACAGATGTAATTATCTTAATTTCTATTAAATATTTTTGTTATGATTATGAGTATACTTATGATTATGATTATGATTATGATTATTGCCTATATACTGTCCCCTGGTTGTCTTTGTATAAATACAAATAGAACTTGGCCCACTTCTCTACAGCAAGAGACATATATGTTTGAACAGTTATTTTTAAGATACATTTATATAATTTATGCATGCATAAAATTGTGTAATACTACATAGTTATTTGTTGTTTTTCTTTCTTTCTTTCTTTCTTTCTTTCTTTCTTTCTTTCTTTCTTTCTTTCTTTCTTTGTTTTTGTCTTGTTTTGTTACTAAGTATTTGTTTGCTTTTCCTTTAGCTACAGGGGAACATTGGAGTAGAAAGCATTTGTCCCAGGTTTGAGACCCCACAGGAAAATTGGAAAAGTAGGTAAAAGTAAATGATTTTCATACACACCAAAACAAAAAAGCTGAAAATTCCATTATTTGTATGCTAACATTATTGGTAATAATATTTTCTACATTAGGAAGATCAACCTTTATATCTTAATTTTTTTTGGAAATTTCTCTGTACATACCTCCCTTGCAAGAGCAAGAGCCACAAGGCAGGCAAGGACAAGGACCTTCATGGCTACCACGTCCTGTTAATGGGGAAATGAGAGATGGCGATAAATTATTCAGTCAGACATATTTTGTTATTTAGGTAGAGTTACTTTTCCTTTAAAAAATAATATAATACCATGCTTTCATTTTAAGGAAAAATACTATTAGAAGTTCTATCATGTAACTAGTAAAAAATCTACTCTGGCTTTCTACTCCTAAATATTAAATTCAATCTATTCAGATTTTCAGCTCATGGATCTCCAGTCTTTTTATATTTAAGTTCACTCAGAGTGTTTTATTTTTGGTTTTTAAATGTCAAAAAATATAAAAAGTTACAGAAAGATTTATTTGTTCATTTTCTATGAAATATTTACTTAGCACTTTGATTGCCAGACACTGTCTAGTTACTGGGTATAGAGCAAATCGCAATCCTGATAGAGTCTCAATTATACTGCATAGTACTCAGTTCTACTGCTGAATAATTTTTATTTTTATTTTTCTTCTACTGAATAGATGCCATTAACATTTAGTTTAATCACACCTTCTCAGGTCCAATAAGACTGTTGTTTTCATTGTAGCAGGTTTTGTTTGTTTATTTGTTTGTTTTGTTACACTCTCCAGGTTGATGCTTTTTTGGACAAATATATTTGTTTCTTCTTCATTCGTACTCACTATGCAGACTTGATCCTTACATATTTAATATATCTTCTCCTGTGTGTCCTAGGACATTGGATATAATGCATTATTTTACATCTTTTCTGTATAAAATGTGCTCATTGATATATTGATGATTGTTCCAAAGGTCAAATTCTATTGCCCACTCCCAATGCCAACACTACCTCTTCTTATGAAATAAATCTTAACATTATTTATTAAATATACTAAATGGCCTTTGTGCTTGATTTTCTTGTATTTCATATAACGTATTTCAAAAAATAATATTTATGTCATAATATCATTTGACAGTTTTTTATTTTCAGATTTTCAAATAAATGTTTTAACTAAAAACAGTACATGAAAAAAATGTTTCTAATTTTCTGAAAAACATTCTCTCCAATATTTGAAAACTGAAAATAATTCTGCCAGTGCAAAAATATATTTTCATATTTTTCTAATGGATGTTATATAATTCTCAATTAATTTTACCTTGCCTAAATTCTCAAAAAATTTCAAAATAATTTTAATTGTCAGAGTTCAAAAAAGTATGTAATACCATTATAGATTACGATATGAAGAGTGTATCCCATTGCATTTATATATTTTATTTTCAACATTTTTTATGCCATGTTTTTAAGTCAGAATTCTATTATTGACTGAAATTATATAAGCTAATTTTCTTTCACTCATTTTCTTACAAAGTAGGACACTTTCTTTTTAGCTTACTTATTTTAATTTTACTATTTTAATATTGCTTCGAAATATGATAGGCTAGATGATAGATAAACTGCGAAGTTGAAGGTAATGGACAAGTTTGATGACTATGCTCTTCTTCTATAATGATGTTTATAAATATTTAAAGTATTACATGTTCCCAAACTACTACCTTCATTTCTTGACTCAATATGCTAACTCTATAAACTATTAGACAAGAGCTTTCCCAATAAATATTCATTGCCTCATAATATATTTAAATATATTTGTTTTTACAGCTGTTATATGTTGAATCAAATTCGAAGAATTAATTAGGAAACCAGCCATTAATCAGCTCTTAATAATATTAACTATCCTTATACTAAAGATATGTTATCTTTAGTGTATATACATGTGTGTATATATACATGTATACATAAAATGTGTATCCACTTAGTGTGAATTACATTTTCTTGGACTCATGAAACCTACAGAGCCATTATAGTCTTTCTAGGCATTCCATCATTTCTAAAATAAATGTTAAAAATAGCTTCAGCACTACCTTAAATACCTTTATTTCCAAAACTGTACTTTAATCAATTACTTTCTTTCCAAAGAACAACCTAGTGTGCAATAAATAATAAGGAGGGTATACTCAAACTTTATAGCTGAATTTCTTACCTTTTTCCAAAGTGGAGGATAGGAAGTGAAGGTGAAGCTGGGTAGATGATGGTCTATCTGCTTTTGTAGCTCTATATATACTGAATTTAATAACATGCTAATTTTGTGGTTTGAAATCAATTCAACATTGAGCTTCAATTCTAAGAAGTTTGCATGATTAGAAAGTGATTTCTGTTCAGTATCTGTCCCCAGAATTTCTGGGGAGCATTGTAACAAAGGAATAATTCACAAGCTGATAAAGGAAACTTGTCCAGGAAATGCAATTGCTCACTAACAATGAGTGGAGCACAGTGATACTCTGCCATAGACCCCAAGTTACTGTGGGCATCATTAGATGTCTTAGGGTCTAATAGGGACTTAAGATCTCAGTCATGGGGCAGTTTTACATGAACAACATAGATACACAGGGCTTCACAAAGACCACAATTTCATGTTAACTTGAGCAGTTAGTGCTTTGTACTGCTGTGAAGTAACTAACAAGTCTATGGTGAGAGCTTAGTCAGGTGGGGAAAACTGTTTAGCACCCAGGGACACTTGACTTAGGAAAAATATATAATCCAATTCAAGCCAATACTTTTTAACAAAAGAAAAAAATATACCTTCCTCAGTAGTAAACAAATCAGAGAAGAAATATGGATGGATGGTATACACAAAATCCTCAGTAAAACTGTCATAGAAATTTTGCAAAATTTCATGAGATCAATTCATCTGAAAAATATTAATTATATTTTCTATTTTGGGTTTAATACTTAAAATAATAATCATGGCTAGCTTTCCTCAGTCTTAACCCTATTCTGTGTCCTAAGTATTTTGTAGGTCAATATTTGTATCTTTCCCCAAACAGCATAAGTTAGCTATTTTTACTTAACAGCAAAAGTTTAAGTAACATTCTCAAAATCATATTTTTTGTTAATAAACAAGATACCATTGACATGCTGATGTGTCTAAGTCCCATAAATCATGTTTTACTTTCTGAAATTTTGTTATTTAAGTTAGCTGTCAATGTAGCATTTTGGCTTCAATGTGCAAAACTTAATTATGGCTAGTAGAGAAACAGAGTATCTATGTTACATGTAAGCAGGAGTTTGTCGTTAAAGAGCTGCTACTTTAGTTATAACTTAAATTACAAGTCTCATTTTCAGATGTGATTGAATGGCAATTCAGTATTTTGATTAAAGGAAATAGATACACTTGAAGCAATCTAACAACTGTAAGGTTACATAGAAGATGTAGAGTACAACTTATTATTGCAGATAATTGATGCAGTTATAAATTGAATACCTGTGAATTTCAAGTATGTAGGGTGACAAAATTCACCAGATACAGAAAAATATTAGACATTCGAAATAAAAAAGGATTATGTAATGTTTTGTATTTTATGGCTTTGTGTCCATCATCAAAGGTGATAGTTGTATGATGTTATTATAGTAGTTGAGTATGAGCATTTGGATGCCCTCAATTAGGGAGATGGTGCTGGACATCTTGCACAACAGAAAGGCAAACAGAAAATAGAAGGAATTTGAAAGATTAGGAAAATTAATGAATTAACTATGACAGTTATGTGAGGATGATTAAAAAGTTAACCATGTCATAAAACAAGATATGAAAAGGTAAAATTTAATGGGGATACTAAATTAATCTTGTATGTGATCAGTCTGAGTTATCCAAGCTGAGGTATATTTTATATTCAAGGGAGAAATCAAAAGTATAATTGAGGAAATTATTTTACCTCAAGGGAGTAAATAAATCTCCCTAGGGAAAAAATTAAGAAAAGAAATCATCTAAGAATAAAATTCAAGTATGTACAGGAGAAAATAGAGTATCAACAAGAGAGTACAAAGTCAGTCTCTCACTTCTCCTTGATGCTTTGTATTGCTAGCAGAAGCAAGTGGTGTCAAAAGTGGCAATGATTCAAGATGTGCAGCAGGTTATGTGTACAATCTAAAAAAGGCTGAATATATAAAAAACAGAGTAGAATGATGGTTATCAAGGTTTAGTTGGGGGAAGGATGTGGAGATACAAAGTCGCAATTTTATGAATGAGTAGGTCTAGAGATCTAATGTACAGCATGAAGACTACAGTCAATTATATATTACTGTATCATGGAAAGTTTCTGACAATAGAATTTAGGTCCCCTTACCTCAAAGGGAAAAATGATGACTGTGTAAGATGATTTTCATGTTAATTGGTTTGACCATAGCTATCATTTTACCATGTATGCCTGTGTGTATCACTGTGTATTTCACTGCATATGTGTGTGTTGTATGCCTTAAATATGTACAATTAAAATACTACTATTTTTACATTTTTGGTGAATATAAAAATAAAATAAATTGAAAGATTCAAAAGCACCAGTTATGACTTATATGAAACTAGATACCAGTTTTGTTTTTACCCAAGTAGATGTATGACAAGATGATTTAGTAACATACCTGAATACTAAAAAAGAATTTGAATAACCAGAGATTGTTACTTTGTTTAAGCAAAGAGTCGGCCTATTGAGAATGAATGGTTGCAAGAGGTACAAGTTGAAACTATTTATTACATAGAAATTTTGAATTTATAAATAAAAGAATTTCTTGACAATGAATAGATCCCAGAGATACCAAGTGTGAAAACTGTTGAAAATAGGTGAGCATGAAAGTTGTCTGTACTTTGTCAGGCATTTCCTAGCTGCCCAGGATACAGCAATTAAGGAAAGTCAAGGAGGTCAAACAAAACTTTGATGGGAAAACAGATAGGAGAACCTACTTGTTGGGAAAAGTAATATATATTTTAATAAATCTATGATAAGGTAAATGGGCAGAAGGGAAATAGCTAGCTCATGTTAGGTGATGGATAGGGGCAAAGAAGAAAGTCTGCACAAAGCCATAAGTCCTGAGCTGAATCTCAATGCCTGATGAAGAGTCTGACCCATGGAGGAAGAGAATTCTGCACTACAAGGAAGGATAGATGGGAGCCTTGGATGTGAGAAACAGGCAACTACAACTGCATCAGACTGTAACTCTGGGCCATGAAGTACAAGAAGGAGCAGATGGATGTGAGAACAGAGAAAGAGGAAAAGGCCCAGCAAGGATGTGTAAAGCACACCATGCTCCAAAGGCACATGTGTGGTGTTCTCTGCACAGTGGGGATCTGTGGAAGGTTTAGGAAGGAAAGTAGCATTTAGATAATGACTACTTCTAAAGAACAAATGACACTGGTATGGTTATATTAAAACAGGACTGTCTAGATTTTGGGAGACTGCTTTTTTGCAGTGAGTAAATGTTTTTCCCTTAAACAGAAGATGGTGGCAAGAAAACTGAAGTCCAGAGAGAAGCAGGGTCTTAGCTGGCATACCTTAGTACAGGGTGACAGAGGCCTTCCTTTATGAGCATTACAAAAACAGGCTCCAAGTTTCTTTGCCTATTTAGTGATTGATGTTCATAAAAGTTTTTAGCTGCCTATATGTGATGCTACTCATACTCATAACAGTCTCCTTTATTCACTGCCTATAACAGATACATGTCCTTTCAAAGTAAGAAAGCATAGTATAGGCCTAATTTGTTATTCTTATTCATAATGTACCTTGCATTCATGCATGACAGATCTGAGGGGAAGTTGGACATTCTAAGTTGTCATACACATTTTATATTGCTTAGAAAACCCAAGTTAATGTTTAATGCATATTAAAATTGCTCATCTGATATGCATTCTAGGAGAATATTCATCCTTAGCCAGGAGGAAGCCCGGAGGAAGCCAGGAGGAAGTCAGGAAAAGAAATAATGGAATGGCTCCAATGTCCCAAGTCAGTTGCTTTAGCTCTGGGTTGCCAGAGCCACAAGCAACAAAGTAGGATTTCTAAGAAAATGAACAAAAGCAAACCTCCCTTACTCACTCAACATTTCCTTTTCATTTCACAGCAGAATTCTGACATATTGTGCAATAAATACACCATTTCCTTGGGACTTTTACCAATTTTGAATTACATTCATCAGGATCCTTACAGATAGGATTGGGACAGAAAAGTAGGCAAAACTATGATCAAGGAAAGCACTAAAAAAACCACTAGACTAAGAAACATGCCCAGGGAAGAACTGAAGTGTCAGAGACTTATGATATAACCAAGTGCCAGGAACCAAGCAAGCATCAAAACACAATGGTAGGTAAGGGGCTAAGTGCCATGTGTAACAAGCCCAGCTTTCAAAACTTTAAGAGTTACCATTTGCAGGAGTGTAAAATAAGAATTGCACAGAATGAAATTCTATGACTTCCCAGATGAGAAGCAAGATATAATCAATGCAAAGATATCCTAGAACTATTTTTCATCAGTAGAATTTGTTCAGCTGAATCTCTTTCCAATATTGAGTGATAGATCTGATAAATACATTCATGAGATTTGAGTCAAACATAAAGGTAATAGTTGAAGCTGCATAAATAATATAAGGAAGAGAACAGATAGGAAAACAAGGTAAGGAGTAATATAAATGCAACAAAAATATTCAGAAAACTAAATCCAGAAGAGATGCTGGATAGCATCCATGTTGTTCAACAGATATTGTAGAAAAAGGGGTAGAATTTAGACCTGAAAATTTACATTATTTGCCCAAGACACTATAGCTATTTAGAGATGGTGCTGGTACACTGAGGGTGTGGCTCAGTGGTAGAGTACTTACCAAGTCTGAGCAAAGCCTTGAGTTCAATCCCCAATACAGGCACAGACATAGTGATAATAGAAACCTCTGTCTCTTGAATAATATCCAAGGAATGGTTTATTAGCTTCACCAAACTACAGAGGTAATGAAATAAAATAAAATAAGCAAATTGTATTGATTTATGTGATGCATCAATATTATATATGGTATAACATATAATAAAGTGACAAATTATTATATGGAGAGGGATAGATAGCTTAGTAACCCTTACAGAAATGAAATATATTAATTATTTCCATGATATTATGTAAATAGAGTAAATGGCATCCTATTAGAAGTGTAACTATGAAAATTGATTTCTAAAAATAATCAAGAATCCTGGAGTGGGGTTGTAGCTCAGTGGTAGAGCACTTGTTGCGCACGCGTGAAGCACTGGGTTCAATCCTCAGCACCACCTAAATAAATAAATAAATAAATAAATAAATAAATAAATAAATAACAGATAAAATATATTGTGGGGGGAAAAAAGTAATCAAGAATCCTAGAAAAGCAAATGTGTTTTCTAAGTGGGCATCATGGAAGCCTAAAGCCTGAGATAGTGACGCACAGGAGACGTTTTCATCAGATCTCAATCACTCTTACTTTACATACAATTACAAATAATTCTGGATACATTTCTGGAGTACATACTACATGCTAAACGAAGATTTGTCATCCTTGGCACTACTGGCATTTCAGGCAGGAGGTTTATTGCGAGGTTTGTCTTATTCATTGTGGGATATTTGTGAGCAAATCTGGCTTCTACCACCAGGGTTCCACTAGCACCAGCATACGCTTTGCCATTAGAATCAAAAATGCATTGAGGAAATTTCTATGTTCTCTGGTGGCAGGGGATCTCCAGAGCAACTGTACTAGATGATACAGAAGACCACACAATGATAAAAATATGAATATTATCTTGTTCCTACTAATAAATTATAAATATGGAATAATATAATGGTATGTTCTGTGATTTCAGCACACTACAATCTTAATATCAAGCTTCCTAATCTACTTTGCAATAGCCCCTTCAATTTCCCAAAAAGAATTTTATTTGACCCCACCAGACTCAGCTCCTTCCAATGATTTATCATTTTCTCACTACCTTTATTATTAAGTGTCCCCTTTTTCTCACTTAGAATTTTATGGTAATCATTGTTACACACCTTGTTTTACATACTCCACTTGCCAAGACTCCTATTAAATATTCAAAGCAATAATACTCCTTACTCCATCTTCATGTTAAACAACAGAGGATTTTGCTTCTTATTTTACTGAGAAATTAGAGTAATCCGAAATTTTGAAAGTTTGCTTACTCTTCTCTTCCCCACCTACATCTTTTCTCTGTATTGTCTCTGCCACACATGAGGACTTATTACTTCTCTCAGCAGAGCCAAACACTATACTTGCACAGAAGAAACAACCCCTCCACTCCTGCCTTCACCAACTAGTGGACACTTCCTTGCATTGCATTGTCCTTTTTTCCTGTGTATATCATGAACCTACACATTGTAAAAAGATACTCCCCCTTTTCATCACTTTTCCTTGGTAATATTTCCCCATTTCTCTCTAACCCTTTGAAGGAGTGGTAAAAATAATTCCTTCAAAGTTCCCCATACTTGATATCTCCAATTTCTTTCATGCAATTTTTTTTCTTCTAATTAGATTTTCACATCTACCAGACCACAAAATTCTCCTCAAGGCCCAAACTGGCATAGGCTTTTCTAAATCTAAAAATCATTTTTGATATTTCTCTTACTTATCCTATCACCAACATTTGACACAATGACATTTTTTTAACTCAGTTCTCCTTCTTTTCCTATACCTCTGGCTGTTCTTTCTCAGACTCATTGGTAATTTCTCCTCATCTCTGAAATATGTGATGAAAAGTAGTGTAGAAATATCACTTTCTGGACTTTTCTTTTCTGCCTATATTAACTTCCCTATTGAGTTATCCAAGAACATGTTTTAAAATTATCATGAGTTCATGACTTCCAAATTTATATCCAAATCTATCCTCTACCCTGAATTCTATACTTCTGTATCCAATGGGTTAATTACATGTCTTCTTAGAGGACTTAGTAATTTCAAAGTTCACATATCCAACATAAGTTTCTTACCACCCCTCAAAACCTGGCCCTCTTATAATCCTTGCCTTTTAGTCATTTGAGCAAGAGCCCTGTGGTTCTATCCTATTCCTCTTTATCACACCACTCATCTGATCTATTAGCAGATAGGTTTGGCTCCATTTTCAAATAATATCCAAATCTGACACTTTCATCATCTTCACTACCACTCCATGGTTCAAGTTACCATTAACTATTGTTTGGATTATATGAGTGGTCTCCTAACTTGTTTCACTGATTCTTCCTTTCAGGTTATCTTTAAATAACAATTCAGAGTGTTGCTCTTGAATGCACTTTATAATCTCTAATGTTTCTCTTCTCCACATACAAGCCTCCAAGATTAAAATTCAAAGCCATTGAAATGACCTAAAATACCTCAAGTGGCCACACCACCTTTCACTCCTCTGAACTCATGTTCTGTACTTTCTTTCGGTTCCTCTGAGAACTCTGGCCTTTTTGCTTGCCTTCCTTGTGTACAGATGGTAGGCAAGCTGCCACTTGGGAACTATCCATTTGCTGTTTCCTCACTGTGAAATTCTTTTCCTGGATTAAAAACATGATCCACTCCCCTTCTTCCCTCAGGTCTTTACTCGCCTTTTCCATGAGGCTTTCCGTAGGCATGTTACACAACGCTGCTGACATTTCCTCTCTCGTTTCCTTTACATATTTTTTCATACTGATGGATAATTTAGCCTATAATACAGTCCAATACTATATTTTTGTCTCATTTTATCATGTTTTTGACTACCTCTCTTCAGTTGTTTGTGTGTACCATGTCTGTAATGTGTATGAGAATGTAAATTTTTTGAGGGCTATGGACCAAGAGCCTAATATATTTGGCTAAGTTTCTATAAGTTCATATTGTTTATTTACTTTATTAACTAATTTGAGTAAATTTTTATGGTACTGGGAATTAAACCCAAGGTCTCATGCATGCAAGGCAAAAGCTCTATCACTGAGCTACACTTTCAGCCCCAAATCACTATGTTTTGAATGAGTGAATGAATGTATGAATTAATTTATATGATTGGATAAAATAGTATCAATGTCAATATTCTGCTACTGAACACACTGAGTGGACATGGACTATATATATCTTTTTATGTTCACATTTCAACTTATTCTTGGATAATATGTAGAATTCACTAGTCAGAGACTATAAAAGAAGACATGCTTTTTCAGAAGGTATATGGGGAAAGATGTGAAATCATAAAAATATAGTCTATTCACCAAAAAAAAGTTGTGGATGAGGCATAAAGAAAAGCAAGGAGTGAGGCTAAAAGTATTTCCCAGGAATACCACTGAAAAAACCTTTTGAATGTTCTACTGATTCCTTGGATTATACTCTGTGGATGATAGAATGCCATCAAAATGTTTTTATCTCTAAAATGACTTGTCACATAATATTTTGAAAAATAATTAAGAATAGTCTGGCTAATAAATTAGAAAAAGTCAAAAAAGATGTAGGAAAACCAATCAGGAAACAAAGTACAATTAGACAGGAAAGTGATTAAATAAAGATACCAGAGAGAAGAAGAGTAACAAGCTTGGAAGAGGCATTAAGGGTAGATCTGAGGAAAGCCAATGACTGATGAGAGGGGAACCTCCTGATGGTTAGAGGAATTAGCAAGTATGATTAGCAAGCCCCAAGCTAATTCATAGGGATGCAAAGGGGAAGACAGATTTCTTGTCTTCAGGAGACAGAGATTTTTGAATAAGTCCCTAAAAACAGATTTATGGACAGGATCAAAGGATATATAAACATCAAAACAATAAAAATTGCAGTTTTAGTAAGAATAATTCCATATCAATTTAAGCTAATCGGTGACTACAAATGGCATATATAATGGTTAATCTTTAATGCTTCTGAGAATTGTAACACATGGCATACATTTTATAAATCCTTCTGTACAAAAATGTATTTTTAAAAAACATATTAATGGTTTAAAGTTAACTTTTGTGGCCTATGCCTGTAATCCCAGAGACTTGAGAGGCTGAGGCAGGAGAATCATGTTCAAAGCTAGTCTCAGAAGCTAGGCCTTAAGCAACTCAGTGAGACACTGTCTTTAAATACAAAAGAGGGCTGGGGATGTGGCTCAGTAGTTAAGTTAAAAAAAAATGACCATAGCTGAATATATACTGCTTCTTCTACCTTAAGCTTGTACTGTCTAGGAAGCCACCATCCATACTTCATCTGACCATGTTCATATCCAGCTCTATGTTACTCAATTAAGTCATTTGCCTGGATATTCAAATTTCTGCTTTCTAATTTATTATGTAACATTATTTTTATAGAGACTGTTTTTAAATGTTGTAAATGGTACATATAAATAGAACTGGTAGCCAGAGAAAAAGAGAAAGAAAGAGAGGGAGAGAGAGAGTCACGATCTTACAGAAACAAAAACTAAACCCAAAGATTATTTTTTCAATGTACAGCGCTAATACATAGTGGAACTGGGTTCTATTATGTCATTGTTATTCAGGAATACAAAGTTTTGTATTCAATAGATATTGCCAAACTCTTAGGCTCTTCATTCATTATTTCTATTTTAAATGAAGAAATAATAATTGTACCTATCTATGTGGTACAAACAATGTGGTATTTCAATATATACTACTTTAAGATCAAATTAGAATACTAGCATATCCATCTCTGCCAACATTTATTATTTCTCTGTGGTGAGAACATTCAAAAACCTCTCTTCTAAATGATTAACTACAACCACCCTATTATGCTGAAGAACACCAGAATTTATTCCTCCTGTCTCACTGCAATTTTGTACTCATTGACCAACCTCAGTTGACACATAGTCAGTGTGCCAATGATCCTTTTCATATTATCTTCCAAAAAAAAAACTAAATAAAAATGAAATAGCTCAAGATGTTTTAAATTTGTAATTAAGTAATGGGAAAACAGGTCTATATATGGAGCTGGGATTGTTTTTGTCAAGTTCACATCTAATACTATTTTGAGGTAATTTTAAATATAAAGATTATCACTAATCTCTTTCTTGTTGAATTTCTCTGGAAATAAGGTACAATGATTTTTTTGTTACACTTTAAAACAATAACAAAGCTGACAACTGTTATTTCAATTAAAATCATTTGTAAAAACTATATATCTTCATGGAAAAATTCCAATCTTTTGCAAATAGGTCTGTTTTCATTGTAAGGCAGGTTTCCACAGGACAGTGATCACGTCCACATCAGCCTTGCACATTTCCCAGCAAACAGTAGCAACCTAATACTATCCTTTTTAACTGATACATGCAAATTATACATTTTTATGGAGTACCCATGTGATGTTTCCATGCACACATACATTGTGTAATGTTCAAATGGAGTAAACTTTTCTATGTCCTTGAAAAATTATCATCTTTTTTAAGGTGAAAAGATTCAAATTTCTTTCTTCTAGTTTAGTAAAGAAACATATATAATATGTTATCATTACATATAGTTACTCTACTATACAACATAACACTAGAGCTAAATTTCCTTATCTATCTTAGCATAATATGTAAAAATTATTTAGCAAAGCAAATCCTAGACCAGACATTTAAATATTTATATTTCCACATCTTCTCGTTTGCCCTAGGCATGGGGCATAAGCACATATTAATTCTGTTTGGTGAAAACAAACAAACAAAAAACATTGTCCTTCTGAATAAATAATAATTTCAACAAGATAGATTCTGAAAAATGAAATAGTATAATCTACTTTAAAGGTTGAGATTAATTTGAAATTACTAAATTCCTTTTTTCCAAACTGCATATGGAAAAGTATGTAGTTAATAGTAAGTGTTGATTTCTATGAGAACTCATATCCTTCCACCTCGTGTTTCTCACATTTAAAGTGAAATGACTCCAGGAGTTTAGTACTACACATCTTTCACAGGAAATTTCTATTCATAATTGGGAATTTGATTTAACTCCTTGAGTCTTAGGGGCTTATGTTACTCATCAGAAGCCATGTGTTAAATAATATTAGACAAAAAGAAAATGTTTTTACTATTCCTAGGAAAATTGGTATAAAAATTCTCTTGCTTACTACTGGTTGGATAATTCATTAAGAACAGAATATTAGATGGGTGTCCCATATTATCTGGAGGCCTCTATAAACCTACCTAAGGGAGGATCCCCCGTGTTTTCCCCAGTCCATGGAAAACACCTAGAGGGAGGTTGGTCTCTTGGGTAGTAGGAGAGTGGTTAGAAGGGTATATAAGATATCTTGGCTGTTTATCAAGACAAGATCTGCACAACTGCTAGTGGCAGCTGTCTGGCTATTTCATGAGTCCCTGGAAGACCAAGGTGTGTAGTACCTTTCAGCAAGGGGGAAAGAGGATCCACGCTGGCTGAGCTCTCTCTCCAGGGAAATGCAACAGGATGGTAACCTGCTCACTCCCCAGATGGGTTAAGGAACTGTAAGGACCACAGGCCTCTCCAGCAGTGAATGATTTACCTCAGGTGCTTCTGGCTTAAATGGGGACTGCCAGAGACTTTCTGATTACTCTTTCCCTGATGAATGGGGTCTTTTTGGTTCAGGGTAGTCCTGGAGACAAAAGGGTCAGAGCCGCCTGTGTCTACCCCTTTTTGTGTCCACCTTGTATCTCTATGATCTAAATCAATGCTACCAGATTCCTATTGCAGTAGGTACTCTGTTTCATAGCTTCATTAAAATTGGTGTTATTTTCTCTTTTCTGACTTTGTTTTGAGTGAAGCACACCAGGCATATCTCCTCAGTCACATTTTTTATTTCCCATATTATTTGATGTATCATTTCAATGTGATATCCCCCAAATTCTGCTTCCAACCACAGAAAATGGAGGATAAAAATGACACCAACTAAAAAGATACAAAAGAAGGAGTGCAGGTAGGATTGGATAAACATATTACTGAAGATCATTGCAGTTTTAAGAGACCATTAGTACATTATAAGTCAAGAGTGAGATGGCAGGACTCCATGAAAATTGAAAGTAAAAATTTTCTGTTCGCACTGGGTATGATGACAACACACCTAATCCTAGCAGCTTGGGAAATTGAAAGTAAAAAGTTTCTGTTCTCACTGGGTGTGATGGCACACACCTATTCCTAGCAGCTCTTGATCCTCAGCAGGAGGATCAAGAGTTCAAATTCAGTCTCAGCAAAAGTGAGGCACTAAACAACTCAGTGAGACTCTGTCTCTCAATGAAAATACAAAATAGGGCTTGGGATGTTGCTCATTGGTGAGTGCCCCTGCATTCAATCCACAGTAAGACACCGCCCCCGCCCTCAAATTTTTCTTTTCTACATAATATTCAAGGATTGGCAAGGTAGCACCGTGGAGAAAATGTAACAATTAAGGAGATTTAAACACATTGGAGTAAACACATTATTAAGAACATTGGAGTAATTTATTGGAGTGGTTGACTGTAATCAGTGGTCCCACATGTTTTATTGAACCAGAAAACTGTCAATAAATAGTAAATATCTAAATACTTTAATATTTTATCATTTTTTTCTTTTTTTTTTTTTTTTGCTTACTAGAAATTGAACCTAGGAGTTCTTAACAACTGAGCCACACCTCAAGCTTTTCCTATTATTCACTTTGAGACAGGGTTTCACTAAGTTTCTTAGTGTCTTGTTTAGTTGCTGAGGCTGGCCTCCAGCAGCATTTCTCCAGCTTCAACCTCCCAAAAAGCTGAGATTATAGGTGTGCACCACCCTTTACTAGGCTAACCATTTTTTTTTAATAAAAAGTGAAAACCTATCTAAAAGTTTGAAATACACTCATATAACTGATAGCTAAGGTCCTACCTTCCTCCTTTAGTCATCTAATCTTTTAAATACACTCACCTGCTGGGTGTGATTACTCATATCTGTAATGCCAGGGACTCAGTAAGCTGAAACAGGAGGATCACAAGTGTGAGGTCAGTCTCAACAACTTGGCAAGACCCAATCTCAAATTAAAAAATACAAATTCCCTGGGCTGTAGCTTAGTGATAAAGAACTCTAGGTTTTCTGGGGCTGGAGTTTTGGTTCAGTGCTTTGCTGCAACACGTGAATAAATCTCACTCCAGGTGCATTGGGCTGGCATTAAATAAACACATAGACACAGAAAGTACCATTATCTTGGGATTCATTGGCAGCTCCTCTGCCCAAGCTCCCACAAGGAAGGCAAGAGAGGCAGGCAAAAAAAAGAGAGAGAACACGCCTGAAATCCTATTTATTGAGAAGACACTTGAGAAAATTCCACCCAAATAAGGCAAGGGATTGGATTTCAGAGGGGTGTAGCCCATTCCCATTGGGTGACTCCCATTCCCAGAGCTGTCATTCCTTGCTGATGGAAGGTGAGGTCCACCTGCTTTGGAACTGCTAGGGGAAGCCAGTTCCATACCTTCATTGCTCAAGGCTAAGGGGATGTACTCAGCTCCTACATGCTCAGCACCTGTTCATGGCAGCCTCTGACAGTACTTACCTAGCATGTGTGAGGCACTGGGTTCTATCCTCAGTACCCACATGAAATAAATAAATAAAATAAAGGTACTGTGTCCATCTACAATTAAATAAATATTTTTAAAAAGAAACTCTAGGTTCATTTTCAGTACAAAAAAAAAACCTACAATTTTCTTAAACCTACAATTTTCTCTTTCTTTTGTGTATATGCAGGAAACGTATAGGCATATGTTACATCTACCATATTAACTATTCTCATATAATTAAAAAATCTGCATCCAATTCCATATATCAATCTATAGCCTTACGCTGATGCTGAGGAACCACAGAGATATCCTAATACATCAAGCTTACGAAACATTTATCTCTAGTCATGTAATAGTCAAATGAATAAAACAATTTACTTCTTTTGGACATAAAATTGAATATATTTGGTACTACTATTTTAAGGTATTCAATCTCACTCTTCTATGACGGAATCTATGGCTCATTGAATCTCTAACTCTCTCCCTCCTGTTTTAAGATTCCAGGTGACTCTCATGTTTGTTCAAAGACATTTTTGCTCTGTACCTTGTTTTTCATTTCCTCCATCACTTTTAAAGAATTGTTTTTGTGAGAATCTTTCTGGAATGGGGGATATAGTTCAGGGAAACAGTTCTTGCTTAGCATGCTCAAGGCCCAGAAAAAGAAAATGTTCTTCCCAATGAAGATTATGATGGCAAAATAATAATTATAATGCCTAATGTTTATATATAAGCAATTCCTATTTGCAGCATCCCTTATACACATTCTCATTTAATCCTACTCCAACTACTGTGATAACACTTTCCAGATGAGAAAACTGTAGTTTGACGACATTGAGCAACTTAAAAGCTCACTGCAGTCTTTATTTGTGGGCAATTGACTTTTCCTTGTTGAAATTTTGTCTCCTTGACTTCCACAATATACAAATTGCCTGGAAATGTTCTTCTCATCTACTATTCTTTTCCTTCTCTGAGATTTTCATGAACTTCTCTATTTTTTCTCACATATTACATTAAAAATACAGGGCATCTGCTTAGGCTACTGTTCTTTTGACTTGACACATCTTTTTTGTACTATATCTTCTATTGTCAAAGTTTGAATAAACTCAATAAGCAAAATTCCAAATCTAGACTTGTATTGTGCACACTCCTCTCTGCAGTTGAAATTCACACAATAAATTTCTGTTCCTGTACTTGCCTTAACTTTGTTTCAGGGGCTTATAAAATAAGCCCATGAAGATCAGAAACATAGTCTGTCACTGTGTATGGTCTGTGCCAAAGAAAATCTATGGCTATCTAGTAGACAGTCACATATTTTTCCACATTGTCAGCTGCAATACTTTTTAGTCATTCAAATAGATACATGGCATCCTGTTAAAAAATAAACAGGATGGATATTTGTCACAAATACAGAAGAAAGAGTATGGGAGGAAAGTCCAGCACAAATATCAGTGGACTTCCTAATGTGATATCTCTGGAAATATCCAATGTGATATTTCCCTTGTAAATGAACACCATGGCATTTTCAAAGACCGCAGTGTTGGTTATAGATAATAAGGTATCTGTTTTACTTAATTAAAAAATGTCAACACACATTGTAATCCATCAGTCTTCTAAAATAATCTGCTGTTCCTGAGAATGGGACTATACTTAACATAAGAAGTTACTTCTGTTTTTATAGGGCACTATTCTCATTTCTCATTGTCATAAGCAATACTTGCCCTTCCAAAATTTGAAGGAGAAAATGAAGGAATCAATGCCTACATTGTGGTATTCCAACTTAGGTATACTTGATGTAAGTTTTCAGGATTTTATTGAATCTGCTTGTTCTCTTGGAGGATCTTTTTGCTTGGCAGTGCCATGGGAGCATTAGTGTGCTTGTTCATTACACCATATATCTATAATAACAATGGTTAAAATGCTGGTTAAATGAATTAATGAAGAAATGGATGAAAGTTAAGGATGGAGGGAAGGAAAAGAAGGAAGGAAAGGAATCAATGGGGACTTTCAATATGACTACAGTAAGGTTTATACTTTAAAATCAGACATATTTCTATAGTCACTGAACTCTAATTTATCTTTTGTTCCATTGAAAATTACTAGACATTTAATTGGCTTTCAAATGAGAAGGAACCATAGATCTAGGATGATTAGGTCACATAACAAAAAAGCAGGAATAACCTTAATCCAATATGTTCCAAATTAATTTATTTAAGGAAACATTTTATTGTATGTTATCCAGAGAATACAATAATTTTCAATAGTGCTCTACCAATAAGCATAAATGATTCATCTAATAAATGTTGCTTTAAATATATTTATATAATTATAAATCATAAGTTCTGTTTATAAAATCAAGTCTAAAGACACATAATGCATTATGTCAAATTTCCAACTTTATAGTTCACAGAGATTCACCTGGAGATGTTGGTCAATGCATGTCCCTAGTGCACCCCAGGACTCAGATTTATCAAGGTTGGAAAGAGGGATCAAGAGTTTCCATTTCAAACATGTTCCATCCTTGTGCTGATTCTGACCATCTGCTGTACCACATTCTGAATAAAAGTGAATATATCCAAACATTACAAATGATTTTCCAACATTCAGTTCTGAGAAGAAGAATTATTCAACTAGTACCAAGAAAGTGAATGTTATTTAAATTTTCCTACAAATACAGTGAATACTTTTTTCTTTTCTCGAATTGTAATCATATAAACATATGGCTTCTGTCTTCTCTTGAGGAACATGAATCCCTAAAGACTCAATAGAAATTGCATTCCCAGTTGCTGTGTGAGATATATGATACTAAACTCCTATATTCACAATATGTTTGAGAATATTTTTATCACAGAAGATTCCAAAATTACTGAGTTTCAACAAATGTTTGCATCTAGTGTATGACTTCAAACATTCTCTAGTGAATGGAATAAGGTAAAAGTACATTTTAAATATAGATCTATAGGAAACCCATTTGAGATCAATAATTACTCAAATTCTTTCATACTGGCTATTATTTATTGCAGAACAGGTAAAATTTTGGTAAATGGTTGGCTAACATTTTTGGCATAGCATCTTTACTAGATATCTGATATTTACTTTCTGAATCAAGACTGTTATATTAAATTTAGTGGTTGAATTCAGATTAAGTCAGAAAACAGACTTGGTTGTCTTTTGCCAAATATGTGGCACAATAGTGTCCAAGTTTTAAGTAAATTTTTAGGGTTAGTTTTTCTCCTGACTAAGCAATTTCAATAATATTTTCACAGACAGTTTTTAGCATGGAAAACAGATTTGTTATTTCTTAAAATTAATACATTTTAGCAGATGCTTTGTATTACCTATTTATTTTCTTGATATTTTTCCCATTTTATCTGGAAGTTGCCATAAAAGAAAATTTTGCTCATGTTTGTCATAATTTTTCTTAAGTTATAATTTTCAAACTTCTTAACTATAAACAAATGTATTTACATCCTTCTATGTTCAGTATATCTATCCATCCTTCCTCTATATATTTATCTGTCTGCCTATCTTTCTACTTATATATATGCAACATATGTGTTTCAAATATATATGTACATATGTACACATATATATGTTTACTTTAAATCTTCTCTGATCATCTGTCTTAATAATTACATGAATATAATTAAATTTCTCAAAATAATTTTGTGTATTTTTCCTGTCACTTCTTTTCAGTATGATTTTTCTCTTAATAATATTTTTAATATTCTAATCTCAAGATAGAAACATGGGTCATTTTCTATGACTTTACTATAAAGCCAGTTCCTATGACTTATTGTCCTACTTTCTAAATATATCTTTTTATTATGCCTTCTTAAATCTACCCCTCATGACATTATGTAAGTCCCTATGTATCGTACCAGTCTAACTGGTCATCCTATCTCTAACTCTTTCCCTGCTCACAGGCTGAAATATTTGCTTTTGACATGGTATCTTGTCTCTCAGTTTTGTCTCTTTGCAGACTTCCAAAATGTCATTTTCCTTATCCTGAATAAACTGAGTAAACTATAACTTTTTCTTGACCTTAAGTTTCAGTTCTCTTCATCTACTTCAGAAGTTCACTTGTGTATTTTTGTAACACTTTGTTTTTTTTTTCACATCACAACACTCCTATATTAAAAAATATCTGAAGCAATCACTATGTTCTGTGACATCAGGCCATGTATTTATTTATCTTTGAATCTCTAATATGTTTTGAAGCCCAGTTTGGTTGATAAATGTTTGTGTGTGTGTGTGTGTGTGTGTGTGAGAGAGAGAGAGAGAGAGAGAGAGAGAGAGAGAATGCAGGAATGAAGGCTATTATTACGCATTCTCACTGTGCTTTCATAGGACTCAGGCCAATATGAAGTTCCTCATCTTGGCTTCTCCTGGCTCTTATCATTTCTATGATCATCAAAAATTGGGAAGAATGTGTTCTCCTTAATTATCAACAGGATACAAACCTCTAGGTTTTGAGACATTAGAAAAATTTGAAAAGAGAACAAAGTCCATTAAAGTAACCCAGTTTTGCAGTACGTCCAAAGAGGAATTCTCAAGTTGTTTCACACACAGCCTATCTGCTCAAGTTCACACTCATTCCAGCCTTGCTCAAATAAAGCTTCTGTTTTTCATCCTTAAATAAGCTGTAAGTCTACCAAAGTTCCACTGCCCAGCTTCTGTTTTCTTTCAGTGGTCTGTGTCACTGAGAAAGACTTTACTCACCTGGATGGAACTCTTAGTCTTTGTCCTCCTCCTTTTCTTCCTTCTCTTTTTCTTTATGTCTAGTGAATGGGAAACTTGCCAACAAAAACTAATAATACTTCAAATAACCCACTAATTCTATGATTATTTTAGACAACACGTTGCTTCTGAGAGTATCATTTATTACATTATGTTACAAAAGAATGGATTAGAAAAAAATCTAAGATTGATGCAAAAAGACATAATGGCAGACTCTATCAGCCTATCATATATTTGAATAGAAATAGTTTTGAGTTACTTTTAAAAATTCATGTAAAATGTAAAATTTTACTTTTAATTTCAATTTCCCATCTATGGTAACTATTTTTTTTCTCTATTTCACACATTTAAGACCATGGGCTGAAGTGAACAGGTATTTCAATATACTAAATTGGCTACCGAAAATCATTCATTCCACTCCATTTTAAAATACTGTAAATAAAAATAAAAAACTTTGTGTTTCATGTGCTAAGATTTTGCCTTCGATTTGTTACAATTATAATTGCAGTAAATGGTGCATTTCATGCTCAACTTTGAGTTATAAAATTAAAATATTAACTAAATTCTTATTTTCTTTTTCCTCCAGAAAGCTGATTCATATGGAGGGTAAGATACATTCATTTGTTGGAAAACTGTATAATCAAACATGTATTGGGTTTTTGATTTTTGTTATTTTTAAATAAACATTTTAAGAATAAAGACAGACACCATGTGAATATTCCTTTGATTATTTTGTACAGTCCAAAATATATTTTCTCCTGATATAGAATTCTATAAGAAGAAACAATACTTATGTCTAAAATATGTGTACATTATGAATGATTAATATGCACATTGATTTCATTAATTTATAATGCATTTGAGTATCTTGTGCAATAGTTGGATGCACATCTAAATTAGCTCCAGAACTAAACTATCATCATCTGATAAATAATTGCCTTGGAGTAAATGATATTTAAAGTTGTAATTCTATTGAATATAAGATATGCCTAATAAAGAGTAGAGGCAGGGAATGACATATATTATACATTAATTTTCTATCTACTAATATTTTTAGGATTATAAATTTAATAGATTTAACTAAACATGGTAATTAAGAAAGTAAATTTAAATTTTGGCAGTTATCTAAATATGTATCTCAATTCTTTTAAATGTATTTTTATGTTAAATGACACAGTAATTGCACATTCAAATGGGATATAAAATAACGTTTTTTTGTTTTGGGAATAGAATGTTGCTATGTTGCGCCAGCAGGGTTCAAACTCCTGGGTTCAAGCAAACTTCAGTCTGAGCCTGCCAAATGGCTGGGACTACAGATCAGATGTACCACACCAGTCTCATGTATATAATATGTAATAACCAGATCAGATTAACTGGCATATCTATCACCTCATGATTTTTTTTCTTATACAGGAACATTCAAAATTTTCTCTACAAGTTATTTTGAAATACCTAATTATTTATTGTCAACCATAAATATTTTAACATACTATTGATTCAAAAATGTGCACTGCACCCCTATACCCAATAAGCATCCTTTCTCCATCTCTGCCTCTCCGACACCCACACCCTTCCAAGTTTCTGGTAATGAGTATTCTCAATGCTATTTCCCTAAGATTAACTTTTTAGCTTTTACACATAATTGAGAACATGAAGTATTTGACT
This sequence comes from Spermophilus citellus, assembly GCF_964194105.1. Classification (NCBI taxonomy): domain Eukaryota; kingdom Metazoa; phylum Chordata; class Mammalia; order Rodentia; family Sciuridae; genus Spermophilus; species Spermophilus citellus. The sequence goes on from NC_138189.1 coordinate 55,077,612, forward strand.
CTCTGTCCCTGATTTATTGCACTTAACATAATGTCTTTCAATTCCATTCATGTGTCTGCAAATACCAGAAATTTATTCTTTATTTATAGTTGGAAATATTACATTGTGTATGTACACCACATTTTCTTTATGCATTCACCTATCAATGAACACTTAGGCTGATTTCAGAATCAACTAAACCACTATGGATAGCGCTGTAATAAACATGCACATGTAGATGTCTTGTCAGTATACTCTTTCAATTCTGTTGAACATATATGCTTCAGTGGGATACATGGAAAATGTGGCTGTTCTATTTCTAAATTTTTGAAGAAACTTCTGTTTCCATAATGGCTAAATTTACTTACATTCTCACAAGTAGTGTGTGAGAGTCCTGCTTGTGTCACATTCTCATCAGCATTTGTTCATTGTTTTTGAGACCAGCCATTCTAACATGAGTGAGATGCCATTTGATTTGAATTTGTCTGATGTTTACTGATGATAATTTGTTCACATATTTGTTAGCAATTTAAATACCTTGTTTTTAGAAATGTCTATTCAGGTCATTCATATATTCTTAAATCAGATTATTTGCTATTTTGCTGTTGTTTGAGCCCCTTACATATTATGGAAGTTAATACCTTGTCAGGTAAATACTTTGAAACTACTTCCTATTCTGTGAGTTGTCTCTTATTTCTTTTCATTATTTACTTCAAATTCGTTTCCTATAGATTATTACTTAAAATGTACTTATGCCTTATTCCACTGATTTTAGAATATTTTAAGTCATAAGATATATGTAAACATTTTCTGAAATTCCAAAACCTCTGGGATATTGTCTGATAAAATTATTCTCATATTTAAAGTAAAATGACCCTAGGTGTTTAGTACTAAATATCTAATACTGTACCTGATAGTAATGTTTGGTAATTTAATTTTCTTCCTTTATGTCTTTGGTGTTCATAATAATTTATTTAAAAAGTCAGCCTTTTACATTAGTAAAAGATCTTACTGTTAATATTTATAAGAACAAGTTTAGGGCATTTTTTTAAGTTTCCATAAAATTGTCACATAAATGGTGTTTTAATCAGCTTTTTCTTTGTTGTGACTAAAAGAAAAATTGTAGAGGAGGAAAATTTTATTTGGAGGCTCACAGTTTCAGAGGTTTCAGTCCATGGACAGCAAGTTCCATCCCTAGGGGCTCCAGGTAAGGCAGAATATCATAGCAGAAGAGTATGGCAGAGGGAAGTGGCTCACATGATAATCAGTAAGCAGAAAGAGAGACTCTACTTCCCACATACAAAATATATACCCCAAAACTACACCCCCAGTTCCCCACCTCCTACAACCACAATCTACTTGCCTTCAATTACCACCCAATTAATCCCATCAGATGATTAATTCACTGATGGGGTTAAGGATTTTCCAACTGAATCATTTCTCCTCTGAACTGTCTTGCATTGTCTCACACATGAGCTTTTGGGGAACACCTCACATCCAAACCATATCAAATGACATTATTTAGAAAAACATATATGTGGTGTTTCAATGTTAAATAGTCCAGCCCCTTAGTAAAATCTCTCACTGGCTAAAATCAATTAAAAACAAATTTTAAATTCCTTCATAAAAAAGACCCACGTTACAATCTGAGCATAATTTCAGGAACTCAGTTTCCTTCAGCTGATCTCAGAAATCATTGTACAAAACAAATAATGCAGAATGTGGAGAGAGCATGCATCTTCTTCCCTGTTTGGAAGAAATTCCCACAGTTTTCTTATTTCTTCAACCACATATCTGAAATGAACTATTGTGATAACTGGTATTAAATATAACTTAAATTTTAAATTAAATGTAGATAATAAAATAATTTAACTTCTCTTTTTAGAAATGTATGTATTCTAGTGTTAAACTTACTTTTCAAATTACTATATTCTCATCAGTAAAATTTCCCTTCACCTTTTCATTGCCCTTTCTGCATTTAAAGCAGAACTCTTGTTCTGCAAAATTTATACTATGTAAGAGTTCAACTTTTCTACCTTATATATTCAATTTTCTTACTCTTATTTTGCTTATCATTTAGCATATAAAAACCTTTTTATCATTTCTAATTTTTTATCATTGCATTTATTTGGAAATATTTTCTAAGCCTCTTAAATAAAAATGTATATATGTATCTGAAGATCTATTTATCTAATTCCTTATCTACCTATCCATGTATCTATATCTACACATATGTATAAAAAGACTACTTAATTTCAATACATAAATAAAATTTAATTTCTCATAGTAATCACAAATACTTTCCTTGTTACTTCATTTCAATTTGAGTTTTTTATTAACAATGATATGGATATTTTAATTCTCAAAGAAAAACTTATATTTGAATATAAGAAATTAAATGTACAAAGCCAACTTTTTACTCATCTTAACGGTGTCATTAAGCATTGATAACAAGCTAGTTTATCATCTCCCGATGACTTTGCCTTCAATCTATGTAATCATAATTGCAACAAATAATGCATTTGACATTCAACCTTCAATTACAAAATTAAGATGTTAACTCTTTTCTTGTTCTCTTTTTGACTAAGAAAGGTAAGATACTTTCATTCACTATGAAACTTATTAATCAAATATGTATTGAATTTTTAATTCTTAAAAAAGTTTCACAAAAATGCCTTTAGTATAGAAACAAATACCATTAAATAGTTTAATAATGTTGCACACTCCAAATATATTTTCTTCTCTGAGTATCTAATGTATAAAAGTAATCAATACTTATTTTTGAAGTGTATCTATACCACATATGGCTAAAGTATACAATAAAATTGCATTTGTTTATGATTCACTGGTGCTTTTACCAAGACCCATAGATCTTCTGTAGTTATTTAGATAGATACTGACAATGCCATCCTAAAGAAGCCAACATTACTTCCTAACTTAATTGTCTTTGTCTGATAAATAATTTCTTGACCTAATCAATTGTTGAAATTCTAATTTTATGACTTATGACTTATGTCTAAAAGAGTATTATGCATGTCTACATATTTAACGTGGTATGTTTCAAGCCTTCTTATTTTTTTAGGCTTTAAAGTCACAATGTTAAATTGACCATGTTAAATAAGATCAAATTTTTTATTTATGTCACATTTTTCATAATTATTATTATGTGATTATTCTCTCTTGAAATGTTTGGCATGCCATATCAATGTGAAAGGATCTCAAAAATTCTTCTTACTACCATAATAAACAGAGGAATAAAAATGACACCAAATAAAACAGATATAGAGGAGGGTGAAGGATAATAGATTAACTGAATATTAAAGAATGTAGGAGTTTTAGGAGTCAGTAAGATCACTGTACATCAAAAATAAAAATGGGCAATTCTATTTAAATTGGAAATATTGAATTTCCCTGTCCCTGTGATATGTAAAGATCGGCAAAATTGTAGCTTGGATGAAATATTATAAAGTAGATTTAAAGTTCATCTGAAATGTTTGGTGGTAATCAGTTGTTCTGCATATTATAAAATAATAAAATTACCAATAAAGAGTAAAAATGTAAATGTTTTATCATATTTACATTTTTCAATGTTTTCCTCATAGAAAAGAAAATTTATTTTAGAATTTGAGAACAAAATAATGTTGCTGAATCATAAGCTTTTATCATCATAAACATTCTGTTTTTAATGGAAATTATTGTGAAATACATGAATAGGCATTTTTTTTCAAATATCTGTAATTTGTTCATTTTTGTGCATTTGAAGAATAAGTTTCCCTAAATATATACTTTATAGGATATCTACGATTGCCACAACTTCCATGATTTTTTTTTCTCTCATCTGGTGATGGTGGCACACCTGGAATCTCAGCAGCTCGGGAGGCTGAGGCAGGAGGGTCACAAGTTCAAAATCAGCCTCAGCAATGGCAAGGTGCTAAGCAACTCAATGAGACCCTGTCTCTTAATAAAATACTAAATAAGGCTGGTTATGTGGCTCAGTGGTTGAGTGCCCCTGAATTCAATCCCCAGTACCCCCTCATTGTTTCTCTATGCATATCATAACTCAGTAACCACAGGAAATGACTAAAGGGGAAGTTGAGTCTGGTGACATATTTTGTTTCCAGATGTATTAGTGCTGACAGTTGGAAGAAGAAAAAAAATCAATTCATCAAACTAAATGTAACCTCACTTTAAAACTGTCTAATTCATATCTACACTAATATATTATTTATCTAAATCCTTCTGATAATCAGTTTCTGCTCTGCTCAGACTGAGACAGTGTGTTGTGAGGAGGGAATACCTGTGTTTGTGCCTGACCTGACAACAACTACTCATGATCTTGAACTATTCTGAATCCACTATAAATCTCAATATTATCATCAACAAACTAGGTATTATGATACCTAATGACCTTGTAGAATTGATGAGACTAATACAAGACATGGTATATAAAACCATGATCAGAATGGTGTATGGGACTACAGCCCATCCTGCCACTGGAGCTGTGCCTGGATGTTGCTTAAAACTTTCCTCCTGAAATATCTTTGCAGAAGCTACAGAAGCTGTAAGAGCATAATCCGGGGACTTGTGAGAAATTCAGAGAGTAAAGCCACATTGAGAACAGTGGGGTCAGAATCTGCATTCTAAAAATATCCCCCATGTGATTTGTAAGACAAGAACATTGAGAGACCAAGGCAAACAAAATTCAAATAAACAACTAGAAGAAGGAAAACTAATATTACACCAGTGTGTTAGTGAGCTTTCCATCACAGGGATAAAATACGTGAGAAACAATGTAGGAGAAAAAGATTATTTGGCTCATCTTTCAGAGGTCTCAGCCTGTCATCAACTGGCTCCTAGGCAGAAACATTGTAGCCTTAGAGCATCACAGGAAGCTGCCAACATCATGACCTTCAAGAACAGAGGGAAGGACTGAAAGAGAGTGTAAGAAAGGGGCCAAGAACAAGATTTACCCTTTCTAGGGCACATCTCTCAGTGAATTAATCTTTTGATGACATCAGAGACCTCATGATGCAATCTCTTTCCCAAAGCACCACTCTGAATACTTGTTTCTAATGAAGATTGTGATAATGAAAATCACAAGGACAATACCTAAATTTATATTTGAGCAATACCTATTTGCAGTGTAATTTCTACACATTCCCATTTAACCCAGATTTAACTAATATGGTAACAGTTTTCCAGAGACAACTGCAGTTTCATGACTTAAGCAACCTCCAAGTAGACTGCAACATTTGCTCATGGGCACTCAGTTTTCCTTCATGAAATTTCATCCCCTTTGTTTCCATAGTACACACCTTGACTGGTAATTTTCTTCTCTTCAGTTTTTCTTTCCTACTCACAGATTTTCATCATCTTCTCTATATGCTCCCACACATTACAGTGGAGTGATATAGAAGATCTATCCTCAGCCTAAGGACATGACACGTCAGTCCTGTAAAATCTCTATTTTCAGAGTTTTGAATGCAATCAATAAGCTGACAAGTTCTTAAGTTATAGAACTAGCATGCACATGCTTTTCCCTAATTTAAAAATATGTAATTAATCTGTTCCTGGATTTTGGTTTCCATAGTTACCTCAACCTTGTCTGCTTCATCACAGTTATACAGTTAGACCCTAACAATTAGGTACCCAGTTTGACACTGTAATGTAGTGTTAAAGGGGTTCTAGACAATTACACACTCTTCAATATGGTCAACTCAGTATTTTTAAATGATTAAAACATATACATACATCATGATCATTTTTTAGTTAAAAAGTAATTAGGGTGAGTTTTGGTGATGGACTGCACCACACTTTCATTAGAAGCTTAAATATTGGGGAGGGAAAGAAAACGTGGAAGAGGAAGTTTCAGGACAAACATCACTCTAAATATCCATTCTTGAGAAGCACCCTTAAAGCACCTATGAAATCCCACACCTCTGATATGCCCCTGGGCCTTCAATGATATTTCCTTTTCAAGTGAACACCAGGGCATATTCATAGGCTATGGTAGTTGGTATTTTCACAGAACATTGTGTTGCTTATAGATAATAAGGCATTTGATTTGCTCAATTATATAATATCAGACATGTTATGATCCATCAGTCTTTTACAATTATCTGTACTGTTCCTGAGCATAGGATTATAGCACATGAGTTTCCTTCTTTGTTTACAGTGCACTGTTCCTGTTTCACACTGCTGTACACTGTCCCTCCTCTTTTTAACTTGTTGAAGTAGAAAATAATGGGGGAATAATGCCCACATTTTGGTGTTCCAAACTCAATATCAATGATTTAAATTAAATTTGGATTCAACCTTTTTTTTTGTACTGGGGATTGAACTCAGGGACACTTGACCACTGAGTCACATCCCCAGCCCATTTTTATATTTTAGAGACAGGGTCTCACTGAGTTGCTAAGCACCTGACCTTTGCTGAGGCTGGCTTTGAACTCAAGATCTTCCTGTCTTAGTTTTCCAAGCTACTAGGATTATAGGTGTGAGCCACTGCATCTGTTCAAACATCTTTTAACCTGCATTTGTTAACTTGTGGGAAGTTGTTTGTTAATGCCTTGAAGCATTAGTATCTTGTGTAGTAGGCCATGAATACTGTAGATCCACCATAATGGTGGCTAATCATGCTGGTGGAATAAATTAACAAGGAGTAAATCAAAGAAGAAAGTTAAGGAAAGAAAGAAGTAAAGAAGAGAAACAATCAGCACTTCCAAAATAAATAAAGAGGGGTTATTTATAAAATTCAGACACATTTGAAAAGTTACTGAATCTCATGTTTTGTTCCATTCATAACACACTCAAAATTTGTTTCACTTTTCATGCAACAATGAACATGAACATAAAATGATTGGATCACATAACAAAATATAATAATTTAAGAAAAATTGGGTCTGAAATTATTTAAGAAAACTTTTCAATTTTTTTGCAACTCAAGAATAATCCTAATTCTCAATGTGTAGTTCCACTATGACATAGAAGATTCATTTAATAAACATGATTTAAAAAACTTTAAAATGAAGTTAACCTAATTTCTCCTTATGAAATCAAATCTAAAGACATAAAATGCATTGATTATATCATTTGTATAATTTTAGAGTTCAGAGAATCACCTGATGATGTTGTTCAAATGCATATTCAAACCTTGCTCATCAAATTGGGAAAGAAGAACCAGGAATTTTTATTTCAAAAAATGAAATAAGGTTACAGGTTGTGCTGATTCTGCTGATCCACTGTGCCACTTTCTGAGTAAAAATGCATGAGGCTATATAATTTATCCAGATTTCACAAAAGATTTCTAATATTCAGTTCTGAGAATGAGGAATTAATTATCCAGTAGCAAGCAAGTGGATATTTAAACAAAGTACCCAATGGATGCAGTGAATTTTTTTCCCTTGTGTCTATTGTAGTAATATAAAGACATAGCTTCGATTGAGGAACATGAGTTCCTATAGACAATAAGGAAAACAATTAAATTTCCACTCATAAGTACCCAGTTGCTGTGAGAAAAATATAACACTAAGTTCTTAGAGTCATAACAAACATGAGAAGAGTTTTATCATAGAATATCTAGAAATCACTGAATTTCATCAAATGTTTGTACCTAGTTTATAATTTCAAGTATTCAAGTGACTGGAATAAGGCAAAAGTACATTTTAATGATGATCCGTAAGAAACATATTTGAGCAAAATAACGACTCCAATTAAGTCAGGCTAGTTCCCATTAATTTATTACAGAACAGGTCAAGTATTGATAAAATGATGAATAACATTTTTGGCATGATACAAGCTTAAGGTGCATTTGTTGGAACAAAATACATGAGGATCTATCAAAACAATTTTCCTCATTTCAATCATTTCTGTGCTCCATTCCTCCATGTCATCCAGAATGTGTTTCCCACTGTCTTCTCCTCGCAAGCCTCCACTGACAGAGAGATCAGCATTTGATGGACCTATTTGATTTCTGGGCACATGGTCTTCACAATATTCTCCTGTAAAAATCACATTGTTAAATTGATGTTAGAGTTGTAGAGACAGATTTTGGGCATTCTTTCTAGTTTCCTAGATCCTGACATTATTTAGAAAAACAAAGGTGACATTTCAGTGTGTTTAAATACACCAGCCCTCTAGGGGAGCACATCACATCTCTTCTCCTCAGCCTCTGCAGCTTCTTTGACTCTTCAGTCTCAGTTTTAGTACAGGTAACATATTCACAAACAATGTAACATGATGTGTCTATCCTTTTCTTACTAAAATCAATTTAAAAATCATTTATTATGATACATATTGTCTATTGATAATTTTTAATAGAGAAGTAATAAAGGATTTGATGATCCCAGGTCAGGATGTGAAGGTGAGTTCAGGATCTCAAATCCTCAGGGCTGAACTCAGCAATTATTGTACAAATTGAATGTGTAGAAAAGGATGGGCATGTTCCTTTTCCCTGTTTGGTGGGAATTACCAGAGTCTTTTTTTTTCTTGTTGAGACATCTGATATTTATTTTTCAAATAGTGACTTTTATATTATAATTAATGTTTAAATTTGTAGTAGGGAAATAGCATAAATACTCTTGCCAATTGTATATATCATGTAAGTAAACTTTTCAGAGTAGTATATCTCCATATTAAATATTTTCCATTATATTTTTATAGCCTTTTTCTACATTGGATCAAATCTGTTCATTCTTTAAAATTAACACTATATAAGAGTTTATCTTCTTTTTTATTTTAATGTCCCATTCTCTTTCCATATTACAATATTTATTTGTTTTTATAGTTCTCAGTGTTTTCAGAGCACACCTTTTTACTCATCTGTCTTACTTCATGTGTTCTGGACTATATTAGCATTTATCAGAATCTCCAACCAATTTCCATGATTTGTAATATCTGACATTGTGTTTTAATCATCTTTGTTTCTCTAATATTTTCCAAAGCTTTGTGGTATAGTGTGAAGAATGAATCCTTTTTGTGTGAGTGCAGGAATAAACAGTTCACTGATTCTCACTTGTGCTTTCACAGGACTCAGCCAATATGAGGTTCCTGGTCTTGGCCTTTCTCCTGGCTCTCATGGTTTCCATGATAGTAAGTGTATCAGGAAATTGTGAAGAACGTGTTCTCAGTGACTCTCCAAAGATTCTGTCTCACTTCATGTGTTCTGGACTATATTAGCACTTATTAGGATGTGACTTTAGAAATTTAATGTTTTCATAGGTTTAGACTCCGTGAAATAAGCTATAAAAGCTTACTAAGGCCATGGAATAAATTTCCAATATATCCTCTTATGCATTCAAATTAATTAGCTTTATATAAAAATAAAACACTTAAATGGGTTTCAGAATTAATGATACTGAGAGCTTATAAAATACATGGAAATCTTTACCTGACAGGGGTCTTCAGATTATTCTTCCTCCTCCTCCCATTCTCTCTTTTTACATAGTAACTGGGAATGAAGTCACAAATAATATTACTTCCAGTGACACAGTAATTCTATGAGTGCTTTATAGACAAAAAATTACTTATGAGTCCAGCATTTTTCACATTTCATTACAAAATGACATAAGGAGGAATAAAATGCTAAGAAGAATAGAGAAAGGGATAATGGTAGACTCTATTATCTACTTAAGTATTTGGATCTAAATAGCTTGTGAGCTACTTAAAAATTATCCATATTAAAAAATTAAATATGTCACTTTCAACTTTTGTTTCTTATCTATGCTCAAGAAAGTTGTTCTCCATTTCACACATTTAAGAAATATGGATGAAAGAGAATAGGTACTTGACTATAACAAATTAATTATGTAATAATTAATTTTCAAATGATATACAGTAGTAGTGTATCATCTACTCAATGTTTTGCTTTCCTTCTGTTTAATTGTAATTGTGGCAAGTAGTCATTTTATAATCAATCTTGAATTATAAAATTAAAATATTAATTAATTCCTTTCCCTCCCTCCCCAGAGTGCTGACTCTTCTGAGGAGGTAAGAGATGTCATCACTGGAAAACTTTATTATCAAACTGTATTGAATTTTTAACATATTTTGTTTTATTTTTATAGAAACAATACAAAAGAAAAGAAAAATTCCTCCTGGTTCTCCTAATTACTTAGTCTATGAAAAGAAACAGTGCTTCTGTCTGAAATGTGTATATATATATATATATATATATATATATATATATATATATATATACACACATACACACACACATATATGTATATGTATAATGAATGATTAATGTACACATTTATTTTTTGACACATTTAAAAAAGATCCAAGGATTCTGCATAATAATTCCAATGGAAACTCATAAGGCTACTCTAAAAAATCCCATTATTATCTCAGGACTAAACTATCTTTGATAAAGCACAGAAAGAATAATTGTAGTTCTAATTATATTAAATATGACATACATAATGAAGAATAAAGGCCAATAATGGCACATATGATGTGGTCATTTTGCACCATCTCACATTTTTAGGAATATAAATTTAATAGGTTAAACTAAATATTTTAAATAAGAAAATTTCATCTATTTGACCTTTACCTTAATATGTAGTCTCAATGACTATTTTAAATATATTTTCATTGTTTACAAACAATAAACATACTTGTAAATGGAATACAATATAATCATTTTTCTTTTGTTACCAAATTTTCCTGTGTTCAGGCTGATCTTAAACTCCTGGGCTGGTTCATATTCCTACCTCAGTCTCCTGACTAGGTGGGACTATAGGCACAGCTACCACGCACAGCTAAATGTGACTTTTCAGAAAATTGGTGTATCTGTCACTTTGGACGTTTATCATTTCTTGTGTAGGCAACATTCAGAAATCTCTACAGTAGCAATTTTGAAATATTTAATGATTTATTATTAGCCATAGTTATACTAGCATGCAATGGAGCATAAGAATTTCTTCCACCTGTTCAATTGCAACCCTGTACTCATTAACCATCCTTTCTCCATCTCCTTCTCCCCTACATCATTTCCAGGCTCCAATAACCAGTATTCTCATCTCTATTTATTTAAGGTCAACTTTTGAGCTCCACATTAAGTAACAGATGCTCTATTAGTCTCTCTGTTCCCGGTTTCTTCATTGTCCTTCAGTTCCCTCTATGTTACAAGTGACAGAATTTCATTATTTGTTTATGACTAGAAAATATCCCACTCTGTGTACATACTGTATTTTATTTATGCACTTATCTATCAATGAACACCTGGGTTGATTCTGGATCTTGAATATTGTGAACAGTGTTTCCCGAAACACAGGAATATAAATGTCTCTTTGGCATACTGAATTTAATTTCTACATATATATACATTTAGTACTGGAATAGCTGGAACAAATGGATGTTCTCTTTCTAGACTTTTTAGGAATTTCTATGGTGTTTTCCATAATGGCTTTACTGAGTTATATTTCCTTTCTCACTGTAAAAAGTCCATCTTTTCACACCAGCATTTGTTATTCTTTGTATTTTGGGGGTAGTCATTCTAACCAGAGTGAGATGTCATCTAAGTATGGTTTGGGTTTGATTTCCCTGAGTTAATGATGTACATTTTTTCATATACAAGCTAGAAATTTTTATATCCTTTACTGAGAAATATCTAGAAGGGCCGTTCACCATTTTTATTGGTACATTATAACTATATATAATAATAGAATTCATTATGCCATATTCATACAGGCACATAATATAATTTGATCAATCTTATTAAGTTCCTCTCCTTTCCCTCCCTTCCTCCCTCTCCTCTATTCTACTGATCTCCCTTCTATTACTTTCATTATGATTTTAATTAGTATGTTATAATTATAAATATATATAAACTGGACTAAATGTTGTATATTCATATATGAACAAAACATAATTAACCATTCACCAAATGTTCATTGGATTCTGTTGTTCTTGTCATTGTTGCTTTTGAGTTCTTTATATATTCTGAAATTTTCTTATGTACATTTTCCAAATATTTTCTTGCATTCAGTAGGTGGACTCTTTAGTCTATTGATTACTTACTTGGCTATGAGAAAGATATTTTAGAATTATATGATTCTGTTCATCAACTTTGCTTTTGTTGCCTGTGCCTTTAGGGTCCTATCCAAAAATTTTTCATCCCTTCACTTTTACTCTATGCTCTCTTCTCATAGTTTCATAGATTTAAGGTTTGAACTTAAGTCATTGAGTCATTTATCCATTTTTATTTGATCTTTGTGTTTAATGAGAGATCAAAATCAATTTTCTGTCTTCTGCTTATGCACCGAGAGTTTTCACAGTACCATTTATTGAAGAGATTTTCCTTGGTGCAAACATGTTCTCTCTCCTTTATTGATAATTGTGTTTTCTAGTTTTGTGAAGAATATAACTGATATTTTGATAGAAATTTCAAGGATCTATAGAGAAATTTGGATAGTATGAACACTTTTACAGTATTAATTCTAACAATCCATAAAAATTAGATGTGGTTCAACTTTTTCTGTGTCCTTCTCAATTTCATTATAGAAATCATTGTATAGTTTCAATGTGGATATCATTCATGTCCTGGTCTAAATTTATTCCAAAGGTTTTATTGTTTTAGTTTTGTTTTACTTTGGTTTTTGTAGCTATTAGTGAAGCCAATTCCTCTCTTAATTTCATTTTGACATTAGTGTACTAAAAAGCTTCTAATATTTCCTTGAGTTTTTTGTGTCACAAAACCCTACATAATTTGTTTATAATTTCTAATATTTTTGTTGTTTAATAAGTCTTTAGGCTTTTCGATCCACAAACATGGATAATTTGACCTCCTCCTTTACTCTCTACATGCTCCTTCTTATTTCCTCTTTGTCTATTTTTGCCCTGGCTTAAACTTTAACATTATGTTAAAAAATGATGAAAGTATCTAATCTTGTCTTATTCCCACCCAGTAAAAAACAATTTGAGCTTTTCCCAATTCAGTATGGTATGAGATTTTGTTTGTAATATATAGTTGCTATTATGTTGATGTATATTCCTCCTCTAATTTTTGTGAGCTTTAACTATCTTGTTATTTGACTTTTATTGAATATTTTTTTGGCATCCACTAGGTTAATTTTACCGTATTCATTCTTCATTCTCTTGATGTGATTTTTTTTCATTTATAGATTTATGTCTGTCAAAACATCCTTGTATCCCTGTAATAAGTCCCTCTTGATCATGGTGTATAATCTTATTTTGAGTGATACCTCATTATACTTGCTATTTTTTTTTGGCAAATTTTCCATCTATGAAAATCAGAAAGACTGTTCCCTGTATCTTTCTACCTTTTGTTGAGTTCTTGCCTGTTTTAATAATGTAAGGATATGGTAAGCTTCATAGAATGAATTTGGGAGGGTTCTATGGGAATAGTTGGAGAACAGTTGGGGTTTCTTTTTAAAGGTTTGGTAAAATTCATGAGTGAAACCCTTCAGCCCAGTGTTTTCCCTTATTAGAAGATTCTTTCAATCTAACGACTTGTTATTGATCTGTTTTTACTCTCTTGTCTTCATCATTTAGTTTTAGTAAGGTATGTGTTTTGATATTAATCCATTTTTCCTAGGCCTTCCAATTTATTGGCTATAATTTTAAATAATCTTAATGATCTTTTTATTTGACAGTATCAGTTCTAATGCTGCCCTTTTCATTTCTGTTCTTATTTATTTGGGTCTAGCTTTTTTTTTTTCTTGTTTAGTCCAGCTAAAGATTTGTCAATTTTGTTAACCTTTTCAAAAAGTCTCCTTTTCTTTCATCATTCATGTGTTAATTTTAGTCTCAAGTTCAATTATTTCTCTTCTCTCTGTTAATTCTCTCCTGCTACTAATTTTGGGTTTGATTTGTCTTTGCTTTCTTATTTATTCAGCTCCTTTGTAGGTAGCTTATTGAAATGTTTCTCTGTTTTGACATACACATTTAATGCTATAAACTTGCATCTTAGTATTGATTTTGCTGCATTAGAGGTTTAAGTATGATGTGTTTTATTTTTTCTTTCGGATTTTGTTTGTTTTCTTTTGTTTTATATTGATTTTGTAAGAGTATTTTCATCCTTTCTCTCTCTCTCTCTCTCTCTCTCTCTCTCTCTCTCTCTCTCTCTCTCTCTCTCTCTTGGCAGCAAGGGGTAGTGGGGATTGAACTCAGGGGTATTCCACCACTGACCCACATCTCCAACCCTATTTTGTATTTCATCGAGAGATAGGGTCTCACTAAGTTGCTTAGTGACTTGCTTTTGCTGAGACTGGCTTTGAACTCATGATCTTCCTGCCTCAGCCTCTAGATCTGGGATTATAGTTGTGCACCACTGTGCCCCACTCATTTTTTCATTTGTTTTTCAACAGAATGTTATTTACTTCCCATGTGTTTGTACTATTTCTAAAGCCTCTCTTACTATTAATTTTATTTTCTTCAGAGAAGATGCCTGCTATAATTTTAACCTTTTTGAATTTTTGAGAATTGTTTTCATTCTAACATGTCCTCTCCTGGAAAACACTCTATTTGCTGAGGACAAAAATGTATATTCTGTTGTTGTTAGATGAAGTCTGTGCATTGTAATATCTCATTGGCCATATATGTCTGTTAAGTCCATTTGATCTACAGTATCATTTTATTTCAGTGTTTCTTTGCTGACTTTGAATTGTCTTTGTCTTCTTTCCATTCATGAAAGACAGATAATTGACATACTGGATTATTATTTTATTAAAGTCTATCTGTCTTTTAGATCTAATAATGTTTGATTTATACAGTTGGGAACTCCATGGTATGGTTAAAAGATATTTCAAATTATTATTTCCCTTTGTTGAATTGACCCCAATATCATTATGTACCGTCCATTTGGTCTCTTGTTATAGTTCTTGACTTAATTTTTATTTTATCTGAAATATTTATAACTACTCTAGCAAGTTTTTTGTTTCCAATGTCCTGGTGAAACGTTTTCTCACATTTAATATTTGGTCGTCTATATAACCAAAGAGAATTTCTTATAAACAGCATGTCATTGCTTTTGTTTCTGGGTTGTTGTTTTTTTTTCTTTCTGTGTGTATGTGTATACATGTGTGTTTGTGTATTTTGTTGTTCTTGTTTTCTTATCCATTTAGTCTGTATAAAATGTTTAATTGGGAATTTGATCTGTTTATGCTTAAGATAATTGCAGATAAATAGAGACATACTCTGTCATTCTGTTGATTAGTTTTATATTCTTTGTTGTCTTGCTCCTCTCTCATTTATCTTGGTCACTTCATCTTTCATGTTTTTTTCCAGAATTTATTGCTAGGGAGTTACTGTGTTCCCTTAGAGTCATCATGTCACCTTGCTTTTCATGCTTCTTGCATCCTTATTTAGTATTTCTCTATCTAGTGGCTCATTTTCCTCTACCAATTTTTTAGAGTATCTTTTGTAACAAAGGACTTTTTGCTGCTAATATGTCCTAGGAGATTGTTTGGATATATTGTGTTGGCTTTGGTCCAGATGAATGCATTAGTGTTGTATCTGCATAACTTTTTTTAAATCAATAATTCATGTTGGTAGTAATCTGTGCATCTCAACACTTAGACTGTAAAAAAAAATTGGAATTACAGTGCTAGGTGAGATACAGCATAGGGCAGGGTGCAGTGGCAACTCTGCACAGTATACACAGTAGTGAATGTGAGATGACCACAGGTTTTTAACTGGTTGATAAATGTATGGTGCAATGTCTAAGGCTTGTGCAAAGACCATGCAATACCAGGGGACCCAATATGAGTATCCACCAATGTATGAGATCTTAATTGTTGACTTCACAGGACCCCAGAGTTCAATTCAACAAGTATTGCCAAATTGCTCCTTGTAATAAAATGTGGATGGTCATGGGTAAAGGTCTTCTCAGGGCCTCAGTAAAAATAGCTTCTAAGAATGGGATGCCCAGCTGCTTCTTGGGACCAAAGGAAGGAGGAGGGATATTTGATACTACTTGGGGACATCAATGTGGGTAAAGAAAATCAGGAAACCTAGCTGACTTCTTCCCAGTGTCATGGATATGTGGGCCAAGCCAACAGGTTATGATACCTAACAGTGTCATGGATGAAAGTGAGTGGCAAGACTGCTTGATTACCTCATGGAGAATCAGATTCTGTTTGCTTCCAGAGATGTGAAAATATGGACAGGACTACCACTCAAAGTGGTAGTCCTTAATTTTGGGGAAGGTAGGCAGGATTGCTTGCCTCTTTAGTAAATCTAAATTAGCAGTTTCTGGGGGTACCTGACTGATTAATATGCCCCTGGAAGTGTAGGAGTCTCAATATGTAACACTTTGGTGGGATGCCAGGCAAGAAAGTACAAGGTTGGCTGTGCTAAAGCAAGTATATTATAAGCTGGCAGCCAATTGCCTTTAGCTGGTACCCAGATTGCCTTTAGAACCCAGGAGGATCACAAGCTTTTCTAGCAGTAAATGACTCAGGTGACTCTGGCATGAGTGTTGACAGCCAGGGGCCTCCTGCTTCTTCTTTTCTTGCTCACTAAAGTCTTTCTTATTCAGCGTTTTCTCAAGAGACAAGAGGTGGATGCTGTACATATGCTCTTCTCTTTGTGAGCTGACACGTATCTCTATGATCTGTAAAAATGCTACCATATTCCCATTGCACTTGATGATCTGCTTCCAAGACTTCATTGAAATGGGTGGGGATCCTTTGATCCTTCGTTTTGGAGTGAAGGCACAAGGAACGTGGAGCATCAAGTCAGTCAGTCACTCATCTTATTGGTGTCCCATTTATTTGATGTGCTACATGAATATGATATCCCTCAAATTCTCCCTCTTAACAGAAAAAAGAGCAATAAAATGACACTATGAAAAGTTCCAAAAGGAAGTATGAGGAATGTTCTATACAAAGAATATTAAAGATTTGAAAATTTCAAGAGACCAAATTTGCTATAGATCAAGAAAGGAAATGGCGTGGTTGGAAGTAGGAACTTTCTCCTCCCTATAATATTCAAGGATTGGCAAGGTATTAGCTTAGAGGTAATATGATAAAAAAGAGATTTAAATCCCATTTAAAGTGTTTGAAGCTAATCAATGATCTGGAAGGTATTGTTTAGTCACTAAATTGTCGATAAGGAATTAATATATAAGTGCTCTATTATTTTACATTTTCTTAAACATTTTTCTTATTAAAATAGTAAAATCAAAACACAATCATATAATTGATATAAAGTTCTTAGGACTTTTGTCATCTAATCTTTTTGTGGCATTTGCAGTAACTTCGCTCAAATCTAACTTTCTCTTTCTTTTTCAGAAATATCCATATGGATCAAACCCACAATTCTTTCCATATCCAGAAATTTATCCAAATCCATATCCATATCCAGCCCCTGTGGAATAACTTTAACTTGTTGCTTAATAAGCACAGGACTTAATTAAAGAGGTAAGCTGAGTCTAGTGACTTCTTCTTCTTCTTTTTTTTTAACTTTCTTGAAGTGTAAATTCTGAGTGTTAAAAAAAGGAAAACAAAATAAAGTCATCAAGTCAAATAATCAGTTGAAGAAATGTATGTAACTCTTCTGAAATGTACTTATTTATCTAAATAGTTCTGGAAAAAAATAATTTTTTTCCTTATTTAAGAAGCTAAGCTCTAAGGAAGGGGATACCAGTGTTTGTATCCTGGTCATTCCTAATCCCCTCTAAACTTCAATTCTTTTTTCTTTTTTCTTTTTTCTTTTTTCTTTATTTTTTTCTGGTACTGGGAATTGAATCTATGATTGCAAGCATGCCAGGCAAGCACTCTATAACTGAGCCACACCCACAGCCCTCTAAATCTCAATTCTATCATCTAAAAATTTGGATATTATAACAATACTTAACCACTATGTAGAATTAGTGAGAATATTAAATTATATGCCACACAAAGCCTTCAATCAGACTGTGTTGTGCAAATTATAGGCAGCCCTGCCACACTACAGACTACCCTACCCTACCAGTAGAGCTATCATGAATGCTGTTTCAAACTTTCCCTCCTAAAATGTAATCTTTGGAGCAGCTGCACAATCACCAGTAGGAACTTGTGAAAATTTAGAGAAAATAGTCTCATGAAAACCTATATGGTCAGAATCTGAATTTTAATATATCACTATATAATTCATTACACAATAAGTGTGAGAAGTCCTGCATTAAGGAATTCTAATGAGCAATTATGATGTAAACCAGTAAAAGTATATCAACAAGAAGATGTACAAATATTAACAATTTACTTTTTAGAATGCCAGTTTTATCTATTGAAACACAACACTCCCAGTGCTATGAAAAGTATTTCATTATGAAATGCAACAATATTTTTTAGATAAAAGTGGAATGTCACAGAATTCAAACATGAAACAGTCCATAGTACTTTAATCCTTTTAAATGTTTTTGGAGATTTTATTCCAGTTGAGTTCCCAATAGCTATAAATGCAGTGGAAGAGTCTGAACATGATCCTCTGGGCATTTTTTAAAGCTTGAAAATATTAATTCAAAAAAAGGTACAATAGAATATTATTTTAAGTAAATAAATATGAATAAAATATCTAGGTTGTTTGAGAGTGGATTGAAATAGATTAGCGATAGACCTACAAGAAATTTAAATTGCAGAAGATCAATGATAATTTACATTGATTCACATACTTACTAAAATTATTTAACTGTATCGTCTGTATGAAATATTCTTTTGATCACTGGATCATATTAACTGAAATTTTTTGTAATGCTACTCTGTACAAGGGCAAGGTATAAATTATAATAACCTTACAATTATAATCTACTACTTTATTTTTTTGTATAGGTTTTATACAAAACTCCAGATGCTGTATGCATTTTCCCATCCTTCACTTCATACTTCTATCAAGTTTTCATAGAGTGATTAAAAATACAATGTGGAATAAAGACCATGACCATGTATTTTATGCACTTCTGATACCTGCCTTTCTGATACCTAATTAATATTTGATTAGACAGTCTCAATTTCAAACTGTCAAGATAATTTCACTAATGATTCTGAGTAACACAAATCCATTCCCTTTCTCAAAGCAATAAATTTCAAGTATATCCTTATGTGTGTGTTCTTTACTTCACTATAAATATTTAGAGGCTAAATTGACATAACCATTTCATTCATCATTTCATTTTCCAACTTTGAGTAACACTGAAACAACTTTATATAATACATCCTTCAAGTCAATTAAGTCCATTTTAGCGTGTAGTATTTCATAAATTCCAGAAACATGATCCCCAAATTTAACTGGATTACTTCACCTACTTATGCCAACATTTGATTTGTTCCTTTTTTTTCCAAGTTTTCCATAGCATATTTCCTAAACATTACATTTTCTAGGTCAGTCCCTATAGGCAAAAAGGAAACCCACAGTGCCACTTCACCAGCCCCTGAGAACACAAACCCTCCCCATCAACAAAGTTAGCAAAATGTTTGAGAATACTAGCTGTCAGGTACTGTTGAAGATGTCATGAGTGAAAAAAAAAAAAAAACAGGAAAACCTGCCTCCCTGGTGTTTACATTGTACTTGAGGGTAGTGGATAAGAAGTAAGAAAATAACACACAGGGTCTTAGGCTAAGCTATGTGTGTTTCACAAGTAAAAGGAAGTACAAGAGCACTCGATCCAGTTTTACATAAGATGGTAAATGGCAGCCTTTCTGGCATGCTAATATTTTAGAAAGGATATGAATTGAGAACATGAGTGAAGATGAAGAAAGAAAATTCCAAGTGAAGCAAGAGCAAGTGCAAATTGGTAGAAATATGTTTGCTGAATTTAGGGAAACTTCAAAGAGACCTGCATAGATGAGAGGAAAGTGGCTAAAAATAAATTGGATCACAGAAACAGGGATTTGCAGATTATGAAAGCTTTGTGGATGAAGTTTACATTTGGATTGAGATGGATGTCCTTGGAGAAAGGCATTTGATTTATATTTTAGAAGAGAGAAAAGGGTTTAAGAAAAGATCCTTTGTCCTTACACAAACCTCTAGGCCCCTAATATTTTCATACCCTTTTACAAAACTTTTTAAAATTTTATTCTATTTTCTTCTAACCCAGGACTTTATTTCTTCATTCAATACATAGTAAACAATAATTGCAGCAAATCTGATGAACATGAGGATTTAAGTAATTCTATAGGCCCAATTGTAAGCGCTAAATGCTTTATATATTCTTATACTAATCCTCTCACAAGAAAAAAAAAATCTATAGGCAAATGTCCATTTCATTTTCCTCAAAAAAATACAAAGTTGTTTATACAATTTTTTTCTTATATTTAGTCCTGTACCTCTTTCTTTTTCTCTCCAGTGACCTTTGGTAATATATCATTAATTTTCTGAAGCATCCATCTCATTTTTCTCATTAGTCAAAACCAGAAATCAAGGTACTTATTTTGGCTAATGAATTAAATGCATTTGTTATGACTACTTTAAGTTTCTCTCTCTCTCTCTCTCTCTCTCTCTCTCTCTCTCTCTCTTTCTCTCTCTCTCTCTCTCTCTCTCTCTCTCTCATATAATTTCTAACTCTCTCCATATGAAAGACTTTTTCTCGATGCTCTTTGTTTTTCATTTCTTCATCACTCTTAGAGAATTTCTTCCATAAAGCTATTTTTTCCAATGAAGACTATAAAGGTAAAAATTAAGATCCTGATAGAAAAATTGATAATGATAATATCTAATATTTATAGTTGAGCAATTTTCAATTGGAATGTAATTTATACACATTTTCATTTTATTTAGTGTAGACTTTATAATAACACCTTCCATATTCGAAAACTAAGGTTTGTGGCATTAAAGAAGTTCAGGTCCATGCAACATCTGTTCTTGAACATAAAACTTGCTTATTAAAATTTTATCCCCTTGGTGTCCAGAATATACAATTTCCAGGAAATTGTGAATACACTAGATAATTGATTTTGTGTATGAGAAGAGACTATGCATATATAAAGCTTAGAAGACACATGAAATGACCCTAAGAATAGTTAAATCAAATTAATTAGTATTACATATTTGTCTTCCTAAAGCATTTATTGCATTATATATTACCAAAAGAATAACCATAATTTTCCTACAACATAACAGAAGATTACGTTCTTAAACATTTGACACAAAATTAAACCACTGGTTTTGTATGGAATGAGATCAAAAGGCACATCATGCATTTAAGGGTTATTATGAGGTTACTCCAATTTTAAAATACACAAAGAATTACTTCAAGGTATTGTTTAACATGGTAAAGGATATATTTGTTATGAATACTTTAAACAAAGCTATCATCAAACTGAACAGTCAAAAACTAAAAACAAGAACAAGACAAGGATGTCCACTACTCCTATTCAGCATGTTCCTTAAAAAAAGAGAGAGAGAGAGATAAGTGTCACAGTAGAATGGGTAGAGAATAGGGATTTGAGGGAAGAGGAGGGAAGGGGGGAGAGGGAGGGCATCAGAATATAACTAACACTAGGATTGCTGTATGTATACACATGGATGTATAACCAATGTGATTCTGCAATCTGTACACGTGGAAAAATGAGAATTTACACCCTATTTGAATCAAATGTATGATATGTCCAGATCATTGTATTGTCTTGAGCAACTAATAAAAAAGAAAACCAAAGAACTTAAAAATCAGGAAAGCAATCAGGAAAGCAAAGGAGTAAAAGGATATAAGTAGGAAAAGAAGAAGTCAAATTATCTCTGATTGCTGATGACAATATATTATACTTAGAAGACTCAAAAAACTCTACCTGAATACTTCAACAGCTGGTAAATGAATTTATTAAAGTGGCAAGATACAAGATAAACATACATGAATTATCTGGTTTCATATATTACAATAATAAATCTGGCAAAGAAGAAATTAGGAAAACTATCTCATTCACAAAACCCTAAAAAAAATACTTGAGAATAAATCTAATTAAGGAGTTGAAGTACCTCTATAATGAAAACTAATAGAACATTGAAAAGAAATTGAAGACCTTATAAGATGAAAAGACCTCCCATGTTCTTGGATAGGCAGAATTAATATTGGCAAAATGGTTATTCTGCCAAAAGTGTTATACACATTCAGTGCAATCCCCATCAAAATATGAATGATGGACCTCACAGAATGATAAAAGAAGTTTTAAATTTTGTTTGGAAATATAAGAGACCAAGAATAGCCAAAGCAGTCCTGAGCAGAAAGAACAATGCTAGAGGTACCATAATACCAGACCTCAAATTATACTGTAGAGTTATAGAAACAAAAAAGCATGGTACTGGCATGAAAGCGGATATGAAGACCAATGAAATAAAATACAAGACAAAAAGACAAACCCACACAGACACAGTCATCTGATACTAGACAAACTTTCCAAAAATGTATCTTAGAGAAAAAACAGACCTTTTAACAAATGGTGCTAGCAAAATTGGATATGAATATGGAGAAGAATGAAACTAGTTCTCCCACTCGCCCTGTGCAAAAGTCAACTCAAAATGGATCAAATATTTAGGAATTAGACCAGAAAGTCTGCAACTTCTAGAAGACAATGTAGACTTCACACTCCAACATATTTGCCCAGGTGTTGACTTTCTTAACATGACTCCTAAAGCACAAGAAATAAAACCAAAACTCAGTAAGTTAGACAGCATGAAATTAAAAAGCTTCTTCATAGCAAAGGAAACAATGTAAAGCATGAAAAGAGAGGCTACAGAATGGGAGAAGATGTTTGCCACATGCTCCTCTCATATCCAGAATATATAAAGAATTAAAAAAAATTAACACACGCACACAAAAATAACCAATTAACAAAAGGGCAAAAGACTTGAACACACACTTCTCAAAAGAAGGAACAGACATGGCCAACAAATATGTGAAAAAACATTTAACATCCCTAACAATCAGATAAATGGAAATGAGAACTGCACTAAAATTTTATCTCATTCCAGTCAGAATGATAATTTCAAGAATAAACCTCATCGTTTACTAATTTACAGAGAAAAAGAGCTCAAATCCCTCCATTTACACTCTGCAATTCATCACTCAGTCTCCTTACCAGTTCTAATGGTGCTCAGAGCCTTTGACAGCTCATCATTCTGTATTTCAAGCATGCATTTTGAGGGACTTGGGTACATCCTTAAATTTGTAACCAAGTGAAGATTAAAATCAGAATTTGAATTTGTTATATAAAAATGAGGTAAAATGGGAAAGAGCTCAGTTTGCCTATTTCCTGTCCCAGTGCATTTCAGTTGCAATGACAAGAATGTCACAAACCCGTGTCTTATAAACAACAGAAATGCATTTCTCAGAATTCTGGAAATTAGTGAGGGTCACTTGCCTTTTCATAAGTGCCAATTTTTATTTTATTTCATTTTATTTTTTTAGTTTTCTCACCTAGTAGAAGCTGCAGAAACTTCTCTGGGATCTCTTTTGTAAGGCCACAAGTCTCATGCAGGAAGGTCCTGCCTTTATGATTTAATCACCACCCAAAGGCTCCAATGGCAAGCATCATCATAATTTGGAACATTAAATTTGAACATGTGAATTTTCAAGGACATAATCTTCTAAATCATCTCCCTTTGACTGTTATACTTTAATCCTTCTTTATCATTTCATCCCAATAATTAGCTTCCATCACTTCTGTTCATGAAATGTGGTTACCCAGCAAAACAATGGAAATGATGAACATCATAAAGACGATGGAGACAGAACACTATTTTTGCCATCAATTTCTAAGAATTTTAGGATAATATGGATTATGTTAAATACCTATATCAGGAAAATTACTTCATCTTTCAAATTTAACTTCTTTCTTCCTGAGGGAGGATACATGCTAAATGTTATGAATTACAACTTAATGTTTAAAACCAAATGATATGTTTATCCTCTCAAAGACTATGATATATAATACCTTGATTAACTTGAGGAATATTTACATACATCCCATTCCATATTTGAATATGCAATATGTATTGTTTTATTAAAAAGCTTGATGCCCAAAGATTTTCAAATAGTTAGAAATACAGTTAAGACAATAGCATTTACTCCAAAGATAGAATTATGACATATTTATATTCTAGAACACATGGAAAATTTTGCAAATGAACTCACACAAGTGAAGTTTTGCAAAGGTCATTTCCCAGCAAATAGAAACTAAAAACAAATAGGAATTTTATTTGATATTATAAGTCAACCAAGATTATAAAACTTGTTACTTTTTTTCTTTTAATAGTTTATATTAAATTTAGAAATCATAATTGTAGATGTAGGATAAAATATGATGTTTTGATATGTTCACATTGTGGAATTATTATTTTTAATTTCTCTATAGAAGAAGGTAATATTCCTTTTCTTTCATGAGGGAAGGAACACTGTTAGCAGTACAACATTCTGAAGTCTAGTATCCAGTAGTCCATTTTGTACAACCTAGTTCTCTATTGTCACAGTGTGCAGAATATTTGGAGAAAATATACCAAAAATACGTACCAGATTAGGTTGGTGTACTGTCAAGATATTCAAAAACTTTGCTCTTGTCTTTCTGGACATCACTGAGTCATGATTTCAAAATATGAAATTATAATAAGTTTATTGTGAAGATTGACTTGTACTTTACTTGCAATTCCAGAATTAAGATGAATGCTGCAGAGTGAACGCAGATGGCTGAAAATGAGAGTCTGTGGCCGAAAAACATTTTCTGACAGTTATAAGCTGCTCCACTTACTTTGGGAATAATGTCATATGTATATATTTATATAAATTATAAATATAGTTATGTGTATATATACATACCAAGGAAAGTAGCCATATTGATGAGCACCACAGGAAAGGAAGTCTCAGGAATGACTCACAAAACTATAGTATGGGGAATACCATAAGGGCTTTCCAAGCCCAAGATTTCATAATTAGTAAGTTGTTGGGAAAAAAAAAATCTATGTTCAGATCTATTAGATTCCAAAGTCCATGCTAATACTGCATATTGGAGGCAAGTTGCCTGTGTTACTTTATTTTGCTGTTGTAATAAAGTACTAGAAACAACACGGATTTGTTATCTCACAACACTGGAGGTCATATGTTGAAAACGGATGATTTCAGAATAAAATTGAGGTGCCCCAGGGCTGCACTCATTTCTGGAAGCTATAGAGGAGAATCTATTTTCCTTTCTTTTCTAGCTTTTGGAGGACCTTGTGTTCTTTAGCTCACAGCCCACTTTTCTTCATTTTCTAACCATTGATGACTAATTTTTCTCATATCATATGACTCTCATCCTCCTGCCTTCCTCTTCCATTTTGAAGGGTTGTTGTGATTATAATGTGCTCACCTGCATAATCTCAATTTCAGATGATTAGCGAAGTAAATTCCATCAGCAAACTTAATTTCCTTTTGCCTTATCACTTAACATATTCAGAGATTTCAGGAATTAGAATGTAAATATCTTTGAGAATTGAGAAATTCTTAGTCTGCCTAAAACATTTCCTTATAATGTAAATATTTTCAATGGCTAGACATTAGATCTGGCCTGTACTAAAAGGAAATGCCTTCCCAGTCCTAAAAATTGAGATGACCCCTGTATTGTCCAAGATATTTTCTCACTGCTTCTTGTATTTATTTCTTCCAATATTCTTTTTTTAAATATTTTATTTTAGTTATAGTCAGACACAATACCTTTATTTTTTTTATTAATTTTTATATGGTGCTGAGGATCGAACTCAGAGCCTCACATGTGCAACATGAGTGCTCTACCACTGAGCCACAACCCCAGCCCCTCTTCCAATATTCTTAGAGAATTTATTACTAAGGTGTTATTCCTAATGAAGACTACAATGATAAAAACGTAGTGATAATACCTAAAGTTTATATTTGAGCAATGCTCATTTGCTATATAACTTATACATATTCCTATTTAATTCAGATCCAACTATTATGATAACACCTTCCAGATATGAAAAGCACAGTTTCATGTTGTTAAGCAAACTCCAAGTTCACAGCAGCATTTGTTTATGGACTTTAAGCTTTCCTTCATGAAGTTTTATCCCCTTTGCTCCCAGCATAAAAAACATTGGCATGAAATCCTCTTTCCTTTGACTATTCTCTTCCTCATCAGAGATTTTCATAGGCATTTCTATTTTCTTTCACATTTTTTTATTTTAGTTAAAAATAAACATGGGCTGGGTTGTGGCTCAGCAGCAGAGCGCCCCTCGAACATAAGAGATCCTGGGTTTGATCCTCAGCACCTTATAAAAAAATAAGTGAAATAAAGGTATTGCGTCCAACTACAACTAAAAAGTAAATATTTAAAATGAATATAAATAAATAAATATGATGTACTGTGGTGTCAGATTACTTACACCTTGCTTTGATCTTCGGCAAATAGAGGAGAAAGAGGATGTGGTGGAGGAGCATTCAGTACAAACATCACTAAAATACCATGCTTGAGTAGCATTGCTAAAGCACCTATGTAATACCATGCCTGTAATATACCCATGGCCCTTAAATGATATTTCCGTCAGAATTAACACCATGGCATTTTCAAAAACCATGCTGGAGTTTATAGATGATCAGATATCTGTGTCATTTATTTATAAAATATCAGACAAGTTCTGGTCCATCAATAGAAATAGCTTACTACTCTGACTAACAATAAAATTATAAATAGCCCAAGGCTTTCCTTTGGTTTATAGACCCTGTTTCTACTTCCAACTGTCATACACAATCCCTGTTCTTAAATTTTTGAATCAGTATTAGAGGGAAATAATACCTGTGCTTTGACATTCCAAGCTCAGTTTCCATCATTTTGATTTTATTGTAGCTTCAAGCATTTTAGATTCCACTTGTAACCTGTAGTATGTGGTTGTATGGTGATACCTTGGAGCATTAGGTTGCTAGTTTGCAAGGTCATGAATCTAAAGGCCTATTGCAACAGTAGCTAATAATTCTGTTACAGGAATTAATGAGAAATAATTGAAAGAGGAAAGTTAAGGATGGAGAGAAAGAAAAAATGAAGGAAAGCAATCATTTAACACTTTCAAAATAACTAATGCAGGGTTTATTTTTTTTAAATCAGACATATTTTAATATTTACTAAACCCTATATAGCTTTTGTTCCATTGAGCATATACTAGAGATTTATTTGGTTTTTACACAATGATTTAGAAAAGAGTATGTTTCTAGGATGATTAGACCACATGAAAAGTAATTTTAATTGAATTTGACTGAATTAATTTATTTAAGAAAACATTTAAATTTTATTGTATATCAACCAGAGAATATCCCTAATTCTAAATGGCTTTGTTCCAAAATGCATGGAAGATTCATCATATAAACATTTCTTTAAAAATCTTGTCGTGAAGTTAAAAACTAAGTTCTCCTTATGGAATTAAATCTCGAGACACATAACACATTGGTTATGTGGTTTCTCCAACTTTGTAGTTCAGAAAGATTCACCTGAAGATGTGCTCAAATGCATGTTCCTAGTGCACCCCCTGGGCAATTTGGAAGGAGGGATCAAGAATTTGCATTTCAAACAAGCTCCCAATTGGCAATGACTCTGATGATCACATGTGCCACAGTCTGAGTTCAAATGTGATATGTTATAAAATTTACCAAAATAATATCAATAGTTTTCTGATATCAAATATGAGGAAGAGAAATTATCTAATCATTAGACAGCAAGACAATTTTGATATAAAATTGCCCATGAATACAGTGAATATTTTCTCCATAGTCGACTGTGATCATGTAAACATATAGAATCAGTTGAGGAACATAAGAACACAAAGGAAGTACATGAATTTCCCAATCATGAGCACCTAGTTACTGTGTGAGATATATGGTACTAAGTGCCTAGAGTCACCATTTATCTGAGAACAGTTTTACCATAGAACACACCCACTTTTCCGAATTTCAGCAAATGTTTGCATCTATTGTATGACTTCAACTATTCTAAAGTTAATGGAATAAGGTAAAATTTTTTTATACAATGATCTATGGGAAACACACTTGCAATCAGTAATAACTCAAATTCTGCCATATGGTTTATGATTACAGAACAGGTAAAATATTGATAAATGATAACTAATATTATTGGCATAGAGTCTTGCCATCTTGGAAGTGCATTTGTTGAAACAGGGTACATGATGATCTACCAAAACAGTTTTCATCATTTCAATGCTTTCTGTGCTCAGTTTACTACAGTATATGTTTCCCGCTGTCTTCTCCTCACAAGCCTCCACCAACAGCGAGATTAGCCTTTGATGGGTCCATTTCTTTCCAGGTCACTTGGTTTTCATGAACTTCTATTATAAAATCACATTGTTAAATTGATGTTAGAATCCATAGAGTCAGATTTTGGGCATTAGTTTGAGTTTCCTTCTCATCTTGACCTCATACTGACATTATTTAGGAAAACAAAAGTGGCATTTCAGTGTCTTTAAATGCACCAGCTCTCTAGGGGAGCACATCGCCTCTTCAGTTCAGCTTCCACTCAACTCTCCTGACTCTTGAGTCTCATCTTCTGTACAGGTAATGTATTTATGTACAAGGTAACATCAGGTCTCAGTTGAATCTTTTCATACTAAAATCAAATCAAAATAATTTATCATCATGTGTATTATCTACTGATAATTTTTCAAAAAGAAGTAATTGAGGATTTTATGATTCCATGTAAGGATCTGAAGGTGAGTTAAAGACTCAATTCCTCTGAGATGACCTCAGCAAACTTTGTACCAAGTGAAGGATGTGGAATGAGAACCTTTATGTTCCCTTTGCCTGTTTGATAATTTACTCTGAGGCTCCTTCTCTTCTTGACTAGATGTATAGTATTCATTTTCTCTATAATAACTTTGATAGCACATGAGATGTTAATTTCAGTGGTCATAGGAAAATAATGTAAGTTCTTCTTTTGTAAATGTATGTGTTTTTGCCCATTTTTTAAGTATTTTATTTCACTCAGTTAATTCCCATCAGTAAACATATTCTATCACTTTAACATAGCCCTTTTTTGAATTGAAACAGATCTGTTAGTCTCTAAAATTTACTTTGCATAACAGATTTCTCTAATGTATCAATTTTTCTTTATATTTTCTATTTCATTCGTAATTTTCCACAAAAAGAATCTTTTTACCATTTCAAATTATATCATTGTGTTCTTTGGGAAATACATTCTAAAACTCCTTAAATGTAATATATATATATATATATATATATATATATATATATATATATATATATCATTCTCTGTGTGTGTGTGTATATATCATTGTGTGTGTGTGTGTGTGTGTGTGTGTGTATATATATATATATATATCTTTTGAATTACATATCTGTCCATCTTTTTCTATGTATATGTAGGAAAAGCACATAGGTTTAATTAACATGTAAATAAATTTTAATTTCTCAAAGTAGCTGAAAATATTTTTTCTCTACCTATTTTCAGTTAGAGGTTTCTATTAACAATATCTTCAGTGGTCTAATTCTCAAGAAAGAAAACTGATTTGTCTTCAGTCACTCTATTATAATGCCAGTCCCTGTTGTTTATCGTGCTACTTTCTAAATTTTTTATATTTGCCTTTATAACCATCCATCATGGCATTATCAAAATTCACACTAGTCTCACCACCATAGAAATGGTCTTCTTGCATCCAGTTCTGGCCTCCTCACATGCTGCACTATTTGCACTTTGGCCTGGTATCCTCTTTCACGTATTCTTATTTCATTTCAGTCTCCCTACAAGTCTCTACTCATTCATAATCAACTCAAATTTTACTCTGATTATCTTTAAATAGACATTTAAATATTAACTCATGTGCTTTTACAGTAATTTAATGTTTTCATATCAGAGCACACCCTTTTAGTTATCAGAGTTCCCTCCAATCCTTCTGTGATGTCCAGCCATGTGTTTCAACTGTCAGAAATCCCTAGTATATATCTCAATGCTTTGAAGCACAGTGGGAATGCTAAATGCTTTTTACATGAGTGCAGGAATGAAGAGTTAACTGATTCTCACTTGTGCTTTCATAGGACTCAGACCAATATGAGGTTCCTGGTCTTTGCCTTTCTCATGGTTCTAATGGTTTCCATGATTGTAAGTATGTCAGGCAATTGTGAAGAATGTGTTCTCAGTGACTATTCAATGCTTCTGAATTATTCCTTGTGTTGTGAACTATTACATTGCATTGATCAGAGTCTGACTTTATAAAATGAGTGTTTTTATATGTCCAGATTCTTTGAATTAAGCAATTTAACTTTACTAAGGACATAGAATAAATCTTCAATGTATTATCCAAGGTCAAATCAAATTGCTTTATATAAAGGCAAAAATATTTAAGTGTTCCCAAAATGGTGAAATGGAGAGCTCAAGTGAAGTGTAGGATATAAATCTCTAGGTGATAAGGAGTCAGAAGTGTTTGATCAAAGTCCATTAAAATGTAACCCAATTTTGTAGTATGTCAAAAGAGGAATTTTCAAGTCATTTTTCACATAGCCTGTCTGCTCAAGTTCACAAACACTCATTCCCAACCTTGGAAATATAATAAAATGAAGCTGCTGCTTTTCATCCTTAAATAAGCTGTAGATCTACCAAGGTTCCAGTGCCCAGCTGTGTTGTGATTTATTGCTCTGTGTCACTGAGAAAGTCTTGCACCTGAGAGAGAGAGATCTGTCTTCATATTCTAATTCCTCCTCCTTTCCTCTCCTCTTTTTACTTAGTGACTCGTAGCATGTCCTCTAAAAAAGAAATCAGTCACTAGTCCTATGGATGTTTTGGACAACAAGTTGCTTATGAGACCACCATTTATCACATTTTTTTAAAAAGGACAGAAGAGGAAAAATTAAAATCTAAGAAAAACAGAGAAAATCATAATAGCAGACTCTTTCAGCCATTCAAATATTTGAATACAAGTAGGTTTTGAGTTACATGCAGATTATCCATATTAAAATTTCATTTTCAATTTTCATCTCATATCTATGGTGCTATAATGTTTCTCCATTTCACACACATTGGAAATATGGGCTAAAGTAAAATAGGTATTTGGATATAATAAACTAATTATAGCAAAAGCTTAGTTTATGCTCCTTTTAAAATTACATTGAACAAAAATAACAAGGTGAGTGTATCATCTACTCAAAATTTTACCTTCATTCTGCTTAATAATTATTGTGAGAAATTATGCCTTTCTATATTAAATCTAGATTAATAAAATTGAGATGTTAGCTAATTCCTCCTTTTCTTTTCTTCCTAGGGAGGTGATCCATATGACAGGGTAAGATAGTTCCAAT
The DNA here is from genome assembly GCF_964194105.1 of Spermophilus citellus. Lineage (NCBI taxonomy): Eukaryota > Metazoa > Chordata > Mammalia > Rodentia > Sciuridae > Spermophilus > Spermophilus citellus. Next base: position 55,108,819 of record NC_138189.1, read on the forward strand.
TACTGAAAATATTTTACTACAGCATGTATGATACTTATTTATTTGTTTATTTATTTATTATACTGGGGATTTAACCCAGGTTTGCTGTACTACAGAGCTACACCCCCAATCTTTTTCAATTTTTGAGAGAGAGTCTCACAAAGTTACTTATGGTCTAAGTTGTGAGTCTGGACTCGAACTTGTGATCTTCCTGCCTCTGCCTCCGCAGCTGTCAGGGTTATAGGTGTGCACCATATCTGGCTCATCTGGCTCATAATTTCAATTTTAACCTTTTTCTTTCTTTTTCCCCCACATTTTACAGAGACATCATAGTCACAGAGGCGGCCACTATGTAAGTATTCCCCTGGTAATTTTGCAAAGTCCAAATATATTTTCTCCAGAGTGTCTATCCCATAAAAAGAAACACCTTTCTTTGAAATGTGTGTATATTGTGACTAAATAATGTAAATGCAGATTTCATTAATTTATTACACATTGGAAATGATCCACATTTTAAGAAATACTCCATCATTATATATATATAGTACATAAATGCATAAAATACATATATTATATATGTATATCAAATATGTAAAATATACATAATATATAATATATAAAATATAATAAGTATTACATAATATATACATATATAAAATATAAATAAATGAAATGTATAATATATATTTATTATATATTAATATTTATTTATTTATATGTGGTGCTGGGGATCCAACACAGGGCTTCACACATCTGAGGCAAGTGGTCTCCTGCTGAGCTACAACCCTAGACCACATCCAAGTATCTTGGATATTAATTTAGATGGACACACATAGTGCTACTCAAAAGAAGCCAAACATTCGCCTGGAATTTATCTGTTTTTATTTGATAGTTTTCTTGAAGTAATGAATAGTTTAAATTCTAATTCTATGAAATTTGAGATGTGCTTAATGAAGAATAAAGAAATATAATGAAATATATAAAGTAGTGAATTTCTATCTTCTGATGATTTGAGGGTTACAAATTTATTATTGTTTATTATTATATACTATTATATATATTATTTATTATTATAAACTAACAATGTCAAATGATTTAAAATTTTCATTATTTGACATTTAACTGTAGTCCCCATGACCCATTGTTTTAAATTGTTTTGATTTTGATTTGACACTTAGTAATTGTACATATAAAAGGTATAGAACATGGTTTTTCAATTCTTCTCTTTTTATATTTGCAATTGGATCTTTGTATGTTGCCCACAGATTTAGAGCTCCTGGTTCAAATGTCCTCCTACCTCAGCCTTCTGACCATGTGCACTGTAGGCACAGCCACCAGTGTTGCTTTATATGACATATATATATATATATATATATATATATATATATATATATATATATATATGTAACGATCAGACAGGGTGACTGATATATTTATCAGCTAAGAAGTGTAATACTTCTGGTTTAGGGAACATTAAAATTTTTCTATCGAAGCAATTTTGAAATATCTGTTTTTAACCATAGCTGTTCTACTCATTCCATTGCAAACCTGTTCACTTAACCACCCTCTTTCCATCTTTCCATCTCTCTTACTGATCCGAAGCTCTGTTAATCATTATTCTCATTTTTATTGCCTAAGATAGGATAAAATGTTTAGCTTCCACATGTAAGTGACAGATGCAGTATGTTTCTCTCTGTTCCTGGTTTTTTCATCATGTCCTTCAGTTTCTTTTATATTTTTATGCAAGACAGATTTTCATTATTTGTTTATTAAGCTAGAAAATATTCCATTGTGTATATATACATATTTTCTTTATCCTTTCATCTATTGATGAACACGTGGGCTGCTTCTAGATATGGAATATTGTGAATCACACTCCATGAAAGATGTCAGTGCAGATGTCTCTTTGGCATATTGGTTTCGGTTCCTTTGCATATACCCATCAGTGTGATAGCTGGAACATATGGGTGTTCTATTTCCAGATTTTTGAGGAACCTCTGTACTGTTTTCCATAATGGTTATACTAAAATACATTCTTATCTGCATTGAACAAGAGTCCTCTTTTCCTTAGCAGCACCTGTTTTTTTGGGGGGTGGGGGAGAGTACTGGGCATTTAACTTAGGGGCACTCAAACACTGAGCCACATCCCCAGCCCTATTTTATATTTTATTTGGAAACAGGGTCTCACTGAGTTGCTTAGTGCTTCATTTTTGCTGAGACTGGCTTTAAACATTCAATCCTTCTTCCTCAGCCTCCAGAGCCACTGGAATTATAGGCATGTGCCACCACACTAGGCCAATTTTTGTTGTTGTTTTTGAGAGCAGCCATTTTATATAGAGAGAAGTATCATTAACATTTGGTTTTGATATGAATTTCTCTGATCTTCATGATGTTGAACATTTTTAATGTATTTTTTAAAAATCTGCATACCCTGTTTAAGAAATGTCTATTCAGGTTATTCTACAAATATTATTAATATTTTTATCAGATTACATACTTTTTGCTGTTATTTAGTTCCTTTCATACTTTAGAAATACTGTATCAGATGAATACTGTGCAAATATTTTCTCTGATTAGGCAGGTTGCCTGTTCATTGTGTTGGTTAATTCTTTGGCTGTTCAAAGATATATTATTTAGATATATCTTTTATGGCAATGTTTATCAACATATGCTTTTAGGTGGCCAGACCGGTATCCTGCAGCATTTCCACTATGCTTTCTTCTAGTAGTTTCATAGATTTAAGGATTAAGTTTAGGTCTTCAATCTATTCTGGGACATACAATGAGAGGTATGGATCTCATTTCTTCTGCACACGCGTAAATAGTTTTCCAACCAACATTTATTTATTGAAGAGATTGTTCTACCTTCTATAAGTTTTTTCCTGTCTTTGTCCAACATCAGCTTGCCATGAATATCTGGCTATGTTTCTAGGTTCTTTGTTCTGCCCTTTGTTCTAATAGCCTCCTTATGCCAATATCATGCTGTTTATGTTACTATTAGAATATTTTGAGCTCAGGTATTGTAATGCCTGTGACTTTATCTTTTTTATATTATTTACTTATTATTCATGTATTTACTTATGTATTTTGCTCACTTTTGCTTTGGATATTTGGGGTCTTTAGGGTTTCCATTATGATTTTCTGATTGTATTTTCTACTTCTGTGAAGAATGTCACACGCATTTTTATAAAGAATTGCATGGAATCTGTTTTGTCTGATTTTGTTCTTACTCTATTCAACCCATCTAAAGCAGTTGAAAATTTAGTCTCTTTAATTCACGAATATGACTGACAGACATATGCTCTCATTCTGTTAATTTGTTTTTGATAGTTCATATTCTATGTTCCTTATCTCCTACTATATACTTTTCTTTGAAACCCATTGCTAGAGAGTTATTGGATTTCTTGGAAGCATCTATTATCTTGCTGCACAGGGCTGCCCAATTTTTATATTAGTGCCTTTGCAGAACAAGCTGCTTAGTGTTGACCTCCCAGGTATTTCCATGATCAATGGGAACAGGCAGCATCTCTTGGCTGCTTAGCAAGGCTTAAGGACTGTGGAACTAATGGAGGGAGAGTCTTATTGCTTCCATAAATTCTTGGAAGGGTAGGGGTGGCAACATGGAACCTTTCATCAGAAGGCTGGGTGCAAAGTACAAGGTTAGCTGTTCTCTTCTGTAGTCAAAGCAAGGATGTTGTAACCTACTATCTCCCTAATTGGATTGAGGATCTTTGAGGACCATAACCTTCTGCAGGGGTGAATGATTTATCTCAGGTGACTCTGGCATAAACAGAGACTACCATGGGGCTCCAGCTCACTGTTTCCTATCTAGTGAAGTCCTTGGTTCAGGGTTGATCTCAAGAAATATGAATGTAGAACTGTGTGTGTTCTTCCCTTTATAAGCCAACATGTACTTCTGTGATATGAAATAATTCTATCATTTTCATGGCACTTGACACTCCACCTCAAACATTTCATTCAATTTGGTGTTTTCTTCTTTTTATTGGCTTTCTTTCGTAGAGTGAAGTGCTTTAGGCACATATACGTATTTCTGATTCAGTAACTTATATTATTAGATTGATCATTTTAATTTAATATGACAAACTATCTCTTTACTAAAATCTAAATTAGAGGAATTAAAATGGTACCACAAAAAAGTTTAGAAGGAAGCATGAGAATAATTAACAGATTAGGAAAGAGTGTAGTAGAATCTAAAGCCAGTAAATACATTAGAATTAAAGACAGAGATGAAAGGATTCTATAGAAGTTGGAAGTAAGAAATTTCTCCTTTCTCAAATAGTCCTTGATTGTCAAGAGACTAAACTGGAGGTAACATCTTAAAGGAGATATAATGCCCAGAATGGTTGATCGTAATCACTGCTCTCACAAAATTGTCATTAATCTGATTATATTAATGCTTTGTCATTTTAATATTTTTAAACTATTTTAAAAAATATAAAACCTAATAAAATTGTGCAAATACAATCCTGTAATGGATATATAATTTCTTATTGATATTCATCACCTAATCTTTACATTACAATTATTTTGAAAAAGTCTTTCTTACATCGTCTCAAATATCTCATGTTTTCTTCCATGCATATGCAGAAAAGACATCGCAGAGATCTGAGCTTTGAAGATTCACCATTCTCATCATATTCAGACAATACAAATTTAGGTTCATATTCCCAAGAATATCGTTACCCTCCTCCTCAGTAACCACTGTGCTTGATCTAAGAGGTAAGTTAGGTCTTAGACATTTTGTTTTTTTGTTTTAACCTTCCTAGGCTGAGAATGCTGACAGTTAAAGGAAGAAAATAAAAATCTGACTTCAAATAAAAACCCAGTTAAGAAGTGTATCTTGGTAAAAACTCTTCTGAAGAGCCTTCAGTTATCTAAATGCTTCTGAGAGGAAGCATCTGTTCTGTTCTAGTTAAGAGACTCGTTTCTAGGGAAGGGGAAACTTGGGTTTGTCCTGGCCTGTCAAACACTTGTCGGTTGACTTTGAGGGATTTTGAATGCTTTCTAAACATCAGCTCTGTCATCAACCAAATAGGTATTATAATAATATCTAATCATTACATAGAATTGGTGAAACTTTTAAAAGATACAGAACTGGAAATCTCCTGACCCAATTGTGTCCTGCCAGGAGAGCTGGTTCTGGATGATGTTGGACACTGTTTCACCTAAAATACAATCTTTGAAGTTATTGCACAACCAGCATTTTAACAATATCCCTGTATGATCCTTCACACAATCAGTGTGAGAATTAAGGAATTCTAACATGGTATAGAAAGTTAATCTATTTGCTTTGTAAAAAGTTTCCTATTTTATATCTTTAGACAACCTATAAAGTTTCCAAGTTCAAAGAAAGATTAAGTAGTTATATACAAATTCTGCCATATTTTTGGAGATAAAAGAGGAATGTCACAGATTTAAACATGTAACAGTCCATAGTAGTTCCAAAGTTAAATTGTATTTGTTTAGTTTTTTTCCATTTAAAATTTCTGTTGCCACTGGTGAAGTGGAAGAGAGTTCACATGGTCTTGTGGCTAAAGATAATGACTCCAGCAAGGATATGTTAGAATATTTGGGGGCTAAATAAATAAAATGAACTGTCTGAGTTATGGTTCAGGATGGGATATACTAAGAATGATATAGATCTAGGAAATTTTTTACTTGTGGAAACTGGATGATAGCTTAAATTTATTCAGATTACTATTTAACAATTTTCAAGTGTCATCTCTGTGACATAATTTTGGACACCACGTTTCACTCAATAAAGTTATCTAAAAATTGCCACTCAGCACTAGATGAGAATATGAATGTTATAAAATAGCATTATAAACTTTATGGGCAAATTGTTCTTTTCTTTTCCTGTGTAGGCTTGACTAGAAAATCCAATTACTACATGACTTTTCTCATCCCTGGTATCACAGCGAATTTCCATCATGTTTCGACAGAAGGAACAACAACTGAAAAAACATGATTTGATAAATTTTCTGCCTTGGTGAGAATTGCCTTTCTAATTAATATTTGATAAGACATTTTCAATTTCAGACTGTTAAGCTGATTTTCCTAGTGATTCTGTGTGACGAAAATCCATTTCTTTTCTCAAAACAATAAATATGGAGCAATCAGATTGATGTGTACAATCTTTATTTCTGTTTTCAAATTTGCAGGCTTGATTGACATAATCATTATATTAATCACTTCGTTTTCCCAGTTTTATATATAAGAGTACCTTGAAACAGGGGTCAGGGGGCTAGGGAAGGACAGAGGGACTTTGGACTAGGCAGAGGGGAGTGAAGGAAGGGGAGGGGGTATGGGGTTAGGAAGGAGAGCAGAATGAATCAGACATCATTACCCTAGGTACACATACGATTACATGACCAGTGTGATTCTACATCGTATACAACTAGAAGTCTGAGAAGTTATGTTCTTTATATGTGTGATGTGTCAAAATGCATACTACTGTACTGCATAAATAATTAGAACAAATTTCAAAATTATATATATATATATGTATATATATATATATATATATATATATGTATATATATATATATATATATATATATATATATATATATATATGTAAAGAAATTGCTATATCCATGGTCTGTCATATTTCACATCCTCCAAATATATGGTCTCCAACATCAAGTATACTATTTCTCAGAGTTATTATAACATTTGATTTACTTGTTTATAATCCACAGCATGCATAGTAAACTTCCACGTTCCTCACATTTACTATCTCAGTCCCTGCATGCAAAACAAAGGACCCAATATCCCCTTCCAGTAGCAGGAAGCACTGAGAATAGTCCCTGTCCTACCTCCATCAGTGGTGTCAGAATGGACTTTCAGTACACAAGTGTTCCTTGAGTGACAATAACTAGCAGCCACTGTTCTATGTGACACAGGCAGAGCACAGAATAAAAACCAAAAGACTGCTTTTGTGGAGTTTGCTTGGCATCTGAAAGAAGTAGACAAGTAAAATTATACATATTGTGTCAGGGAGGGACCTGAGTGCTTAACAAATGAGTGTAATGGTAAGGACACAGACACAGGATTACATATGATGGTGTATTGTCTGAAACAGTGATTTTTGGTTTGGGATGTGAGGTGACCCCAAAAGGCCATGTGTGAGACAATGCAGGAAAGTTTAGAGGTGAATGATTGATGTATGAGAGCTTTAAACTCCTCAGTGCTTTGATCAGCTGATGGGAAATAACTGGTGGTAACTGTAAGCAGGTAGGATTTGGTTGGAGGAGGTGGGTCACATGTGGGCTTTTAGAGTACATGTTTATCCCTGATGAGTGAGGCACTCTGTCTGCTTCCTGGTGGCCATGTTCTGAGCTGCTTTCCTTCACCATACCCTTCGACCATCATCTTCTGTCCCATCTAGGGCCCAAAGCAAAGGAGTTGGCCATCTATGGACTGAGATCTGTAAATCGTGAACACAAAATACACTTTTCCTCCTTTAAAATTGTTCTTATCAGGTCTTTTGGTTACAGTGAGAAACTGACATGACTGCATTTTTGAAAACAGCTTCTACCTCAAAGCCTGTCCTAAGGAAGGGGATGTGACCCTTGTCCTTGGAAAAACCCAAAGAGCACCTCTAGGCAGATAGCCACCCTGCTGAGTTGTTTGTCTGGAAATAACTGGAGAGATCTGCAACACCAGGTGTCCATGAGTCAGTTGGGATAGGTGAGGACCCATAGCAACCTCCTAGCAACCTCTAATCAGCATGAGACAGGGAAAATACCTGGGTTGCCAGATGACCCCCCCAGTAGTTTATGATGGTTGATAACATGTTGGGAAACCATGTACTTTAGCATGTACACCCCTTGTGACCTAAACCAATCAGTTCAAAGGAATTCCCCTCTTGCACAACCAATCACCCCTACCCAACTTGTTTCCGCCAGTGAATGTGCTAATCAATGTTAAGAGTTGTTGTTTGACTTTCCCGCTGTGTGGAATGATTTGGTGTGTGATGTTGTGAGGCATAGAGTATCCCCCCAAAACCTATAAAATCTCACTGAGCAAAAAACCAGGGCTCACTCCCTTGGACTGCTACATAGGGAATGGTTGTGAGTCCAGTCTGGAGCTTACAATAAAGACTCTTGTGTGATTGCATAGGATTTGGCTCCTGGAGGTCTACTGGGATCCCACAGATCTTGCATTACAACAGGAACAAATAAGATGACTAAAACAGTGACGTTTTTGTAAAGATATGAATTTAGGATGTGAGTGAACACAGAGAAAGAAAATTTCACATAGAATCAAGAGCAAGTGCAAATCCACTATGGTTGAAATGAGTTTGCTGCATTTAGTGAAACTTCCAGGAGACCAGAATAGGGAGAGGTGGCAGAAGTGGATAAAAATAACATTTCTTTCTTTTCTATATTTATTTTTAGTCACACATGACTGTAGAATGTATTGAGGCAGAATTTATATACATAAAGTATAACTTCTTGCAGTAGGTTCCCAATCTTGTGGTCATACCTGATGTGGAGTCACCCTGGTCCTGAATACAAACATAAGGCTAGGAAAGTTATGACCAATTAATTTTACTATCTATCTTTCCTATCCCCTCCCCAGCCCTTCCCTTCATTACCCTTTTTCTAGTCTAATCTGTTTCTATCATCCTCCTTGCCAAACTCCCTTTTCTTTGGGGTAGACTCTACAAATCAGCAAGAATATTTGGCCTTTGGTTTTCTGGGATTGGCTTCTTTCACTCAGCATGATATTCCAGTACAATTCATTTACTGGAAAATGCCATAATTCATTCTTTTTTATGGCGGAGTATTTTTCCATTGTGTATATATACCACATTTACTTTATTCATTCATTCATGAAGGACACCTCAGTTGTTTCCATAGCTTGGCTATTGTGAGTTTAACTACTATAAACATGGATGTGGGTGTGTTACTTTAGTATGCTGTTTTTAAGACCTTTGGGTATAGAAAGAGAAGTGGGGTAACTAGGTAAAATGATGGTTGCATTCCAAGTTTTCTAAAGAATTTTCATACTGCTTTGCATAATAGTTGCACCAATTTGCAATCCATCACTGATGTATGAGAATTCTTTTTTCCTCATATCCTTGCCAACTTTCACTGTTACTTTTATTCTTGATAATTGTCATTCTGACTGGAGTGAGATGGAATCTCAGTGTATTTTAATTTGCATTACTAGGGATATTGAACTTTTTTTCATATATTCTTTGAACATTAGTATTTCTTCTTCTGTGAAGTGTTTGTTCTGATCCTTTACAAATTTATTGGTTGGTTTACTTATTTTCTGGTGTTAAGTCTTTTTGAGTTCTTTGTATATTATGAAATCAATGACTTATCTGAGATAATGGTGGTAAAGATTTTCTCTCATCTATAGGATTTCTGTGCATGTTCTTGATTTTTTCTTTAGCTGTGAATAAGTTTTTTGGGCTGGGAGAGTACTTGCCTAGTAAGTTCAATTGCCCTGAGTTTAATTACCAGCACTATAAAAGAGAGGGAGGGAGGGAGGGAGGGAGGGAGGGAGAGAGAGAGAGAGAGAGAGAGAGAGAGAGAAATATAAAGGCAATAAAAATAACTTATTTTTAATAAAAGGATTGTGCAGGTTATTAAAGTTCTGTAGACGAAGTACAGATTTGGGTAAGATGGAAACCACTGGAAGAGAACATGACTTCGTTTATATTTTGGAAGGAAGGCAGGGTTTGAAGGAGTTTTACTTATACTTTGGCCTTACATAACACACAAGAACTTAATATTCTCATATCTTTTCATGCTAACCACCCATTCCTTATTTCACTTCTTTTTGGATAACAAATCCCTTTATTTCTTCATTCAATACATTATTAAAATAACTTCAACCAATCGGTTGAACATCAGATGTTAGTGTTCCCATGGGCAAATTCTCCAGGCTCGACATTGTACATATTGTTACATGGCTCCTCTCTCAGGGAAAGACAGATCTACTGGCAAATGTCCATTTATGTTTTTTAAGCGAAGAATACAACATAGCTTACAAAATCTTTCGTCTTTTTTGGATACACATCTTCACCTCTCACCCTTTTCCCACAAAGAGCAATGATAATACATCATCAATTGTGTGAAGCAGTTAACACATTTCAGCCAATAGTCAATTCCAGGAACAACCAATTTTAAAAATGATGTTTTTCACTTGGTATGATTACAAAAATCTTTCCAGTTCCACCCTTTAAGAATAATCCCTGTCTTTTAACTTCTAAATCTTGACTTCCATTGTTAATGACATGACACTCATATTGTCCAAAAATATTGTTTCATTTTTTCCCCATAATTATTGAAGAATTGCTTTCGGAAGATGTTCTTTCCAAGCTGGGTGTGATGGTGCACACCAGCGATGCAGGGGGCTGAAGCAGGAAGATGGAAAGTTTCAGGTCAGACTGGGCAATGTAGCAAAACCTTGTCTCAAAATAAAAATAAATAATAAGAAGAAAATGGGCTGCGAATGTAGTTCAGTGGCACAATACCTGTGTGCTCAATTCCAAGTAAAATAGAAAAAAATTTACTCTGAAGACTTTAATGGCAAAAATTAAATTATGATTTTGATGGTTAAAATAATGATCATGCTTTATTATTTATATCTGAGTATTTTTATTGGAAATGTAATTTGTACACATTTTTCTTTAATACGGCTACACCTGTGATGAGATATCTGCAGTTTAATGACACTGAGAAACCTCCACATTCAATTTAACATTTGCTCACAGGCATTCTGTTTTCCTTGTTGAAATTTCACCCATTTGGCTTCCATAACATACAAATTACCTGGAAATTCTCTTCTTTTCTCCTACTCTTTTATTCTCAGAGATTTTCAAGGGTTTCTTGATATTCTTTCACAACTACATCAATGTTGTTTATGGGATCTGCCCTAGGTCAACATTCCTGGCTGATCAACAATCTGGGAAGTCCCAAATCAGCAGCTCCAAGTTGAACCTTCTCCCAATTGAAACTCATAATTAACTTTCTCTTTGATTTCTGTCTGCAGCTGCCTTTACCCTTGCCTGTTTCTCCAGTTGTACAGGAGGTCCCTTAAGAGAAGGAATAGAACTAGTCACCAGGGTTCACCAGTGCCAAAGAGGTTCTTTGTCATCTAAGAGACATGTCACATATTTATTCATACATGTCATGTACAGAATTGTAACAAAAATCAAATAATGATTGCAGAATGTTAATGCACTGCACCTGCTTTTAATCACAGACACAATGAAGGAACAGTAAGAGGAGGAGAAACACAGGAGAAGGAAAGTTCAGTGGAAATCAGCACAAAAATAATTTCTTCCTGGGTTGCATCCTTAAGCCACCAATTTAATGACACCCCTGTGGTACAGCAGTAGCTGTTTGGTGATCTTTCCATTGTAGTAAAGTTGATGGCACTTTCCAAGAGCATGACATTTAGTGATGGAGCTTAAGGTATCTGCTTTACTTAATTATAAAATGTGAAGTAATGATCTCAGCCACCGATTTTGTTCCTGGTGTAAAACTGTAACTCCCATAAGAAGGATACTTCTGTTTATAGTTCATTTTTCTTGTTTCCCACATTCATAACTGTGTTTTCTAACATCATAAAGCAGAAAATATGAGCCAAAGAAAAAAAATCCCTCACTTTTTTTGTTATTCCCACCTAAATATACACTAGTTAATTTTAATTCAAGGCCAAGGCAGGATACTTTTACATTCAAATACAGCCTCAGCCACACAGGCCCTAGGTCACTAAGTGAGACCCTGACTCAAAATAAAAAACGAAAAGTGCGGGGATGTGGCTCAGTGGTTAAGTGCAGCTGAGTTCCATCCTGGTACCAAAGGAAAAATAAAAAGTTTAATCCTGTGTTTAAATGTATATAATTAACATTTTCATTTTTTTATGTTGGTAGGATGCTGTTCTTTGTAGTGTCTTTGGAGCATTGTTGTTTAGAAGGCCTTGAATATCAGAGATCTATTACAACAGTGCCCCCATAAAGTTCAGTAAATGAATTAGTGGAGAATGAGGGAAGACAGTGAAACATACAATGGAAGAAAACTCTTGAGTTCCTGATTCTACTTCCACAGAAATAAATTAACATGAAGTTGCTCATCCCTGCCTGCCTTCTGCCAGTTTTTCTTGGAAAGCATAAGCATAAGGTCTTTCATCATGTCTGCTCTGATTTCAAGAGAGAAAATCTTGGGATTATTTTCTATCAACAGAATACATGTTAGGAACACTGATTACACTCAAAGTCTGTTATCCTGAACTAGTGAGCAGTAAGTAAAACAACATAACTACTTTCTTTTCAGAGTGTTAAAGTGTGCTAATTCCACTGTATTCTTAAAATATTGCTGCTGTTGTTCTGGAGTTGGAGTTACAGTTAATGAGGAAAAATATGCATTATACACTATGTGTTGATTTTCTTGAGAGCTCATGTTCCATTGGCAGGCTATATACATCATGGTTTGTCAAAATAATGTCCTAGTTTCATCATAGTTTTAACAATAATTCAGTGTCCTTGATGGGTAGTCGCAAAACAGCAATATGTAACAGACATACAGCCATGTATGTGGATATCATGACAGAAAAATTTGCAAGTTGTCCATGAAAACTACCTCAAATTGAGTTTTGTATTTTTTGTTGTTGTTGTTAATGTAGATGCACACAAACTTTTATCTTATTTACTTTTTTATGTGGTGCTAAGGATTGCAACCCATGCCTCACATGCTAGGCAAGTGCTGTAGCCCCAAATTGAGTTTTAATTTTGGATCAGATGTGAGAAACTTATGTTTATAGAAAATATTGAATATTTTGGTAGGTAAGAATTAGAAACTGTTATGTGCATTTAAGAAACTAAATTAGTGTGATATCTCATCACATTTGTTATTCTCCTCAAAGAGTATTACAACCATATCTTACAAATTGTTCCTTAATCTATAGAGAAAAAGAACTCAAATACCCTTCCACCTCAAACTTGTCACCCAAATCTAGTCAGGTAAGAAATGTACTGAAGTCAGAATAATACAGAACATTAATGTTATATATAGGAAAAAAGAGGGTCCATGAAAATACCTGAAGGATAAAATGTAATCAAAGTTGTATAAGGAGAATTACCAAGCAGATAAACATAACCAAAATTATTGAATAAAATAGAGATGTCAGGGGCAAATTAATTTCTTTCTTCTGTAATTTTCTCATCTGCAAGATGTTATAGTAATAGTTTTAAAAATAACTTATGAAAAATATACATATTTTCCATTGCCTATTAAAATGGTCAGAGAATTTCAGGATACATATTTTCATTCTTACTTTTATTACCTGTAAATTCATTTAGAACATGGTTTACGTAAGGAATAAAAAGACAAGTTAGTTTTGAAATAAGAGAATAATCAACATATTACTTGAAACTGGAGGGAAAGTTTGCGTTCGGATTAACTGTATATTCTGATAACTAATCAAGCCTTCCTCTTGCACTCAGTAATAAAAAATAATGTTCCTTTTTCCCTTGTGGAAATTATTGAGGTCATTAAACCTTCCAGACTTCAAGAGAGAAAATCTTGGGATTATTTTCTCTCTTCCTTTAAATATTTGAACATTTTTTAAGTTTTCCATAGCACATTTCCTAAACATTACTTTTTCTAGGTCAGTCCCTATAGGCAAGAAGGAAACCCCCAATGCCACTTCAACAGCCCCTGAGAACAAAAACCCGCTCCATCAACAAAGTTAGCAAAGTGTTTCAGAATACTAGCTGTCAGGTACTATTGAGGATGTAATGAATGTTAAAAAAAAAAAAAAAGATGAAGAAAGAAAATTCCAAGTGAAGCAAGAGCAAGTGCAAATTGGTAGAAATATGTTTGCTGAATTTAGGGAAACTTCTCAGAGACCTGCATAGATGAGAGGAAAGTGGCTAAAAATAAATTGGATCACAGAAAAAGGGATTTGCAGATTATGAACGCTTTGTGGATGAAGTTTACATTTGGATTGAGATGGATGTCCTTGGAGAAAGACATTTGATTTATATTTTAGAAGAGAGGAAAGGGTTTAAGAAAAGATCCTTTGTCCTTACACAAACCTCTAGGCCCCTAATATTTTCATACACTTTTACACTACTTTTTCTTATTTTATTTTATTTTCTTCTAACCCAGTACTTTATTTCTTCATTCAATACATAGTAAACAATAATTTCAGAAAATCTGGTGAATATGAGGATTTAAGTAATTCTATAGGCCCAATTGTAAGTGCTAAAAAGCTTTATATATTCTCATAATAATCCTCTCACAAGAAAAAAAATATCTACAGGCAAAATTCATTTCATTTTACTTAAAATGCAAATTTGTTTAAATAATCTTTTCTCATATTTACTCCTGTACCTCGTACGCTTTCCCTCCAACGACCTCTGGTAATACATCACTAATTTTCTAAAGCATCCTACTCATTCTGCTCATTAGTCAAAACCAGAAAGTAAGATACCTATTTTGGCTAAAGAATTGTATGCATTTGTTATGACTACTTTAAGTTTCTCTCTCTCTCTCTCTCTCTCAAAGGAAACTGCCTCTCATATAATTTCTAACTCTCTCCATATGAGAGATATTTTCTTGATGCTTTTTATTTTTCATTTCTTCATCACTCTTAGATAATTATCTTCCATAAAGTGATATTATGAAGTAGATTTAAAGTTCATTTGAAATATTTGGTGGTAACCAATGGTTCTGCAAGTTACAAAACTACAAAATTACCAATAAACAGTAAAAATGTAAATGTTTTATATTTACATTTTTTAATGTTTTCCTCATAGAAATAAAAACTTATTTTAAAATTTGAGAACAAAATTATTTTGCTGATTCATAAGTTTTTATCATCATTAACATTCTGTTTTTAATGGAAATTATTGTGAAATACATGAATAGGCACTTTTTTCAATTCTCTGGAATTTGCTCATTTTTGTTCACATTAAGAGAAAGTTTCCCTAAATATATACTTTACAGGATATCTATGATTGCCACAACTTCCATCATTTTTTTTTTCTCTCAGCTGGTCATGGTGGGCAGCTCTGGAGGCTGAGGCAGGAGGGTCTCAAGTTCAAAGCTAGCTGCCACAATGGCAAGGTGCTAAGCAACTCCATGAGTCCCAGTCTCTTAATAAAATACTAAATACCGCTGGGGATGTGGCTCAGTGGTTGAGTGCCCCTGAATTCAATCCCTTCTACCCCCTGCATTGTTTCTCTATGCATATCATAACACTACTCAGTAATCACAGGAAATGTTTAAAGGGGAAGTTGAGTCTAGTGACATATTTTGTTTCCAGATGTATTAGTGCTGATGGTTGGAAGAAGAAAAAATAATCAATCCATCAAACTAAATGTAACCTCACTTTAAAACAGTCTAATTCATATCTACTGTAAAATAATTATTTATCTAAATCCTTCTGAAAATCAGTTTCTGCTCTGCTCTGGCTGAGAGGCTGTGTTGTGAGGAGGGAATACCTGTGTTTGTGCCTGACCTGACAACAACTACTCATGACCTTGAACTATTCTGAATCCACTATAAATCTCAATCTTATCATCAACAAACTAGGTATTATGATACCTAATGACCTTGTACAATTGATGAGACTAATATAAGGCATGGTATATAAAACCATGATCAGAACGGTGTATGGGACTACAGTCCATCCCGCCACTGGAGCTATGCCTGGATGTTGCTTAAAACTTTTCCTCCTGAAATATCTTTGCAGAAGCTACAGAAGCTGTAAGAGCATAATCTGGGGACTTGTGAGAAATTCAGAGAGTAAAGCCACATTGAGAACAGTGGAGTCAGAATCTGCATTTTAAAATTATCTGTCCTATGATTTGTAAGACAAGAACATTGAGAGGCCATGGCAGACACAATTCAAATAAACAACTAGAAGAAGGAAAATTAATATTACACCAAATATGTTAGTAAGCTTTCCATCATTGGGATAAAATATGTGAGAAACAATGTAGGAGAAAAGATTTAGTTGGCTCCTATTTCAGAGGTCTCAGCCTGTCATCAACTGGCTCCTAGGGAGAAACATTGTAGCCATAGAGCATCACAGGAAGCTGCCCACATCATGGCCATGAAGAACAGAGGGAAGGACTGAAAGAGAGTGCAAGGAAGGGGCCAAGAACAAGATTCACCCTTTCTAGGACACTTCTAAAGTAATCTCCTTGCCCCCCATATATTTCTGAAGATGAATACAGCAAAACCATTAGCAAGGATGGGCTTAGGGAAAGAGGAAAAAAAAAGAAAAGAAAAGAAAGAAAGAAAAAACCCACAGTCGAGTACTCACTTCTAAATACAGTCTATAGCTAAGACTTATTTATGTGAATTCCAACGAATGAACACAATGCATTCTTTTTTAATGTTTCCCTACTGCTCCTGAAAATAAATGACTCTGCCAAGATTTGCAATGGTGCTATCGATACCCGAATGATAGATGCTTTGTTGAGCTGCCTCACTCGCTAGCATAATTTCCAGAAGTTAGGCTTTAAGCATAAAATATTCTATGTTTGTCCTGAATATTTTGCAGCTTGAGACAAGCTGGGTACAATTTATGCTGTAGTGTGTCCTAAAGCAACTGAGATGACATGTTGTACAATGGCGAAGGTAAATCTGCAGTAATTTATTGTATACCTTTACAATGGGCTACTTTTACCTTTAATGTTGTTAAATTGTTCCATTGCCTCTAAGGGGTTATTTGCATACCTGGCCACATTTGTTTCTAATGTCTAATTAGATGTGAAGGAACCTTGACTTTAATATTATGATATGCTTTAAATTTAACTCCAGTGAACTGTGACTGAAAATGATATTACAGTCTATTAGGTATGATCTGGAAAAATAAACATGTAATTTGTAGTAGTATCATTACAACCCCCTTTTCTACATATGTTTCAAACATTATTATAAAATGAATGTCACTACCATTATAATTTTGACATTTTAAATGAAACTAGATGAGGGATCATAAAATTTAAATAAAAGAATATTCCATAAAAAAATAAAAAAAATAAAGTAACCTCCTTGCAACTAGTCACAACACTGACCATTTCTACCACTTCCAGTAACAGCATTAAATATAAATCCCTCAGTTGATGACATCAGAGACCTCATGATGCAATCTCTTTCCCAAAGCACCACTCTGAATACTTGTTTCTAATGAAGATTGTGATAATGAAAATCCCAAGGATAATACCTAAATTTATATTTGAGCAATACCTATTTGCAGTGTAATTTCTATACATTCCCATTTAACCCAGATTTAACTAATATAGTAACAGTTTTCCAGAGACAACTGCAGTTTCATGACATAAGCAACCTCCAAGTAGACTGCAGCATTTGTTCACGGGCACTCAGTTTCCTTCATGAAATTTCATCCCCTTTGTTTCCATAGTACACACCTTGACTGGAAATATTCTTCTCTTCGGTTTTTCTTTCCTACTCAGAGATTCGCATCAACTTCTCTATTTTCTCTCTCTCATTACATTGGCGTGATATAGAAGATCTATCTCAGCCTACGTCTTCTAAGGACTTGACACGTCTGTCCTGTAAAATCTCTATTTTCAGAGTTTTGAATACAATCAATAATCTGACAAGTTCTAAAGTTATAGAACTAGCATGCTCACCCTCTTCCCTAATTTAAACATATATATTTAATCTGTTCCTGAATTTCTGTTTCTGTAGTTACCTCAACCTTGTATGCTTCATCAGTTATACAGCTAGCCCCTAAAGATAAGATACCCAGCTTGCCACTGTAATGTAGTATTAAAGGGGTTCTAGTTAGTCACAGAGTCTTCAATACGGTCAACGGTAGTGCTTTTTGATAATCAAGACATATACATACATCATGAGCATTTTTCAGTTAAAAAATAAATAGGGTGTGTTTTGGAAGAGGAAGTTTCAGGACAAAATTCACTCTAAATATCCATTCTTAAGTAGCATCCTTAAAGCACATATGAAATCCCACACCTCTGATATGCCCATGGGCCTTCAATGATATTTCCCTTTTAAATGAACACCATGGCATTTTCACAGGCTATGGCACTTGGTATTTTCAAAGACCATCGTGTTGCTTATAGATAATAAGGCATTTGACCTGCTCAATTATGTAATATCAGAAGTGTTATGGTCCATCAGTCTTCCACAATTATCTGTACTGCTCCTGAGAATAGGACTATAGCACATGAGTTTCCTTCTTTGTTTACAGTGTCCTGCTCCTGTTTCACACTGCTGTACACTGTCCCTCCTCTTTTTAAGTTGTTGAAGCACAAAGTAATGGGGGAACAATGCCCATATTTTGGTGTTCCAACTTCAATATCAATGATTTAAGTTTAATTGTGGATTCAACCTTTTATTTATTTATTCATTTATTTTGTACTGGGAATTAACTCAGGGGAACTTGACAGCTGAGTCACATCTCCAGCCCATTTTTGTATATTTTTTAGAGACAGGGTCTCACTGAATTGCTAGGCACCTGGCTTTTGCTGAGGCTTCCTTTGAACACACAGTATTCCTGTCTCAGCCTCCCAAGTGGCTGGATTACAGGTGCACGCCACTGCACCAGATCAAACATCTTCTGCACCAGATCAAACACCTGCATTTTTTAACTTGTGGGAAATTGTTTGGTGATGCCTTTAAGTAAGCATCATGAGTACTTGGCCATGAATACTGTAGAACCACCATGATGGTGGCTAATCATGCTGGTGGAGTAAATTAACAAGAGTATATTAGAGAAGAAAATTAAGGATAGAAAGAAGGAAAGAAGAAAAACAATCAGCATTTTCAAAATAAATACAGAGGGGTTCATTTATAAAATTCAGACATACGTGAATAAGTGCTGAAACCCATGTATTTTTGTTTCATGCACAACACACTCAAGATTTGTTTCACTTTTTATGCAACAATGAACATGTACATAAAATGATTGGATCACATAACAAAGTACAATAATTTTAGGAAATTTGTTCAGAAATTACTCAAGAAAACTTTCTTTTTCTTTTCTTTTTTTTTTTTGCAACCCAAGAATAATCCAAAATCACAATGTGTCAGTTCCATTATGGCATAGAAGATTCATTCAATAAACATTGTTTAAAAAACTTTAATATAGGGCTGGGGATGTGGCTCAAGTGGTAGTGTGCTCGCCTGGTATGCATGGGGTCCGGGTTCAATCCTCAGTACCACATACAAACAAAGATGTTGTGTCCACCGAAAACTAAAAAAAAGAAATATTAAAAAAAAAATTCTCTCTCTCTCTCACTCTCTCTCTCTCTCTCTCTTTAAAAAAAAAAACTTTAATATAAAGTTAATCTAATTTCTCCTTATGAAATCAAATCTAAAGACAAAAAATGCATTGATTATATGATTTATCCAACTTTAGAGTTAAGAGAAGCACCTGGAGATGTTGTTCAAATGCATATTCAAACCTGACTCATCAAACTGCAAAGAGGAACAGGGATTTTTATTTCAAAAAGGAACCAAGGCTTCCAGGTTGTGCTGATTCTGCTGATCCACTGTGCCACATTCTGAGTAAAAATGCATGAGGCTATATAATTTATCTAGATTACAGAAAAGATTTTCTAATATTCAGTTCTGAGAACAATGAACAAATTATCCAGTAGCAAGCCAGTGGATATTTATAAAAAGTACCCAATGAATGCAGTGATTTTTTTCCTTGTGTCTACTGTAATAATATAGACATGGCTTTGATGGAGGAACATGAGTTCCTACAGATTATAGAGAAGGAAATTAAATTCCCACTCATAATTACCCAGTTGCTGTGAGAAAAATATAGCCCTAAATTCAGAGAGTCGTAATAATCATGAGAAGAGTTTTATCATAGGATATCTAGAAATTACTGAATTTCATCAAATGTTTGCACCTAGTTTATGACTTCAAGTATTCAAGTGAATGGAATAAGGCAAAAGTACATTTTAAATAATTATCTGGAGGAAACATATTTGAGCATAACAATGGCTCTAATTAAGTCAGGCTAATTACATTAATTTATTACAGAACAGGTCAAATATCGATAAAATGGTGAATAACATTTTTGGCATTATACAAGCTTAAGGTGCATTTGTTGGGACAAAATACATGAGGATCTACCAAAACAATTTTCCTCGTTTCAATCATTTCTATGCTCCATGTCATCCAGAATGTGTTTCCCACTGTCTTCTCCACACAAGCCTCCACTGACAGAGAGATCAGCATTTGATGGGTCTATTTGTTTTCTGGTCACATGGCCTTCACAATATTCTCCTGTAAATATCACAATTTTAAATTAGAGTTGTAGAGACAGATTTTGGGCATTCTTTCTAGTTTCCTAGATCCTGACATTATTTAGAAAAACAAAGGTGACATTTCAGTGTGTTTAAATACACCAGCCCTCTAGGGGAGCACCTCACATCTCTTCTGCTCAGCCTCTGCAGCTTCTTTGACTCTTCAGTCTCAGTTTTAGTACAGGTAACATATTCACGAACAATGTAACATGATGTATCTGTCTATCCTTTTCTTACTAAAATCAATTAAAAATCATTTATTATGATACATATTATCTATTGATAATTTTTCATAGAGCAGTAATAAAGAATTTGATGATCCTAGGTCAGGATGTGAAGGTGAATTCAGAATCTCAATTCCTCAGAGCTGAACTTGTCAATCATTGTACAAATTGCATGTGTAGAAACAGAATGGGCATGTTCCTTTTCCCTGTTTGGTGGGAATTACCAGAGTCTTTTGTATTCTTGATGAGATATCTGATATTTACCTTTCAAATAGTGACTTTTATATCATATTTAAGGTTTAAATCCAAAGTTGGAAGGAAAATAGCATAAGTTCCCTTACCAACTGAAACTTTTCAAATTAGTTTGTCCCCTTAGTAAATATTTTCCATCATATTTTTATATCCTTTTTCTACATTGAATTAAATTTGTTATTCTTTAAAATTAACAGTATATAGCAGTTTATCATCTTTTTTATTTTAATGTCCCATTCTTTTCCCCTATTACAATACTTATTTGTTTTTATAGTTCTCAGTGTTTTCAGAACACAACTTTTTGCTCATTAGTATCTTCAATCCCTATGCTTTGTAATATCTTCGAATGTGTTTTAATCATCTTTGTTTCTCTAGTATTTTCCAAAGCTTTGTGGTATAGTGTGAAGAATGAATCCTTTTTGTGTGAGTGCAGGAATAAACAGTTCACTGATTCTCACTTGTGCTTTCACAGGACTCAGCCAATATGAGGTTCCTGGTCTTGGCGGTTCTCCTGGCTCTCAAGGTTTCCATGATAGTAAGTGTATCAGGAAATTGTGAAGAACGTGTTCTCAGTGACTCTCCAAAGATTCTGTCTCACTTCATGTGTTCTGGACTATATTATCACTTATTAGAATGTGACTTTAGAAATTTAATGTTTTCATAGGTTTAGACTCCGTGAAATAAGCTATAAAAGTTTACTAAGGCCATAGAATAAATTTCTAATATATCATCTCATGCACTCAAATGTAATTAGCTTTATATACAAATAAAAACACTTAAAATGTTCCAGAACTAATGATACTGAGAGCTTATATGGAAATCTTTACCCAACAGAGGTTTTCATATTATTCTACCTCCTCCTCCCTTCCTCTCCTCTTCTTTTTACATAGTAACTGGGAATGAAGTCACAAAAATAATATTACTTCCAGTGACACAGTAATTCTACTAGTGTTTTAGACACAGTAATTCTACGAGTGTTCTACAAATGCTTATGAGATCAGCATTTGTAACATTTCATTACAAAATGATATAAGGAGGAATAAAATACTAAGAAGAATTGAGAGGGATAATGGTAGGCTCTATTATCTACTTAAGTATTTGGATCTGAATAGCTTGTGAGTTACTTACAAATTATCCATACTAAAAAATTAATAATGTTACTTTCAAATTCTTTTTCCTATCTATGCTCAGGAAATTTTTTCTCCATTTCACACATTTTAGAAATATGGATTGAAGTAAATATGTATTTGACTATTACAAATTAATAATGTTATAATTAATTTTAAAATAATATACAGTAGTAGTGTATCATCTACTTAATGTTCTGCTTTCTTTCTGTTTAAGTAGTAACTGTATAATCAATCTTGAATTATAAAATTAAAATATTAATTATTTTTTCCCCCCAGAGTGCTGACTCTTCTGTAGAGGTAAGAGATATCATCACTGGTAAACTATATAATCAAACTGTATTGAATTTTTAACTCATTTTGCTTTATTTTTATAGGAACTATATAGGAGAAGACTAAAATTCCTCGTAAGTATTCCTCCTTAGTCTATGGAAAGAAACAGTGCTTCCGTCTGAAATATATATACATCTATATATCTATATATATATGAAATATATATGTATGACTTATGTACACATTTGTTTATGAGACATTTAAAAAGATTCCAGTATCCTGCATAATAATTCCAATATAAACTCATAATACTATTCTAAAAATGTCCCATTATTCTCTTGGGACTAACTTATCTTTGTCTGATAAAGCACAGAAAAATTGTGGTTCTAATTATCTTAAATATAAGAAATACCTAATGAAGAATAAAGGATAATAATGACACATATGATGTGGTCATTTTGTACCAACTCACATTTTTAGGAATATAAATTTAATAGGTTAAGCTAAATATTTTAAATAAGAAAATTTCACTTATTTGACATTTATCTTATTATGTAGTCTCAATGACTATTTTAAATATATTTTGATTGTTAATTTACATACAGTAAACATACATGTAAACAGGATACAATATAATCAAATTTCCTTTTTTACCAAATTTTTCTGTGTTCAGGCTGATCTCAAGCTCCTGGGCTGGTCCATATTCCCATCTCAGTCTCCTGACTAGGTGGGACTATAGGCACAGCTACCAGGCACAGCTAAATATGACTTTTCAAAAATTGGAGTATCTGTCACTTCAGATGTTTATCACTTCATTGTGTAGGGAACATTCAGAATTTTCTACAGTAGCAATTTTGAAATATTCAATGATTTGTTAGTAGCTTGCAATGGAGCATAAGAAATTCTTCCACCTATTCAATTGCAACCCTGTATTCATTAACCATCCTTTCTCCATCTCTTCTCCCCCACATCATTCCCAGGCTCTAGAAATCAGTATTCTCATCTCTATTTATTTATTTAAGGTCAACGATCAAGCTCCACATATAAGTAACAGATGCCCTATCAGTCTCTCTGTTCACAACATTTTCACTGTCCTTCAGTTCCCTCTATGTTACAAGAGACAGAATTTAATTATTTATTTATGACTAGAAAATATTCCACTCTGTGTGTATACTGCATTTTAATTATGCACTTATCTATCAATGAACACCTAGGTTGATTCTGGATCTTGAATATTGTGAACAGTGCTTCCCTAAACACAGGAGTGTAAATGTCTCTTTGGCATACTGAATTTAATTTCTTTAGATATATATTCAGTACTGGAGTAGTTAGACTTTTGAGGAATTTCTATGGTGTTTTCCATAATGGTTTTACTGAGTTATATTTCCATCATCACTATAAAGAGTCCATGTTTCCACACCAGCAGTTGTTATTTTTTCTTTCCTTCCTTCTTCCTTCCTTCCTTCCTTCCTTCCTTCCTTCCTTCCTTCCTTCCTTCCTTCCTTCCTTTCTTTTCTTTCTTTTCTTTTCTTTCTTTCTTTCTTTCTTTCTTTCTTTCTTTCTTTCTTTCTTTCTTTCTTTCTTTCTTTCTTTCTTTCTTTCTTTTTCATTCAGACCAGAGTGAGATGACATCTAAGTATGGTTTGCATTTGATTTCCCTGAGATGAAGGATTTTGAACATTTTTTCATATACAAGTTAGCAATTTGTGTATCCTTTTCTGAGAAATATCTAGAAAGGCTATTCTCATTTTTATTGGTGTATTATAATTATACATAATAATAGAATTCATTATGCCATATTTATACATGCACCTATGTAGTTTGATCAATCTTATTAAATACCTCTCTTTTCCCTCCCTTCCTTCCTATCCTTGATCCACTTGCTCTATTCTACTGATCTCCTTTCTATTACTTTCATTATCATTTTAATTAGTGTGTTATAATTATAAATATATATAAACTGGATTCAATGTTGTATATTCATACATGAACATAGCATAATTTGCCATTTATCAAATTTTCATTGGAATTTGTTGTTATTGTTGCTGTTGAGTTCTTTATATATTCTGCAATTTTCCTTGAATTCTGTACGTGAACCCTTCAGTTTATTGATTACTAGCTTGGCTATGTGAAAGATATTTTAGAATTATATGATTCTGTTCATCAATTTTTCTTCCATTTCCTGTGCCTGTAGGGTCCTATCCAGAATTTTTTCTATCAATTCACTTTTAATTTATGCTCTCTTCTCATAGTTGCATAGATTTAAAGTTTACATTGAAGTCATTGAGTCATTTATCCATTTTTATTTGATCTTTGTGTTTAATGAGAGATCAGGATCAATTTTCTGTCTTCTGCATATGCACTTTGAGTTTTCAAAGCACCATTTATTGAAGAGATTTTACTTTGTGCAAAACATGTTCTCCCTCCTTTATTGATAATTGTGTTTTCTAGTTCTATGAATAATATAATTGATATTTTGATAGAAATTTCAAGGATCTATAGATCAATTTGGAAAGTATAAGCACATTAATGGCATCAATTCTTCCAATCCATGTAAATTGGATGTTTCCACTTTTTCTGTGTCCTCCACAATTTCAATATACAAATCATTGTACAGTTTCAACATGGAGATCATTCATGTCCTGGTGTAAATTTATTGCAAACGTTTTATAGTTTTAGTTTTGTTTTACTTTTTTTGTAGCTATAAATGAAGCAGATTGCTCTCTTAATTTTATTTTCGCACTGATGTACAAAAAAGCCTCTAATATTTCCTTGTTTTTTTGTGTGTGGGGGTGTCACAAAACCCTACATAATTTGTTTATAACTTCTAATATTTGTGTTGTTATTAATTTGCTTTTCTATCCACAAACATGGATAATTTGACCTCCTCTTTACTCTCTATATGCCCCTCCGTGTTTCCTCTTTGGGTGTTTTGTCCTGGCTCAAACTTTAACACTGTTCAAAAATGATGAAAGTATATATTCTTGTCTTGTTCCTACATAATAAAAAACAATTTCAGCTTTTCCCAATTCAGTATGGTATAGGGTTTTGTTTGTAATATATAGTTGCTATTATGTTGGTGTACATTCCTCCTCTATCCAATTTTTGTGATTTTTTAACTGTCTTGTTTTTTGAATTTTATTGAATATTTTTTGGCATCCACTAGGTTAATTTTAGCGTATTCATTCTTCATTCTCTTGATGTGATTTTTTTCATTTATAGGTTTGTGTCTGTCAAAACATCCTTGTATCCCTGTAATAAGTCCCTCTTGATCATGGGGTATAATCTTATTTTGTGTGTTATCTCATTCTACTTGCTATTGTTTTGTTGGCAAATTTTCCATCTATGAAAATCAGAAAGACTGTTCCCTGTAGTTTTCTACCTTTTGTTGAGTTCTTGCCTTGTTTTATTAATGTAAAGATAAGTTAAGCTTCATAGAATGGATTTGGGAGGGTTCTATGGGAGTAGTTGGAGAACAGTTGGGGTTTCTTTTTAAAGGTTTGGTAAAATTCATG
Source organism: Spermophilus citellus (assembly GCF_964194105.1). Taxonomy (NCBI): domain Eukaryota; kingdom Metazoa; phylum Chordata; class Mammalia; order Rodentia; family Sciuridae; genus Spermophilus; species Spermophilus citellus. The sequence continues at coordinate 55,134,496 of NC_138189.1, forward strand.
AGTGAATCCCTTCAGCCCAGCGTTTTCCCTTATTATAAGACTCGTTCAGGGCTGGAGTCTGCGGCGCGCTCTGGGAAGCGGCGAGGTGCCGGAGCGGGGGTGCAGTGATGCGGATTCTGGGGGCTCCTGCCAGCGGTGCAATGGCCGTACTTAGTGCTGAGTTCTGGCTTTGAGACAGAGGAGAGAAGCGTTCCAGTTCGGTTCTCGACACCGGTCGGACCACAGAGGAGGGCAGCAGCCGCCATCTTGGAGAGCTGATGGAATCATCCCTGTTTTCTACTGATCTCAGCTCATTCAGCTATGGAACAGGTGATTTCAGGCTGGCATTTGCCTGCGTCTCGCAGACAGATCGCTCAGGCTCAGGGCTAGAGAACCTGTGGAGAATACTCCTTGGGGCTCGCTCCTAGCAAAGCGTGCACCGAGCTCTAAGTGGCCGGGTTCTGGTTCCCGCAGCTGCTTTGGCCCAGGGCTGGGGAACCCACAGAGACTGCGTATTGAAGCCAGCTCCTAGTGGAGCGTGCATCGAGCTCGAATCGGCTGGGTTCTGACCCCCAGAACAGTTTTGGCCCAGGGCTGGGGAACACGCGGGGACTGTGTCTTTGAGCCTGCTCCCAGCAGAGCGTGCACCGAGCTCGGAGAGCTTGGAGCGGCCGGGCCCTGGATCCCGGAGCTGCTTTGGCCTAGGGCTGGGGAACCCGCGGAGATCGCTCCTTGGAGCCTGCTCCTAGCGGAAGCCCAGGTTCTGGCTCCCGGAGTGGCTTTGGCCCAGGGATGGGGACCCCGTGGTAACTGCTTCTCGGTCCGGGTCCTGCTGGGTGCAATGGGGGCCAGAGGGGCAGAGTGGAGCTGCCGCCTGTGCCCAGAACAGGCCAAGTGACCCGCCAGCGTGGTATCATGACACCCCAACTGCAGCTGGGGCTGAAGAGAGTAGCTGCCTACACCTGGAACAGGACCAGCGACCCAATGGCGTGGTAGCCAAGTCACCCCATTTGGAGTAGGGGCTGTGTAGAACCGCTGTCTGAGCCCGCAAGGTAGGCAAACATGCGACCCACTGGCAGGACAGGCCCGGTAGCCTGCCGGCACGGTGGACACATAACACCAAGGCAGCCACGTCACACTGGTTGGAGTGGGGGTGGAGCAGAGCCGCCGCCTGTGTCCAGAAAAGGCCCAGCGACCCGTTGGAGAGGCAGTCAGCTAGCCCCATTTGGAGTGGGGGCTGAGCACAACTGCCACCCGAGCCCACAAGGTAGGCAGACCTGCGACCCACCAGCAGAACAGGCCTAGAGGCGTGCCAGCGTGGTAAAGACGTCACACCAATTGGAGTAGGGGCCGAGCAGAGCCGCCACCCACATCCGGATCAGGACCAACTACCCAAGGGCGTGGTAGTTATGTCACCACAATTGGAGTGGGGGCAGAGCAGAGCCGCCACCCGTGCCCGCAGGGTGGGCAGACCTGCGACCGACCAGTGTGGTAGACAGATCACCCTAATTAGCGGAGGAGCACAGCCACAACCCGCCTTGCGAGGGAGATTTTCAAACTATACAAGAGCAATATAAATAAATAGGGGGAAAATTTCAAAAACACAACAGTTTCACCAAGCAAAAAGAAACACGAGCAGTATGAAAAGACAAGGAAAGAAAGGACCACAAGCAATGCAGGTCAACTCAACTTTAGAAGAGGTAATAGCTGCAACAGATGGAATGTCAGATAAAGAGTTCAGGATATACATGCTTCAGATGATCTGGAGTCTCAAGGAAGACATGAGACAGCAAAATCAGACAATGAAAGATCACTTTGACAAGGAACTACATAAAGAAATCCAGGAAGCAAAAGATCAATTACACAGGGAGATAGAGGTAATAAAAAACAAACAAATAGAAACCCTAGAAATGCAGGAAGCAATAAACCAACTTAAAAACTCAATTGAGAATACTATCAGCAGAGTAGATCACTTAGAAGATAGATTATCAGACAATGAAGACAAAGTATTTCAACTTGAAAAGAACATAGACAGCTCAGCAAGACTGCTAAGAAACCATGAGCAGAACATCCAAGAAATATGGGATAACATTAAAAGACCAAACTTAAGAGTCATTGGGATACAGGAAGGCACAGAGCTCCAAACCAAAGGAATAAACAATCTATTCAATGAAATAATACGAGAAAACTTCCCAGACTTGAAGAATGAGACAGAATCCCAAATCCTAGAAGCCTACAGGACGCCGAATGTGCAAAATAATGAGATCCACACCTAGACACATTATAATGAAGATGCCCAACATACAGAATAAGGAGAGAATTTTAAAAGCTACAAGAGAAAGGAAGCAGATTACATTTAGGGGTAAACCAATCAGGATAACAGCTGATCTCTCAACACAGACTCTGAAAGCTAGAAGATCCTGGAATAACATATTTCAAATACTGAAAGAAAATGGGTTCCAACCAAGAATCGTGTATCTGGTGAAATTAAGCTTCAGGATGGAAGATGAAATTAAAACCTTCCACGATAAACAAAAGTTAAAAGAATTTGCAGCTAGAAAACCATCTCTTCAAAAAATCCTTGGCAAAACATTACAGGAAGAGGAAATGGAAAATAACAATGAAAACCAACAGGGGGAGGTAGGACAGTAAAGGGGGGAAAGTAATCAAAGAGGAAAACAAATCAGGTTTAGTAACATTAATAAACAAATATGGCTGGAAGAACAAACCATATCTCAATAATAACCCTAAATGTTAATGGCTTAAACTCACCAATTAAGAGACACAGGCTAGTTGAATGGATCACAAAACAAGACCCAACAATATGTTGCCTACAGGAGACGCATTTGATAGGAAAAGATATACATAGACTGAAGGTGAAAGGTTGGGAAAAATCATATCACTAATATGGAGTGCGGAAACAAGCAGGAGTGTCCATACTCATATCTAATAAAATATATTTCAAGCCAAAGTTTATCAAAAGGGATAAAGAGGGACACTACATACTGCTCAAGGGAACCATATACCAACAAGACATAACAATCATAAATATATATGCCCCAAACAATGGTGCAGCTATGTTCATCAAGCAAACTCTTCTCAAGTCCAAGAGTCTTATAGACCATCATACAATAATCATGGGAGACTTCAACACACCTCTCTCACCACTGGACAGATCTTCCAAACAAAAGTTAAATAAGGAAACTATAGAACTCAATAACACAATTAATAACCTAGACTTAATTGACATATATAGAATATACCACCCAACATCAAGCAGTTACACTTTTTTCTCAGTAGCACATGGATCCTTCTCAAAAATAGATCATATATTATGTCACAGGGCAACTCTTAGACAATATGAAGGAGTAGAGATAATACCATGCATCTTATCTGATCATAATGGAATGAAACTGAAAATCTATGATAAAAGAAGGAAGGAAAAATCATGCATCACTTGGAGAATGAACAATAGGTTACTGAATGATCAATGGGTTTTAGAAGACGTCAAGGATGAAATTAAAAACTTCTTAGAGATAAATGAAAACACAGACACAACATATCGGAATCTATGGGACACATTGAAAGCAGTTCTAAGAGGAAAATTCATTGCTTGGAGTGCATTCCTTAAAAAAAGAAAAAACCAACAAATAAATGATCTCATACTTCATCTCAAAATCCTAGAAAAAGAAGAGCAAAACAACAGCAAAAGAAGTAGAAGGCAAGAAATAATTAAAATCAGAGCTGAAATTAATGAAATCGAAACAAAAGAAACAATTGAAAAAATTGACAAAACTAAAAGTTGGTTCTTTGAAAAAATAAATAAAATCGACAGACCCTTAGCCATGCTAACGAAGAGAAGAAGAGAGAGAACTCAAATTACTAGCATACGGGATGAAAAAGGCAATATCACAACAGACACTTCAGAAATACAGAAGATAATCAGAAATTATTTTGAATCCTTATACTCCAATAAAATAGAAGATAGTGAAGGCATAGATAAATTTCTTAAGTCATATGACCTGCCCAGATTGAGTCAGGAGGATATAGACAACCTAAACAGACCAATAACAATAGAGGAAATAGAAGAAACCATCAAAAGACTACCAACTAAGAAAAGCCCAGGACCGGATGGGTATACAGCAGAGTTTTACAAAACCTTTAAGGAGGAACTAACACCAATACTTTTCAAGCTATTTCAGGAAATAGAAAAAGAGGGAGAACTTCCAAATACATTCTACAAGGCCAAAATCACCCTGATACCTAAACCAGACAAAGACACTTCAAAGAAAGAAAACTACAGACCAATATCTCTGATGAACCTAGATGCAAAAATCTTCAATAAAATTCTGCCGAATCTGATTCAAAAATATATCAAAAAAATTATACACCATGATCAAGTAGGATTCATCCCTGGGATGCAAGGCTGGTTCAATATATGGAAATCAATAAATGTTATTCACCACATCAATAGACTTAAAAATAAGAACCATATGATCATCTCGATAGATGCAGAAAAAGCATTCAACAAAGTACAGCATCCCTTTATGTTCAAAACTCTAGAAAAAATTAGGGATAACAGGATAATACCTCAACATTGTAAAAGCAATCTATGATAAGCCATAGGCCAGCATCATTCTGAATGGAGAAAAATTGAAGGCATTCCCTCTAAAATCTGGAACAAGACAGGGATGCCCTCTCTCACCACTTCTGTTCAACATAGTCCTCAAAACACTGGCCAGAGCAATTAGACAGACGAAAGAAATTAAAGGCATAAAAATAGGAAAAGAAGAACTTAAATTATGACTATTTGCAGATGAGATGATTTTATACCTAGCAGACCCAAAAGGGTCTACAAAGAAACTATTAGAGCTAATAAATGAATTCAGCAAAGTGGCAGGATATAAAATCAACATGCATAAATCAAATGCATTCCTGTATATCAGCGACAAATCCTATGAAACAAAAATGAAGACAACTACTCCATTCACAATATCCCCCCCAAAAATAAAATACTTGGGAATCAACCTAACAAAAGAGGTGAAAGACTTATACAATGAAAACTACAGAACCCTAAAGAGAGATATAGAAGAAGATCTTAGAAGATGGAAAAATATACCCTGTTCATGGATAGGCAGAACTAACATCATCAAAATGGCGATATTACCAAAAGTTCTCTGTAAGTTCAATGCAAAGCCAATCAAAATCCCAACAGCATTTCTTGTAGAAATAGATAAAACAATCATGAAATTTATATGGAATAATAAAAGACCCAGAATAGCAAAAACAATGCTAAGCAGGAAGTGTGAATCAGGTGGTATAGCGATACCAGACTTCAAACTATACTACAGAGCAATAGTAACAAAAACAGCATGGTACTGGTACCAAAACAGGCGGGTGGACCAATGGTATAGAATAGAGGACACAGTAACCAATCCACAAAATTACAACTATCTTATATTTGATAAAGGGGCTAAAAGCATGCAATGGAGGAAGGATAGCATCTTCAACAAATGGTGCTGGGAAAATTGAAAATCCATTTGCATCAAAATGAAACTGAATCCCTTTCTCTCGCCATGCACAAAAGTTAACTCAAAATGGATCAAGGAGCTTGATATTAAATCAGAGACATGGTGTCTTATAGAAGAAAAAGTTGGCTATGATCTACATACTGTGGGGTCGGGCTCCAAATTCCTCAATAGGACACCCATAGCGCAAGAGTTAACAACTAGAATCAACAATTGGGACTTACTGAAACTAAAAAGTTTTTTCTCAGCAAAAGATACAATAAGAGAGGTAAACAGGGAGCCTACATCCTGGGAACAAATCTTTACTCCTCACACTTCAGATAGAGCCCTAATATCCAGAGTATACAAAGAACTCAAAAAATTAGACAATAAGATAACAAATAACCCAATCAACAAATGGGCCAAGGACCTGGACAGACACTTCTCAGAGGAGGACATACAATCAATAAATAAGTACATGAAAAAATGCTCACCATCGCTAGCAGTCAGAGAAATGCAAATCAAAACCACCCTAAGATACCATCTCACTCCAGTAAGATTGGCAGCCATTATGAAGTCCAACAACAACAAGTGCTAGAGAGGATGCGGGGAAAAGGGTACACTTGTTCATTGTTGGTGGGACTGCAAATTGGTGCAGCCAATTTGGAAAGCATTATGGAGATTTCTTGGAAAGCTGGGAATGGAACCACCATTTGACCCAGCTATTCCCCTTCTCGGTCTATTCCCTAAAGACCTAATAAGACCATGCTACAGGGACACTGCTACATCGATGTTCATAGCAGCACAATTCACGATAGCAAGATTGTGGAACCAACCTAGATGCCCTTCAATAGATGAATGGATTAAAAAATGTGGCATTTATACACAATGGAGTATTACTCTGCATTAAAAAATGACAAAATCATAGAATTTGGAGGGAAATGGATGGCATTAGAGCAGATTATGCTAAGTGAAGCTAGCCAATCCTTAAAAAACAAATGCCAAATGACTTCTTTGATATAAGGGGAGTAATCAAGGACAGGGTAGGGACGAAGAGCTTGAGAAGAAGATCAACATTAAACAGGGATGAGAGGTGGGAGGGAAAGGGAGTGAGAAGGGAAATTGCATGGAAATGGAAGGTGATCCTCAGGGTTATACAAAATTACATATAAGAGGAAATGAGGGGTAACAGAAGAATAATACAAGTGGAAGAAATGATTTACAGTAGAGGGGGTAGAGAGAGAAGAGGGGAGGGGGGAGGGGAGGGGAGGGGGGATAGTAGAGAATAGGATAGACAGCAGAATACATCAGACACTAGAATGGCAATATGTAAATCAATGGAAGTGTAAATGATGTGATACAGCAATCTGTATACGGGGTAAAAATGGGAGTTCATAACCCACTTGAATCAAACTGTGAAATATGATATATTAAGAACTATGTAATGTCTTGAACGACCAACAATAAAAAAAATTAAAAAAAAATAAAAAAGAAGACTCGTTCAATCTAATGACTTGTTATTGATCTGTTTTTACTCTCATGTCTTCATCATTCAGTTTTAGTAAGGTATGTGTGTTTCAATATTAATATGTTTTTCCTAGGCCTTCCAATTAATTGGCTATAATTTTAAATAATCTTAATGATCTTTTTATTTAAGAGTATAAGTTCTAATACTGCCTTTTTCATTTCTGATTTTATTTATTTGGGTCTTGCTTCTTTTTCTTGTTTAGTCCAGCTAAATATTTGTCAATTTTGTCAATCTTTTTAAAAAGTCTCCTTTTCTTTCATCATTCATTGTGTAAATTTTAGTCTCAAGTTCAATTATTTCTCTTCTCTCTGTTTATTATTTCCTACTACTAACATGGGGTTTGGTTTGTCTTTGCTTTCTTGTTTATTCAGTTCCTTTATGTGTAGCTTATTGAACTATTTTTCTGTTTTGACATACACATTTAATGCTATAAACTTGCAGCTTAGTATTGATTTTGCTGTCCTAGAGTTTTGAGTATGGTGTGTTTAATTTTTTCTTTCTGATTTTGTTTGGTTGTTTGTTTTGTTTTATATTAATTTTGCAACAGTATTTTCATCTCTCCCTCTCTTTTTTTCTGGCAGCAAGGTGTACTGGGGATTGAATTCAGGGGCACTCGATCACTGACCCACATCCCCAACCCTATTTTGTATTTTATTTAGAGACACGGTCTCACTGAGTTGCTTAGTGCCTTGCTTTTGCTGAGGCTTTCTTTGAACTCATGATCTTCCTGCCTCAGCCTCCAGAGCTGGGATTATAGGTATGCACCATTGTGCCCACTCATTTTCTCATTTAATTATCTCATTTTATGATTTGTCTTTCAACACAATGTTATTTATTTCCCATGCATTTGTACTATTTCTAAAGCCTCTCTTGCTATTCATTTCATTTACTTTAGAGAACAAGCCTTCTATGATTTTAACCTTTTTGAATTTTTGAGATTTTTTTTTTCATTCTAACATGTCCTATTCTTGAGAATACTCTATTTGCTGAGAACAAAAATGTATAGTCTGTTGTTGTTGTTGCATGAAATATTTTATAGTGTCTTTTGGCCATATGGGTCCGTTAAGTCCATTTGGTCTACATCATCATTTTATTCCAGTTTTTCTTTTCTGACTTTGTTTGTGTTTTTTCCATTCATGCAAATTGATTTTTGACATCCCAGATTATTATTTTATTAATGTCTTTCTGTCTTTTAGATTTAATAATGTTTCATTTACACATTTGGGAACTCCATATTTGGGAACTTCATATTGTGGTTAATGGATATTTACAATTATTATTATTTACCTTTGTTGAATTGACCCCAATATCATTATATAGTGACCATTTGATCTCTTGTTATAGTTCTTGACTTAAAGTTTATTTAAACTGAAATATTTATAACTACTCTGGCAAGTTTTTTGTTTCCAATGTCCTGGTGAAACATTTTCTATCCTTTCGCATGTAATCTTTGGTTGTCTTTATAACCAAAGAAAGTTTCTTATAAACAGCATATTATTCCTATTGTTTCTGGGTTGTTTTTTGTCTGTGTGTTTGTTCTTGATTTCTTATCCATTTAGTCTGTATGAAATGTTTAATTTGGGAATTTGATCTGTTTATGCTTAAGGTAATTTCAGATAAATAAAGACATACTCTGTCATTCCGTTGATTAGTTTTTTTAATAGTTTGATATACTCTTTGCTGTCTTGCTTCTCTCTTGTTTATCTTGGCCACTTCATCTATTTCATTTTTTTCCAGAATTTAATGCTAAAGAGATACTGTGTTCTTTTAAAGTCATCACGTCACCTTACTTATTCCTGCTTCTTATATCCTTATTTAGTATTTCTCTATCCAGTGGCTCATTTTTCTCTACCAATTTTTTAGAGTGTCTTTTGTTATAAAGAACATTTTTCTGCTAAAATGACCTAGGAGGTTGATTGGCTATATTGTGTTGGCTTTGGTCCAGATGGATGAATCAATGTAGTATCTATCTAATTTTGTTTTATATCTATAATTCATATTGGTGATATCTCTTTGCATCTCAACACTTAGACTGCAGAAAATTTGGAATTACATTACTAGGTGAGATGCAGCTCATACAGAGTAAGGCTAGGTTCACTGACAACTCTTTGCACAGTATACACAGTAGTGATTGTGAGATGCCCATAAGTTTTTAATTGGTTAATAAATGTATGGTGCAATGTCTAAGGCTTGTGCAAAGACCATGCAGTACCAGGGGATCCAATATAGGCATCCACCAATGCATGAGATCTTAATTGTTGACTTCACAGGACCTCAGAGTACAACTCAACAAGTATTCCCAAATTGCTTCTTGTGATACAAGGTGGATGGTCATGGGTAAAGGTGTTCTCATGGCCTCAGTAAGAATAGCTTCTGAGAATGGGATGCCCAGCTGCTTCTGGGACCAGAACAAGGAGGAGGGATATTTGATACTAATTGGGGACATCAATGTGGGCCAAGAAAGTCAGAAAACCTGCCTGACTACTTCCCAGAAACATGGATATGTAGACCAAACCAATGGAGTAGGATACCTATGGTTGATAGTGGGTGGCAAGACTGCCTGGTTACTTCATGGGGAATCAGGGTAGTGGATTCTGTTTGCTTCCAGAGATGTGGAAATATGGGCAGGGCCACTCCATTGCTTTTCTGGGGATTTCTCTGGACCAAGCTGCTCAAAGTGGTAGACCCTAATTTTAGGGAAGTTAGGCAGGATTGCTTGTCTCTTTAGTAAATCTAAATTAGTTTCTGGGGGTAACGACATGACTGGTGACAGCCAGGGACCTCCTGCTTCCTCTTTCCTTTCTCACTAAGGTATTTCTTCATTCAGGGTTTATGTGCTCTTCTCTTTATGAGCTGACATGTATCTCTATGATCTGTAAAAATGCTACCATATCCCATTGAACTTGATAATCTGCTTCAAAACTTTATTAAAATGGCTGGGGATTGTTTGATCCTTTGTTGTGGAGTGAAGGCACAAGGAACATGGAACATCAAATCAGTCAGTCAGTCATCTTATTGGTGTTCCATTTATTTGATGTGTTATATGAACATGATATCCCCCAAATTCTCCCTCTTAACATACAAAAATAGCAATAAAATGACACCATAAAAAGTTACAAAAGGAAGGATAAGGAATGTTCTATACAAAGAATATTAAAGATACGAAAATTTCAAGAGTCCAAAATTTGCTATAGATTAACAAAGGAAATGGCATGATTCTATTGAAATTGGAAGCAGGAAATTTCTCCTCCCTGTAATATTCAAGGATTGGCAAAGTATTAGCTTAGAGGCAATATGATGAAAACCGATTGAAATCTCATTTAAAGTGGTTGACTCTAATCAATGGTTCGGAACGTATTGTTTAATCACTAAATTGTCAATAAGGAATTAATATGTAAGTGCTTTATCATTTTATCTTCTTCTAAACATTTTTCTTATTTTTAAAAAAAGTGAAATCAAAACTAAAAGTTTGAAAACACAATCATGCAATTGATATATAAGTTATTAGGACTTATAGTTATCTAATCTTTTCGTGACATTGTGAGACATTTGCAGTAACTTCTCTCAAATCTAATTTTCTCTTTCTTTTGTGAATATGCAGCGGGAATTTCAGAAATATCCATATGGATAAGACCCAGGATTCTTACCATAGGAAGCACTTAACCCATATCCAAATCCAAATCCATATTCATATCCTAACCCTGTGGAATATCCTTAACTTGTTCCTTGGTAACCACAGGACTTGATTAAAGAGGTAAGCTGAGTCTAGTGACGACTTCTTCTTCTTCTTCTTCTTCTTCTTCTTCTTCTTCTTCTTCTTCTTCTTCTTCTTCTTCTTCTTTTTAACTTTCTGGAAATATAAATTCTGAGTGTTAAAAAAAGAAAACAAAATAAAGTCATCAAATCAAATCCAATAAGGGATTTGATAGGTCATCAAATCAGTTTAAGAACTGTATGTAACTGATGTAGCTCTTGTGAAATATACTTATCTATCTAAATAGTTTTGGGAAAAATAATTGTTTCTTCTCTATTTAAGAATCTGGGCTCTAAGTAAGGGGATACCTGTGTTTGTATCCTGGCCATTCCTAATCCTCTCTAAACCCAATTCTTTTGTTCCTCTTTTTTTTTTTTCTCCTGGTACTGGGAATTGAATCTATGACTGCAAGCATGCCAGGCAAGCACTGTATAACTGAGCCACACCCATAGCCCTCTAAATCTCAATTTCAGCATATAAAAATAATATTTAACCACTATATAGAATTGGTGAGACTATTATATTATATACCACCCAAAGCCTTCGATCAGATTGTGTTGTATATAACTACATGCTGCCCTGCCACAACTACAGACTACCCTACCAGTAGAGCTATCCTGAGTGCTGTTTCAAACTTTCCCTCCTAAAATGTAATCTTTAGAGCAGCTGCACAAGCACCAGTAGGAACTTGTTAGAATTAAAGAAAGTAGCCACATCAAAACCTATATGGTCAGAATCTGAATTTTAGCATATCACTATATGATTCATTACACAATAAGTTCAAGAAGTCTTGCATTAAGGAATTCTAATGAGCAATTACCAATAAAAGACTATCAACAAGATGTAGAAATGTTATCAATTTATTTTTAGAATGCCAGTTTTAACTATTGAAACACAACACTCCCAATGCTATGAAAAGTATTTCATTATGAAATTCAAGAATAGTTTTCAGATAAAAGTGGAATGTCACAGAATTCAAACATTTATTGAAATTATATAAGAGACAGTTTCCTTTATAGGAGAGAGAGAGAGAGAGAGAGAGAGAGAGAGAGAGAGAGAGAGAGAGAGAGAGAGAGAGAGATTTAAAGGTCATAACAAATGCATTTAATTCTTTAGCCAAAACAGGTAGGTTGCTTCTTGGTTTTGACCAATGAGCAGAATGAGGTGGAATGCTCAGAAAATTGATGATGTATTTCCACAGGTCATTAGAATACTAATTTAATCATTTTAAGTGCTTTTGGAGATTTTCTTTCAGTTGAGTTCCCAATAGCTATTAATAGAGTGAAAGAGTCTGAACATTACCTTCTAGGCATTATTGAAAGCTTGAAAATATTAATTCAATAAAAGGTACAATAGAATATTATTTTAGGTAAATAAATACAAATAAAATGTCTAGGGTATTTAGAAGGTGGAATACAATAGATTAGTGATAGACATAAAAGAAATTTAAATTGTAGAAAATGATGATAATTTACATGTTTCAGATACTTAAAATTATTTAACTATATCATCTATGTGACACATTCTTTTGATCACTGGATTATATTAACTGAAATTATTTATAATGCTACTCTGTGCAAGGCCAAATATAAATTATAAGAACATTAAAATTATAATCTACTTCTTTATTTTTTTGTACAGGTTTGATACGAAAATCCAGTTCCTGTATGCATTTTTCCATCCTTCATCTCACTTTCATACTTTTATCAAGTTTCATAGAGTGATTAAAAACACAAAGTGGAATTCATAAAGACAATAATCATATATTTTCTGCATTTCTGATACCTGCCTTTCTGATACCTAGTTAATGTTTGATTAGAGAGTCTCAATTTCAAATTGTCAAGCTGATTTCACTAATGATTCTGAGTAACACAAATCCATTTTCTTTCTCAAAGCAATAAATTTCAAGTGTATCCTTATGTGTGCATTCTTTATTTCACTATAAATATTTAGAGTCTAAATTGATATAACCATTTCTTTCATCATTTTGTTTTTCTGCTTTGAGTAACACTGAAACAACTTTATACAATACAGCCTTCAAGTCAATTAAGTCCAATTTAGCCTTAATGTTTCATAACATCCAGAAACACGATCCCCACATGTAACTGGATTACTTGACCAATTTATGTCAACATCTGATTTGTTCCTTTTTTTCAAGTTTTCCATAGTGCATTTCCTAAACATCACACTTTCTAGGTCAGTAGGGACTGACCTACAGGCAAGAAGGTAACCCCCAATCAATGGCACCTGAGAACACAAACCCTTTTCATCAAAAAGTTAGCAAAGTGTTTGAGAATACTAGCTGTCAGGTACTATTGAGGATGTCATAGGGAATGCAAAGAAGACACAAAAGCCTGCCTCCCTGGTATTTACATTGTACCTGAGGAAAGTAGACAAGAAGTAAGGAAATAACACACAGGGTCTCAGGCTAAGTTATGTGTGTTTCACAAGTAAAAGGAAGCTCAAGGACACTCGATCCAGTTTTACATAAGATGGTAAATGACAGCCTCTCTGGCATGCTAACATTTTAGAAAGGATATGAATTGATAACATGAGTGAAGATGAAGAAAGAAAATTTCAAGAGAAGCAAGAGCAAGTGCAAATTGGTAGAAATATGTTTGCTGAATTTAGGGAAACTTCAAAGAGACCTGCATAGATGAGAGAAAAGTGACTAAAAATAAATGAAATCACAAAAAGGTATTTGCAGATCATCAAAGATTTGTGGGTGAAGTTTACATTTGGATTGAGATAAATATCCTTTGAGAAAGACAGCATTTGATTTATATTTTAGAAGGAAGGAAAGGGTTTTAAAAAAGATCCTTTGTCCTTACACAAACCTCTAGGCCCCTATTATTTTCATACCCTTTTACAGTACTTATTCTTAATTTATTTAATCTTATTTTTACACATGAATTCATTTCTTCATTTAATATATACTAAACAATAATTTCAGCAAATCTGGTGAACATGAGGATTTAAGTAACTCTACAGGCCCAGGTGTCAGTGCTAGAAATCTTTATATATTCTTATAGTAATCCTCACAAGAAAAAAAAACGTATTTATAGGCAAATGTTCATTTCATTTTCCTTTAAAAAGAATGCAAATTTTTTATACAAACTTTTCTTATATTTAGTCCTGTACCTCTTACCCTTTCCCTGCAATGACCTGTGGTAATACATCATTAATTTTCTAAAGCATCAAACTCATTCTGCTCATTAGTCAAAACCAGAAAGCAAGCTACCTATTTTGGCTAAAGAATTGGATGCATTTGTTATGACTATATGACTACTTAAGTCTCTCTCTCTCTCTCTCTCTCTCTCTCTCTCTCTCTCTCTCTCTTTCTCTTTCTCTCTCTCTTTTTAATAAAGGAAACTATCTCTATATAATTTCTAACTCTTTAAATAAGAGATTTTTTTTCTCATTGCTCTTTGCTTTTCATTTCTTTCATTCTTAGAGAATTTTTTTTATAAAGACATTTTTTTCCAATGAAGACTATAAGGGTAAAACATTAAAATCCTGATAGAAAAATTGATAATAATACCTAATGTTTATAGCTGAGCAATTTCCACATGCAATGTAACTGATATTCATTTTAATTTAATCTAGTGTAGACTTTATAATAACACCTTCCATAATAGAAAACTGTGATTTGTGGCATTAAAGAAGTTAAAAGATCCATGCAACATCTGTTCATGAACATAAAACTTTGCTTATTGAAATTTTATTCCTTTTGTGACCAGAATATACAATTTCCATGAAATTATCTTTTCCTCCAATATTATTTTTCTTTTCACAAATTTTCATAGACTTCTCTATTTTCTCTTACAGATTTCATTGCAGTTATATGGGGGACATGTTCTTAGCCTACTGCTTTTCTGATTCTATACATCATTTCTCATTATCTTCTCTATTTGCACAGATTTCTTTGTGACAGATTTAAACCAATAAGAATGGTGAACACAATCAAATGTATTATAGGCATTCATGAAAATGTCACAGAAAAACCCATTTTGTATAGTTAATTTATGCTAGTACTTGAAACAAAAATTAAAACATTTAAGAGAAGAAATTCTGCTTCTCATGATGAAGCTCCAATGGCAAGGAAGTTCTATAGATCTTATAACCAGTCACAGTTTCCATATTTGTAACTGCCTGGGTACACCATTAAGCTACCAATTTATGACACACCTATGATGTAGCAGTAGGTCTTTGTTGATATTTATCTTACATAAGAAATTATGTGATATTTTCAAAGAACATGGTAATTAGTGATTGAGAATAAGATATCTGTTTTATTAAATTCTAAGATGTCAAGTAATGTTCTTGGCCATCAATCTTCTAAAAATGAAGTTTTGTTCCTGTATGAGTCTATATCTCCCCCCTTCAAAAGATTCCTTACCTGTGTTTGTAGTCCACTACTCCTCTTTCCTGCTATTATGCATAAACCTGCAGTTCTTAACAGGTGATGAAGGAAATATGAGAGAAATAGTGTCCATATTTTGGTGTTTCAACTGAAATACAGATGAGCTAAGTTTTATTATGGTGTTTAAATGTGGATATGAACATTGTCATCATTTTTCTTATGTGATAGGATGTGGTGTGGTAGGGTCTTTGGAGCATGAGTTTGCTTGTTGTTCACTGTGCCAAGAATATTACAGATCTATAACAACAGTGCCTCATCATGTTCATTAAATGAATTAGTGAAGAAATAAATGTGTGAAGAAAGTGAAGGAGGGTGAGAAAGAAGACCAAATAATTTGACACTTTTAAATAACTAATGCAAGTTTCATTTTTAAGTCAGACATATTTCAATAGTTAGTGAAACCTATGTATCTTTTTTTCACACTGTGAATATACTAGAGATTGACTTGGTGTATGAGAAGAGACTATGTACTTATAAAGCTTTGAAGACACATGGAATTACCCCAAGAATAGTTAGCTCAATTTAATTAATATTACATATTTGCCTTCCTAAAGCATTTATTGTATTTTTATATTACCAAAAGAATAACCATAATTTTCCTACAACATAACATAGAAGATTCACATATTATTATGTTCTTAAACATTTGACACAAAATCAAACCACTCGTTTTTGTATGGCATGAGATCAAAAGGCAAATCATGCTTTTAAGGGTTATTATGAGGTTACTCCAATCTTAAAATACACAAAAAATTACTTTACGGTATTGTTTAACATGGTAAAGGATATCCATGATAGACACAAAGCTAGCTAAAAACAGGAACAAGACCAAGATGTCCACTTTCACCACTCCTATTCTGCCTGTTCCTTAAAACAATAGAGCAATCAGAAAGGAAAGGAGTAAAAGGATACAAGTAGGAAAAGAAAAAGTCAAATTATCTCTGATTGCAGATGACATGATATTATATCTAGAAGACTCAAAAAACTCTAGCAGAATACTTCCACAGCTGATAAGCAAATTTATTAAAGTCGCAAGACACAAGATAAAACATACATAAATCAATTCATTTCCTATATTACAATAATAAATCGGGTAAAGGACAAATTAGGAAAATTATTCCACTCACAATAACCTCAAAAAAATACTTGAAAATAAATCCAATGTTCTATAGTTTTCTATACTAAAAACTATAGAACATTGAAAAGAAATTGAAGAAGACCTATAGGATGAAAAGATCTCCCATGTTTTTGGAAGGCAGAATCAATATTGTCAAAATGGTCATTCTATCAAAACTGTTATATAGATTCAATGCAATCAGCATCAAAATATGAATGATAGTCCTTACAAAATGAAAAAAAGAAGTTTTAAAATTCATTTGGAAAAATATGAGAACAAGAATAGCCAAAGAAATCCTGAGCAACAAGAGCAATGCTAGAGGTATCACAATACCAGACCTAAATTATACTGTATAGCTATAGAAACAAAAACGCATGGTACTGGCATGAAAGCAGACATAAATACCAATGAAATGAAACAGAAGACAAAAGGACAAACCCACACAGACACAGTCATCTGATACCAGACAAAGTTGCCAAAATGTATCTTGGAGAAAAGATAGACCTTTTAACAACTGGTACTAGGAAAATTGGATATTCGTGTGGAAAAAAAATGAAACTAGACTTCTCACACTCACCCTGTGCAAAAGTCAACTCAAAATGGATCAAATATTTAGGAATTAGACCAGAAACTCTGCAACTTCTAGAAGACAATGTAGGCTTCACACTCCAACATATTGGCCCAGGTGTTGACTTTCTTAACATGACTCTCAAAACACAAGAAATAAAACCAAAACTCAGTAAGTCTGACAGTATGGAGTTCAAAAGCTTCTTAATAGCAAAGGAAACAATGGAAAGCATGAAAAGAGAGGTTACAGAATGGGAGAAGTTGTTTGCCACATGCTCCTCTAATATCCAGAATATATAAAAAATTTTAAAAACACTTAACACAAAAAAAAGATATAACCAATTAACAAAAGGGCAAAAGATCTGAACACACACTTCTCAAAAGAAGAAACAGAAATGGCCGACAAATACGTGAAAAAAAAAATTAACATCCCTAACAATCAGATAAATGTAAATGAGAAAGGCACTGAGATTTTATCTCATTCCAGTCAGAATGGTAATTATCAAGAATAAAAATAATAATAAATGGTGGTGAGAATGGAGTGGGGGCACACACATCCATTGTTGGTGGTACTGCAAATTAGTGCAAATACTCTGGAATGTATTATGGAGATTTCTAAAAAAAAAAAAAAAAATTAGGAACGGAACCATCAAATGACCCAGCTATTTCACTCCTCAATGTTTATTCAAAAGATCGAAAATCAGCATAACATACTACAGGGATGCAGCCACATCAATGTTTATAGCAGGACAATTCACAATAACCAAGCTATGAAACCAGCCTAGGTGCCCCTCAATGGAGAATAGGTAAAGAAAATGTGACATATGTACATAATGAAGTCTTAGTCATAAGAGGAATGAATTTATGGAATTCCCTGGAAAACAGGTGGAACTTGAGACCATCATGCTACATAAAATAAGCCATATCTATAAAGTCAAAGTGTGAATGTTTTCTCTAATATGTGAAAGCTAGGCTAAAATAGGAAAAGAATGAGAAAGAGAGGGAGGGGATAGCAGAAGGAGAAGGGGAAGGGAAAGAGGAGGAGGAGGAAGAAGTGAAAGAAAAAGGAGGAGAGGAGAGGGAGGTGGAAAAAGGGTGGTAGAATTACATGAAAATAGAATAGAGATCAGTGAATGGGGAACTTGTGGGGAGGGAGGAGTGACAGGAAAAGGGAACAATGGTGGAATGACTCAGACCTAACTTTCCTCTGTGAATATGCCACAGTGAATCGTGCCTTCATGCATAACTACAAGACACTAATTAAACAAAACTATAAATAAATAGAAAAATCAGAGGAATAGAGAGAAGGAAACTGGGGCAGGAGGAGGGGAGGGAAAAGAGAAAAATATTATTTGCATGTCAGTTCCTGGCACATTCAGAGGCACTAGAATTTGCATTTCACACAGGCTCCCCAGTGATACCCATTCTCAAGGTCCCATGTGTCACACTGAGGAGTCAAGAACTAGATTATACAACTTATCAAAGATTACAGAAGATTTTCTGGTATTTCATTATTAAAGCATTGGCTCTACAAAGAAGGCTGATTTTAACACAAATTTGCCTAGGCTTGTAATGAAAACTGTTTTTCTGTTGCCTAATGGAAGTATGTTAATACAGCTTCCATTGAAGAACATGTGTTCCTAAAAATTCAAAGAAAGGAAATTAAATTCTCAATCATATGTACCCAGTTACTATGTGAGACTATAATACTCAGCTCCTAAGTCATTTCACTTTAAATATGAAAAAAAATTATCATACAATGATCAAAATATTTCTGAATATATGCAAATTTTTAAAACTACTTCATTTCCTCAATATTCTGAAGTCAATAGAATAAGGCAATCTTCAATTCATGTAGTAGTCTTTTGCAAAAGTATCTTAAATAATGGCTCCACTTTTGCCATTCTAGCTATGATTTTTTATTAGAGAACAGAGAAATCATTGGTAAGAAAGTAAGTAATTTATTGGTATAGAGCCCAACCATCTTCACTGTGCATTTGTTGAAACAGTAGATGTTATTCTACAGATAGTTTTTATGCATTTTAGCCATATCTGTGCATGGTTTACTCCATCCGGAATTTACTGTGTTTTCCAGGACTGGATTAAAAAAGTAATTAACATTTGATGGGTATATTTGCTTCTTGCTTTCTTGATGTTCACAAACCTATTATAAAATCACCTGATTAGGTATTTATAAAGACAGGTTGGGGGCATTTTTTTCAGCTTCCATAATGTGATCCCATAATCAGAATTTCTTAAAAAAAAAAAAAAGAAAAACAAATGTGACATTTCCATGCGTTTGAGTACTCCAGCCCTATAAGGAAGCATGCCGTCTCTCAAGGCTTTGGACTTAAAGTTGAGAGTAATTTGAGTTTTTTCCCTCTATTTTTTCTTCAATAATCTGTTAAAAGGAAGCTGAGAGTTGGTGACAAGGTATTGTTTTGCCTCAGGAATCCATGTATCTTCTTTGAGGTTCATATCACTTACTGATGGTTACTATTTAACGTTGAGGAAACTTTAGAAATATACCAAGTCTTCCGTTAATTTCAAATGGGGACAGCAGCGTTCAGAGGTTTGTTCACATTTCAACATCTGGTCTGGGTTGAGAAGGAGCAAGGACTCCCACAGCCCAGCAGGGTCTGGACTCCCCATACTACTCCTCACACTGAAGGTGGGCTACAGGTTTTGACTCTTGAAATCTAATTTAAAACGAATACCTTTTATCTTTTATATTCCGAATATATTATTAATAGAGGTTTGTAATACAGATCAAATAATTTTGAAATCATTTTCAAGGATATGAACTAGTCAGTATTTTTGTTTTGTTCATTATTTGATGTCTAGATGTCTAGATGTTGTATATTGGTTGCTACTCAGAATATCCTGTTTAAAATATCACATAAATAAACAAATGAAATATTAACAGTTTGACCAGTTATTTAATTAAATGACATCAACTAAAAGAACCTTCCTCATTTTAGAAAATATGATTTTAATTGTGTTTGGTTGTTATTAGTTACAGTGCTGAGGATTAAGCCCAGGGCCTGATAAATTACTAGTCAAGTGCTCCACCACCAGGCTAGACCCTCAGGCCCAGAAAACAGTTTCATTACTTTTTCATTTTTAAAATATTTTGTTTTAGTTGAAGTTGGACACAATACCTTTATTTTATTTTTATGTGGTGCTGAGGATCAAACCCAGCACTGTGCATGTGCTAGGCGAGCACTCTACTTTTGAGCCCCAATCCCGTCCCAGCATTTCTTGTTCTTAATAGGTTTCATTATATTCATAGGCATGAGTTCATGTTTATATATATTTTCATTTCTGTTTCCCTATTGTATGTGCCATGGTAAATAAATGCAAAAAATAGAAGTTAGGAAATGTTTACTGATTCTCCCTACTTCTCAGAGAACTAAATAAAAATGAAGTGCCACACCCTTGCCTGCCTTCTATTTGCGGTTCTTGTAAAATGTGTATGTCTAAGAGACTGCTCAGCATCTTCATCATGACTTAAAGAGAAAATATCAGAACTTTTCACTATCAATATATGATAAGTGGTTTTATGAGGAATAGTGATTATATTTTAAGTCTGCTATCCTGAAGTATTAACTAGCAATTAAAGACAACTTTTCAGATTGTTAAAGTGCACCAACACCACTCCATTCTTGAAACATCTTTACTGTGGTTTTGGAGTTTGGGTTTTAGTTACATATGGAAAAGTGTGCATTTTACTCTGTGTGTTGTTTGGCTTGAGAACTCACATTTCTTTGGCGGGCTAAATTCATCATGGTTTACCAAAACAATGTTAGTTTCATCATACTTAATAACAATAGTTCTGAATCCCTAATGTTTAGCTTGAAGACTAAATATGTAAAGAATATACGACTTTGCATTAGGAAAGACTGGCCATGAGTTGTAAATGCAATTTACTAGCTCTGTTGCTGAGTGCAAAATTTGTCTGAGTTTCATTTTCTCTTCATATATGAGGAAGTAATATTAATTATAATATTATTTAATTATAATATTTATTATATTAATTATAAAAAATAACATTATGAAAATGTTGTATACATTTCAAAAATATATAAGTGTAATTTTTCAACATATCATTTTCATTATCTTACTCAAAAAATGTTACAGACATATCTTATTGTTTGTTCATTAATCTACAGAGAAAAAGAGCTCAGCTCTCCCCACTCTCACACACACACACACACACACACACTGCAGTTTGTCACTCAGTCTCCTCACAATTTCTAATAGTGCTCAGAGCCTTTGACAACTCATCATTCTATATCTCAAGCATGTATTTTGAAAGATTTGAGCACATCCTTAAATTTTTACCCAAGTGAAGATTAATTTCAGAAAATGAATTTATTATAAAAAAATGAGGTAAAATGGAGAAGAGTTCAGTGCATTCCAGCTGCTATATGAATGTCATAAACCTGTGTCTTACAAACAACAGAAGTGCAATTCTCACAGTTCTGGAAGTTAGTGATGGCCACTTGCATTTTTCATAAGTGCCCAATTATTTTCAGTCTCCTCACATAGTAAAAGATGCAGAAACTTCTCTGGGATCGCATTTATAAGGCCACAAGTCTCATGCATGAAGGCCCTGCCCTTATGATTTAATCACCACCCAGAGGTTCCACTTGCAAGCACCATCATCTGGGGTATTTATTTGAACAGATGAATTTTTAAGCACCATCATTTGGGGCATTTATTTGAACAGATGATTTGAACATAGCATTCTGAAGCTTCTCCCTTTGACTGTTATATTTGAATCATTTCATGCCAATAATTAGCTTCCATCCTTTCTGTTTACGAAATGTGTTTACTCAATAAAGCAAAAGAAATGATGAAAATTATTTGATGATGGAGATGGAACACAAGTTTTTTCACCAGTTTCTAAGAAATCTAGGATAATACTAGATTATGTTGAATACTCATATCAGGGAAAATCATTTTAGATTTCACTTTTTACTTCTTTTTGCCTGAAAGAAGATATCAGCTAATTGATATGAATTAAAACTTAATTTATAAAACCAAATGACATGTTTTTCCTCTCAAATACTTACTATTAAATATAATATCTCTCAATAACTTTAGAAACACTTATATACATCCCATTCATTATTTGAATATGCAATAAGTGTATTGTTTTTATTGAAAAGCTTGAGTGCCCAAAGAATTACAAACAATAAGAAGCACAGTAAAAAGAATAGGATTTGCTCCAAAGATAGAAGTATCACATGTTTAATTTCTAGAACACGAGAAAAATTTTGCAAATGAACTCACATAAGTAAAGTTTTGTAAAGGTCATCTTCCAAATAAAAATAAAAACAAACAGGAATTTTACTTGTTCTTATAAATCAACCAAATTTATAACACTTGTTATTTTTAATTTCTGTATAGAAGAAACTAAAATTCCTTTTATTTCTCAAGGTAAGGAACATTGTTAGCAGTACAACATTCTGGAGTCTAGTGTCTGGTAGTTCATTTTGTACACCCAATCCTCAATTGTTATAGTGTGCAATAGATTTGGAAAAAAAATACACCAATAATATGTACCAGTTTACGTTGGGGTATTGTCAGCAACTTCAAAAATTTTGCTCATGTCTTTCTGGACATCACTGAGTAGTGGTGAAAAATATGAAATTACAATAAGTTTACTGTGAAGATTGACTTGTCTTTTATTTGAAATTCTAGTATTCAAACAGAGTGCTGTATAGTGAACATATATGACTGAGCACATAAGAATCTGTGACCTAAGAACTTTTTTCTTACAGTCAGAAGTTGCTCCACTTACTTTTGGAAATAATGTCATATGTATGTATTTATATAATTCATAATACAAGTATAAAATCATATGTATATATACACACACAGGAAAGCAGCCATATGGATGAGCACCAAAGGAAAGGAAGTCCCAGGAATAGTTCAGAAAACTGCAGTAGGGAGCATACCCTAGGGCTTCCAGAACCCAAGATCTCATAATTAGTAAATTTTTAGAAAAATTCACCTATACTCAGATCTATTAGATTCCAGTGTTCATAGTAAGATTGCATATTTGAGGCAAGTTGCCTGTGTTACCTTTTTTTGCTGTTGTAACAAAGTACCAGAAACAAAACAGATTTGTTATGTCAAACCTGTAGGTCATATGTTGAAAATGGATGCTTTCAGAATAAAATTTGCACTCATTTCTAGAAGCTATAGAGGAGAATCTACATTCCATTCTTTTCTAACTTCTGGAGGCTCCTTGAGATTTTAGCTCAGTGCCTGACTTCTTCATTTTCCAACCATTGATGACTACTTGAATTTTTCTTATTATCACATGACTCTCATCCTTCTGCCTTCCTCTTCCACTATGAAGAGTTTTTGTGATTACAATATTCTCACCTGCTTAGTCTCAATTTCAGATGATTAGCAACATTAATTCCATCTCCAAACTTAATTTCCTTTTGCATTATAACTTGACATATTCACAGATTTTAGGAATTAGAATGTGAATGTCTTTGAGGGTTGAGAAATACTTAGTCTACCTAAAACACTTCCTTATAATACAAAATATTTGCAACTGGTAGACCTAAGATCTGGCCTGTCCTAGAAGGGAATGCCTTACCAGTCCTAAGAGTTGAGATGATCCTGTATTGTCCAAAGATATTTTGTCACTGCTTCTTGTATTTATTTCCTCCATTATTCTTAGAGATTTTTTTTATTCAGGAATTTCTAATGAACAGTATGATGACTAAACCACAATGATAATACCTAAAGTTTACATTTGAATGATTCTTATCTGTAACATAACATATGCATTCCCATTTAATTTGGATCCAATATTATGATAACACCTTCCAGATGAGAAAAGTGTGGTTTTGTGATGATAAGCAAACTTTAAGGTCACAGCATAATTAGTTTATGGGAATTAAGCTTTCTTTCTTGGTGTTTCATTCTCTTCGATTCCATGATAAAAACATTAACCAGATATTGTCTTCCCTTTGGCTATTCTTTTCCTCCTCAGAGATTTTCCTGGACATCTCTATTTTCTCTCACATAGTATATTGTGTATCCTCAGCCTGCTTCCCTTCTGAATGAAACATCTTTTATATACAATGTATTCTATGTTCAGAGTGCTGAATACAATCAATAGACTGGTAAGTTCCAAAGCTGCAGCTCTAGTATGCATGTTCTGCTTTCCAGTATCAACTCATGCAATTAACTCACTTCTGCATTTCTGCACTATAATTGCCTTCAGCCTGTCTATTTAATCTATTATGTAGTTACCCCTTGAAGAGCTGGAATACAGCTCATCACTGTGTCTCCAGTGCCAAAGAGGTTTTATGATATCCATTACACAGTCACATGTTGTTCAATATTGTCATCTGCTGTGTTTTCTTTTTGATAATTCAAGAAGATAAATACTGTTGGTTTTAATTTTAGTTAAAATAAATATGATAGACTATGGTAACGGACTACACAAAATGCTTTTATCATAGGCAAATATAGGAGGAGAAGGAGGATGTGATGGAGGAGCATTCGGCACAAACATCACTCCAAATACCAAACTTGAGTAGCATTGCTAAAGCATCTATGTAATACCACACTTTTGATAGACCCAGGAACCTTTAATGATATTTCCGTGAACACCATGGCATTTTCAAAGACCATGCTGGCATTTATATATGATCAGATATCTATTTCCCTTACTTATAATATATCAGATATGTTCTGGTCCATCAATCTAAAATATCCTACTACTGTAACTGATATTAAAATCATAAGTAGCCCAGGGTTTTACTTTGGTTTATAACCCACTGTTCCTGTTTCCCACTGTCTTATAGAATCCCTGTTCCTAAACTGTTGAATCAGAAAAGGAGAAAAATAATATGTACCCTTTGACCTTCCAAACTCAGGTTCCATCATTTTAGTTTTATTGTAGCTTCAAACATGTTAACTTCCATTTGTAGCCTGGTAGGATATGGTTGTTTGGTGGTTCCTTGGAGCATGATGTTGGTAGTCTGTAAAGTCATGAATATCACAGGTCTAGTGCAACAGTGGCTAATAATTCTGGTTACAGGAATTAATGAAAAATAAGTGAAAGAAGAAAGTTATGGATTGAGAGAAAATAAAATGAAGGGAAGTAATCATTTAATACATTCAAAATCACTAAAATCAGGTTCATCTTTAAATATCAGTCATATTTTAATACTTAGTAGACCTTATATATCTTTTGTTCCACTGAACATATATTAGAGATTCATTTGGTTTTGCACAATAATATAAAAGAGCATGTGTCTAGGATGATTATACCACATGAAAAGTCATTTTAATTGAATTTGACTGTATTAATTAATTTATTTAAGAAAACATTTAAATTTATTGTATATTAACTGGGTAATATCCCTAATTCTCAATCTCAAGACACATAATGCATTGACTATATGGTTTCTCCAACTTTGTAGTTCACAATCAGTCACCAGGACATGAGTTCAAATGTGTGTTCCTAGTGCAGCCTCCGGAATTCAATCCATCAAATCAAGAATACTCGACCAGTGTAATTCCACATCATGCTCAACCACAAGAATGAGATCCCAATTAGAATAAGTTACACTCTGTGTATGTAGTTATGTCAAAATATATTCTACTATCATGTATATCTAAAAATAACAAAACAAGCTAAATAAGATGAAATAAGAAAATATCTTCATGTTGTGGAGATAAAGAAAAAATTATTAAATAGCACAATGATCACTAAAATTTAAGTAATTTGCTGGTAAATTGGACTATATTAAATTAAGAACTTTTGTTCATCAAATGTCACTATCAGAAGAGAACAAGTTTAGCCACAGAGAAAAAGCTATTTGCAACACATGTAAAAGATGGTCTTCTGTTCACAATATATAAAAAGTTTTTCAATCCCACAAAATATATACAGATAACTCAATATATCTTCTTTACAAAAGATATTATCCAAATAAATAATAGCCTATGAGAGGTGCTTAGCCTAATTAAAAATTAGGGAAACACTAATTGAAAAAAAAATTCTACCCATGAATTATCAATTCCAGCCCTGGCATATCCCCAGAGAAATTCAAGTATGTGTATATAAAAAGACATTTTCAAGAATGCATACAGCAATGTTATTTGTAACAACAACAAATTTGAAGCAACTCCAATGTAGAAATTGTGGTGCACTCATTCAGTGAGATACTCTACAGCAATATTGATTGAAAAAAAATCTCAAAAACATACAACAGAAATAAATTTTGCAAACATTACTTTGAGCACAGAAATTCAATACAAGAGAACACATACTATGTGACTTCACTTATATAAAGACAGGAATAAGAAAAACTAAACTACAGATTTGGAAGTCCACATAGTAATGAAATAGTGAGGAAATATTGTGTGAAGGGGAACTAACTTTAAAGATGATGAAAATGTCTGATTGGTTATAGTAATGGACTATAATCAGCAGTGTTCTTATGATATGTACACTCTTTTATGTGTGCTATAATTTATATTTTCCAATTTAGCAATTGTTGGTGGGATTGCACATTATTACAACCATTATGGAAATCAGTATGGAGGTTTCTCAAAACACTAGGAATGAAAGCATATGACTCACTTATACCACTTCTTGTTATATTATGTGCTAAAGAATTAAAGTCATCATACTATGGTCATACATGCATACCCATGTTTATAGAAACACAATTCACAATAGCCTAATCATTAAACCAGCCTAGGTGTCCATCAATGGATGAAAGGAAAAATAAAAAGTGTTTTATATATATATACAGTAGAGCTTCATTCAACCATAAAAGAGAATGAAATTTCAGGAAAATGGATGGTACTAGGAGCATTATGTTAGATCAAATACACCAAACTCAGAAAATCAAGGGTTGTACATTTCATCTCATGTGCAGAAGGTAGAAAAAAAATTGAGGGAATTTCCCGACAAGAGAAGCCAGAGGAATAGAATAGAGGAGAGGACCAGGAAGTTGGAGGAAAAAGGGAATACTGGGGAATAATGAAACAGATCAAAATATATTATTATATTGTATGCATGTACAAATATATAAGAATGAATCCCACTATTACACATAATTGTAATGCACTAATACAAAATTCAGCAATGCCCTAAAACAAAAAACAAAAAACAGAATTTGCGTTTCAAAGAAACTCCCAATTGCACTTATTCTGATGATCACATGTGTGACAGTCTTATTTAAAATGTCCTGTGCTATATAGTTTATCAAAATATTACCAATGATTTTCTGATATAATTTCTGAGAACAAGAAATTATCTAATCATCAGCAAGTAAGTGGATTTTTGCATAATTTTTCCTATTAATACTGTGAATATTTTCTCTATTGTTCACTGTAATCATGTAAACACACAGACTCTGCTGAGGGACATGAGTCCTTAAGGAAGCAAAATTAGTAAATTAAATTTCCAATCATAAGCACCCAGTTACTGTGTGAAATATATGGCACACAGTGCCTAGGGTCACTGTCTACATGAGAACAGTTTTATCATAGAACATCCCTAATTACTGAATTTCAGCAAATATTTGCATCTAGTGCATGACTTTAAGTTTTTTTAAATGAATAGAATAAGGTAAAAGTTTTAAACAATGATCTGTAGGAAACACATTTGAGATCGGTAATGACTCAAATTCTGCTATATTGTTTATGATTTATTACAGAACAGGTAAAATATTGGAAAATGGTAATTAACATTATTGGCATAGAATCTTGCCATCGTGGAATACATTTGTTGAAACAGAGTTCATGATGATCTACCAAAACAGTTTTCATCATTTTAATCATTTTGTGCTCTGTTTGCTCCAGAATGTGTTTCCTATTGTCTTCTCCTCACAAACCTCCACTAACAGAGGGATTAACCTTTGTTGGGTCCATTTGTTTCCTGATCACTTGGTTTTCATGAACTTCTATTGTAAAATCACATTGTTAAATTGATGTTAGAATCCATAGAGACAGATTTCCGGCATTATTTTGAGTTTCCTTCTCATAGTGACCTCATACTGACATTATTTAGGAAAACAAAGGTGGCATTTCAGTGTCTTTAAATGCACCAGCTCTCTAGGGGAGCACATCGTCTCTTCAGCTCAGCTTCCACTCAGCTCTCTTGACTCTTGAGTCTCATCTTGTATACAGGTAATGTATTTATGTACAAGGTAACATCAGGACTCAGTTGAATCTTTTCATACTAAAATCAAATACAAATAATCATGTGTATCATCTACTGATAATTTTTCATAAAGAAACAATTAAGGATTTGATGATTCCAATTCCTCTGTGCTGACCTCAGCAAACATTGTACCAAGTGAGTGAGGTCGAATGAGAACCTATGTGTTCCTTTTCCCTTTTTGGTGGGTTACTCAGAGTCTCCTTATTTTCTTGACTAGATATATCATGTTCACTTTCTCAATAATGACTTTGATATGTGCCTTAGAGAGTAATTTTAAAGTTGATAGGAATATAATGTAAGTTCTTCATTTTTAAATGTATGTTTTTTTCCATGTTGTAAGTTTTCCAGTTATTGTATTCCATCAGTGAATATTTTCCTTCATCTTTATATAGCCCTTTTCTGCATTGAAACAGATCTGTAATTCTTTAAAATTAACACTATATAATAGACTTCTCTGTGTTTTATATTTGTTTTCTTTATATTTTCTATTTCATTTTCCATTTTCCATAAAATAATATATTTTACGATTTCAAATTTTTGTCATTGTGTTTTTTGGGAAATATGTTCTCAAACTCCTTAAATTATGTATCAGTATATACTTATCTTATAGATGTATATCTATACATCTGTTTATTTATGCATCTGTCCATCTTCTTCTATCTATACGTAGAAAAAACACTTAGTTTTAATCTTCCCTTGATCCCCCATTTAAATTAACATGTGAATAATTTCCAGTCTCTCAAAGTAGCTGAAAATACTTTTTTTTTTAATACTTATTTTCAGTTTGAGTTTTCTCTTAACAATATCTTCAGTGGTCTAATTCTCAAGAAAGAAAACTGATTTGTCTTCAGTGACTCTAACATATTGCCAGTCCCTGTTGTTTATCGTGCTACTTTCTAAATTTTTTATATTTGCCTTTATAACCATCCATCATGGCATTATCAAAATTCACATAGTCTCACCACCATAGAAATGGTCTTCTTGCATCCAGTTCTGGCCTCCTCACATGCTGCACTATCTGTACTTTGGCCTGGTATCCTCTTTCACGTACTCTTATTTCATTTGTCTCCCCAAAAGTCTCTACTCATCCATAATTAACTCAAATTTTACTCTTCTTGACTTTAATACTGTGATTATATTTGTCTATTTAAAATGTTAACTCGTGCTTTTATAGTAATTTAATGTTTTTATATCAGATTACACTTTTTTAGTCATCAGTGTTCCCTCCAATCCCTGTGTTCTTGATGTTGGGCCATGTGTTTCAAATTCAGAAACCTCTAGAATGTCTCTCAATGCTTTGAAGCACAGTGGGAATGATAAATGCTTTTTACATGAGTGCAGGAATGAAGAGTTAACTGATTCTCACTTGTGCTTTCATAGGACTCAGACCAACGTGAGGTTCCTGGTCTTTGCTTTTCTCCTGGCTCTCATGGTTTCCATGATTGTAAGTATGTCAGGCAATTGTGAAGAATGTGACTATTCAATGCTTCTGAATTATTCCTTGTGTTGTGAACTATTAAATTGCATTGATCAGAGTCTGACTTCATAAAATGAGTGTTTTTATATGTCCAGATTATTTGAATTAAGCTATTTAACTTAACTAAGGACATAAAATAAATCTTCAATATATCATCCCAGGCACTCAAATCAAATTGCTTTATATAAAGGCAAAAATATTTAAAAGTGTTCCAGAAATGGTGAAACAGAGAGCTCAAGTGAAGTGTAGGATATAAATCTCTAGGTGATATGGAGTCAGGAGAGTTTGATCAAAGTCCATTAAAATGTAACACAATTTTGTAGAACATCAAAAGAGGAATTTTCAAGTTTTTACTCACATAGCCTATCTGCTCAGGTTCACAGTCATTCCCCATCCTTGGAAATAAAATAAAGCCACTGTTTTACATCCTTAAATTAGCTGTAGATCTACCAAAGGTGCACCGCCCAGCTGTGTTGTCATTTACTGCTCTGTGACTCTGATAAATACCTATATCTGATAAAGTTGTCTTCGTATTCTTCCTCCTCCTCCTTTCCTCACCTCTTCTTTTTCACATAGTGACTGTGTACATGTTCTCTAAAAAATGTATCAGTCACTAGTTCTATGGATGTTATAGACAATAAATTGCTTATGTAAGACCCCTATTTATCACAATTTTTTAAAAAGGATATTTGAGTCAAAAATAAACCTCAAGAAAATAGAGAGAGAAAGAATGATATACTCTATCAACCATTCAAATATTTGAATATTAGTAGATTTTGAGTCATGCAGAATATCTATATTAAAAATCCAAAGTTTCATTTTCAATTTTCATCTAATATCTATGGTGATGAAATGTTTCTCTATTTCAAACACTTAGGAAATATGGACTAAAGTAAATAGATATTTGGATATAATAAAGTAATTATAGAGAAAGCGTAGTTTACACTCCTTTTAAAATTACGTTGAACACAAACAGCAAGGTTAATGTATCATCTACTCAAAAATTTACCTTCATTCTGCTTAATTATTATTGTGGCAAACAGGACATTTTTATATTAAATCTAGGATTATAAAATTAAGATGTTAGCTATTTCCTCATTTTCTTTAGTACCTAGGGAGCTGATTCATCTGACGAAGTAAGATAGTTTCAATTACTGGAACACTTTACACTACAGCATGTATTCTATTTATTTATTTGTTTGTTTGTTTGTTTATTTATTTATTTTATTATACTGGGGATTGAACCCAGATTTGCTTTACTAGTGAGCCACACCACCAATCCTTTTTAATTTTTTTTTAAGAGAGAGTGAGAGAGAGAGAATTTTTAATATTTATTTTACAGTTTTTTCGGTGGACACAACATCTTTATTATTTTATTTTATGTGGTCCTGAGGATCGAACCCAGTGCCCCACACGCATGCCAGGCGAGCGTATTACCACTTGAGCCACATCCCCAGCCCAATTTTTGAGAGGGAAAAACTTAGTTGCTTAGGGTCTAAGTTTTGAGTTTGGTCTCAAACTTGTGATATTCCTGCTTCTGCCTCCCCAGTTTTGGGGTTTACTGGTGTGTACCAGTAACTGATGAGCATCCTCATCCTCATTCCTCATCTGGCTCATAAATTCAATTTTAACCTTTTTCTTTTTTCCCACCTTTTACAGAAACATCATAGTCATAGAGGCAACCACCAGGTAAGTATTCCCCTGGTATTTTTGCAGAATCCAAATATATTTTCTCCTGAGTGTCTATTCGATAAAAAGAATCACCTCTCCCTGAAATACGTGTATATCATAAAGATTAATGTAAATGCAGACTTTGTTCAATTATTACTCATTGGAAACCATCCAAGTATTTTGCGTATTAATTTAGATGGGCACACATAATGCAACTCTAAAGAAGCCAGTCATTCTCCTGGAATTTAACTCTCTTTATCTAATAGTTCTCTTTAAATAAAGACTAGTTAAAGTTCTCATTCTATGAAATTTACAATTTGCTTAATGAAGAATAGAGGGATATAACAACATATAGAAAGTGGTGAATTTCTGCCTTCTGATGTTTCGAGGGTTATAAATTTAAAAGTTTAAACTGGCCACATTAAATGAGATAAAAAAAATTTATTGTCATTTATCTTTATATGTAGTTTCAATGACTCAGAGTTTTTCTTGATTTTTTTAAATTTTTAATTGACACTAAGTAATTATACATATATAAGGGATACAACATTATTTTTGTTTACTTCTTATTTTATATTTTGCGACTGAGTCTTTCTGTGTTGCCCAGGCAGATCTAAAGCTCCTTAGCTGAGCGATCTTCTGGCCTCAGCCTTCTGACTAGGTGGCACTGTTGGCACAGCCAGGAGTTCTGCCACAATGTGAACTTTCAACATATGTGTATACTGGGTAATGATCTTACAAGGCAATTTAGCACTTCTTGTTTAGGGGACATTAATTTTTCTATTGTAGGAATTTTTAAAAATGTAATTATCTGGTTTTAACCATAATTATTCTACCCATTCCATTGCAAATCTGTACCCTTAACCATCCTTTTTCTGTCTTTCTATATCCCATATTATTCCCAAGCTCTGCTATTCTCATCTTTATTCCTTAAGTAGGATCAAATTTTTTAGCTTCCACATGCAAGTAACAGATGCAGTTCAATTCTGTTCCTGGCTTTTTCATCATATCCTTCAGTTCTATCTATGTTTTTACACATAACAGAATTTTATTACTTGTTTATGGCTATTCTGGGGTGTGTGTGTGTGTGTGTGTGTGTATTCTTTTTCCATTCATCCATTGATGAACACGTAGGCTGATCTAGATATAGAATATGGTGAGTCATAATCTACTAAAGATGTCAGTATAGATGTCTCTTTGGCATATCGATTTCAATTCCTTTGCATTATACCCTTTAGTGTGATAGCTAGAACATATGTGTGTTATATTTCCAGATTTTTGAGGAAACACTGTACTGTTTTTCATAATGGTTTACTAAAATACATTCCCATCAGCAACAAACAAGAGTCCTCCTTTCCCCAGCAGTATTTGTTTTTTGTGCTTTTGAGAGTAGCCATTCTAACCAGAAAGAAATGACATTAACTTCTGGTTTTGATATGAATTTCTCTAATCTTAGTTATGAGAATTTTTAATATTTTGCAATTTGCATATTCAATTTTGAGAATTGTCTATTCTAGTTATTCACCAATTTTTCTTCAGATTACATACTTTTTGCTGTTATTTAGTTCCTTATGTAGTCCGGAAATACTGTATCAGATGAATATTTTGCAAATATTGTCTCCTATTAGGCAGGTTGTTCTTCATTATGTTGATTTATTTCCTTGGTTGTTCAAAAATATATTACTTAGATGTAATTCTTTTCATCAACATAACTTTTATTACCTGTACTTTTAGATAGCCATACCACTATCCTGCAGCATTTCCACTATAATTTCTTTTTTTTCCTAAGAGGAGGTTTTAATGTTCAAAATTATTATTATTTTTTTTATTGGTTGTTCAAAACATTACAAAGCTCATGACATATCATCTTCCATACATTTGATTCAAGTGGGTTATGAACTCCCATTTTTTTACCCCAAATACAAGTTGCAGAATCACATCGGTTACACATCCACATTTTTGCATAATACCATGTTAATGACTGTTGTATTATTTCTTTGAGCATATATTTGAAGCTTAAGTTTAGTTCTATGATGAGATTATGGATCTAGTTTCTTCTGCATTTTCGTAAAGAGTTTTTCAACCAACATTCATTGAAGAGATTGTCCTAGGTGCTGGGGAGGTGGCTCAGTGGTAGAGTGCTTGCCATGTAAGAGGCACTGGGTTTGATTCTCAGCACTTCCTATAAATAAATAAAATAAAGGTCCATTGACTACTAAAAAAATATTTTAAAAAAAGAGAGAGAGAGAGAGATTGTCCTACCTCCAATACATTTTCTTCCTGCCTTTGTCAAACATCAGCTTGCCACAAATATGTGGATTTGTTTCTGGGTTCTTTGTTCTTTCCACTGGTCTACACAGTTTTATTATGGCAATACCATGCTGTTTATGTTACTATCAGTATGTTTTAAACTCAAGTATTATAATGTCTCTGGCTTTACTTTTAATTTTATTCATTTGTTTGCTTATTTACATATTTTGCTCAAGTTTGCTTTCAATATTTGGGGCCTATTGTGTTGCATTATGAATTTTCTGATTGCATTTACTAGTTCTGTGAAGAATGTCATTGGTATTTTAATAAGAAATTTCATGGAATCTGTTTTGTTTTATTTTGTTCTTATTCTAATCAACCCATCTAAAGCAATTGTTAATTTAATCTCTATATTCAAGATTATGACTGACAGACATATGCTCTCATTCTGTTAATTTGTTTCTGATAGTTCATATTCTTTCTTCCTTATCCCATTTACATTTCTTTGGTAACTGTTACCGGAGAGTTATGGTATTTCTTGGAAAGCCTCATGTCATCTTTCTGGGCAGAGCTACCCAATTTTTATCTAAGTACCTCTACAGATCAAACTGCTCAGTGTTGACCACCAAGCTATTTCCCTGGTTAATAGTAACACCCGGGATCTCTTGGCTGCTTAGCAAGACTGAAGGACTAGGGAACTGCTGGAGTGGGAGCTCAATTGCTTGCATAAATTCTTGGAAGGGTAGAGGTTTCAATATGGTAACTTTCATCAAAGGCTGGGTGAAAGAGTAGAAGGTTGGCTAGGCTCCCTTCTCCAGTCAAAACAAGAATGTTGTAACCTATTATCTCCCAATTGAATTGAGGATCTTTGAGGACCATAATGCTCTGCACCAGTGAATGTCCTAGCTCAGGTGACTCTGTCATGATCACAGACTGCCAGGGGCCTCAGGTTTACTCTTTCCCTAATGAGTGAAGTCTTTAGTTCAGTGTTGATCTCACAAAATGTGAACGTAGAAGCTATGTGTGTTCTTTCCTTTGTAAGCCAAAATGTACCTCTGTGATATGAAAAAATTCTACCATATGCCATGGCACTTGACACTCTGCCCCAAACATTTCATTGAAGTAGGTGTTATGGTTTTTTTTTATTGGTTTTCTTTTGTGGAGTGAATTGCTTCAGGCACGTGTAGTCATACATCTTTCTGAAGTCAATGTCTGATATTATGTGATTGATCATGTCAACGCAATATTTCCAAATATCTCTTTATTCAATTATAAAATAGAGGAATAAAAATGACACCACAAAAAAAGTTTAGATGGAGCTTGAGGATATTTGGTTAGTAGATTATGAAAGAGTATAATAGAATTAAAAACAGTAAATTCATTAGAATTAAAGAGGGAGGTGGAGGAATTCTGAAGAAGTAGGAAGCAGGACATTTCTCCTTTCTGAAATATTTATTGATTTGGCAAGGGACTAGGTTGGAGACAATGTCATAAAGGAGATGTAATACATGGAATAGTTGATGGTAATCATTAGTTCCACAACATTGTCAGTAAACAGGTCATATTAATGCTTTGACATTTTAAATGTTGTTTTTAAAAAAAGAGAGAGAGAAAGAAAACCTAATGGAATTGTGAAAATACAACCCTGTAATGGATATATAATTTCTTATTGGTATTCATCATTAATCTTTACATGACCATTATTGTAAAAAAGTTTTACTAACATTGTCTCAAATATCTCATTTTTTTCTTCCATTCATATGCAGAAAAGGCATCACAGAGATCTGAGCTCAGAAGACTCATCATTCCTACCATATCCAGAAAATATACATCCTGATTCACATTCCCAAGAATATCCTTACCCTCATCCTCAATAATGACTAGCTTTAATTAAAGGGGTAAGCTGAGTCTTAGGACTTTGTTTTAACTTTCCTGAAATATCGATGCTGACAGTTAAAAAAAAAAAAAACCCAGTTAAGAAGTGTAGCTTGGTAAAGCTCTTCTGAATACTTCTGAAAGGAAGTATGTGTTCTGCTCTGGTTAAGAGACTGAGTTGTAGGGAGGAGGATAGCTGGGTTTGTCCGGGTCTTTTAAAACTAGTCTCCTGACCCCGAAGGATTCTAATTGCTTCCTAAGCATCAGATCTGTCATCAACCAAATAAGAATTATAATAATATTTAAATACTATGTAGAACTGGTGAGACTGTCAAAAGCACTCAAAAGCTCTTAACCCAATGAAGCAACTTTATATAAGAGGTCCCTGAAGTCAATTAATTCCATGCTCTGTCCTATTTCAAATTCTCGAAATATATGGCTCCCAACCTCATTATTTGACATAGTTGTTCCAACATTTGATTTACTTCTTTATAACACAGCATGCATAGTAAACTTCAAGGTCCCCATATTTACTATCTCAGTCCTTACAGGCAAGGAGGAGACCCCAATGTTCCCTTCCAGTAGCAGGAAACACTGAGAGTAGATCCTATCCTGCCTCCACAGTGGTGTCAGAATGGACTTTGAGTACACAAGTATCTGTTGAGTGGCAATTATAACTACTGGCTGACCTGCCAAGAGAGCTGTCCTGGATGCTGTTGCAAACTGTTCCTCCTAAAATACAATCTTTGAAGTTGCTGCAGAAGCCGCATTTTAATGATATCCCTACATGATTCTTTACACAATCAGTGTGAGAATTAAGGAATTCATATGATCAATTATGATGAACAAAAAGAGAGGACTCCGAAGATGGTATAGAAAGTTAATCCATTTGCTTTGTAGAAAGTTTCCTATTTTATCTTTTTAGATGACCTATTAAAGTATACAAATTCAAAGAAAGATTAAATAAATACAAATTCTGCCAGATTTGTGGAGCTAGAAAAGGAATTTCACAGAATTTAAACATACAATGATCCATAGTATTTCAATAGTTAAATTGCATTTGTTTAGGTTTTTTTTCCTTTTTCATTTAAACTTTCTGTTGCCACTGGTGAAGTGGAAAAGAGTCAACATGACCCTGTTGCTTAAGATAATGACTCAAGCAAGGATATGTTAGAATATTATAGGGCTAAATAAATAATGTATAAGTTATGTTTAAGGATGAAATGAACTAAGATAGTGATAGACCTAAGAAATCTTTTAAATATGAAACCTGGATGATAGCTTAAATATATTCAGATCTTTATTTAACAATATTCAATTGTCATCTTTGTGAGATATTCTTTTGGGCACTGGGTTTCACTCTCTAAAATTATCTAATAATTGCTACTCAGCACTATATAAGTATATAAATGTTAAAATAACTTTGTAAATTTTAGGGATAATATATAATTTTCTTTTCCTGTACAGGTTTGACAAGAAAATCCAGCTAATACATGAGGTTTTTCTCATCCCTGCTATCACAACATATTCCCTCCAGCTGTTGACAGAATGATCAAACACACAATGTGAAACTCTGAAAAGGAAAAAAAATGCAATGATTTAGTGTACTTTCTACACTTTATGACACTTGCCTTTCTAATTAATGTTTAATGAGACAGTTTCAATTCCAAACTGTTAAGCTGATTTCCCTAGTGATTCTGACTAACATAAATCCATTTCTTTTATCAAAGCTATAAATTTGGAGCATTAAATCTAATGTGTATGGTGTTCATTTCCATTTTAATAATTATAGGCTAAATTGACAAAACCATTGTATTAATCATTTCCTTTTCCCAGTTTTAGTAGCAATGAAGAACTTTATATAAGAAGTCCCTGAAGTCAATTAATTCCATGGTCTCTCTTATTTCAAATCCTCCAAATATATGACCCCCAACCTCAACTACATTATTTGACACATTATTCCAACATTTGATTTCTTTATAACACAGCACGCATAGTGAACTTCCAAGGTCCTCACATTTACTATCTCAGTCCCTACAGGCAAGAAGAGGACCCCAAGGTCTCTTTCCAGTAGCAGGAAGCACTGAGAGCAGACCCTCTCCTGCCTCCATCACTGGTGTCAGAATGGACTTTCAGTACACAAGTGACAATAATTGGCAGCCACTTTCTACATAACACAGGCAGAACACAGAATAATATAGAAAAGCCTGCTTTTGTGCAGTTTTGCTTTATATTTGAGAGAAGTGAACAGGTAAAATTATACATAGTTTATCAGGTAGTGATATGGGAGTTTAGTGAGTAAAAGGAAGGACAAGGACACAGGCAAGATGCTCCATTTTCTGGTATAATGGTTGTTATGATCTGGATATGAGGTGTCCCCCAGAAGCTCATGTGTGAGGCAATGCAAGGTAAAAATAATTGGGTTATAAGAGCTTAAACTAATTAGTGCACTGACCAGTTTATAGGAAATAACTGCTGGTAACTCTAAGCAGGTAGGTTGTGACTGGAAGTGGTGGGTCACTCTGGTGTGCCTTTGGAGTATATGTATTATCCCTGTGCACTTGTCTGAGCTGCTTTCCTTTGCCACACACTTACACCATGATGTTCTGTCTCATCTAGCCCCTAAATCAGTGGAGCTAGCCATCTGTGGATTGAGATCTCTGAAACCATGAACACCAAATGAATTTCTTACTATAAAGTTCTTCTTGCTGAGCTTTTGGTCGTGGCAACAAAAAAGCTGATGCAACACTGACATTTTTTAAAGGATATA
Source organism: Spermophilus citellus (assembly GCF_964194105.1). Taxonomy (NCBI): domain Eukaryota; kingdom Metazoa; phylum Chordata; class Mammalia; order Rodentia; family Sciuridae; genus Spermophilus; species Spermophilus citellus. The sequence goes on from NC_138189.1 coordinate 55,172,632, forward strand.
AATTTGGCATGTGAGTGAGCTTGGAGAAAGAAAATTTCACACAGAGCTAGATGAATTGGCACATGCCTGTAATCCCAGTGGCTTGGAAGGCTGAGGTAGGAAGATTGTGGGTTCAAAGCCAGCCTCAGCAACTTTACAAGGCCCCAAGAAACTCAGCAAAATCCTGTTTCAAAATAAAATATATAAAAGGTGTAGTGATTTGACTCAGTGATTGAGTGCCCCTTGGTACAATCATTGGTACCAAAAAGAAAAGAAAAAAAAAAGAAAAATGCATGCAGAAGAGCAAGAGCAAATGCAAATTAATTATAGTGAAAATTATTAATTCTGATGGTAAAATAATGAAAATGCTTAGTGTTTATATTTACATAAGTCCTATTTCAAAATGTGATTTACCAACATTATTTTATTTTATTTTATTGGTACCAGGAATTGAACTCAGAGACACTCAAAAACTGAGCCACATCCCCAGTCCTAGTTTGTATTTCTGTTTAGACAGAGAGTCTCATTGAGTTGCTTAGCATCTCACAGTTGCTGAGGCTGGCTTTAAACGTGTGATCCTCCTGTCTCAGCCTCCTGAGTCACTGAGATTACAGGCATCCACCACCATGCCTGGCTCACATTCTTTTTTAATACTGCTACTCCTATGGCAACAGCTTCCAGATGAGAAATCTGCAGTTTAATGACATTAAGCAACCTCAACTTCCAATGTAGCATTTGCTCAGGGGCATTAAGTTTTCCTTATTGAAACTTCCCTTTGGCTTCCACAATATACAAATTACCTGGAAATTCTCTTCTTTTTTCCTACTCTTTTCCTTCTCAGAGATTTAGATGGGTTTCTTGATATTCTTCACAGGAGGAGAAGGAAAATTCACCAGAAATCTGCACTAAAACTATCCCTTCCTGGGTTGCATCCTTAAGTCACAAATTTAATTTCACCCCTGTGGTACAGCAGTAGCTGTTTGGTGATCTTTCCATTGTAGTAAAGTTGATGCCATTTTCCAAGACCATGACATTTAGTGATAGAGATTAAGATATCTGCTCTACTTAATGATAGAATGTGAAGTAATGGTCTCAGCCATCAATTTTGTTCCTGGAGTAAAATGGTAACTCACACAAGGACTGTGTATTCACTTTTCCCATTTGCCATTTTCATACTTAATCTCTGTGTTTCCTAACATCTTGTAGCAGGAACTATGAGCAAAAAAAATCCCCATTTTTTTTGGTGTTCCAACCTAAATATGCTCTAGTTAAGTTTAACTCGAAGCCAAAGCATAATAATTTAATATTCAAAGCTAGCTTCAGCAACTTAGGCCCTAAGCCATTAGTAAGACCCTATCTTAAAATAAAAAATGAAAAGGCTGGGGTATAATTCAGTGGCTATGTGATTCTGGGTTCAATCCCTGGCACCACAAAGAAAAATAAGAAGTTTAATTCAGTGTTTAAATGTGTATGTTACCATTATCATGGTTTTGTTGTTGTTGTTGTTTGTTTGTTTTATTTTAATGTGGTAAGATGCTGTTCTTTGTAATGTCTTTGGAGCACTGTTGTATACTAGGCCATGAATATCAGAGATCTATTACAACAGTGCCCTATGAAGTTCATAAATGAATTAGTGAAGAATTAGTGAAGAATGAGAGAAGAAAGTAAAACATGCAAGTTAAGAAAGAACTTGACTTCTTGATTCTACTTCCACAGGACTGCCTGTTTTTCTTGGAAAGCATAAGAATAAGAAACTTTTCAGCATCTCTGTTCTGATTTCAAGACAGGGAATTTGGCAGGGGGGGGGGGATTTTTTTCTATCAACAGATGACATGTGAGCAACACTGACTATATCCTAAATCTGATTTAGAACTAGTGAGCAGCAATTAAAGACAACATAACTACTTCCTTTTCAGAACATTAAAGTGTGCTAATTTTATTGTGTTCTTAAAATGTTTTTGCTCCTGTGTTGGAGTTGAAGTTTTAGTTAATGAGGAAAAATATGCATTATACACTATGTGTTGATTTTCATGAGAACCCACGTTCCTTTGGCAAGCTACATACATTATGGTTTGTCAAAATAATGTCATTGTTTCATCATACTTTTAACATTTCAGAGTCCTTGATAGTTAGACACAAAACAGCAATATGTAACAATCATGCAGCCGTGTACATGGAAGATCTTGATGGGGATTCTAACTTTGAAATTTAATAGCTCTGTTGCCTAATGAAAAAATACCTCAAATTGAGTTTTATGTTTGCATCAGATGTGAGAAACTAATAATAAGAAACTAATAATTATAGCAAATATTGAGTATTTAAGTAGATGAAGATTGGAAAGTGTTGTGTGCATTTAAAAACTGTTTTAGTATAGTATTTTAGTATTTTTGTTATTCTACTCAAAGAATATTACGGGCATATCTTAGAAAGTCTTTCTTTTTTAAAATTTTTTTATTAGCTGCACATGACTTTACAATGATCTTGACAATTCATACATTTGAATCAAATGGGGTATAATTTCTCATTTTTCTGATTGTACAGATTGCAGAATCACATTGGTCATACAGTCATATATATATATATATATATATATATATATATATATATATATAGCAATAATAATGTCTAGAAAGTCTTTCTTAATCTACAGAGTAAAAGAAAGTGAAACTTGTCACTCAAACTCTTCACAAGTTCTTAATGGTGCTCAGAGCTTTTGGTATGTTGTCATTCTATGCCTTAAGCATACATTTTGTAAGATCTGAGCACTTTCTTAAATTTTTAACCAATCAAAACTTGTAATTTTATTTCCTATATTAAAAAATTGGGTAAAAATGAAAAATATCAGTAATTGATTTTTGACATCAATCAGTTTATCTATTTTCTGTTCCAGTCTATTCTAGTTGCTATGAAAGGAATGCCATAAAGCGGGTAGCTTCTTAGAAAAAACAGAAATATATATCTCAGCTACTGAGGGCCACCTTCCTTTTCCTAAGTGCCCAATATTTCCCTTGTGCTAACATAACCAAAAATGGAGAGACCTCTATGGTGTCTTTTACAAGCCATGAATCTCATACACAAGGGCTCCACCCTCATGATCCAGTCACCACTAAAGGTCACACTTGCAATGCCACAATTTGGGGGATTAAATTTAAATATACGAAGTCAAACCTTCAACATCATAGTGTGCAGAAAATTTGGGGACAATACACCAAAGTTACATATACCAGATTATATAAAAATTAAATATACCAGATTAAGCTGATGTACTTTCAGGATTTTCAGAAATTCCCCATCTGATTTGTACAGAACTAAATAGTAGTATCAAAAGACAAAATTGGAGCTTTAAAGATCAAACTGTCTATTTACTTATAGTTATATAACCGGGCAACATTTCATTCATTCATAAACAGAATAAGTCGACTGAGCATGACAGAAGAGTTATTTTTTTGTATGGTGTTGTTAAGGAAACAACAATAGAAAAGAACATATTGGTTCACACCACGTCTCTTGAAATTACTTTTCTTGGAAGTGTTACAACAGAAGGACTTCCTTATTATACTAATATTGAATGGCTCCTTTCCAATAGTTGTTGTGATTCTCCTGATTTCAGGAAAAACTGGTCTGCCTGGGGTCTACTTGCTTCCTTGCAGTTTCAGTTTAAGTATTGTGGCACTTCACGTGGCAAGCTCAATTTTGGTTTGGACTGTTGAGGCCTAGTGGACAAACTCAGTCCAAAACAATGGCCTCCAGTGAAATTTGTTAAGTAGCAGTAATATCATACTCCAACTGTGATGAAAGACCTTGTGAACATTGACAGAGGATATTCTGAAAAAAGAATCTATAACTGTCTTGTTCTGTTGAAGAGCTTAATCTCAAGATTACTAAAGGGTTTGCCTTACTTTTTTTTTTTTTTTAAAGAGAGAGTGAAAGAGGAGAGAGAGAGAGAGAGAGAGAGAGAGAGAGAGAGAGAGAGAGAGAGAGAGAGAGAATTTTTTTTAATATTTATTTTTTAGTTCTCGGTGGACACAACATCTTTGTTGGTATGTGGTGCTGAGGATCGAACCCCGGCCGCACGCATGCCAGGCGAGCGTGCTACCGCTTGAGCCACATCCCCAGCCCCGGTTTGCCTTACTTTCTTGCCAGATATTTCTTCCCTTGTGAAAATAGGGAAGCAACTTGAGGGAGAATAAAATATTTCCTTATATGACTTATGCTGATTTTTTTTGTAATAGCCATAATTATTGCCATCATAACTGAGTCTGAGAAAATAATGAGTCTGATATTCAAAATATTCCATGTTTAACAGGTAAAAATTGACCATGATCAAGTTTACCCTGTCATTCCAGTAAAGAATTTTATCTGCTATTACCTCATAATGACTATGGTTCTGTGCTTGTCACAGTCAGCTTTCTGCTGCTGTGACAAATGCCTGAAGCAATCAATTAATAAGGAAGAAAGGCTTATTTTAACTCACGGTTTCAGAGGTATCAGTCCATAGTCGCTAGGCTTCATGCTTTGGATCTATGATTGCACAGTAAATTATAGCAATGCACATGACAGCAGACCTTTTCATATCATGGCACCTGGAAACAAACAGAGAGACATACTAGAAGGGTTCTGGGTCCCCATTATTCTCTTCAAGGACACAGCCTCAGATATCTTACTTCCTTCCACCAGGACTCAATATTTGAAAAATCTTTATGACTTGACTTCATGTTTTCTCTTGATCATTTGACATGTTCATTAAATATAGAATTTAAGAAATGATATGCAAGTATATGGATGGATGGCATACTGCCTATTCGCTATGTGCTGTACCAAGTGGGAAATGGTACAGAAACACTTATGAGCTAAACACCCAGAAAAGAAATATGAGCAGGATTTGGTGGTGACACAAAACTTAACGGAGAATGACTACAAACTTGCCTGAAATCTTAATGGATGATTGCAAATGGAGTATGGAGGATGATGTTTAAGGGAAATCCTGAATAAATATGCAGGGTCTTTATGGGGCAATCAGTAGGTGAAAGAACAGGATCACCAAAACACTGAGTTTTAATTTTATCTTAAGGATATGTCCTCTTTAGTTACCAGAGGCTCTTTTTGTAACAAAATAGGAAAATTAGTAAATAAAGATTTTAATTAGATCAAACTATTTTAATTTTAGAACGTAGTAGGACATTCCAATGACTACAAAACTGCTGGAGAAAAATAAACTATTTAGCCTTCTCCAATAAATATTTTCTATTTTAGTCAGCTTTGTGTCATTGTGACCCAAAGACAAAACAAGAACAAATTAGAAGAGGAAAAGGTTATTTGGGCTTATGGTATCAGAGGCTCATTCAATGGTCAGCCAACTCCATAACTCTGGGCCAGAGTTGAAACACAGCATCATGGCAGAAGGTTGTGGTGGAGCAAAGCAGATCATTTCACAACAGCTAAGAAATAGAGAGAGTTTTATTCATTAGAGACAAAATATACCATAACTAAAATAATCTAAAAGTAACCACCAAATTAATTCATTCAAGTGGATGAATCCACCCAATAGGTTACCATTCTCATAACCTAACAATTTCATCTCTGAACATTCTTGCATTTTGGGGATAACACATATCCAAAGCATAACATTTGCTGAAATAATTAAACAATTCCCATTGGTTGTATAAACATAGGCCTTTTCGTACAATAAATGAAGCCTACAGATGATTTTTTAAGTTACTCTGATACTTACATAACAAGTATATATATACTTTGTGAAATACTATATTAGCATTCACAAATATTCACAAACATTATCTATAAACAGCTACTTTTCAGCAACCCAGAATGTAAATGTATTTACAGAATTATAAATTTAAGAAATAATCTGTTATATTCATTTTATAAACAGATCAAACTGGATTTACTCTTCCTTTATATCATATCATACTACTACCCCATTTTGGTTAAATGACCAAAAAGATAATGTGGAATGAAAGAAAAACAATGACTTAGTGTACTTGATGTATTTCCTTGTATTTGCCTTCCTAATTGAGGGTTGGTTAAAGAGCTCACAATGCCAAGTTTTTCTCTGTGCTGTTTCTAAGTAATATGAATTTATTTTTCCTCAAAGCATTAAATTTTAACTGCATTCATATGTGTATGTTTTTATTTATGTTTTCCATATTAAAAGACTAATATGGAAAACATAAATAAAGACTAAATTGACATCATCATTCTTTTGACCACTTCTTTTTCCCTGTTAGAGAACACTGAAACAATTTTCTATGAAGTCTATTACCTCTTTTAGTAGTTGTCATAGTAAAGTTATATGCATTTTAGGTATATAAGGTGATGTCTCAATACAAATATACATTGTGTAATGTTTAAATCAGGGTAAACTTTATCTATATTTTCAAACATATGTTATTTATTTGCAGTGAAATACTCAAAACACTTTCTTCTTCTCCTCCTCCCTCCTTCCTCCTCCTCCTCCTCCTCCTTCCTCCTCTTCCTCCTCCTTTTTCTCCTCCTCCTTCTTCTTTTGAAATATATAGTCATTGTCTATAGTCACCTACAGTAGTCACTTAGAATACTGGAACTAATTTATTTTAAATATAAGTTAGTATATATTGACCAAACTTCGACTGTTCCTTCCTCCTACTTTCCCCAAGAAGTCAATTAATTGCATATTTAACCTGTCATTTTCATGCATCTCCAAGTATCTCATATTTCCCAGAAGATTACCTTGATGTCATTTTCCAGCAGTAGGCAGGTATTGAGCACATAAAGCTTATAATGTCCCCAAGTGATGTCTGCAGAGATGTCTTTCAAGAAGTTGAGTGACACTACCTATCACTACCCCAATCTTGATGTTGCAGACATAGCAAGGGACAAGAGACAAAAGTCCTCCTTCAGGAAGTTTACAAAGTAATGAAGGGAAGTAAACAGTGCTTATTATCTCAGACAAGATATTGTACTTAACAAATAAAAGAGAGGTCAAGGTATAGAGAAAATTTTTAGTTAGATGGTAAAGAATAACGAATCTGGTTTAGTTGCATTTTAGGAAGGACATTAATTTAGTACAGAAATGAGTATGGAAAACAAAATCCCAAGCACAAGTGGAAAATTGCTGTGGTAGAAATACGTTTTCTGCATTGGAGAAAACTCAATGAGACCAGCAAAGAAAGATAAGAAGTGGATAAAATAAATTATTACATAGAAAAAGTATATGCATATCATTAAAGCCATGTAGGTGAGGTTTATATTTTGGATTGAGATGGAAATTGTTGAACAAAGACATAATTTCATTTATAATTTGTAAGGTCTACAAAGGTTAAGGAACAGGTACCATTACACTGTCCTCACAGAAACAACTAGGCTCTACATTTTTCCATGCCATTGCATGCTAACTATTCATTTCTTATTTTATTTCATTATTTTTCCAATTCAGGACTTCATATTGTTCTTTCAATAAATATTTGCAATACCTTCAAGAAATTCAAGGAAACTTGGGATTTAAATAACCCTATTTGCTAAACTTTTAATCCTAAAAAATTCTTACATATATTTATATTTCTCCTCTGATGAGCACAGTCAAATCTTCAGGATAAAAAGTCACTAAAAGTGTACTGATACACCATTAACTTTACAAAACATCCAAATTTCCTCAAGCAGTAATCAACTCCAGAAAACACTCTACCTATTTTGGACCAGAAATTGAGTTTACTTGGTATGACTATTTAAACCTCCCAGTCTCATTCTTCTGTGAAGGGAATCTATGTCTCTTCTTATTTGTAACTCTCATGAGTTTTATGCGTGTCTTCCAAAGATAGTTTCTCACCTTTCTTCCTATTTCATTTCCTCCATCATTCTTCTTAGAGAAATCATTACTTTAAGATGTGATTTTTTTAAGGTGTTGGTGAATTTTATTCATTTATTTTTATTAGCTACACATGACAGTACAATGATCTTGACAATTCATACATTTGAATCAAATGGGGTATAATTTCTCATTTTTCTGATTGTACAGGTTGCAGAATCATAAGATATGATTTTTTAATGAGAATTATTAAGATAAAAACATTAATGATAATATCTACTGACTACATTTGAGTAATTTCTATTTGAAACATGATAGGTACACATTCTTATTTAGTTCAATTCCAACTAACATAACACTACACAGAAAGAAAACTGTAGTTCCATGAGGCCATGTAAACTCCAAGTTCACTACAACATTTGTTTGTGAACTTTAAGCCTTCCTTCTTGAAATTTTATCTCTTTGGTTTCCATAATATAAAAATTACATGGAAATTCTATCCTTTTCTTTCTCACATTTCTCTATTTTCTGTCACATATTACATCAGAGTAATTTAGGGGATCTGTCCTCAGCCTACTTTTTTTTTCTTCTAAATCTATAGTTGTTTCATTATCTGTTCTATTTGCATAGTTTTGAAAGCAATCACTAAATTGGCAAGTCCAAAAACTGTTGCATGTTTGTACTTCTCCCAAGTTTAAATTCCTATGCTGAACTCTCAAATTTCTCTCTGTGTGATTTCACAAGTCATACAGTAAGCCCCTAAAATCAAGAACAGATATTGTCACTTTGTGACAATCTCTAGTACCAAAGAGGCTCTATGATACTTAGTAGGCAGTCACTCTTGTTACATGTTTGTTAGTTCTAGCATTTCTCATTTTAGATATTTTAGAATCTAGCATTTTTAGTTAAATAGTAAACACAATGTATTTTATAACATGATTTGTAATTACAAAAAAAAATGGAGGAACAGGATAAGGAGAAGGAAGAAGAAGAAAGATCTATTTAAATAACACTGTTACTCTATTAAGCCATCAATATAAGGCAACAACAGTGATATGTGACATTTCTTGATGTTGCTTTGTAAGTGAAAGCCACAGCATTAACAAAGAACACTGTGTTAGACATAGTGAGATATCTGTTTTGCTTAATTATAAAATGTCAGGACATGATCTCAGCCATCAGTCCTCTACACTGACCTTTTGTTCATGCAAAGTGGGACTATAACTCACACAGAAAGGTTACATTTGTGTTTCTGTTTACTCTTCCTGCTTCCCAATGTCATAGATAATCCCTGCAGTTCCGAACTTGTTGAAGCAGAAAAATGAATAAAACAGTGCCTACGTTAGGGTTTTGGAGCATAAATATAAAGAATTAAGATAAACTGTAGTGTTTAAATGTGTTTTTTGTTTTTATTTATTCCTGATAGAATGCTGTTGTTTGATGATGTCTATGGAGCTTTAGTTTGTTTGTTGTTCACTAGGCCTGAACCCTCACAGATCTATCACAACACTAATAATGCTGGCTAAATGAATTAGTGAATAAACAAATGAGGGTAAAAAATAAGGAAGGGAGAAGGAAACAAATGAAGTGCAGCATCAGCCAACATTTTCAAAAGTACTAAAGTGGGGCTCCATTTTTAAATTATATTTCAATAACTGCTGAACACTCTATCTTTTGTCTATTGAAAATGTACTAGAAATTGAATTCATTTTGCATATAATAAGAAAGTATGTGTCTACAGTGCTTGAAAATCACATGACAAATTAACAAGAATAATTAACTCAAACTTCACTGGAATTATTTCATATTAATAAAGCATTCATATTGTATTAACCAGAGAATGATTATAATTTCAAAAGGGCTTCTAAATATAGATTCATCCAATAATGTATTCTTCCCTAAAACATTAGAAATGAAATAAAACCACAAGCTTATTGTAAGATATCTTGTGGTATCAATTTGAAACATACAATGAGAATGGATAAATTGTTGCTATAATTTTACAGTTCACAAGATTCTTGCTAAAATGTAGATTCCTGGTATGCCCTCAGGTTATAATTCAGCTAGTTTTGAAAGAGAAAATAAGAATTTGCATTTCACACAAGCTCCCAGATGGGGCTGTTCTGCTGTTCCCATGAGAAAATGCACTAGGATATACAATTTACTTTAAGTTTACAATTATCCAAAATTCAGTTCTAAGAACAATGACATTAACCTGAAGCAAGTCAGTGGATTTGCCTCAGAATACACTGAAAACAATTTTTTCCTTTTGTATAATGTAATATTGTAAACACATGGACCTCTGACAAATATAAGCCCATGAAGACTAAAAGGAAGTGAATTCCTCATCATTAAGTAGAAGTTACTGACAGAGATATATTGTACCAAGCTCTTCAGTTCATTTCACTTTAAATATCAGAACTATTTTATCATACACTACCTAAAACATTGCTGAAATTTTGCAAAGTTATTGCATCTATGCTATGACTTAAAATATTATATAGTCATTGGAATAAAGTAGCAGTACAACTCAAATATTAATCTGTGAGAAACACAGTTGAGATAAATAAAAACTTCAGTTTTGTCATACTCATTAGCATTATCTATTAGAAAAGAGGTAAAATTTTGGTAGGGCTATAAATAACCTTTTTGGCATATAGTGCACCACCTTGGACATGTCTCTGCTGAACCAGCTAACATGATCTCACAGGTGAAAGCAATGTGATGATCAGTAATACTCTTCATTCCTACACTTAGGCAAAAGCATTTATTCATCACTCCATTCCCCAAAGCATGAGAAAACATATTAGAGATGCAAACACAATTGAAACACATGGCCTGACATCACAGAACTTAGAGATTGGCTGGGAATAAGGATGAGTACAGAGGACAGCTTTGCTATGAAAACACCAAAGTGCCACAAAATACACAAACAAGTAAACTTCTTATAAGATGGCCAGGAAGGGAGCACTGAAGTAAAAATCAGCAAAGTTTGACTTGATTTATTCTGGATGAATAAAAAGGCATAAAGAGACTGCAAAGAACAAAACTAAGAGATGATAGCATGCCAAGTGCAAATAGGTGAGTATGAAAGGAGGACAGAATAGGAAATAGCATGACCATTTAGATGTTTTTGTGAGAGTATAGGGGCTTAAATGATTCCATTAAACATGTCATTCATGCTTTAAAAGTATAAAGGAATATTTCCAAAGTAGGATGATAAGACATAGGAAGTAACTTAATAATTAAGTTACTAAAAATGAACCAGATTTTTTTCTCAAGAATCCAAACATTAATGATATTGTATAATGAAAACTCAAATTAAGCAGAATGACAGGAAAATATTTGTAGCTACTTGTAGAAATCGTAATTTATTTATTACTTTGAAAATAGGGGAGCAAGGTGAAGATTAAAATTGTCTTCTACTTACAGGTAGATTGATAACTAATTAGATAAATAGGTAATTAGATAAATGGTTAGATATATAGATAGATATGGATTTACGTACATATATTTAAGGGATTTGAAAAACTATTTCTGAAAGAACACAGTGGTAAAATTTGAAATGGCAAAAAGTTTCTTTTATGCCAAATGACAAGTGAAATGAAAATGAAATAAAGTGAGTAGGTGAGACAGAGAAGTCTGTTATTTAGTGTTAATTCTGCAGAATAATATAATGTTGTCAGCATTTAAATAGGAAAGAAAAGGTGAGGAAAATGCTTACTGATGGGAACACATAACTTTGAAGAACTTACTTAAACTATGGACATTTGTTTCTTTATATTTTCTGGAAACTAATCCCCTCTCAGATGAATTCCTTGCAAATATTCTCTACCTTTGTACAGGTTTTCTCTTCACTCTACAGATTATTTCCTTGGCTTTTCAGAAGTGCTTATCTAGATTGATGTTATCCTATGTTTTAACTTTGCTTTTGTTTCCTGTGTGTTTGGGGTAAAATCTAAAATTTTTGCTCACACCAACGTCCTGAAACATTTCCAAGCATTTTCCTCCAGTAGTTTCGTAGTCTTGGATACATTTTGAGTTGATGTTTGTATATAGTGAGAGATAGGGGTCTAGTTTCTTCTGCATGTGCATTTCCAGTTTTATTGGCACTTTTTATTGAAGAGACTATCTTTCTATACTACATGTTATCCCTGCCTTTATCAAGAATCAGCTGGCATAAATACCTGGACTTTTTTGTGGGTTGTCTTACGTTTTCCTTTGGTCTTGTATCTGTTCCCATGCCAATACACTGCTACTGTTTCTTGCAGGCAGCATATTATTGGGGTTAGGTATTCTCAGTGCAGTTTTTTCCTTCTAAAATATTTAGCCAGACTAAAATTTTTAATTTGGAAATTTAATCTGTTTATAATATTAGTGGTTATTATAGATATGTAAAGTTATATTCTGGCATGTTCTTAATTTGACTCTGACTGCTGTGTGTATGCTTGCTCCTTTTTTATCCTCTGGTTAATCTGTGGCACAATTTATCTATCTCCTTCCCTTTGCAATCTGTTGTGAAAGAGCGCAAAGAATCCCAACAGGCACATTCAGTCAGTCAGTCATCTTATTGATATCAATGTCTCTGATTATTTGATGTGTCTTATTAATGAATGTCTCAAAATTCTCCTTGCTACCATTGAAAAGAAAGGAATGAATGGCACCAAATTAAAAGTTAAAGAAGGATGGATGACAAAGTATGGTGGTCCACACTTGTAATCCCATCTACGTGGGAAGCTGACGCAAGAGGATTACAAGTTTAAGTCCAGCCTAGGCAACATAGCAAGATTTTGTCTCAAAACAAACTTTTGGGTTGTGATATAGCTCAGTACTACAGAGCTTTCATAGCACATATTCGATGTCCAGTAACACACACACACTCTCTATCTCTCTCTCACACACACACACACACACACACACACACACACACAAGACCATTAATAAGAACAATGGAAAAAGAACAATAGATTTAAAAAATATTAAATAACATAGGAGGTTTTTTCCTTTCTCCTTTTTGCTCTCAATTCTGTAGATTAAAGTCAGGCCCTTGGGCATGCTAAGCAAGCACTCTACCACTAAGCTACATGCATAAGTCCATGGAATATAGTACTTATTATGCATCACAAGTGAGATGGATTGAATGCAAGTTAATAGGAAATTCTACCCCATGTAATTTCAAGGAATGGCCAATATTAGCTTGGAGTTAATATTATAAAGATATTTAAAGCCCATTTGGAGAAGTTGGCTACAATATGTGGCCCCACATGTATTATTGAATCACAAAATTGTCAATAAATATTAAATATATAATTACTTTATCATTTTACCCTCTTTTAAACATTCTTCTTATGCAAGGTGCAAATTACAATCATGGAATTGCTATATAATGTCTTACAGACTTTAGTCAGCTAACCTTTTAATGAAAGTTATTGTGAAATATTTACACTGATATGGTCTTAGTGGTCTCTGTTTTTTCTTTCTTTTGTTTATATGCATATAATGTATCCCCAATATATTCCATATGAATCATATTTATTGAACCCATTAAACCCACAAAATCCATTTACATAGCCTTACCCTATGTCTCCACATACAAAGGACATGTTAAGAGAGGTAAGCTGGGTTTAATTCTGATGACATATATATTTTTTTCCTTTCCAAAAGTCTCATTGCTAAAAGTTAGAGGAAGAGAAAAAAACAAGTCATCTAATCAAATACAGCCCCATTTTAAGAAATGTGTGATGGCTTGGTGCACTGGTACCTGCCTGTAATCCCAGCAACTTGGGTGACTAAGGCAGGAGGATCAGATCACAAATTCAAGATCAGCCTCAGGGACTTAACAAGGCCCTAAGCAACTTAACAAGGTTCGGTCTCAAAACAAAATGGGGATGTGACTCAGTGGGTAAGCTCCTCTGGATTCAGTCCCCCATATAGAAAGAGAGAGAGAGAGAGAGAGAAAGAAAGAAAGATAGATTTGATGAACCTCTTCTGAAGTGTATTTGTTTATCTAAGTGCTTCTGAGAAAAAGTTTTCACTCTGCTCTAATTAAGAGTCTGGGATCTGGGGAAAATAACACCTGAATCTGTGTCTTAGGTTAACACTAGTCTTCTGGTCTTCAAGCATTACAAGTCCTTTCTAAAACTCACTTCAGTCATCTACAAAATAGGTAGTAAAATAACAATCACTATGTAGAATTGATGAGAATTTTAAAAGACATATCACTTAATAGAATTGTGAATAATTATGACTGCAGGCTGCCCTGTCACTAGAGCTCTCTCCATGTTGTATCACCCTTCCTACAAAACAATCTTTGGTTTAGATGCACCATCAACATCTAGGGACCTGTGAGAAACCGAGACTACAAAACCACATCCAGACCTATGGAATCAGAATTAGTATTTTAACAATATCCATATATGATTTATAACATGATGTCTTGGATGCCTTGCATTAAGGAATTCTAATGAGCAATTAAAATACAAAGCAATAACATAATACCAGAAAGAAAATATAGAAATACTATAATTTACTCTTTAGAAAATCATTTTTGCCAATTTAGACACCATATCCAACAATTTAAATTCAATGAAAGATTAAAAATTTTGCCAAAAAATACAGAAGTATTTTTGGAAATAAAAGAGGAATATCACAAAATACAAACTACTCTATAGCAATTCAATTGTTTTAAAATGCATTTAGATGTTTTATTAAAATTGAATATTATTTGTCAGTATTGAATGGAGATCTATATAAATGATCTCTAGGCATTAGGTACTAGTTGAAAATGTATAATCAAGGAAGTATAATTTGAATATTACTTGGTGGGCATAAACATATAAGAAATATCTAGACTATATGTAAGGGAGGATTGAAATAGATTAGTGATAGTCTCAAAAATTAATATTGCAAAATATGAAGGTTAATTTAAATTTACTCAGATTCTAATAATTATTTAATTGATAACTTCATGAGATACTATTTTAAATTTATCTATTAATTGCTACTCTGCACCAGATTGGGATATAAATGTTTCATAGCATAATAAATTTTAGAGATTATCTGTTATTTTCTCTTTTCATATAGATTTAACTTGAAAATCTAGTTACTACATGTGTTTTCTCATACATTATATCACATCATACTTCTATTATGCTTCAGTAGAATGACCAATACCACAATATGGAATACAGAAATACCATAAGTTAGTGTATTCTCTGCATTTTATGATGACTGTCTTTCTAATTAATTTGTGATTAAACAGTTTTGAACCATTAAACTTATTTTACTAATGATTCTGAGTAACAAAATACATTTCTATTGTGAAAACAATAAATTCCAATCAAAATCTTATGCACACGTTCTTTATTTCTATTTTCATATTTACAGGTTATATTGACATAACCCTTCCTTTAATCACTTTATTTTCACACTTTGGATAGCAATGAAGCAACTTGATGAGAGGTCCTTAATGTCAATTAATTCCAATTTACTCTATCATATTTTATATATACCAAATATATGTTCTGCAGTCTCAATTATATTATTTGACAGATTTATGGCAACATTTGATTTGATTCTTTTTTAAACTTGCTTTAGCTTATATCCTAAACCTCAATCCCTACATTTCCAATATCAGTCCCCACAGATGAGAAGCAACCTCCATTCTCATTTCCCAACATCAGGTACATAGACACAGACCCTATAATGCCTCCATCAATGTGCTCAGCAATAACTTGCACTCCTCTAGGGCTTATTAAGTGCTACTAACCGTAGCAGATACAGTAAGAAGTAAAACATAAAAGTTTGCCTTTATGGAATTTTCATGGTATTTGAGAAAAGTAGAAAGAAGAATAAAATCAGTGTCATAGGCAGTGCAAAATACATTTAAGAAGTAAAAGAAAGGTCAAGGGCAGAGGCAATTTTACAAGGACGAGACAAGAATAGCCTGATTGATAAAGTAACATTTTTAAACGAATACAAATTTATTATATGAGTGAACATAGGGAAAGAAAATTTCAAGCAGGAGGAGAAAGTGCAAGTTATATAATGGTCATGACATTCAAGGAAATTTTCTTGGACCAGTATATAGAGAGAAGGCATGCAGTAGCTAAAACTAAATTTCAAAAAAGTGGTTTCCAAATCTTTGCAGGTGAAGTAGATCTGGGGTTAAATGGGCATCATTAAGGAAGGACATAATTTCCAAACAACAATAAGTGTTGGCAAGGATGTAGAGAAAAAGGTACACTCATACACTGATGGTGAAACTGCAAACTGGTGCAGCCAGTATGGAAAGCAGTATGGAGATTTCTTGGAAAATTTGGAGTGGAACCAACATTTGACTCAGCTATACCCAAAGGACTTAAAAACAGCATACTACAGGGACACAGCCACATCAATGTTTATAGCAGCACAATTCACTATATCTAAACCATGGAACCAACCTAGATGCCCTTCAGTAGATGAATGGATTAAAAAATGTGACATTTATACACAATGGAATATTACTCAGCAATAAAAGAATAAAATCATGGCATTTGCAGGTAAATGGATGGAGTTAGTGAAGATAATGCTAAGTGAAGTTAGCCAATCCAAAAAAAAAATGCTGAATGTTTTCTTTGATATAAGGAGGCTGATTCATAGTGGATAGAGAGTGGGAGCATGGGAGGAATAGAGGAACTCTAGATAGAAATGGTGGAACATACTGATGATTATTATCCAAAATACATGTATAAAGAATTGAATTGGATGTCAACATACTTTATATATAAACAGAGATATGAAAAAATGTGGTATATTTGTTTAATAAAAATTGTAATTCAAAAAAAACACAAAGTACATTTATATAGGCATGAATTGGCATGAACATACTCTATAAAGATATGAAAAAATCAACTCTATATATGTAATAAGAATTGTAATTCATTCCACTGTGTATATTTAAAAAAATAAAATCAATAAAACTTAAAAAAGTCAATAGTGAAAAGGAGAAACACCATCTAATTAGGAAATAGTAAAATTGTCCTTCCTGTAACATGTGAAGATTAGTAAAATGTTAGCTTGACAGTGATGTTATAAGGGAGATTAAATATTATCTGCAAGCCAGCATGTTAGCTATATGCCTATAATCCCTGCCACTTGAGAGGCTGAGACAGGAAGATCCTATATTCAAGGCCAGCCTGCACATCTTAGCAAAAGATCCTGCTTCAAAATAATATATATATATATATATATATATATATATATATATATATATATATATATGACTGAGGATATAGCTCAGTTAAAGAATACCCCTAGGTGGTTCAATCTCCAGTCCCATTAAATTAATTTATCCATTAATTAATAAAGAAAGTCCACTTGTAGTGGTTGGCTGTAATTACTGGTTCAGCATGTATTATAAAACCACAGAACTGTAAATAAGCAGTAAAAATGTTAATGCTTTATCATTTTAACATTATTTTCCTTATAGAAAAGTGAATGTCTAACTAAAATTTTGAGAACACAAACCTATGAATATGTTTCTATCTATTTTAACAACCTAAACTTTTAATAAGAGCAATTGTGAAATAGGTTCAACCAACATTTTCTAAATTCTCTGTAATGTTTTTTTTTTCTTTTTTTGTATGTATGCATAGAAAGTGTCCCCTAAATTTATAGGCTAAACAAGATTGCCATAATGTCAATAAAAATATTTTCCTGTGCATATCCAAGAGGGAAACTGGGTTGACTGACATATTTTTCAATTTAAAAGGGTCACAAAAGATTTCCTTTTCTGAGTAACTTGTATCCCTATTATCAAAATTATTTCAGACCTGCATTTATCTGACAGATAACAGATAGTTTACAGTGGAATGTAACATATCCTAGGAGGGCAACAGGTAAATTACTTTTCAAAGGTGAAACCGTGTAGTGGGGCCATTTTATAGAATTTTTTCCTTAATCTCATTCTCCCTCCACTAACATCTGTCTGTCCCCCATCAAAATGGCTAATTTGAAGAACTGCTTCATGCTTGATACTTTCATGGAACAGAAAAATGGTATATGAGTAAAGATCACTTTCCATTTTAATATTTTATGATTCCTTAAATAAATTTGAATGAGAAAAAAGACATTGAGAAACATTAAATATAAGCTGAAATAAAATAATTGTTCTATAGTAATTATATAGATTTAATACTTCTATTTATTCTCTATATAATTTTCTGAAACATAATATACATGCAATGGCATTCATGAGAAAGATATTGTATAGAAGGAGGAATGAAACATTGTCACAAAAAATGATCAATTTACATCTTAGCTCCTAAAATGATCCTTGTTTTATTTAGCACAACACATGTCCTATATGACAACACAACACATGTCCTTATCTCAGTACTTTCAGGCAAGAAGATGTCCTACTATGTTACTTTACACCTTAGACAGACACTGACAGCAAAAATTCTCATAGCCTCTATTAGTAGTGTTATGAGTGACTTTCAATCAACATGCATATTGAATGACACTAGCTGCTGGGCACCATTCTACCTGCTACACATACTTAGCAAGGAAAGGGGAAACAGAAGCATTTTCAACCTGATAGTCACAAGACACAATTTTCAACCCAATAGTTAAGAACAGCTTCCCTGGTGTAGTGACATTTTAGAACGGATATGAATTTAGCATATGAAGAAGCATGGAGCAAAACTGTGTCAAGCAGAAGAAAGAGCAAATGCAATTTCATTGTGATAGGAATGTGTTTCTTGCATGTGGGGAAACTTCCGGGAGTTCAGCTTAGGTAGGGAAAGAAGGACGTGGACAGAGATAAATTACGTCACAAAAGAAAGTGAAATACACCTTTAAAACTGTGCCAGAAAGTTTAGTCTTTGAATTGAGATGGACACACTTAAGAATATGATTTAGTTTATATTTTGGAAGGGAGGCAAAGATACATTTCCTTTGACCCTACAGAAACTTCAAGGTCCTCAAGATTTCTAAAACCTTTTATGAAACCTATTATTTTTCTATTTAATGCCATTTTCTTCTAAACCAGGACTTGTGTTCATTATCCAATATGCATTTTCAATAAATGCAACAAATTCAGTGACCCTTGAATTTCAGCATGTTTGATAAATTCTCCCTCTGGGAATCTTTAAATTTTCTACAGTGCTGTTCAACCAAGAAAACTCAAATCTATAGGATAAAAATCTGCATTTTATGTTTTTCTAGGTGTACAGTACAATGTTGCTTACCAAATTTTCTCTTATAAATCTCACATTTTCCTTATAATAAACTGTGCTATTGTTACAGAGCTGAGGTCTGCTAGAAAACTGAGGTGGCATGGAGACTCCCCTTCACACCCCAGGAAGATTTCAGGCATGTCGCTCAGAGTAACAAGCTCAAGTTTATTGGAAGGAATAGGAAAGTGAGAAAGGGGACATTCTCAAGGAAGAAGAGTAGGTCCTCTCAGAGAGTAGAGGGACAGTGTGCCTTTCCTGCCCTCTCTCTAGTTTTATTGTGGGTCCCAGGGAAATTTCCAAAGAGTCCTGCCCAGGTCTTCTCTTGAATTTTATTGACAACAGGATGACATTAGACTTTAAAGTTCCCCATTGCCATGACAACTATAGTTCACTTTGGACCATACTGACCTGTTCTGATTAGAACTTGTTCTTAGAGATTTTACGGTTGGGGCAATTGTCCTTATCTTCCTGAGTGCTAGAAACTGATCTGTGAATGGGTCACGAAAGTACCCACCATACACACTTCAGGGTCACTTGTGTTCTTCTAATCAGCATTTCAGGCCTTCATTTCTCTGGCAGCTAACAGGTTGTTTCTGAGTAATGTGACATCTACTATTGATATAAGTCAAGGCTGCAGGTAAATTGCTTTTTAAAAGTAAAAGCATGTGGGGGATCATGACATTGGGTCTGTCATTCCCTTAACCTTATGTCGCCACCACTCATGTCTCTCTGTTACCTATTTCATCATTTACAAGGTTGTCCCCTAAAGAACAGGAGCACAGCTTGCCACAGCAATCTAGTGCCAAAAAAGTTCTATGATGCATAACAGTTACATGTTCTTCAATATCGTCAGCTGGAGTGTATTTCTTTCCAATAATTTAAGTAGACATACCATTAGATTTGTTTTTCAGTTAACTAAGATGAATTTTGGCAACAATTTGCACCATGCTTTCATCATAGACTAGACATGGTAAAAGGCAGGGTGGAGGAGGAACATTCATAACAAATATCACTCTAAATAACCATTCTTGAGTAGCATATTTAAAGCACCTATGAAATACCACACCTATGATATACCGATAGACCTTCAATGATATTTCCCTTGTAAATGAACACCATGGCATTTTCAAAGACCACGGTTTGGTTACAGATAATAAAATACCTATTTTACTTCATTATATAATATCAGACACATTCCTATCTATCGGTTGTCTAAAATGACCTATACTATTCCTGAGGTTAAGACTATGAACTAGCACAGGAGTTTCCTTTTATAGTGTACTATTTCTGTTTCCCACTGTCGTACACTGTCCCTGTTCTTCTTATACTGTCAAAGTAGAAACATGAGGGTAATACTGCCTACATTTTGGTGTTCTAATATCAATGATTTAAGTTTAATTGTAGCTTCAAATAATTTTTATCCTCAATTTGTTGGCTGGTTAAAATGTTGTCCTTTAGTGGTGCCTTGAAGCATTAGTGCTTAGTTACTAGGCCATGAATACCATAGATTCACCACAATGGTAACTAACCCTGCTATTGAAATGAATTAACAAGATAAAATGGAAGGAGGAAAGTTAAAAACAGAGAGAAGGAATGGCAAAAAAAGGAAGCAACTGGTTAATATTTTGAAAATTACTAAAGCTGGATTTATTTTTAAAAATTCAACATATTTTAATACTTACTGAACCCAGTATATCTTTTGTTCCATTGAGAATATACTTGATATATTTTTTTTACTTTGCATATGACAAGAGAACATGTATCTAGGGTGATTATATGAAAAAAAAAACAAGAATAATTTTAATCAAATTTGTTCTGAACTAATTTATTTTTTAAAAAAAATTTAAATTTCAGTGTTATGCAGAAAATAAATGTTATATTCAGTGTGTCAGTTCTAATATGGCATAAAAGATTCATTTAATAAACATTTCACTATAAAATTTTAAGCAAAGTTAAAACATAAGTCCTATCTATGTAATCAAGTCTAAAAACACATGGTGTGTGGATTATGTCATTTCTCCAACTTTATAGTTCACAGAGAATTACCTGGAGATATTCAAATGCAAAACCTCAAGAATCTGACTCATCAAGCTGGAAAAGAGGGACAAAGAATTTGCATTTTAAACAGGCTCCTTGGTTGTGCTGATTCTGATGATCCACTGTGCCACATTTGAGTAAAAATGCAGGAATTTATGTAATTTATCTACATATTATAAATGACTTTCTGATAGTTTTGAGAACAAATAATTATCCAACCAGTAACAAACAAGTAAATATTTATAAACGTATCTAAGGAATACAGTGATTTTTTTTGTGTGTCTATTATAATCAAGTAGACAAGGTTTCCATTAAGGAACATGAGTACCTAAACACTCAATGAAAGGAATGTCATTCCCAGTCATAAGTACCCAGTTATTATGTAAGATATATGATACTAAGCACCTAGGGTCACTATATATATGAGAACAGTTTTCTCATAGAATATCCCAAAATTACTGAATTTCAGTAAATATTTGCATCTAGCATATGACTTCAAGTATTCTAAAGTGAATGGAATAAGGTAAAAATATATTTTAAATAATGATCTATAGGAAATACATTTGAGATCAGTAATGACTCAACTCCTGTCTATTGGTTATTACATATTACAGAATGGGTAAAATATTGGTAAATGGTAACTAACATTCTTGGCATAGAATGGGATATCTTGGAAGTGATTTTGTTGAAACAGATTACATAATGATTTACAGAAATAGTTTTCATCATTTCAATCATTTCTGAGCTTGGTTTACTCCAGAATGCATTTCCCACATCTTCACCTCCCAAGCCTCCAATAACAGAGAGATTAACTTTTGATGGGTCCATTTGTTTCCAGGTCACTTGGTTTTTACAAACTTCTATTGTAAAATCACAATGAGTTCATACAGACAGATTTTGGACATTATTTTTAATTTCCTTAATAAGATCTCATCCTGACATTATTTAGAAAACAAAGGTGGTATTTCAGTGAGTTTAAATACACCAGTTTTCTAGGGGAGCAAGCACATCATCCCTTGAGTTCAGCTTGGGCTCAGTTTCTCTGACGCTTCAGTCTCATCTGTGTACAGGTAATATATTCATATGATGTTTCAGTTGAATATGATATTTCAGTTGAATTTCTTCTTACTAAAACCATTTTTAAAAGCATTATTATGATGTGTGTTACCTACCAATATTTTTTCATAAAAAAGCAATTAAAAATTTGATGAGCCCATGGCAAAATCTGAATGTGAGTTTAGGATCTCTGTTCCTCTGAACTGACCTCAGAAATTGTACAAAGTGAATGATGATGAATATGGTGGGTGAGTTTCTTTTCCCTATTTGGTGGGAATTGCCAGTCTTCTTATCTTTTTAACTGGATATCTGATACAGACTTTCTGAATAATGACTTTTATATTATATTTAACAGTTAAATTCAAAGTTGGTACAAGTTCTCCCTTTCCGATATATGTATTTTGTTCATACTTTAAGTAACTTTTTCATAGTTTATTCCCATCAGTGAATACTTTACATCAGCTTTTCACAGCCTTTTTCAACATTGAACCAGATTTTTAAAATTCCCTAAAATTAACATTTTATTTGTATTTTTATGTATCATTTGTAATTTGCCATAAGACACTTCTTTGCAATTTCATATTTTTATTATTTTGTTCTTTGGGAAACAGCCCCTCATACTCCTCAAATATAAATTTATATATGGACATTCATCTGTCCTCTAAATCTTTTTATAGGTAGATAGATAGAACTATCTATCATCTGTCTAGCAATCTATCTATCTGCTGGTTTGTCTATCTATCTAAATAGTAGAAGAATACTTATGTTTAATCATTCCTTCATCCTCAATTTTTACAAAATAAATGAATAAACTTCAGTTTCTCAAAGTACTTAAAAGCATTTTTCCTTTTCAATTTGATTTTTCTCTGAACAATAGATTTAACATTCTAGTTCTCAAGAAAGACACTCGGCTCCTTTCCAATGGCTTTATGTCCAATGGCTTATCATCCTACTTTCTAGATGCTTATTTATACTTTTGTACTCATCTGTAATGGTATTATAGAAGTCCTTGTAATCCTCAATAATCTATATGGTCGTTCTATGGCCAAACGGCCCTTATTATATGCTGACAAATTTACGTTTTGGCCTGTTTTTTTTTCTCTTAGATTCATTTATTTTGCATCTCCCAAAATGCCTATTACTCATCCATAATCAATTCAAAATTTACATCTCTTTATTTCATCTTCCCATTCTTTCAAATATTCATTTTTTTTAGTTATAAATAGACACAATAATTTTATTTTATTTATTTATTTTTATGTGGTGCTGAGTATCAAACCCAGTATCTCATATGTGTGAGGCAAGTGCTCTGCCACTGAGCCACAATCAGAGCCCTCATTTATGTTTTATAGTACTTTAATGTTTTCATATCAGAGCACACATTTTAGATATCAGTATTCCCTCCAACTCCTTTCCTCTGTGTAGGGCAATGCATTTCAATTGTCTTGAACCTCTAGGCTACTTCCCAGAGTTTTGGAGCACAGTGAGATCAAAAATGCTTTTTGCATGAGTGCAAGAATGAAGAGTTAACTGATTCTCACTTGTGCTTTCGCAGGACTCAGACCAACATGAGGTTCCTGGTCTTTGCCTTTCTCCTGGCTCTCATGGTTTCCATGATTGTAAGTATGTCAGGCAATTGTGAAGAATGTGTTCTCGGTAACTATCCCAGATTCGGCCTTATTCCCTGATTTCTGGCCTATCATATTGCACTTATCGGAATCTGATTTTATGAATTTTAATGATTGTACATGTTCATATTGCTTGAATACGTTTGTGTAAATTTACTAAGGACATCATCTCAGGCACTCAGATACAATTAATACAATTAGCTTTATGTTTAAGAACATTTGAAGTTGTTACAGAAATAGTGAAACTGAGAGCTTATAATATACATGGAAGTATAAGATATAAATCTTTCCAGGTCATATGAAATTAGTAAAGTTTTATAAAAGAACAAAGTCCATTAAAATGTAGCCCGATGCTTACAATATGTCAAGAGAATTTTCAAGTCAATTTTTGTACAGTCTATCTGCTCAAGTTTACAAACACTTATTCCTGCCTTGCAAAAATGAAGTTGCTGTTTTTCACCTTTAAATAAGCTGTAGTTCTACCAGCTTGTTTTCACTTACTGCTCTGCATTACAAAGAACGTCCTTCACATCTCTGGAGGTGTTTCTTGATATTCTTCTTCTTTCTTTCTCCTCTTCCTTCCTCTCCTTTACATCTGATGATGAAAATGAAGTTCCAAAAATAATAATATTACTAAAATAGCACACTTATTCTATGAGTATTTTAGACAACAAATTACTTATAAGAACATCATTTATTACATTTTGTTACAAAATAATAGAAGGGAAAAAATAAAATATTAAGAAGAATAGAGAAAGGTAGAATGGTAGACTCTATCATTCAATAAAGTATTTGAATGTTAACAGCATTTAAGCTAATTATGAAATATTCTTATATAAATAATCCAAAATTTTACTTAATAATCCAATTTTCACCTCCCATCTGTGGTCATAAATTTTTTCTCCATTTCACACATATAATATGGACAGAAGCAAATAGTCATTTGAATATATAAAGTAATTATGAAATGCCTAGGTTTCTCTCCTTTTAAAATAGCAAATTTAGTGTTTCAATCACTCAATATTTTGCCTTCATTATGTTTATTATAATTGTGGCAAATGGTGCATTTTACTTGAGAATTTTTATTTGAGAATATGTTATAAAATTAAGATGTTAATGTATTTCTTATTTCTTTTTCCAGAGTGCTGATCATTCTAAAGAGGTAAGATACGTACATTCCTGGAAAACTCTATAATCAAACATATATTGAATTTTAATATACCTTTTTTATTTTTACAGAGGCGAGACAGACATCATCATCATCATGTAAGTATTCCTCTGGTAATTTTGTAACTTTATATATTTTCTCCTAGTTATCTATTATATGGGAAAAAACAATACATTCCTTTGAAATGAATGTTTATCATAAATGATCAATGAACATACTGATTTCATTTGTTGATGATGAACTGAAAAAAGACCTACACATCTTGTGTGATGATTCAGATGGAAATTTAGTAGCATTACTCTGAAAAATCCCATTTTTACCTTGTAACTAAACAATTTTTGTCTGATAAAAATTGCCTTGAAGTATAGACTAGTTGTAGTAATAATTATATTAAATATAAGATATACCTAATGAAGAATAAAGACAGATAATGACATAAAATATATGAGTTTTTATCTTTTGAGGTTTAGAGAGTTATAAATTTAATAGGCTAAACTAAACATATTAAATAAAATAGAAAATTTTATTTATTTGACATTTATCTTAATATGTAGTTTCAATTCTAACTATTTTAATATAGCTTTATTTTTGATTCACATAGTAAATATACATGTAAATGGGATACAATGAAACTTTTTAAAATAATTATATAGAGTCTTTTTATCTTACTGAGGATGATCTCAAGCTCCTGGGCTGGCTGATATTTTCACATCAGTCTCCTGAGTAGATGGGACTGTACACAGAGCTACTAGGTCCAGCTAAATATGACTTTTCATTGCATATGTGTAATGTGCAATGATCAAATCAGGGTAACTTGTATATCTATTACCTCAGATGTTTATCATTTCTTGTGTAGAGAACATTCAAAATTTTTCTACAGTAGCAATTTTGAAATATTTAATTATGGGTTGTTGACCATAGTTATCCTAACATACAATGGAACATAAGAATTTCTTTCACTCATTCAATTGCAACCCTGTACCCATTAACCATCCTTTTTCCATCTACTCCTCCCTACACAATTCCCACT
Organism: Spermophilus citellus; assembly: GCF_964194105.1. Lineage (NCBI taxonomy): Eukaryota > Metazoa > Chordata > Mammalia > Rodentia > Sciuridae > Spermophilus > Spermophilus citellus. The sequence goes on from NC_138189.1 coordinate 55,198,550, forward strand.
CTGTGGTAACCACTATTATCATCTCTATTTCTTTAAGATCAACATTTTAGCTTCACATATAAGTGGCAGATGCAGTATTAGTCTCTATTTCTGGATTTTTCATTATGTTCTTCAGTTTCCCTCTATGTTGTTACAAATGACAGAATTTCCTATTTATGTTTGGAAAATATTCCATTGTGTATGTATACCCATTTTCTATATCCATTTATCCACTGATGAACACCTAGTTGATTCTAGATCTTGAATACTGTGAATAGTACTCCACTGTACCAAGAAGTGTAGATGTCTCTTTCACATACTGTTTTCAATGTCTTTGCATGTATGTTCAGTGGTGGGATAGCTGGAATATATGGGTGTTCTATTCCTAGTGTTTTGAGGCATCTCTATGCTGCTTTCCACAATGTCTTTACTGAGTTACATTTCCGTCAGTAATTAATGAGTCCCTCTTTCCTCATCAGCATCTATTCTTTGCATTTTTTAGATAGTTGTTCTAAACAGAATGAGATGACATGCAAGTGTGGCTTTAATATGAAAGTTCCTGAGGATTAGTGACGTTGAACATTTTTTAATATTCTTGTTATTAATTTATATGTCATGTTTTGAAAAATACCTGTTGAGGCCACTTACACATTTTTTTTAAAAAAATCAGGTTAAGTGCTTTTCACTGGTTTTAGTTCCTAACATGTTCTGGAAATTGAAAAACAAATAGGCTTTCTGCGGGTTGACTTTTCCTTCTGTTGATTATCCCCTTGGCTTTTCAAAAAATATTTTGTATATGGATGTAACTGTGCACAACAATTTTGCTTTTGTTTTAAGTCATTAATCAACTTTTAATTGTTTTTTTGTATATAATGATATATAGGGGTCTAGTTTCTTTCTTCTTCATATGCATAGTGAGATTTTCAGGCCATAATTATTAAGGAGACTTTCCTTTCTGTACTACATTTTCTTCCTTCCTTTGTCAAATATTAAAATATCAGTTTGCCATGAATATTCAGATTTACTTCTGTGTTTTCTATTCTTCTCCAATTTTTTTTCTGTATTTTTATGCCAGTATCATGATGCTCATGTTACTATCAGTACATTTTTAACCCAGGTATTATAATGCCTCCAGCTTTTATTTTGTTGTTCTCATTGTTTTTATTTGTTTGTTCAAGTTTGCTTTGTCTGTTTTGTGGCCCCTTGTGAACTGTGTAATTGTATTTTCTTGTTCTGTGAATAATGTCATAGATATTTTGATAAATTACATGGAGTCTGTTTTGTTGTGTTTGGTTCTTAATCTATTCAGCCATCTAAAACGTTTGAGAATTTAATCTCTACTTGAGGATATGACAGAGAGGTAGACATACACTGTCATTCTGTTAATTTGTTTCTGATAGTTCTTTATGCCCTTTTCCCTTTTTCGTCTCTTGTTCATTTGTGAAATTCATTTATTTGCTTTGGGATCTGTTGTTAGAGGGTTATTGTGTTCCTTTGGAAGCATGCTATTACCTTAATTTTTCATGTTTCTTGCATCCCCAAGTTAGTATTTCTACATCTGGTAGGTTATTTGTTTTTACTAATTTTATAGAGTGTCCTTCATAGTGAAAGGCTTTCTGCTATTGATGTGTCCTCCTATACTATTCAAAGATCAGCAAGGTAGTGCCTTGGAGGTAATATAAAAAAGATTCATTGCCGACTTTAAGTTGTTGGCTGTAATCAATGATCCCATAAGTATTATTGAACCAAAACATTTTTAGTAACAGTATATATAAATGCTTTATCACTTTATCTTTCTAAAACTTTTTCATATAAAAAAGTTAAAACCTAAACAAAAGTGTGAAAACATAATCATATAATGGACACATAAGGCCTTATTGATTTAAATCATGTAGACTTTCAATGACAATTATTGAAAAGCACTTGCATTAATGTCTCAAATCTCATTTCTCTTCCATGTATATGCAGGGAAGGTATGGCAGGGATCTGGTACAAGATTCACCATCATTACCATCATATCCAGAGAGTGCACAATCGGATTCATTTTCCCAGGAATTTCCTTACCCTCCTCCTCAGTAACCACTTAGGTGATAAAGAGGTGAGCTGGGTCCTGTGAGATAGATAGATGGATATGTAAATAGATAGATAGATAGATAGATAGATAGATAGATAGATAGATACTTTTTAAACTTTCTGTGTCAATACTTACAGTTATAAAAGAACACAAAAATTAGACTTAAAATTGTTTTTTTTTAAAGCCCAGTTAAAAAGCTCTTCTGAAGATGATTCATCTATCTAAATGCTTCTGAGAGGAAACATCTGTTCTGCTTCTGGCTAAGAATCTGGTTAGGGGTAGGGAGTGTCAGGGTAGTGGCCTGACAACCACTGGTCTGCTGACCTCAAAGGATTCTGAATACTTCCTAAACCTCAGCTCTGCCATTAACCAAATAGGGATTATAACAATACATAATCATTGTCTGAGATTGTGGCTCAGTGGTAGAGCACTTGCCTACCATGTGTGAGGCACTGGGTTCAATTATCAGCACCACATATAAATTAATAAATATATAATTATTATATATATTTAATAAATTAATAAATAAAGGTTCATCAACAACTAAAATTTTTTTAAATAATTATAATACATAATCACCATATAGAATTAGTGAAACTATTAAAAGACATACCACACAAAAGATTATGGCTACAGGCTGCCCTGCCATTAGAGCTGTCCTGGCTGCTGTTTCAAACTTCTCCCCCTAAAATTTAATATCTGGAGCAGCTAAACAAGCACCATTTGCAGACTTGTGACAAATTTAGAACATGAAGCCACATCTAGACCTTAGGAGTAAGAATCTTCATTTTAACAATATCCCCTTATGATTCATAACCCAATAAAAATGAAAGTCTTACATTAAGAAATCTAGGGAGCAATTATGACAGCAATTATGACACCCCCCCAAAAAAAAGAATACAAACAAGAAGGTATAGAAGTATTGTTTTAATTTTTAGAAAATCAATTTTACCTCTTTATAATTCCACTTCAAATGTGCCAAATTCAATGAAAGATTAAATGTTTAAATACAAATTACATTCATATTTTTACAAATAAGAGAGAAATGTCACAGAATTAAACTGTGAAACACTCCATAGCATTGCTTTTCTTTTTAATTGCATTGGAATATTATTTCTAAATGATCTCCTGTTGTCTTTAATGAAGGTGAAAAATTTGAACATTAGGCATTAGGTAGCAGCTGAAGATATTTATTCAGTAAAATAAATATTAGAATATTATTTGGGATAGATAAATATAAAAGAAATGTCTAAGATATATGTAAGGGTGTAATGAAATATGTTGGCAATAAACGTAACAAAGTTCAATTGTAGAAGTTGGATGATATCTTCAATTTCTTCATATTTTTACTTGATAATATTTCATTGTTGTTTCTGTATGAGATATACTTTTGGACACTCCATTATACTCACTAAACTCATCTATATGTTGCTAGTCTACACCAGGCCAAAAATTATTATTAAAGTACTATGAATTATAGAGATAATCTGTTATTTTCTATTTCTTCACAGGTTTGACTAGAAAATGCAATTACTACATGTGCTTTCTCCCTGATATCACAGCAAGCTCCCATCATGTGTTGGTAAATTATCAAAAAAGCTACAAAACCATGATTTAGTATATTTTCTTCATCATACTTACCTTTCTTTTTTTTATTGGTTGTTCACAACATTACAAAGCTCTTGACATATCATATTTCATACATTAGATTGAAGTGGGTTATGAACCCCCAATATTACCCCAAATGCAGATTGCAGAATCATGTTGGTTACACATCCACAATTTTACATAATTCCCTATTAGTAATTGTTGTATTCTGCTACCTTTCCTATCCCCTACTATCCCCCCCTCCCCTCCCATCTTCTCTCTCTACCCCATCTACTGTAATTCATTTCTCTCCTTGTTTATTTTCCCATTCCCCTCACAACCTCTTATATGTAATTTTGTATAGCAATGAGGGTCTCCCTTCATTTCCATGCAATTTCCCTTTTCTCTCCCTTTCCCTCCCATCTCATGTCTCTGTTTAATGTTAATCTTTTCTTCCTGCTCTTCCTCCCTGCTCTGTTCATAGTTGCTCTCATTATATCAAAGAAGACATTTGGCATTTGTTTTTTAGGGATTGGCTAGCTTCACTAAGCATAATCTGCTCTAGTGCCATCCATTTCCCTGCAAATTCTATGATTTTGTCATTTTTTATTGCTGCATAGTACTCCATTGTGTATAGATGCCACATTTTTTTATCCATTCATCTATTGAAGGGCATCTAGGTTGGTTCCACAGTCTAGCTATTGTGAATTGTGCCGCTATAATCATTGATGCAGCCGTATCCCTATAGTGCGCTCTTTTAAGGTCCTCAGGGAATAGTCCGAGAAGTGCGATAGCTGGGTCAAATGGTGGATCCATTCCCAGCTTTCCCAGGAATCTCCATACTGCTTTCCAAATTGGCCTCACCATTTTGCAGCCCCACCAGCAGTGTATAAGTGTGCCCTTTTCCCCACATCCCCGCCAACACTTGTTGTTGTTTGACTTCATAATGGCTGCCAATCTTACTGGAGTGAGATGGTATCTTAGGGTGGTTTTGATTTGCATTTCTCTGATTGCTAGAGATGGTGAGCATTTTTTCATGAACTTGTTGATTGATTGTATGTCCTCCTCTGAGAAGTGTCTGTTGAGGTCCTTGGCCCATTTGTTAATTGGGTTATTTGTTATCTTATTGTTTAATTTTTTGAGTTCTTTGTACATTCTGGATATTAGGGCTCTATCGGAGGTGTGGGGGGTAAAGATTTGTTCCCAGGATGTAGGCTCTCTATTTACCTCTTTTATTGTTTCTCTTGCTGAGATGCCTTGTCTCTGGTTTGATATCAAGCTCCTTGATCCATTTTGAGTTAACTTTTGTGCATGGCGAGAGAAAGGGATTCAGTTTCATTTTGTTGCATATGGATTTCCAGTTTTCCCAACACCATTTGTTGAAGATGCTATCCTTCCTCCATTAAATGCTTTTAGCCCCTTTATCAAATATAAGATAGTTGTAACTTTGTGGATTAGTCTCTGTGTCCTCTATTCTATACCATTGGTCCACCTGCCTGTTTTGGTACCAGTACCACGCTGTTTTTGCTACTATTGCTCTGTAGTATAGTTTGAAGTCTGGTATCGCTATACCGCCTGATTCACACTTCCTGCTTAGAATTGCTTTTGCTATTCTGGGTCTTTTATTTTTCCATATGAATTTCATGATTGCTTTATCTATTTCTACAAGAAATGCTGTTGGGATTTTGATTGGCATTGCATTAAACCTATAGAGAACTTTTGGTAATATCGCCATTTTGATGATGTTAGTTCTGCCTATCCATGAACAGGGTATATTTTTCCATCTTCTAAGATCTTCTTCTACTTCTCTCTTTAGGGTTCTGTAGTTTTCATTGTATAAATCTTTCACCTCTTTTGTTAGGTTGATTCCCAAGTATTTTATTTTTTTTGAGGATATTGTGAATGGAGTGTTTTTCCTCATTTCCGTTTCAGAAGTTTTGTCGCTGATATACAGAAATGCCTTTGATTTATGCGTGTTGATTTTATATCCTGCCACTTTGCTGAATTCATTTATTAGTTCTAGTAGTTTCTTTGTAGACCCTTTTGGGTCTTCTAGGTATAGAATCATGTCATCTGCAAATAGTGATAATTTAAGTTCTTCTTTTCCTATTTTTATGCCTTTAATTTCTTTCGTCTGTCTAATTGCTCTGGCCAGTGTTTCGAGAACTATATTGAATAGAAGTGGTGATAGAGGGCATCCCTGTCTTGTTCCAGATTTTAGAGGGAATGCCTTAAACTTTTGTCCATTCAGAATGATGCTAGCCTGAGGCTTAGCATAGATAGCTTTTATAATGTCAAGGTAAGTTCCTGTTATCCCTAGTTTTTCTAATGTTTTGAACATAAAGGGATGCTGTACTTTGTCTAATGCTTTCTCTGCGTCTATCGAGATGATCATATGGTTCTTATCTTTAAGTCTATTGATGTGGTGAATAACATTTATTGATTTCCGTATATTGAACCATCCTTGCATCACAGGGATGAATCCTACTTGATCATGGTGCACAATTTTTTTGATGTGTTTTTGTATTCGATTCGCCAGAATTTTATTGAGGATTTTTGCATCTAGGTTCATTAGAGATATTGGTCTGTAGTTTTCTTTCTTTGAGGTGTCTATGTCTGGTTTCGGAATCAGGGTGATGTTGGCCTCATAGAATGAATTTGGAAGTTCTCCCTCTTTTTCTATTTCCTGAAATAACTTGAAAAGTATTGGTATTAATTCTTCTTTAAAGGTTTTGTAAAACTCCGCTGTATACCCATCCGGTCCTGGGCTTTTCTTGGTTGGTAGTCTTTTGATGGCTTCTTCAATTTCATCCATTGATATTGGTCTGTTCAAATTGTGTGTATCCTCCTGACTCAGTCTGGGCAAATCATATGACTTAAGAAATTTATCGATGTCTTCACTATCTTCTATTTTATTGGAATATAGGTTTTCAAAATGATTTCTAATTGTCTTCTGTATTTCTGTACCATCTGTTGTGATATTGCCTTTTTCATCCCGTATGTTAGTAATTTGAGTTCTCTTTCTTCTTCTCTTCATTAGCATGGCTAAAGGTCTGTCGATCTTATTTATTTTTTCGAAGAACCAACTTTTAGTTTTGTTAATTTTTTCAGTAGTTTCTTTTGTTTCAATTTCATTGATTTCCGCTCTGATTTTAATTATTTCTTGCCTTCTTCTACATTTGCTGTTGTTTTGCTCTTCCTTTTCTAGGGCTTTGAGATGAAGTGTGAGCTCATTTATTTGTTGGTTTTTTCTTTTTTTGAGGAATGACCACCAGGTGATGAATTTTCCTCTTAAAACTGCTTTCATTGTGTCCCATAGATTCCGATATGTTGTGTCTGTATTTTCATTTATTTCATTTTTTTTTATTTCCTCCTTTATGTCTTCTGTAACCCATTGATCATTCAGTAACATATTGTTCATTTTCCAAGTGATGTAGGATTTTTCCTTCCTTCTTTTATCATTGATTTCTAGTTTCATTCCATTATGATCAGATAAAATGCAAGGTATTACCTCCACCCCTTTATATTTACTGAGGGTTGCCCTATGGCATACTATATGGTCTATTTTTGAGAAGGATCCATGTGCTGCTGAGAAAAAAGTATATCCATTTGATGATGGTTGATATATTCTATATATGTCAGTTAAGTCTAGGTTATGGATTGTGATATTGAGTTCTATAGTTTCTTTATTCAACTTTTGTTTGGAGGATCTGTCCAATGGTGACAGAGGTGTGTTGAAGTCACTCATAATTATTGTGTTGTGGTCTATTTGATTCTTGAACTTGAGGAGAATTTGTTTTATGAATGTCGCAGCACCATTATTTGGTGCATAAATATTGATAATTGTTATGTCTTGTTGGTGAATGGATCCTTTTAACAGTATATAATGTCCTTCTTTATCCCTTTTGATTAACTTAGTCTTGAAGTCGATTTTATTTGATATGAGGATGGCCACCCCTGCTTGCTTACGAGGACCCTGTGCATGGTATATTTTTTCCCATCCTTTCACCTTCAGCCTGTGTATGTTTTTTCCAATCAGATATGTCTCCTGGAGGCAGCATATTGTTGGTTTTATTGGAGAGTTTAAGCCATTAACATTCAGAGTTACTATTGATATATGGTTTGTACTTCCATCCATGTTTGATTATTTATCCTTTTTTAAAAAAATTTAGTTTGTTTCTCCATGATTATCTTTCCCCTTGCCCTCTGTCTTTACCGAGGCACATCCCACTGATGTTTTTGGTTATTGTTTTTCATTTCTTCCTCGTGTAGTGTTTTGCTCAAAATGCTTTGCAATGCTGGTTTTATGACTGCAAATTCTTTTAACTTTTGTTTATCATGAAAGATTTTTATTTCGTTGTCATACCTGAAGCTTAATTTTGCTGGATACAGAATTCTTGGTTGGCATCCATTGTCTTTCAGTGTTTGAAATACATTGTTCCATGACCTTCTTGCTTTCAGTGTCTGTGATGAAAAATCCGTTGTTAACCTTATTGGTTTACCCCTGAATGTAATCTGTCTCCTTTCTCTTGTAGCTTTTAATATTTTCTCTTTGTTCTGTATATTGGATATCTTCATAACAATGTGTCTTGGTGTTGGTCTACTGTGATTTTGTGTGCTCGGTGTCCTGTATGCATCTTCAATTTGTATATGTGTTTCCTTTTTTATTTCTGGAAAGTTTTCTGTAATTATTTCATTCAGCAGGTTACTCATTCCCTTGGTTTGAATCTCTGTACCTTCTTCTATCCCGATGACTCGTAAGTTTGGTTTTTTTATGTTATCCCATAACTCTTGGATGTTTTCCTCGTGATTTTTTACCAGCCTTTCTGAGTTGGCTAGACTGTTTTCAAGATGATATATTTTGTCTTCATTATCTGACGTTCTGGCTTCTACTTGCTCCACTCTGTTAGTGATACTCTCAATTGAGTTTTTAATTTGGTTTATCGTTTCCTTCATTTCTAGAATTATTGTTTGATTATTTTTTATAATCTCTATCTCCTGATAAAGATGCTTAACTTCTTCTTTTATCTGTGTATGTAATTCATTCTCAATGTGTTCCTTCGCTGCTTGAATTTTCTGTCTTGTATCCTCTTTAAGGTTCCATTCCATCTGTCTAAGGTGTTCCTTGAGTTCTTTATATGACCATTTTTCTGATGACTCTAGGTCCTCCTGAATATTTAGGCTGTCCTGCATTGTTTGTACTCCTTTTCTTCCTTGCTTTTTGAAGATGCTCATGTTACTTCTTGTTCTGTTTTCCTAATGAGTTACTGTTTACTCCTATAAATTTATTAGATGCTTGGGAGGAAAGGTATTAGAAGGGAAGGGAAGAAGTCACTAAAGAGAATTAGAGTAAGCAGGTAGAATTCAAGGAAGGGGGGATAAGATAATTGAAAAGAAATGAAAAGACAAAAGAATAAAAAAATAGGAAATAAAAAAAGAAAAAAAAATTTTTTAAATAATTTAAAAAATTAAAATTAAAATTAGAAAAAAATTAAGAAAAATTGTAAAAAAAAATTTAAAAAAACAACAAGAAAGAAAAATGAAAATGAAAGAAAAACCCAAATCAAAAAAAAAAAGGATAAAAGAAAAAAAAAACTAATAAATGCAGTCTTAGAGTTTGATTAACTTCTCTTCCAGTAGGTGGCGCTGTGCCCACCAGGCCAAGTTTCTCCTGTCAATACGTGGGAACCAATCACTGTGCAGCAGCTCCTCCTCCCAGACTGGGCGCGTCTCCAATCCTGAGTGCCTAGGGCCTTCTCTTGTGTCTAGTCACTTCCCCACTTTTCCTCTAGCCAGGCCCCTCTCACCACAATACTGGCTACACGCCAGGTCTGCTGCTCCCGGGAGCCCTGTTTTCATGGACGACTGGGCACACTCTCCCAGTTTGCCATTCCCTCAGACCCTAAGTTTGTAGAGCTTGGGGCTGAGAATCCTCAGCGAATTTTACTTGCCCTCCGGTAGCCACGCCCCCGGTAGCTGGTGCAAGAGACCTCAGCTGTCAGCACTGGTGGGAGCGGTAGTTCCGCACCGCGGGTCCCGGGCCACTTCTGATTCCCTGGGTCTGGCTATCGTGCTCACGGGAGAGATGGGAGGGGCCCTTACGGGAGAGCTGTGAGGGGCCCTTAAGGTTTCCCCGATGTGTGGAGAGGGAAGGCTAGGGAATTACACACCTGTAGCCGCAGGTTTCAATGAAGTTATCTCCTCCGCCATCAGTTCTCTGCCATGGTGGTATCTCTTGCAAATGGCGACAGTTCGTTTCCCTTTGCTGGGCGACCAATGCAATGCCCCGTTTCAAACCTGTGGCCACTACCTATGAAGGCTCGATTGGCATTTACCTCCATAGGAACAGAAGGGCCGACCAGTTGTTTCAGCCGGATGGATTAGTGCTGAGTCACAGCTGTTTGTCTGCAGGAAGCAGGCGAACGGGAGCTTGAATTCAGCCGATCCGGGCTCAGTGTGTGTTCTGAGAGGCCCAGACTGTTCGCCCCAGATCCACGTCAGCTCAGCATTGCCTAGTGATCCTGAGCAAACAGATTTAGGTTGTTTAGGACTCCCTATGCCCGCACAGCTGAAGAGGTCAGAGACTTGATCTCTCTGCGCCCCCCGCCATGTTCCATACTTACCTTTCTAATTAATGTTCGATCAGATAGTTTCAAATTCATGATTCTGTGTAACAAAAATTAATTTCTTTTCTCAAATTAATAAATTTCAAGCATCATCTTATGTGTATGGTCTTCATTTATGCTTTCATATTTACTTTAATCACTTCCTTTTCCTCATTTGGGTAACACCAAAGCAACTTTAGATAAGAGGTCCTTGAAGTCAATTAATTCCATGTAGTCTGTCACATTTCACATTCTCCAAATATTTGCTCCTCAACCTCAAGTATATTATTTGACTTAGTTATTCCAATATTCAATCTACTCATTCGTATTATTTTTCTATTGCATGTATCCTAAATCTCCATGTACTTTACACATTCTGTCTCAGTCCTTAAATGCAAGAAGATAACCCCAGAATCCCCTTCCAACAGCAGGCCACACTGAGAACAGACTCTCTACTACTTCCATCAGTGCTGTCAGAAAGGAATTTCACTCCTCAAGTGTTTGTTCAGTGACACTCACTAGCTACAGGCAGAGCCTGAATATAAAACAAAATTCTGCTTTCGTGGAGTTTGCTTTATGTTTGAGTAAAGTGGATGGGAATAAATTATTATGTTAGCAAGTGATATGTGTGCTTAAAACTAGAAGGAAAGGCAGAGGCACAGAGACAGTTTTACATAAGATGGCATATTTTCTAGTATAGTGACATGTTTGAGAGCATATGGATTTAGGATTGAGCAAGCATAAAGAAAGAAAATTTCATGCAAAAGCAAGAGAAAGTGCAAATTCATTGTGGTAGAAATTACTTTGCTGAATTTAGGGAAACTTCAAGAAGAACAGAACAGGTAGAGATGTCAAGAAGTTGACAAAAATAATTTAGGTTTCATAAAAAGGGGTGTGCTGATAACTAAAGTTCTGTAGATGAAGTACAGATTGTGGGTAAGATGGACACCACTGGAGAAGGACATGATTTCATTAGTATTTTGGAAAGTAGGCAGGAGTTGAAGGAATTTTACTTATATTTTAGCTTACATAAACCTCAAGATCCTTAATATCTCCATATTGTTTCATGCTAACTACTCATTATTTATCTCACCTCTTTTTGGATAATCAAAGCCTTTATTTCTTCACTCAATAATACTTAAAATAACTGCAATCACTAAACATCAATGAATCCATCTTCAATTTTCCTATGGTCTATACTGTCTAGGTTTGACATCCTCCCTATTTTTACACTGCTTCTCTCACAAAGAAAGACAAATCTACAAGCAAATATTCATTTCATATTTTCTAAATGAGGAATACAACATTGCTTACAAAATCTTTCCTCGTATTTGGTCCTACACCTACACCTCTCATCCTTTTCCTCCAAAAAGTTGCGATAATAAGTCATTAATTAGGTGAAGCAGCTAACACATCTGACTCAGCAGTCAACTCCAGAAAACAATCAACTTTGGACAATGATATATGTCTTTTTTGTATGAACACTTTAAGCTCCCAGTCCATTATTTTGTATAGAAATCTTTCTTAACTTCTCTCTCCTTGCATTCATGAGTACTGAGATGATACTCACGTGGTCTGAAGACATTTTCTGATTGATCTTTTGTTTTTTCATTTTCTATATCATTCTTACAGAATTTTTTCATGAGGATGATCTTTCCAATGAAGACTATAAGGATATAAATTAAAATCATGATGCTAAAAATGACAATGATGACACTTAAAGTTTATACTTGAGCCATTTCCACTGGCAGTTTGATTTATACACATTCTCATTTAATACTGCTATACCTATCATGATAACACCTTCCAAATAATAAAATTGCAGTTTTATGACTTTAAGCAAACTACAAGTTCACTGCAACATTTGTTTGTGGGCATTAAACTTTTCCTCTTGAAATTTCATCTACTTGGCTTCCATAATATCAATATTAATTGCTTGGAAATTCTCTTCTCCTCTGCCATTCTTTTTCTTCTCAGAGATTTCCATGGGATTCTTAATATTCTTTCACAATTACATTAATGCTATCTGTAGGATTTATCCTAGGTCTATTAATCTGAATTTACACATCATTCCTGGCTGATCAATAATCCGGTAAATTCCAAATCAGCAGCTCTAGTGTGAACCTTCTTCTCCCAATTTAAGTTCATATAATTAACTTTCTCTTAGATTTCTATCTGTGGTAACCTTTATCCTAGCCTGTTTCACCAATTATACAGGAGGTTCCTCAAGAGATGGAGTAGAGCTAGTTATCACGTCAATGCCAAACAGTTTTGATATTATCTAAGACAGTCACATGTTTCCATTTATCAGTTACATTATTTTTCATTTTTGAAATTCTAGAAGGGAATGAGATTGTTTTTCATTAAGTAAATAAATGTTACAGAATTTTTCATACACTGTTCCCAGAAAATAACCATATTTTTCAAGGGGGCTCCTACAACATAATGTATAAGATTCACCTAATAATTATTTGCTTAAAATACCCCAAATTTAAACCACAGTTTTAGTTATGGCATCAGTTGAAAGATATACAACACATTTATAGTCCATTATGTGGTTACTTACTTCAACTTTAGAGCACGCAAAAAATCACCTGGAGATATTGTTAAAATGCATTTCCCTGATGCACTTCTAGGTTTTGATTCAGCAAGTTTGGAAAGAAAGACTAGGAATTTGTATTTCAAACATGCTCCCAGGTTGTGCTGCCTGGTATTCTCTTTCCCATGGGTCACAATCCCATTATGTAACTTGCCTGAAGGTTAAAAATGATTATCCGATATTCATTTCTGAGAATATTGACTGTTGGAAGCATGAGTATTTTTACACACATATGCTTTGATGTATAGTTAAAAACTATATATTTTTTTCTTTTTGTCATTATAATATCATGTTAACCCATGACTTACATTGAGGAAACTAAACCCCTAAAAACTTAAAGAAAGTAAATTAAATTTCTAATAGAGTTTCCTAATAACTACATGACAACATATAATGTATTAGTCATATTTAAGTTTAATTTCACCTTAAATATGAGAATGTTTTATCAGATGTCCCTTCTGGCCCTGACATCATTTCTCTGGGCACAGCCTTGGCTACCTCCAACCCTATCTCCAGGTCACTGCCAGTGACAAACAGAGGTCTCATGTCCAATCAGCTGCAGCCTACACCACTATTGCCATCACAGCTGCCTCTGATGCCACTGCTGCCACCCCAACATCATCTGGAAGTCCTCTATCTGGGAGCTGCTGCCCTTGCAGCTGCAACCACTCACTGCTGCCACAGAAAACACCGCTGCCCCAGCCCCAACTGATGGCGACACCACTTCTGATTCCCAGAGATTGCCAGGTGATGCTGCCCCGACAGCTGCAGCCACTGCTGCTGCTGACCAGCTGCCTGCTGCCAACAACCACCACCACTACCGCTACCACCACAGCCTAGAGGACTGCTGCAGGGGACACTCCAGGTTTGGTTGCATGTAGCTGCATGCATTTGACACACCAGCCAGGGCCCAGGGGCCAGTGCCAGCAGGTTTACCAAAGCCTCTCTCTGGGGACTCCAGCTGAGACCTGCAGGTCCACTGTAGGGATGCCTGCAGGTTTGGAGGTTCCTGAGATCCTCCTGCTGTGAGTCCTGGTGGCCCCTGTCTTGTTGCTGCATCTGGGGTTGCTCCTTTACATGAGTGTAATCCTGGTGGTCTCTCTGCAAGTAGAACCAGCATTGAGATCTTGGGACTGCAGCATGGTGGACTTGAGGTATCTGAAGCTCAGATCTGTGGGATAGTGACTGGGTCTGCGAAGGCTGATCTGGGTCTGGTGATCCTGAGAGACATCAGAGACAGGGCTGAGAAACTTTTGAACACTGATGGAGACAGTTCAACTTTCCAGAGATATTTATTTTATTTTATTTTATTTTTGATTTGTTAATATTACTACCATATTTGGAACAGGATGTTTTTTATGCATCAGTGTGTGGAGGACAATGATATATGACTGGTGTTTTGAATTTTTGTTGTATTCTTATGTCTTTAATTTTTTCTCTTTGCTCATATTCTTCCTCTCTCTTCCTCTGTTTTCTTGGATTTTCTTTCCAACATTTCTTCAACCAACAGCCAATCTCTATTGGCACTTCTTCCACACTTCCTCTGAATTTTTGCTTCTATCTTCCCTCTTCTGCCTAGGAAACATCACGTACTGTGCTACCTCTGTTCTCTCATCCACTATTTGAAATTTTAAACCATTTTAACAAATTTTCTGTTTATACAATACAGAAACAGAATTAAAGGTGAGGGACACTATAGGTCTACAGGGTAGAATTTGTGCTGCCTTAGGTCCATCCTTCTAGAAAGGAAAACACACAAACAACATGAAAAACAAGGTAATAAAGCACCCCAAACAAACCAAGATTCTTCAACAACAAAAGTCACTGACAACACAGTAGAAGAAATGTCCAAGAAGGAGTTCAAATGTTCATAGTTAAATTGATCTGTGAAGTAAAGGATAGTATAAGGAGTGAAGTCAAAGAAAAAATACAGGAAGTGAATGATCACTTCAATAAAGACTTAAAGAGTGTGGGGGAAAAAAAAACAAGCAGAAATTCTCAAAATGAAGAACTCAGTAAACCAAATTATAAATTTAACAGAAAGCATCACCAACAGACTAGACCACTTGGAAGACAGAATATCAGACAATAAAGACAAAATATATAATCTTGAAAGTAAAATTGACCATGCATATATCCCTAGTTTTTCTAGCGTTGTGAACATGAAGGGATGCTGTATTTTATCAAATGCTTTCTCTGCATCTATTGAGATGATCATATATCAGGAACATACCTCAACATTGTAAAAGGTATCTTAAAAATATATATATAATAATGATGTAAAAAGCCAACATCATTCTAAATGGAGAAAAATTGAAAACATTCCCTCTAAAAACTGGAACGACAATAATCTCCTTTTTCACCACTTCTACTTAACAAAGTTCTTGTAATGATAGCCATATCAATCAGATAGATGAAAGAAATTAAAAAGATATGGATAGGAAAAGAAGAACTCAAATTATCACTATTTGAAGATGATATGATTCTATACATAGAAGACCCAAAACATTTCACCAGAAATCTCCTAGAACTAATAAATGAATTCAGCAAAGTAGCTGGATATAAAATCAACACTCATATATCAAAGGCATTTCTGTACATCAGTGACAAATCCTCAGAAAGAGAAACTAGGAAAACCACCCCATTTACAATAGCCTCAAAAAAATAAAATACTTGGGAATAAACTCAATAAAAAAGGTGAAAGACCTTTACAATGAAAACTTCAGCATGCTAAAGAAAGAAATTAAAGAAGACCTTAGAAGATGGAAAGATCTACCTTTGTCTTGGATAGGCAGAATTAATATTGTCAAAAGCACTATACACATTCAATGCAATCCCAATCAAAATCCCAATGTAACCGATGTGATTCTGCAATTTGTTTTTGGGGTAAAAATGGGAGTTCATAACCCACTTGAGTCAAATGTATGAAAGATGATATGTCATGAGCTTTGTAATGTTTTGAACAACCAATAAAAAAAAATACCAATGACATTTCTCATAGAAATAGAAAAAGCAGTCATGAAAATCATCTGGAAAAATAAGAGACCCAGAATAGCCAAAGCAATCCTTAGCAAGAAGAGTGAAGCTGGTGGCATTTCTATTCTAGAACCTTAAACTATACTACAGAGCAAGTAGCAAAAACGGCATGGTATTGGCACCAAAATAGACCTATAGACCAATAGTACAGAATAGAAGACACAGAGACTAACCCACATACCTACAGTTATCTTATATTGGACAACGGCACCAGAAATGTACATTGGAGAAAAGATAGTCTCTTCAACAAACCGTGCTGGGAAAACTGGAAATCCACATGTAAGAAAATGAAATTAAACCTCTATCTCTCACCATGCACAAAACTCAACTCAAAGTGGTTCAAGAACCTAGGAATTAGACTAGAGACCTTGCAGCCTAATAGAAGAAAAAGTAGGCCCAAATCTCCATCATGTCAGATTAGGCCCCAACTTTCTTAATAAGACTCCAGAAGTTCAAGAATTAAAACCAAGGATCAATAAATGGGATAGATTCAAACTAAAAAGCTTCTTCTCAGCAAAAGAAAGAATCAGTGAGGTGAATAGAGAGTGTACAGAATGGGAGCAAATCCTTACCACAAGCACATTAGATAGAGCAATAAACTCTAGGATATATAAAGCACTCAAAAACCTAAACACTGAAAAAAAAAATCTATAAACGGGCCAAGGAACTGAAAAGACACTTCTCAGAAGAGAATATACAATTAATCAACAAACCTATGAAAAAATGTTCATCATCACTAGCAATTAGAGAAATGCAAA